>NC_057763.1:31029302-31695960 GCF_010389155.1 Erigeron canadensis | reverse complement strand
GCTGCAGGTTACTCACTTTTTTGATCATCAATCTGCCTCATCCCAATAGTTCACAAGTAGGTATGGGTCAGTGGTCATAATCAGTGATGCTTCTGTCCATGGGGGTACCTTGACCTGGGAATTATGCTTGGTTTCATATGGCCAACTTCTGCTTTTGCAGAGATGTCTGTTTATTGACGTTTTTGGTTATTGGCATGTTGTTGCCTTAGTGTTGTAAGACGTTCAATCTGTGGAAATGGGTGTTTTATTATGTGTTTTTGATGTAAGCTTCTTTTGGATGTTCGACTGACAACTATCTTGTTTCCTGGGCTTATCGGGTCATAAAAGAACCATGTAATATAGTACCTTTTTTCAAGTGATATAAAGCAGCACTTTACAATGCTTTGATTCTGTTTTCAGACCTGAAGTCCTGAACTCATAGATTTTGCTGTTCTTTTTTTTTTTTTTTTTGTTACTTTATGATAAACAATTATATATGGAAAAACGTATAGCATGAGTGATTTAAATCTATATGTTTTAAGATATAAAAAGAATATATACACGTAAATTTACATATACATTATTGATATAGTCACCACAATGTAGTCATGTAGATGATGATTTTCCTTTAAAAGAAATTCAAAATAGTGGTAAAAGAATTTATCATTGCTTCTTAATTACTCTTTCCGTCCAATATTACAATTCAACTAACCATTTTAGATTTGTCACTAAATAATTATTCACAACTAAAAATAAAAATAAATTTTCATATGAAAACGAACTAGTATGTAGTTAAGAATATTTTATCTACCCACTTTCGTTTACTCTATATGAGATGGGTACCCGCGTAATACGGTGGTGGTAACGGCAATAGGTGGTGGCGACAGCGGTGATAACGATGTGGATATTAATCTAAAAGTAGTTGATGTAAATTGTAGTATGGTTATTTTATGGTTAAGAGATGCATCTTTTATAAATAATTTTATTAATTATATATTATAGTGATATTAAGTAGAAATATTTAAATTAATGAATAAAGGAGATAGATAGTTTGAAAAAATATTTTAGGGATATTTTGGATTGATTTTAGTGTGTGAGTTGAGAATATGTTAAAAATTAAGGATATTTTAGGTATTTTAAAAATAGAAAGTTGAAAAGTAAGGAGATTAGTTTGTTTTATAATTAAGCATAGATATGATGTATTAGTAGTTAAAAATTTAAAGGATTAAAATCGTCTCTAGTTGAAGCAACTTAATAGGTAAAATAAAAATGAAAAAAATGACTAATCAACCTAACTCACATACCTAAAAAATAACTTAAAATATTAAGATTTTGACATGTGGATTTCAATAAGTCTCTTACCTAAACTTGAGGGAATCCCCTTTTATTTAATTTCCTTCCCCTGTCTAAATTTCTAGTGTTAGAAAACAATTTTAGACATGAATACGTATTTGATGAGTTGACTAGTCAAACTCTAAAGGGTTGCCAAAACCCAAAACAAAAGTCTCCGATACTACTACAAATTAAGCAGTGAAAATACAACTGTGCATGATCTTATTCTCTGTCTTGCAACACACACTCAAAAATAGAATTAAGCACACAACCCACATCCACATATTAATGTCGGATATACCCAAAATATCGTTCAATCTAGAATACCGATCAACTCAAGATGACGCCTGGTACACTTCCGGCGTCATTCTGGATCACCATAACCAGCTGCTTCGTGTTAAGTTCAAAGAATTCCCCGAAATCCAACACGACGAGGTTTTTTCCGTCTCCGATTTTTCGAGTTCCGATGATGTAGACGAGTTTCGACGGAGATTCCGTGCGGAGACGGTGCCGGTGGAGGATAATGAGTGTACTAAAGTGATCGAAGGCATGACGGTTTGTGCTGCATATACAGAGGATGGAATTTGTCGCTACTTTGACGCCATTGTTGACGCTGTATGTATATATATATGTATATGTATATATAACGATATATCGATAATGATAGCATTAGTGTGTTTTTTTTTTTTTTTGCTATATAGATTTGTAAGGTTATTTTACGTTCCTAGGGTTAAAGGGTTTTCAAAAAATGTACACTGTATCAAATTTTAAGAATTTAAAAAGGCTGATGGTGCGTTTGGTCGTGGAAAATAACCCTTCTTATAGAAAATAATGTTTTCCACTTTTTAATAGAAAACTTGAAAATATCTTTTCCTTCTTTTCTGTTTTCCATTTTCATTCTCCATTTCCCCCTTCCTTTTCTCACATCACTAACATATTTTCTTGTTTTTTAATTAGAATGCGTTTTCAAATTTTTTATTTGTTTTTTGGAAAATAAAAACCCTTCACATTTTCTAGAAAATTAAAAATGGAAAACCATAAAACATTTTTTACAACCAAATGAAGCGTGATTGTCTTGTGTGTACAATAACAATGTAATATATTGTTTGATATATGATATATATAACTGACGTCTTATGACTTGTAAACTGATGATCATGTGTTGTTGTAAGACCCTTGGTAAATTCCACACCTACCTGGATTAGTTAGAAATGAATACTCTAGTGTGTATATCTGGATAAAAAGAATTTTTTTTTTTTTTTGGTAAGGCAATTGAAAAAAAAAAAAACAGAGTACTTTATAAAATTAAATTGGATCTCAATACTTTAGACTAAACGGTACAAGGCGTTAGACAACGCTACTTTTCCAACTTTTTGCTACAAGACGCCATGGAAAGCCCAAGGAAGCTATGTACATTGGCCCAAAGGGCGCTATTGGACAAAAAAAACCTAGGGGCATGACATTTGAGACGCTCAATTCAATACTCCAAAATATCCGTTGTCAAATGAGCCCCACATCAAAACGGCCAGAAACAAAGATTTTTTAATGTTTTTTTTTTCACTTTAACCCCTTCATTTCATATATATATACACATAAAAAGGGCTCCTTTGAGAAGCCTTGCTCCAAGAGAAAATGGGAGGAAGCCCCTTGATAAGTGGATTGCCACTTGTCAAGAGATGCCCCTATGAGGGGCTTCCTTGGAAAGCCTTGCTCCCATTAGTCTTAGGATGACCAATTGAGCTAGCTCATGTGGTACCCACACCCGCCAAATACATGGGTCCACCGGTGGGACTTTTAGGAATAAGGAGGTCTTGGGTCAAGCCGTGCCTCTGGCGTGGCCCATTGGACAGGGGAAGTTGTCAGCTATACACCTTATGGGGAGGACAATGGTTTTTGCCAAAAAGGCTTCCAGGGTCAAGGGAATCCTTTCAGATGAGCTAGGTCTAATATTACTCAGCTCGTTAGAGATAAAACAGTATATTTCATTTGTTGCACCAAACGGTCCAAACCAACGACAATACTAGCCTCACTTCCCTCTATCCATTTCTCATATAATGGGGATGATTATAAGACTATTTACGGCTTGGGACCGGATCATATTTTTCCAATTAATGATGGTAAGTTACTAAGTTTATCTTCGAGTATAGTGTGGCAGAATATGAATGTACATTTAATCACTATATGCCATATTATGCATGAAATAGGACAAATGAAACGTGTTGTTTGCATAGTTCATTTGCAGAATCATGTGATAAGTGAAATTTTAGTTAAACTCTTTATTTCAAACCAATTACAGTATATAGAATTATGTTATCTAGGAAAGCACTTATACTTCCACTCTTGTACTGTTGTACATAATTTTCTGTCCTCTACTGGATAGGTATATTACAAAGAACATACACATGAGAAATGTGTATGCAATTATTTGCTGGTCTGGCAGCATGGTCCGGGAGAGAACAATATATCCGCAACTAAACTTGAAGATATTTACATAATTATGACCTATGCTGTTGATCCCACAGTGGCCGAATTTATAAAACTTGTCAAGGATAAACTAAGAGGGGCCTCTTCTCAGTTTAGTCTGATCCCCAAGAGTTCATCTTTTTCCAAAAAATCAAGTTCAAGTGGAACTTTTAATATGTCACAGGCAAGGTTTTCAGAAAAAACAGATTTGTCTTGTGTTTCCTTCGTTTGTAATTCTTGTTATTAATGTATTGTTGGTTTCTTTGTTTTGTAGGATTTCACTAATGCGGGGCCCAGTTCTCATGCTGGATATTTTGAAGGTTAAAACGACGTTCTGCAGCCTCTGTTTATTAACTAATAATGACTATGATATTATCACTTATCTTGAGTTGTTTCTAACGGATAGGGAGGAAAAGGTTCTGCCCCCAGTTTAGTGATCATGACAACGATATGGGAGGTGTCAAGGGAAGTAGCTTTCATAATTACATAATATTAGAGAATTTGGAGAAAGATCTATGCCCCACCTTAATGGTGCATTTCATACGCGAGCAGACTTCATTAACAGGACAGGCATACGTTTTCCCAAGCTTGACAATGGAAACATATGCAAGAGGAGCAATCGTAGCCGATAACATATCTAACCTTAAAAGGATTTGTGATTTCATAAGCAACCCAAATCATCTTATCGTATCTTTATCTGGAAGGTAAGCATAAAGTATTACTATATGATAGTATATCGTTTTGCAAATGTTTTTTTTTTATTTACTATAGATAACTTATGAGTTAATCTCTGTAACTTGAAATTGTTATCTTCCCAATGAACATATTTGTTTTCATTAGACTTGGGAGTTTTAGTTTTCTTGAAAGGCAAACACTAACTTACACACACCTATATATCCGCATTAGTCCCTCATGACCTTAGGGACTTGAACCACAACCTTTGGTAGGAATTTTACCATTTATTTTTTCGGTATTTACATTAAACACAGAAATATTATGGTTCTTTAGGTTTATATATTAGCAGTTGATGGCAGTCATTTATACTCTTTCTGCAGGCCGTGGGTAATAGCTGAAGACATGCTCAGGACAAGAAGTTTCAACTTAAACTCATGGAGCTTGCAGCCAAGGTTTGAGGTAAAGTTTACATGTCTGTTACATAATTACAAGTATACATTTTCTCGAGAGTTAACATCCTTACATTTTCATTACCTACCAGAGAGATATAAAGAGAGGTTGTACTTTCGTGATGGATCTGTCTCATATTCCTGAAAAATTTTCATGCCTTTTCATCTATGGAGACTTTACATATCCAGTCCCAAAGTTTCCATTCTTGGAAGTCCCGGTTATGGTTATAGGTTGAGCCTGGTGATCCTTGGTCATTTTTAATATTGAAGGACCTGTTAGAGCTATGTTATAATTTGACCAGTATAGAAGGTTAAGGTTAGATTTGGTCAAGGTTCATTCTGCATCTGCTTGTTTTTTGGATGAGAATGTATGTGGTAACAGTATGTCATTAACATCTATATCTGAATTCGATCATCTATTATTTTCATAATGACACCATAGCTATAGGGGCTGTCGATTAGAGCTAAGGACATGCATAAGTTATTGTACTTTATGCACTTACCATTAGCTACCTTGAGATGGATATGTTTGAAGCGCAATGTTATGCATGTCCTTGGCTCTTAACAAAGCCCTTACTGCTCTGTTGTTATTAAAACCCTATCAATATTTGGATTCCTTTATCTAAGATATATGCCAATTACAAAATATTATGTTCTCTTTTCTGATCATACTTCATTGATCATTATTCATTGACCCTCTTTTACTCCCAATCGCAGAACATATATACAAGGAGCGAGTTAAAGGTTGTTCGATTAGGGACAGAAGAATACATGAGAGCTAAAGCACTAAAAGATCTATATATGGAATTTTGCAATCATCTAAATGGACTTGCTCAGAGGTTAGACATGGAGGAGAAGAAGCGGCAACCATCCATCACAAATTAGTTGCAGTAACTAGTAAATACGCAGTTAAATAATTATGCAGGTAAACAATAATAAATTCAAGTAATCATGCACCTTGTTACTTGTTCCTTGTATACAAAAAAAATTGACATTTAATGAAGACCATATCTGTTGCAGGTGTGTGTTGTAAAGGACTAAAGGTGCAAGAAATGTGTTGTAGTTTTGTGTAGTTAACACTGACATAGCAGTTTAATGGAACAAGCAAAGATTTTTATGAAAGGGGTGCAGTGCAAGTTATCAAATCCATTTTTGTTAGAACGTCTACTTAATTATCGACTTTCACAATGCCGTGTATAAGTTTATATAGCGTTATGGCTCTAGATTTTGGTGTTTTAACAGAGCTATGTCTAAGAAGCTGTTTTATGGTTACCAAATAACAGGTTTGATTGGAATTATATATAGTTTATTTGCGTCTTCTATTTGTGTTGGTTGGAAAGCTTCATTGTCTTGTTCGGTCTTAATATAACGTAGGCAAACATGAAAAAATAACGATTAAATTTGTTATGTAGCTTCCTTTGCTAAGAAGTTTCAACAATGAGAGTGGGCAGAATGTAATATTTTGAACTAGGGGTGTTCATCAAACCGTAAAACCGTCAAAACCAGACCAAATCGGCGCACATGGATTGGTTTGGTCGGATTGAGTTGCTAAAATTTGGTTCGGCGGTTTAAGTTATAAAAAACCGGGATCTTTGGTTCGGTCACAGTTTGAGAAAAAAACAAACCGTCAAAAGCGGACCGGACCAAAAAGTATGTATATGTATAAGATTTCACGTATATCTCTAAGTTACCGGAGATATTTAACATTTACATTTTTAATAACATGTGCAATAGATTATGAGATATTTTTGTTCACATATTTTGGAAATATCTACTAGATATTAAGATAAACAAAATATGTTAATAAACATCTATTTATTATACAGTATACTTATTTTTACTTTCATCCTAGTCTAATTTTACTATATCGTTTTATTTTTTTTATCTTCATTGCTCCATAATTTTTCCATTAAAAGATGCAAAATAATGTTGTAAGTATAAAGCACAGTCTATTTGCAACTTTTTCAATGGTTTTATGAAACGCCCCGACTCAATTTAGTCCCGAAAGTATGAACATAAAAGAAAAGAAACCCAAATTAGTTAAATTATACTTAGAAAAATACGGCCAATTTTCGCCAAAAATCAAAGTTCTCAAATTTGAAAAATGACAAATTGAACCTTCTTAGAATGTTATTATAAGTCTATTGTATGAGTTTTAGGTCCCGGAAAGATCAAACGAAGCCTCGGAAAAAAAGTGTAAAAATTACAGAGGAGCACGACTTTTGTGTCCTGTAGAGGCCGTCCACAAGAGCCGTCCTCTGCACAAAGGCCATCCTCTTCAGGTTTCGTACTTTTGACACATTGAACAACTTTCGACCCCTTTTTCTCAAAACCGAGCTTCCGAAAACTGATTAGCAACTTAGTTTTGACATAAATCAACTAACACTACATTTCCAAAAGTCTCCATACCATCCATTTATGCAAACCAAGTTTCTACAAGTAAACGGGTCATCTTACCCATTTTGACGCAATTTTCGCCAAAGTGCAACTTTACATCTTTTCTAAAAAGCTTTACACCTGATCTTTTACATAATATAACAAAATATGACCATCAACCAAAATGTACCAAGAGCCAAAAGGAAAGGGATAACTAAGCCTCTAAACCCAAAAGCTTGTCATTCATCCATGAATGACCTAAATACCTTCAAATCTTGCAAATCTTTACTTCAAGCTCTAAATCAACACTTTCAAATCAACAATCCTAGTTCCTTCTTCCGGAATTACCTATAAAAATGGTAAACAACTAAAATATAAGCAAAGCCTTAGTGAATATACTTGCATACATTTACGATTACGAAGGAGGGCAAGCACAAGGACTATTACATGTAACCTATGGCATCGTCATGACACATTTACATGTTCATCTTGCACACTAACAACACATATATGGATTCATATAAGCCAATCAATTACCACACATGGACTAACAACTTCAACATGGTGGTCTTTCCACACATGGACAAATAACTTCAACACGGTGGTCTTTCCACACATGGACAAATAACTTCAACGTGGTGGTCTTTCCACACATGGACAAATAACTTCAACACGGTGGTCTTTCCACACATGGACAAATAACTTCAACATGGTGGTCTTTCCACACATGGACAAATAACTTCAACATGGTGGTCTATCCACACATGGACAAATACTTCAATATGGTGGTCAATTGACCCAACATAAACATAAAGGTATGCAAATATACTCACCTCCTCCGCAACAAAGACAATAACGCTAAACGAACAAGCACAAGCAAGCTTCAACCTATGATCATATCGTAAAAATGCATAAGCTTACATTCACAACTATGACTAGCTCAACAAGTCTTACTCAATCACTAGCCTTTCTAGACCCAAAACCCAACCCATTTGTCATTGAGTTTCATTTTCTTTAACAAACACACTAGGTAGTTCAACCTACCATTTTCATCAATAAATCCATAACTAGTCAAAACTCATCTTTTCTCAAGAACTAAAATTTATCACATGCACTCATTATTTTCATAAACAACATATCATATAACTCAATGACAACTAGGTTAACTAAGGAATTGGGAAAATTTAATCATAATTCAATTTCTAGCAAAACCCCCAATTTGGTTCCTTCATGAACCCTAAATTCAAAAGAAAGATAAAGCTAAATTGGGGAATTTCCTTACCTCAACAAGAAAGACAATTACTTGGGGTTTTAGATTCACAATTCCTTCCTCCTTTTTCTCCCAATTTTCGGCCACCACCACTAAACCCACAAACCCTAACTTTGAATTCTTGAATAAAGATTACTTGATGGTGATGATTAATATGATTGTTCTTATTCTTGACTTGAAGGAATTTAGCTTGATTTTGAAAAAGAAATGAAAGAGGATTGCATGTAGAATGAAAGAGAGCCAAAGTGGAAGTGTGAGTCAAAGGAAAAGGTGGTTGGCACCCTCCTGGCTTGCCACGCCCCATATGACTTTTTGGTATTAAAATACCCGCTATCCGCTAAAGTTCCAACTAAATTAACCCCATATTCAAAAATAAAATACTAAGAAATTAATTTAATGCCAAAACTATAAAAAGAGGTCAATTTCTTTTACCTTAAAATATTTGGGGTGTTACATTTTATTAGTATTAAGATGATAGTTATGTGATAAAAAAAAAGTTATACATATAATTATAGAGATAAAAAGAAAGAAAAATAATTCGAAACCGTAAAATCGACCAAACCGGACCGGCTTACATGGTTTGGTTTGGTCCGGTTAGACAACATACGTGGTCTAATTTGGTTTTATATATGTTGAAACCGGATATGTCGGTTTGGTTTGAAATTTAGTTAAAACCGGACCACGAACACCCCTATTTTGAATCATGGTTGATGGCATTGTTGAGTTAGCTACTGTGGCTGCTGGACAGGGTTGCTTGATCTTGAACAAGCTATAAAAACGTATTTTAAGAATGGGGTAACAAGTATGCTGCTAGAAGCATCATACTTTCATGATTTTGTGAGAGGGGAAGATTTTATATTTATACATGTGATTTTTATTTTTAGGGGACATGTTTCTTCCCTAATGCTAGAAGCATATTGGTTTTTCCCTTTAAGAATTTATATACACATTAATGTATAAGTTTAACATTGTAGTACCAATATATTCTCTCAAACAAGCTGTTTTATGGTTACCAATTTTTTTAATGTATCAGAAATGATGTTTTATGGTTACCACATGACAGGTTGGATTAAAAATCATATAATGCATCAGAAATGATCATCTAGATTCTGATGTTTAAAATTTACATTAATTTAAAGATGGCCACATACAAGGATACAGATAAGTGAATAAAAATTCAAGATGATCATGTGAAGATACAAATGAAGTAGATTCTTTTAAATCTTGCAAACATAAATGACTACATTGCTAGAAATGCATAAAATGAGACAATTTTATGATTATAATATATATATTAAAAATAAAGTCTCGAAAAACGTGTAAAGAATAGTATTTTTTTATTATTATTTTCACCACATAAGTTTTAATCTTTATATTTTTAGCATTAAACTATAATACTTTTTAGTAAATTTTTTATTTTATTTATTTTCACCATATCTTTACACTTTTAGCACTAAACTGTAATATTTTTTTAGTAATAGTATACTTTTTACTTTTTTTACTTTCACCACGGAAGTTTCAATCTTTACACTTTTAGCACTAAACTATAATACTTTTTAGTAAACTTTTTATTCTTCTTATTTTCAACACAAAACTTTCAATCTTTACACTTTTAGCACTAAACTATAATATTTTTTAGTAAACTTTGTATTCTTTTTATTTTCACCACAATATTTTAACTCATTACACTTTTAGCACTAAACTTTCATAGTTTTTAATTTTCTTTTATTTTAAGGTACGGGAAAGCGTGTATAGAATAGTATATTTTTTATTTTCACCACAATAGTTTCACTCTTTACACTTTTAGAAAAAAACTTTTATAATTCTTAGTAAACTTTTTAATCTTTTTATTTTTACCACAGTATCTTAACTTTTAACACTAAATTTTTTTACTTTTTGATAATCTTTTATTTTAACTACAACATTTTAACCTCTTACACTTACCAACAAACTTTTTAACACATATATTAAAAAGAAATATACGGGAAAACTTGTAAAGAATAATAAACTTTCTATTAATTTTATTTTCACCACAACATTTTAACCCCTTATACTTTTAGCACTAAATTTTATACTTTTTGATTTTCTTTTATTTTCACCACAACATTTAAGTCTCTTACACTTTTAGCACTAAACTTTTACGTGAACGAATTTCACTTTCACACAAAACTTTTACAGTTCATTTTTTAACTGACAAATGTCAGTTTTTAATAATTTGAATAATATATGTTTTCTTCAAAAAGTTTATGACACATTATCTCTTGAATAATATATTTTATTAAATCATTAACAAATATAATGTCTCCCAGGATAACGCCCGGATATCATATCTCGTTAAAATGAAAAGTAATGATGTTGTCGTACTCTCAAACAGTCTAGTGATATAGTATCAAAATAATAGGTAAGCATTTATGGATATATATACTATAGGGAAAATGTTAACACTCGTAGTATATTACTCCATAATAATAATAAGGGATAATTTCATATATGTCATTGATAAGTCAAATAATATCATATTTGCCTAATTTAATTTTGAAATATCATATGTGCCACTCTTATACACTTAAATATCAAATATGCTTCTAGCATGATTTTGTGAGGGATGATGATTTTGTATTTACACATGTGATTTTCAGGGGGGAAAGATTGTGAGGGGAATGTTGAAGCATACATGCTTCTAACAGTATATTTGTTTTTCCCAATATCAAATATGTCATTGTTAAGTAAAAAAAAAATATGTGCCCAAATACATTATTATTAAATGTTATATATGTCATCAGTATTTTTGAAATATAGCTAACATGTCTTTGAAATATATCAAATACTTTAAATTTATCATTAAATTTTAAATTCAAATTTATCTTCTCTCTTTTAATTCATGAGTTTTCTTGCATCAAATGTCGTGGAGACTAATTAGTAAGCAAAAATATAAAAGCATCACATATGGTTGAGTCGCTTACAAACCATGATCGCAACACTTACTATGTACCATGAATTGAAATGAATAACGGATTTAAAAAAAATCAATCAATATAATCATGTCGGTAACATTGAATTAAATTTACATGGTTCGGAAAAAAACCATGGATTGAACTATAAAAACAAGAGAAAACACGTGTGTAACTGTGAATTTCAAAATTTTCATTAATAATATTTTTTAACAAATTATGTTTTATTTTAACTAAATTAATTTAATGGGGGATATATGATATATTTCATTGACATATATGGTGTTTTTCAAATTTAATAATAGAATATATGATATTTAAAATTTTATCTGAGGATATTTAATTTTTTTGTTTAACAACTGCACATTTGATAATTAGTAAATTGGAAATAACATTTATGATATTTTGTTACTCAACAATAGCATATTTGATATATTGATAAATTAGAAATGACATATATGATATTTCAAAATTTAATTGAACAAATATGATATTTTATAACTTACCAATGACATATATGAAATTTTCCCTAATTATAAAAACATTATTATCCATATTGATAAACAAATATCAAGATATATTTGACAAGAGACTTAGTGTTTGGTATGATGGAATGGAAAAGGGAGAAAGGAAATGAGAAAGACTTCCCTTGTTTGTTTGCGACGAAGAAAGAGAATGAGAAAGGAGAAAGGGGAATCAATTTCATTCTCTTTTTTCTCTACAAATTGTAGAGAATGGGTGAGAATGGAAAAAAAAATTTCTTTTTTGAAGATGTTATATGTAATAAATGTATTATTATTTAAAATTTTATTTTTTATATATATTCATTCTCTGTGGGTACCAAACAACGGATCCATTCTCTTTCCAAATACCTATTCTCTTTCTCACTATTTCCATTCTCTATTATATTTCCATTCTCTATGATTCCCTTTCTCTTTTGATTCTCCAATTTCTCAGGTATTTCCTTATATATTTTTTTTCTTTAGGATCTTCTTGCCAATTTGTTATTATTGCTATATATAAGTTGTTTTTTTTAAATCGTTTATATATAAATATATATTTGTTACATTTTTAAGTTATATAATTGTATGCGTTTATCTTTGGTATTTTAATCATAATTTTTTTAAAATTACAGCCATATTGCAACCACTTATTTTAATTTTTATTATTATCATTTTTAATATTAACTATCATCTTGATTTAATATTAGCTATATAAAAGTGATATATAAATTTTGTTTTAATTTGGAGTACTACTATCCATATCTCCTTTGAGTTATCGTATTTTGTTGCTCCTATTATTACTGTTGGCAATTTTACTATATTTGCAATATATTACTGATTTATTATTTTGTTTGTTTGTTACATTTATTTGTTGAGTTTTAGTTTAGGCTGTCGCTATCAAATAGTTATGTGAGGTCATGTCCTTCTGATTTAGGGGCGGCCAAGCATAGGGGGGTTAATGCTAGAGGAAAGAGAACCTCTAGGCTTAGATTTGGGAGTTGGAATGTAGGCACCCTTACGGGAAAGTTTTTAGAGCTATGCAATGCCCTGACTAGATGTAAGGTAGACATTGCATGCTTTCAAGAAACTAGGTGTACAGGGAAAAGTAGTAGAGAAGAGAACGGATACAAGCTATGGTACTCTGGAGCGCCTAAGTCGATTAACGGAGTAGGGATCATCATGACTGAACGACTTAAAGACTTCGTTGTGCAAGTGGAAAGACACGGGGATAGGTTGATGTTGGTGAGATTGGTGATACAAGAGGAGACAATAAACGTGATCAGCGCGTATGCTCCCGAGTCGGGCCAGGGAGCGGGAGAGAAGAAGAATTTTTGGGACTCACTGGATGAGCTTGTGAGGAGTTTCCCTGTTGACCAATGACTAGTGTTAGGAGGAGACTTAAACGGGCATATAGGAGTAGAGTCAGACGGCTACGCGGGTGTACACGGGGGATTAGGGTTTGGAGTAAGGAACGATGAGGGTTGCTCGATTTTGGAGTTTGCTATTGCGCACGATCTGGTTATTGCGAACTCTTTTTTCCGAAAGAGGGATTCTCAGTTGATTACCTTTCAGAGTGGCCTAAATAAAACTCAAATCGACTACTTCTTGGTGCGTAGAGGCGACTTTAGGGCTTGCAATGATTGCAAGGTACTCCCGAGAGAGGCGGGCTACTCCCAACATAGACTGTTGGTAATAGATTTGCTCCTGAGTAGAAGAGCAACGAAGACAGAGAAGGTTGTAAAGCCAAGAATCCTTTGGAAAAAACTAAGGGGTGAAGCAGCAGAGACGTTTAGGTCGACGACTAGCTCGAGGTTCACAAAGGAGATAAGAGACGGTTCGCACATGGAAGCTGACGAGTTGTGGACACTCTTGGCAGAGGGTATGAGTGAGACGGCAAAAGAGGTACTAGGAGTAACTAGAGGAACTGAACGACAACGGAGAGTGGGTAGGGAATCTTGGTGGATTAGTGAAGAGGTCCAGTCCAAGGTCGCGACAAAACTTAGTTGCTTTAAGGATCTTGTCAAAAGAAGCCAGAACAGGACAAATAAAGACTGGTCATTGGCTAGGCAGAGGTACTACGAAGCCAAGAAAGAAGCAAAGAGGACTGTCGCTGTAGCAAAAGAAAGAGCGTACGAAGAACTGTACAAGAAACTAGATTCCAAAGAAGGCGAAAACGAAATCTTCAGAATCGCTACAGCAAGGGAGAAAAGACGTAGGGATTTAGGAGATATCATTTATATAAAAGACGAAAGTGGACGGAGCATTGTGAAGGAGGGAGACATTAGGAAAAGATGGGAAGAGTACTTCGCCAACCTGTTTAATGGGAGAGGGTCGGGGAGAATTGAAGGAGGAGAAAACCTCACCGCACACCCAAACACACGTTACGACGACGATGCTACGAGGATCAGCCGAGAGGAAGTAAGGGTTGCCCTAAAAAAGATGGGGAGAAACAAAGCGACCAAATTCCGGTTGAGGCATGGAGATGCCTGGGGGACGTGGGGATAAGCTTGTTGACAAGCCTCTTCAACAAGATTTGGACGAGTGCAAAAATGCCAGAAGAATGGAGGCTTAGTGAGGTTATACCTATTTATAAGAATAAGGGGGACGTGCAGAGTTGTAGCAACTATAGGGGCATTAAACTCCTAAGTCATACTATGAAGCTCTGGGAGAGAGTGATCGAAACGAGGCTTAGAAGAGTTACGAAGGTGGCAGAGAACCAATTTGGTTTTATGCCAGGGAGGTCGACGATGAAGGCTATCCATATCACCAGAAGCCTGATGGAAAAGTATAGGGAAAGACAAAAAGCGCTACATTGTGCTTTCCTAGATTTAGAGAAGGTGTACGATAGTGTACCACGAGAGCTGATCTGGAGGACGCTCCAAGCAAAAGGAGTTACTAGGAGATACATTAGTGTTATTAGGGATATGTACGATAGGGCGAGGACTGGTTTTCGAACACCGGTGGGGAGCACAGAGCTTTTTTCTCGGTAGAAATGGGCCTTCACCAGGGTTCAGCGCTTAACCCATACCTTTTTACCTTGATCTTAGACGAGTTGTCTAGTGGCCTACAGGAGGAACTACCGTGGTGCATGATTTTTGCCGATGACATTGCACTGATTGCAAGATCAACGGAGGAGCTAAACCGTAGGCTAGAGAAATGGAGAGAAGCCCTTGAAGATAATGGTCTGTGTGTGAGCCAAGATAAGATTGAATACCTACGATGTGACTTCGATAAACAGGAAATAAGACAAAATGGGGATGAGGATATTCGCATTGGGGAGCGGGTATTAGGTCCGAAGGTGTCTTTTAGATACCTGGGATCTGTGATACACAAATCGGGAGGGATAGACGAAGACGTGACACATCGAATCCAAGCTGGATGGATGAGGTGGAGAGCAGCTTCTGGAGTCATGTGCGACAAGCGGATGCCGCTAAAACTGAAAGGCAAGTTTTACAGAGTGGCTATTAGACCGACTATGTTATACGGGTCAGAATGTTGGCCGATGACGAAAGCCCAAGCGTCTCGAGTAGAGGTGGCAGAGATAAGGATGCTAAGGTGGTCTTGCGGGAAGACCCTATCTGACAGGATCCCCACGGGAGTTTTTAGAGAGCCGAACTTGAAGTAAGGACCATCATTAACAAGCTAAGAGAAGGGCGCTTGAGATGGTTTGGTCATGTTAGGAGAAGGGATCGAACAACACCACTAAGGAGAGCGGAGTCTATCCACGTCGAAGGCATACGAAGAAGGGGAAGGCCAAAGATGAGGTGGGAGGACCGACTAGCGAAGGATCTAATAGAGCTTGGTTTGTCGGAGGACATGACGTCAGATAAGACGGCCTGGAGAACTAGGATTAGAGTAGAGGATTAGGTTAGGGTTTGACTTTTGCGGGACTTCGATTGACATCTTTTTCCCATTGTGCCTTGCCTAAGGGGTTGGTGTTGGTTAGGCCGGGAGAGGTAGGCCTAACATAGGTGACTCAAGGCAATAGAAGGCTTTGACCTGACAGGAGAAGAGGTAGGTCGACGGAGGTGGAAAGACAGAATACCAAAGGATATGGAGGAGTTTTCTGGTGGAGGGGGTTGGACAGTGATTGTAAGGCATATGAGAATAGGTTTTTTTTTTTTTTTCTCTTAGACTTTGGTTCTCAGTAACCTCCGTAGAGGTTTTGGCCGGAGTAGAGGGAGGCCAAAATCGAGGGGGGAGGTTACTCTTGGCTGCCCCAAATTGCTTTGCCTGTTGGAGAACATGACCGATGAGAGTTTATTAGAGGACTAGGACTAGTTTAGGGGTTTGGGTGCTTGGGAAAGGACTAGGATTAGTCTAAGTTAATGTCTAGCTAGGCAGCTAAGTTAGCGTGTAAAGGACTAGGTGTATCGGTTACCTTTGTCGTGTGGGAGCGTTTTTGCGAGTAGACTAGGATTAGTTTGGCCTAGTGGCCTAAGGTACTTTGCTACGTAGGTTGTTTAGAAATAGTTTAATCCCCTTAGTCTTTAGTCAACTCTTGCGTATAAGTTTGGTTGCCATGGCGGTTTATTTACATCCTTCTTGTCTGAGCCCCTTGCTGAAGACTTTGTTTTTTTATGTTCCTACATTTTATGCTGTTATTTGCGTATTATGGTTGCTAGATCTTATGTACTATGCTAAGGTATTTTTTAGGCCGTACGTTTGCTACTCTTCCCTACTCGTCAGGTAGCCATATCCAACGGACACAGCTGACAGGTATATTGTCTTAGCATTTTCTTGACAGACAGGTATAAACACTTTACCCTTGTATGATTTTTACATTTTCTTGGCCGGAGGTCCTTAAGGAAGCAGTCTCTCTACCTCTGGGTAGAGGTAAGACTGTCTACAGCTCACCTCCCCCATATCCCGCTCAAGGATTGGGTACAGTTGTTGTTGTTGTCGTCTCTATGATTCCCTCCTACCAAACACCCCTGGTTACATTTAATATTTTTAAAAATAAGTTCATATAAAAAAAAGTACTCCAGCATAGTTTGAACTTTGGATATAAAATAAATAAATAAATTTCAAGAGGAAAATAAGTCCTCCAAATTTAAAATTATTTTGATTCATTGGCGCTTGGATTAAGAATTCCCGAGATTTCTTTTTAATCTTTCAAAACCATTCTCGTTATCCCCCACCCCCTTCACCCACACACACACACACACGCACACGCACACGCGCGCGCGTTTTCAAACCCTAAAACACAGCCTTACTTGAAGGTAAGTTTCTATTTTTATTCTGTTTGTTATTATGTTATATCATTTCGCTTACTTATGTATTGATTCTTTATTGCCTTGAAATTCATCTCATAATAATTTTGGTTATAAGCAGTAGTTTTTGGTATTAATTTGCTTAGATTGTGTAATATATTTTTGGGCATGAAGCATTTTTAGTCTGTTCTGTATATGACTTACTTGGTGTAACAAAGAATTTGCATTTCTTCAAGTCTTTGTTACCCTGCCAATTAAAGTAAAGTAAAGTAACTTCCAATTCCGTCTTTCCACGGGTTTTAGGTCCCAAATACTAAAGGTAGAAAAGGGCCTCCAGCCTTGATGGGCATGACACCCTTGACTTCTGTTTCGGGAGGCAAGGGCTTTAACCACTTGAGTTGGTTTTTGTTACTCTGCCAATTGTAATGCTTTATTTAGGATCCTGAATTCACTTTTAAAAAAATACATAATTATGGGTTGATTAATCACAAAATTTGGTAGCTTAAGCATTTCAAAAGTATTAATCCTACCAGTCATTCAGTCTCCAACAATGCCCTTGCCGGGGTATAGGGAAGGTGGAATGTAGACGGTTATAACTCAACTTGAGAGAGAGACATTGCTTCAGGATTTCAGAAAGACCTCCGGCAAAGGGGTTAATTCTCAAACACAACATACATTAAAGATGCTAATACTCGCGTCAATTAATATTTAATTTGGAAAATACTTCATCGGTTACCTTTGAGGGTCTTTCAATACAGTGATAGCTGAACACTTTGATTGTCTTTATTACCATGCTGATGTAACAAATGCATATTCTTTTGCAGTTGAGGAGACATGAAGGTTAAGCTTGTGCGTATCCTTACTGAGTTACTTCTAGATTCCAGTAGTGTTAATTTGTATGTCAAGATGTTACTTTGTCATTTTTAGCCATTGGTTCCCGATGATTATAAAAAAAACAACACCTTTGTCATCTGAAGTACTCTTTGTTACTTCATATAAATTGCATTTGTATTTATAGAGCTGCGGGTTTTGCCATCGTAGATAGTTCATTAGATGCTTTTGAAATCATTTTTTCATCATGCTCTTTCTTAACCAACGTCCTATGAAATTCTGGTGGACCTATAAATAGAGTATGTTTCCCTCATTCCTTTTAATTGTGAAAGAAAAAGTTTCTGTTTATGTTAGTAACTGAAATGCTTATTTGTGATTTACAGATGGCATGCTGTAGCTTCATGGACATGGGATGCTCACGATGATGCATGTGGGATATGTAGGATGGCATTTGATGGTTGTTGTCCTGACTGTAAACTCCCTGGTGATGATTGCCCCTTGAGTAAGTCTCCCCTGTACCTTGTCAATAGATCTTCAGTTTTCGCATTGTATTTTTACCAAATCTTCCGTGTTTATTGCTGCATTGCCCTATAAGTAGTAGTTCTATGCCTTGCTCTTTTAATTTGTAACTTCTTTTTCTTTCTGTATGTTAAGTGACCTGTTATGCTCTTTAAGATTAGCATGGAAAAACAGAACATCTTTCACTACATGAGTAAGTTGTTCATCGAGGTTCTACTAGAGCTGGCAAATTCAGCCCTTTTAACTATGGATGGGTTGATTCAGATTATGTTGTATCTCAAACAGATAAAATAGAAAATTAGTTTTGGAAACAAGTCAATTGGGATGAACAAGTTGAAAGCCTTTGAAAGTTCACCCGAGTAAGAATGCTGATTTATTATAAAATGATATTAGTTTTGTAATAATAAATGACATCAGGTTCTTATCGAAAATTAGATGTTTTTATTATAGGGTATTTAGTGCCAGCTCTATCAGGCTCACACCGAAAATTTGTCCATTATAAGTGACCTGTTTTGACGCATCACCAAATCTGCCCGTCTTGTTAATGTTGCCACCTCTAGGTCCTAGATATCTATCTCTTAATCTTGGTTTTGAAGGAAGAGAAAAAGGGATTCAACTCTTAATAACTTTACCACCATGCTTAGTTTGCTCCAAATGTTGCTTCTATATTTTGTACATTTAAACGAAGCATTTTAGGTACACTTTGAAATTTAAATGTCTTTCATAATAAAACTGAGTGGTGTTTCTATCAGGAGAATATGGATGACATGTAATGTTGGTACTAAATGTTACTACATTTTCATATAGCGGATCAGAAGCAAGAATAAATATGAAATATTCTATACGTGAACGAATTTTGTGTTAGTGTAATGGAGATCTAGAAGCAGGTTGTTACTACCAAATGGTACATGAACTCTCTAAAGAGAGGTGTGTGATTTTGTGAGCGGGTTTTTTTCAATCAAAAAGAAAAAAAAGGAATGGGGTTCTCCTTGTTCTTTATGGTCTTAGGGAGAAAGGGGGAAGGAGGGGGGGGGGGGGATCATAATTTCATTGGATGTAGTTTTTAAGCTAAAAATCGGCAAGGAAACGCCATTGTCATTGGACATTTGGTGCTCTTTCTTGAGAACCTTACTAAGAACAGAGGTGGGATGTTGGGTGGGGCAGGCAGGTTGGGTATGGTTAGAAACTCAATACATGTCAGTTTTTTAGGACCAGGTCAACCCCAATACTTATTATTGCAAAATTTCATATTTAATATAAGCTGTCGGTATGTCAAAATATAATTTTTCGAACATCACATGTTTTATTGTGTTTGATACTACATAATATTTGGTTTACTTTTGCTGTCGATAGCTAGCTTTAAACGGAAACTAATCTGATGTGATAATTTGTGCAGTATGGGGTGCTTGTAACCATGCTTTCCATCTTCACTGCATTCTCAAATGGGTGAATTCTCAGACCCCCCAAGCTCACTGTCCTTATTGTCGCGCAGAATGGCAGTTTAAAGAATGAAGTTCTGAAGTTGTATCAGTTGCGATTGTTAATGATGTGTTTTTTGCTCTATGGCAATGGCAGGTAATGAAGAGCAGTCTGTCATTTTCACAAGCTACAATGTTGTAAACTACTTTTGGTTATGAAATACCGTTCATCTTTATTTTCAGTTCCAGGTTTTGTACCTCTTTAGTAAAATATGGGGGGAAATGTTAAAACGTTTAGATATTACCTGAACCTGAAATTAAATGTGAGAGTATATTACTCATGAGTCTTTTTATGTATTGCTTGTTGTCATCCCCGGCTTCTTTTTTGTAACAGTCAATTTATTTACATCTAGAGACACAAATTAGTATCATCTACTTTTGACTACCTACTTTTGAATACACATTTGGGATTTGTGCAATTGTGCGTCCTCATTGACACAATTTGCACTTAATTACGTATTTAAGTTCCTGCTTTCTTATGTTTTCTTTTGTTTAGTATACCACAACCTTTCTTTTGCTGATTTAAACCATCTTCAATCTACTCATCAAAATTCAGTTTTAAAATTAGCTTTGACACTAAATATTATACCTCCAACCTATCACATTGAGAACTTGGTTTTAAATTGTCATGTCTTTTTTAATAATTAATAAATGAGAATACATTGTATTTTTTAAAAAAATGCGTATCATTTTATAAAAAAATTATGAATACATTAATAAAAGAAAGATATTTATCAATTTATAAAATCTTATTATACTCCCTTTTTATAAATTCTATATTAACAATATCGTAATAACCTCTTTTAATTATTTATAAAAGGATTGGTAATGGTGCTACAACTAGCTTTTGGAATGATCAGTGGGTGGGAAATGAGACACTTTCTCAAAGATTTCCACGTTTATTTGCGTTAGAATTGAACAAGCAAGTGTTGGTCATTAATAGATGGCATAACGGGGAATGGATATGGACATGACGTAGGGCTATTCGTGGTGGGGTTGAAGCTTCTCAACTTGCTGAGATAAATACATTACTCCAGAATGTGAAACTATCAGATAGGGAGGATTCTTGGACATGGAACTTTCCAGGTCAAGATTGTTTTTCTGTTCGTAATTTCTGGTTGTGTCTTGAACGTGCTCTTTTGCCTTGTGAGCCAATTAAGACGCGTTGGAATTCATTAGTTCCAAAAAAAATAAACATCTTCATGTGGAGATTACTTGGTGATCGCCTTCCCTCCCGATTGAACCTTAGTCAAAGAGGGTTAGAAATTAATGATATTTCATGTCCTCTATGTCACCACCAAGTCGAATCTATAGCTCACCTCTTTTCATCATGTGCTTTCTTTATTGATCTTGCACATCGGTTTACGACATGGATAAACATCGATATGCCCGTTGACAGCCCAGCTGTGATGCTAAATTGGATTCATGACTCCCTTTATCCGTCCAAATTTAAACCAATATTAGAAGCTGCTTGTTTTGTGTGGTGGTGGTCGCTTTGGAAACATAGAAATCAGGTTATCTATCGTGCAACTGCTGAATCGGTCAGTGATGTTTTTCACTCTATTGTCTCTTTATCATTTTTTTGGATTTCTAGTCGTGATAGGAAAATTAGTCTTTCATGGCCATTATGGGCAATGAGTCCTTCTTTTTTATTGTAATTGTAATTGTTTGAGTTATGCTTCGGCGCCTTGCCGTAGCATTGTATTATTAAAAAAAATTAGCTGTTCTAAAAAAAAAAAAAAAAAAAACCTCTTTTAATTTTGTTCAAACTGACATACATAAAACTAAAATGTGAGGGTCCTTTAACAATTTTGTCATTTTATGATGAGTTGGATGCTATTAATAGATAGATATAACCAACATCTATCATATAACAACTATTACTGTTACATTATAACATAAACCCAAATATAGTGTAGACTACTTTAATTTGTGTTATTATTATATTCATAGTTATAAAAATAAGAATATTAAGAAGAGTGGCTTCTCTAATACTTATAATTAGGTATTACTTGCTTTTAAAAATCAATGGTCCCGATATTAGAGGCTAAGATATAACTCTCATTAAATTTGACTTAAATATTTTTAGGAGAGATATATAAATTTAGGGAGATGATGTATCCTTCTAATTTTTTTATCTAATAGTGATGATGATATTTGAAAAGATGGACGGTTAAGATTAAGAAAAAAGAACGATAATAATGCACATTAAATTTTTAAAGTTTTATAACTTTATTAAAATTTTAGGTTAATGTTAAAAAAGATTAATTAGAATAAATTTTACTCGTAATATATTATAAAAAAACGACAAAGATACGTGGTTAGTGGAATATTTTCACCTGAAAGAATCCCCAAATTTTGTTTCTTTGAACTACCAACCAATTTCACAAATTCTAGAAACATCGACACAAACACACACTTCCCACCTAGCTGCCCGCAATGACAATCTTCCCCGGCGTGAAGTACACCCTGGAACACCGGTGGAAAACCGACGACGCGTGGTACACTTGCGGTGTCATTCTCGAAGACGGCAAACATCTCCGTGTTAAATTTGAAGAAGAAGAAGGAGCATCGAAAACTACAGAAAACGACGAGGTTTTCTCCATCTCCGATTTCTCAAATCAAGAACAAATCGATGCTTTTCGGAACAAATTCCGTCCGGTTTCTGCTCCGATTGAAGATAATGAGTGTGCTAAAGTGATTCAAGGCATGATTGTTTGTGCTGCATATTCAGATGACGGAAATTATCGTTACTTTGATGCCGTTGTTGACGCTGTATGCATCTCTCTATCTCTCTCTCTCTCTATATATATATTATATGGATAACACTTCAGTAAGAACACTCTTAAAACATCATTTTGATGCACAACTAACATAGTGAAAAACTAATTATCATTATTTAAGTGTTTAACAATACATTGATCTATCAAAATCGAAAAAATCATGTTTTTTGCTGGATGCATCATTTTGATGAATATGCATCCAAGATGGATGCACAAAACAAAAAACATGATTTTCTCGATTTTGACATACCAATGTGTGGTTAAACTCTTAAATAATGATAATTAGTTATACATTATGTTAGTTTTATGGACTTTTAATGCATCAAAATGATGTTTTTAAGTATTCTCACCCAGTTTCTTATTTTAATGTTGTTCTTATTTGATTGTCCTCTTATATTATATAGTCACTATTTTAAGAAAAATAATAAATGGGACTACAAATAAACCTAAAATTCTTGTGCTGACACATGACATGGCCATGAGTCACCACCAAAATTTTAGACATATTTGTGGCCTTACCAATTAGACCTATATATCATCACTCTTGTAATAAGTATGTTTAATTTAAGGGATTAGTGCATTAGAATGTAATCCACTATACAAAATATTCATAGTGTGTAGCGTAATTCAAACTTGTTCAATGTATGTATGTAACTTGTTTTTTGTTCAATTCATGTAATAAAGGGGATGAATCAAGTAGCTAAGCAGCGGTTGCATAGAATGAACATTTGTACATAGTTTGTTACACCTTTAGTGAATTCGAGAACAAATTGGGCTCGAGTGCTAAACTGTGACTTAGCACCTTTAGCCGACATTCAGGCATGTTGGGCTACACTTCTCTTTTGGGATACAAGTAGCCCGCTGTTTCTGTCGGCCCCGGGGGCCTAGGCATTGAGTCTTAAACCGCCGGGAGATGAAAATAACCCGACCTTCCTCTACTCGCGGTAATCCGTTACACGAATTGGACAAAATTATAAGTTACTTATGTACAATGAACACAATTGAAGTATGCGACACGCTATGGCTATTCGTGCATAGTTGATTACATTCTAGGGCACTAATCCTTAATTTAAATACACTACATTCTAGGGCACTAATCCTTAATTTTAATACACTGTTTATATTGAATTATTAGTGATAAGTGCATGAACATGTAATAAATGTTTCACGTTTTGCTATGGTACGTATCCGCCTTTTAAAAATTCTAATGTATGTATCGAACTCTCAATTTTTTGTTGTGATTGTATGTATGTAACATGCTATACCCTGTAAATGCTGGCATTGTATATGATGACATGGTAGTGAAAAAAATTTACACCTAATTAAGTGGTAGGCGGATACATACAATAGCTATGTTATACCTTGTAAACCGCTGACAGGGTGTTGGTTATGGTGGCGCAACATCGGATAACTTGTTACCTAATGATTTGGTAAGGGGATACATACAATAGTTAGGATTTAAAAGTTTAATTCAATATAAGGTTTTTGAAAGTTCGCTACATACATTAGCAACACGTAATATGATTTGTAAGCGGACACAATAGTTACTATTGTATGAGCTTTTAAAGCTACTACACCATAAGTTACTAGCCTTTTTTTTAGTCATTAAGTGCTGAATATTTTAAGTTGTTGAATGTATAAATAATGTCTGTATGTATTAAGTAAAAGATACATAATTGACGGTTATTTTTGTTTATTAAGTAAAAAAAAAACAAATTTTACTTAATTATCAAGTTCTTAACTATTAAGTTTATCTTTGTTAAGTCATTTTACATTCATAAGCTCCAACCTCATCTACTTTGCCAAACATACGTTATACTAACAAAAACACCAACTACTAGCTCCGACCACAACCTAGTTTTACTTAGCATATCCTTTGTGTATCCAACATTGAATTAATTGCTATTTCTATCCAACTTTTAATTGATTGCTATTGTATGTATTTTGTTATTTAATCGATATTTCTAATTAGATGAAAGCCATACAAGTTGCCAATCATGTGATTTGCTTACAAATTATAAGGGTTCGACAATAACTGAAAGTTGGATACACACATTAGATGGTTGGATACACATAATAGCGAAACATGGCAAGTTGGATACAAATTATAATACCCTTAGGTATTATATGTATGATTTGATTTTGAATGTTATTAGTATACAAATATTTGGTTAAGTGAACTCTAATGTATCTAATTTGTTACGTTTTACTATCGGGTGTATTCAACTTTCAAATAACTTATTGTATGTATCAAACTTTTAGTTCATTATTGCATATGAAACTGATACGAACCCATCCCATAATAGGCTCGCATCATGCCCTAAGCTAGGTGTAGAACTCACTCCCAAAAGCTAGCTCAAAGGAGGAGGGGACACCTAGGCTTATAAACCACCCACCAATCCCATACTTGGTCGATGTGGGATCATCTCAATACCCCACCCTTTGAAGAGCCAACGTCCTCGTTGGTCACGACTATGTTGGTCACGGTTGGCACCCTTTTCCTTGGGTCCAAGCCACCACTCCATAGGCCACCACTCCGAGCGTTGGAACCTTGAAAGGTAGGGCTGACTCTGATACCAATTGATGTGTATCAAACCAGAAAATAAAGAAAGAATAAGAAAATTGATAGATTTCTGGATTAATGCCCTAGTAGCCCCTAGTTCCTAAGAACAATGATAATATTCTCCATACCTCATAACCGTGGCCTATGGCCTTGTTTAAATAAAGAGACTTCTTAACCTAACTTGATCCACAAGTAATAATAATTATAATAATAACTAATAATACTATTAATAACAAATTCATAGCCGGCCCTTAATACCCTGACCCGTTCGGCCCATTAACTTCTTCAACCTGATTCATATCATTACTCCCGCCCCCAAATAACATCTTGCCCTCAAGGTGTTGCTTTGAAAAATTGCTTTAAGTAATTCCAGGATCCCATATCTTCCTTTCGCTTGGATATCGGTGGCAATGACTGGAAGACCCAAAAATTTGTCCAAAATCATTCCAAGACTACTCATGAGATACCTGATGCCCCCAATTCATAACACGCCTTTTTAGCTTCACATAACTTTGTGCAATTGTAAGCTCGTATGGAAGGTCAAACTTTGGAACACCATGTTGTATGTTTCTAAGCCCATAATCAGTTGCTCCTTTCTTGACCATTGTGAGTAGAGAAAAGGAATTACTTAATGGACAAACTTCAGGCTGGATAATTGTCTTACCAGCATGATTGAAGGGACTTTCCTTTCCTTGTAGTTGTTCACAGACCTGATCTGCAGTGCTACTGAACTCACCATCCCTTCCATTCAACTGACTTCCATTCCCTCCGAAACCTGTTACTTTCGAGGCTGAAACCCCAAGGGTTGGTGTTATCATAGTGGTCAACTGTGGCTGGGTTGATTTTGACAGCGTCACCTGCTGCTGTTTCTGCATCTGATCTGGCTTTCTGTTCTGTTTCCTTTCTCTTCTCGACTGCCTCCGTTTGCATAACAAATGTTTGGTCAATCCTGGCCAAGTGTGCATCCGGTAAACGTATTCTGGCCGACCGTATCTCTTCCCTGTATTCCCTTATAAGGATCAAGGCCTGTTCAACATTAGCTGATATGGCCCGTAAAGCAGCATTGCATCAACAATACCCACAAGTTGCAAGATCCAAAGCTCTGATACCAATTGATACGAACCCATCCCATAATAGGTTCGCATCATGCCCTAAGCTAGGTGTAGAACTCACTCCCAAAAGCTAGCTCAAAGGAGGAAGGGACACCTAGGCTTATAAACCACCCACCAATCTCATACTTGGCCGATGTGGGATCATATCAGAAACTCAGATTTTTATCTAAACTAGTAACCTACTTTTACACATGTCCCTTGGAGCATTAATAATGGTTGTGATGTGGACTAGGTGGGCTAACCACCCCATGTGGGGTGTTGACCATTGGGCGAGCTGGTGTGGTGGTGAAGTGGACAAGGTGGGTGTGCCCACCTTGGGATTTGGTGGGGTGCACAAGGTTGTTTATTTTATTGTTTTCCTCTTTTTTTTATTGGGTATCGAGTAGTGTGAGGTATAGTTCTTTAGTGTTGTGGGGTCTAGTTTTTAGTGTTATTGCTATAAATGTGGTGTGGTGCTGATGTGCAGTGATGTGGCCCACCATCTTGGCCTGGTGGTGTGACCATTATTAATTTTTTTGTCTTATGTGACGCCTTATGTTTTTATGTCTTATATAGTTATATTACTATTACCTTTCATTACTTTTCCCCTAGAACACGTGCACACACACAAGTTAACAAGTACTAAAAATAAATAGAAGCGGAGAGATTTAACGTGGTTCAAGGATATAAAACACGAGAGATTTAACGTGGTTTAGTCACGGTATGTGACCTAATCGATAGGGGTAACTTGGTTTTCTTTTATCGAGTGATGAATAACACATGTACAAAGGAAACCCTTTGGTAAACTTGTTCATCAAGTAAGACTTAGCAAGATTGGGCCTGAATATCAGGGCTGATTGCCTTAGCTCCTAGTTTTTGGTGGCCTTTAAGTGGGCTGATGACAACATCACACCAACAGTCTCCCACTTGGTATCTTTGGACCTCGAACAACACCATCTTCAATCTGTTATGTACATTAAGAATTCCTCCTATTCTTCAATGCGCCTTAATTGTCCCTGTCCTCATCAGTTAACTTGAAGGCCAACTGAAGCTTCCAATGAGTTCAACCCATCAATCATGAACAATGACTTGTTCACTGTCCTTGCCAGCTCCCACTGACTCGAATTGCCAATAACTAAACATTCTTAGAACAAACACTCTCCGGATAAAGTAGATAATCAACTGGGGAGACTTTAATGGCTGGAATATTGATTCTTTTAACTCACTGTCTGGAATGTCTGACTGAAGCACAGCACTATGTTCCCACTGTCGTAAAAACCCGTGACTGGTTTCTCTGAATCTTTCCTAGCACATCCAACCTTAATCTGAATCTGACCTCTAGCTTTGGGTTTGCCATTAGCAAAGCAAAGCTTCTTCTGCTCATGAGATTCTGTGAAACAGATTGTGTTTTTCTTATAAACTGGTATTGTTACTCCTCAAGACGGTAAACTGACCATGTAAGAATCCTGTTTGTTACCTCGAGCTATGACTAGTTTTACCTTGATAAGCTTCCAAAGCCCGATACCGAACTTAACATCATGCCCTTGTTCATCCACTGCCCGACGGGAATCAACAGCTTCTTCAGCCTAAGAATAAATCCGACAACCTTCAAAGTCCATGAACTGGAGTCTTCAAATTTACGTCACCCATGACTTCATTCTTCGCTAGTCTTACCTTTCTAAAATCCCAAAACTTTTGAATTTTGCAGTGCTTCATAGCTATCTGTAGTGTGAATGAAGCACTCAAATCCATGACCCAGGAATTTACACTACTCACTACTATGCAAATCAGAGCTCATCTGAGTTGTAGTCTTCTGTAGTAATCAGTTTTTTCTTATTTTCCGGACATTGACTCCTATAATGTTCGACCTCTTCTGATCATCTTTGTTCAAAGAAGCATCTCCACCAACCAAGAAATCAAAGCCACCGTCTTTAACTTCAACTTGCCAAACGAGACGAATTCAAAGGCACCGGATCCTTATGGCCCGGTTTTCATGCAACACACCAGTCTTCTCTAATCACAAACAAGTCAATCAAGGTCCGGAATAACCTGACATCATCACACCCTGCTGATAAAGGAACCTTTGATCTGTCCTTTTAGTATCCTGTTAATTTCTTTGTAAGTTGTAACACCAACCAATGAAAGAGAATGAGAACTGAGCCTCCTGCTTAACGTCTTAGTTTTTTCAGCTAAGCGTGACCTGATTTAAAGCCTCCTGCTGTCGGCTTCTTCTGCTCTTCTGGTTAACTTATACCTCAAATACAAGCCATCTTGATTCCCCGTTCTTATATTAGGCACAAAAGAAAGAATAAAACTCGGTTGAAGGTACCTGATCGACACCTACTTTCAAAACAGTCCGGCAATCAACCTACTCTTGTTTTTCATGCAAGAACCGTTGTGCCAAAACACCCATGAGCAGACACCTATGTTCATCACCAATCGTCCCGTCGTCTCAAACAATACTCTTCCGTGACAACGGCTGACTTGAACTCCCTCACAGTCACCTGTAAACACACTCCTGAAACAGCCCCTGCTGTCCCGAAACCCAGTTCTTCCTACTGCTAAGTGTGTCCCGTAGCTAAGGCGATCCTTTCTGCACCGACTCTGAATACATCCCTCTTTCATCAACCTTGCTATCCTGGTGATCTGTGCGTAACGGATATACCACTTGTTAGGATTAAACACTATTAGACAAGTTATAGATAGTTACGTATATGATTTATATTAGAGGGTATTAGAGTGTATTTATGTAATCTATTTATTTCGTGTAATCTCTTATTCACAAATACAATACAATACAATACAATCTTTCATTGTTTATCTAACACGCACACATACAAGTTAACAAGTTCTAAAAGGAAATAGGACATGAGAGATTTAACGCGGTTCAGTCCATGTATGTGACCTAATCCACAGGGGAAACTGGGATGTTCTTTTGTTGAGTGATGAATAAAAAATGTACAAGAGATGTGTATATATAGGCTGCACAATTAGGGCTCCCTTTGGCCTTTGCTAAACTTTATCACCAAGTCAAACTTAGCAAGCTTGGGCCTGAATAACAAGGGCCGTCTGCCTTGATTCCTAATTTTCGGTGGCCTTTAAGTGGCCGATGACAATATCACACCAACACATGTAACCCTTATATTGGAAAAGGTCGTCAAGCTGACTAATCTATTAAGGTTTAGAAAGTCCTCACATCATTATCACGAAATTACATGCTAAGTTATGCCACATTATGAACAACTGAGCAAGATTTTTTTTTTCCTCTTGATTTTGGGTTACACGATGGTTAAGAAGAGACAGGTTTTAAAAGTATGATGGTTAAATATGATATAGAACTGTAAGCTGCCATATAAGAGACATTATAAAGTGGGTTGTTAATTTAGACGAAATGGCAGTGGCAAGCCCAAGTCAACAAAATCATTGGTCACTTGATGAATTAGTAAGTGGATACCTAAAATATATATAAATTGGAGATATGAAACACGTAGTAGATGATATGAAAGTTCGATGCACACAATCGCCAAACATGAAACGTGTCAACTTGGATACGTATTGGTGCACTTAGCCTTATTACCGTATATACATTTATGGGAAATGGATACTTAACACTAACTTCCAATACCCCGCCCCTGGTTGGTTTGTGCATTGTTGTTGTGGATACTTAACAACTTGTGGCTATGATTTTCCTAGCCAATTATGTAAGGTGTTATTAACTTTTTACTGCAGATTATTAATAGTAATTTTAGCTTTGTTGAATGAGAGCCTAAACAATAGGAACAGCGTCCATGTTAAACTCATCGCTATGCAAAATTGTGAACAAAACAGCAGAATGAATTTGCTAATATGTTACTCCGTATTTTCACTGTATTTGGAGGATGCTTTAGGAAGTGAATAGGTATATTTCTGTTTCAGTACATGTTAGGTGATTGTATCTTTAATGTCCCCAATTTTTGAACGTTCACTGTTTTTAAGAGCACGTACGTGCATTAGTAGAGAGGTGAAATGATATCACAAATTTTAATGTGTTTTTTGGGCACACTTATTGTTTTGCTTTTTGTAATTTTTATGATCTGTACTGGATAGGTTTGTTACAAAGAACATTCACCTGAGAAATGTGTATGCAAGTATTTGCTGTTCTGGAAGCATGGTCCCGGAGAGGGTAATATTACTAAAACTAATCTTCAGGATATATGCCTCATCAGGCATGGTGCTGTTGATCCTATACTGGCCGACTTCACAAAACTTGTAAAGGAAAAACTTAAGGGGGATTTTTCTCAGTTTATTCTGATCCCCAAGAGCAGCTCATTTTTGTCTAAATCAAATGAAACTTCAGACAAGTCACAGGCAAGATTTAGTATTTATGACTGTTCGTTTTGTAGAATTATTAGTTCATTTTTTGGCAGTTATATTTAAATTACCGTTTTTTTTTTATTTAATTTATAGGAGTTTGGCAGTGCAAGACAGAATTCTCAAGTTGGATTCCATGAAGGTTTTGTAGTTGGACCAAACAATGTTTGATAGCGTTGGTTTTTTAAAAAAATGATTTCAGAACTCATTCATATTTTGCTTTGTATTGACAGGGAAGGGAAGGTTCTGGTCTGAATTAATTGATCAGGAAAGAGATGTGGGAGGACTTGAAGAAATCGGTTGTCATCACTACTTAATACTGGAGAATCTGGAGAAAGATCTGTGTCCAAACGTGATGACCGAGTTCATACACCAACAAACTTCAATCGCAATACATGCATATGTTTTTCCAAGCTTGGCAGTGGAAACTTATGCGAGAGGAGCAGTTGTGGTGGATAGCAGATCAAAGCTTAAGAGATTATATGAGTTCATTAGCAACCCAAATCATTTCATTATATCTTTATCTGGAAGGTAAGCGTTATTGTTGTTTATGATGTGATAGCTTTTGAGTCAATATCAATGTATAAAATGTGGATATCTTGCTAATTGACAAACGTCCTGTTCTTGAATATTTATAAACGTTAGCTCAACATTAGCCTGGTGCGACTTGTTTAAATATTTGAAGAAGCACAGTTTTACAAATTCAGAGTTATCGCCTTTGTTGTTTTTTGTTTTTTCCCCCTATGTAGTACAAGTTACAGATATTGTGGTGCTCTAGGTTATTAGTCACTAGCAATTTATCCAAGTCCTTTTATTTTTTGTAGGCCATGGGTAATAGCTGAAGACACATTTTGGATTGGAACTTTTGACATCAACTTGCGAAGCTTGCAACCAAAGTTTGAGGTAAAAGTTTCAACTGTTTCTATAATCACAAGTGGAACATGCACATGGTCCCAAAGGATTTTATTCTTTTATGAGGTGTTCATTTTCATTCTCTTGAAGATCACTCTGCTTTTCATCATGGTATTTCCCAAATCAGTGTCTCTGTAAGAGATGCACAAGTCGTTCATGAATCAAGACAGTCCAGGGCCCTGCCCCAACTCTTGGTTCTAAAAGTTCTAGTTACAGTTATGAGTTCCGTTTGGTCGTCCTTATTAAGTCCCACTTCCATTTTTTAAAGGACTTCAAATAAATGGATAGAAATTGGAAATAGGAAATCTATCCCCCTCCATACAACCATATGACTATATGATTTCTAGTTTGAAGTTTGTGAGTAAATTTGAAGATCATAGATCTTTTTTGTTATTTTGGTATGCTAGAATAAGTTAACAGACTAAAAAAGTCAAAGAACTTGCAACAATTCACTTATCATTCGTGTTGTGTTTATGTCGTTTTACGAATCAAGTTAAAAATTGCAACTCAAGCCTGTCATGGCTTAATTGGCCCATAATTGGGACTGGGTCTTATCTGAGTTATCTGGTAGTTTAAAGTAACATTGGGCACCTATAATCGCAACCAGGCCTTCAAGTACTTGGAGCACTTCTTCATCTGAATTTCACTTGAAGCATTTACTTCTTTGGTGTATTTTGTTGATTGATCCTTGACCCTCTTGCACTTCAACCCCAGAAAAAAAATACAGGGAGCGAGTTGACGGTTGTCTGGACAGGAACAAAACAATATATGACTGCTAAACGGCTGCACGGTCTATATATGGAATTTCGAAGTCATCTAAATGGACTTCAGCAGAGATTAGGGATGGAGGAGGAGAAGGAGAAGGAGAAACAGGACTGCTATCGACCAAAAAAAGTTTAGTTCTGCAAATTGTAAATATGCAGTTTTTAGTGCAGTAGGCAGTAAAAAGATGTACCCTTTTTTCTGTTGTCTCAAATTAGAAGTTTACCAATCTTTCCTTTCAATTTTGTCTTAGTAAAAGTGTAAAGGTTAAGTTAGCAGTTTGAGGGTACAAGTAAAAACTTCCTGTGGCTTCAGCTATATTTTCTCTAAATTAATGAGATCCCTCAAGTTTTAGCTTTCATCATCTCCTGTACAAGTTTCTAATCTTGATCTGTCCAGCCTTTCAAAAGCAATGTGTAAGGTATACATATATCATGGTTGCTAAAGAGGTTTATGAAGGCGGTGATAGAAGTAATGTTAGTGTCCGGCTTGTATTACTCTCCGATTCATTATGCAGTGTTTAACGATATCAGGTAAAATTTGGGGAGTTGGATCCGTGCAAGAATACAATGGGAAACCAGAATTCACAATTTAAACACAAATCGATTTTTTTTTCTTTCTTTCTTTAAGTTATATGTTAAAGATTATTCAGTTAACTTTTTTATTCTACTCCAAGCTTCAATTGGTTTTTGTATATAGTGGTTCCAGCCAAAAGTTGGTAGAAAATTGTCAAATGACAAAAGAAACTCGTGAATGCTCTTAAAATATGAACTCTGCTACTCTACTAGATGGATTGCCAACTGCCAACAGATATTCTTAGTACTCGTATTTGTTTAGAAAGATTGTATCTTTTTATAAGTGTAGATATAACATTTTAAAGGCAGCTGCATTGTGTAATTTTTCTAATTCAACTAGAGTGACATCAAATGATTATTTTTGATATTTTATTGATTTTCATGTGACTTATGGGATACTTTGGTGACCTATGTAAATGTCATAGTAGGTGTTTGGATGTGAGCTAGAAAATGATTATTCTATTTCATTAATCATTAGCTAGAATCAAATAAATCATGATTATACAATATTAATTAACTAGACTAAATCAAATATAAGCAATTATAATAGAATACTATATATAATGCTTAGATATGTTGATCCCTTGTTTAGAGTTGTAAAATTATATATCCTTACAAGACGCATCTCGTGTTCAAATCTTGTTAGATAACAATCTTGATGTTGTAAACGGCCACATGATACCTTGGTTATATCCGAGTGAAAAAAACTCACCTTCTCTAGCTCACCTAAAGAGAGAAAACTTTATCCGTTTACTATGTGGCCCTGGAGGTGAGTTTGTCCCAAGGTCTCGGGTTCTAGTCTTGGATCTCTCATCTCTAAGGTATTTTCCATGAGAAGGGGGTTGGAGGTCCAACAAATCGCTGATTAAAAACGTCTAAATCGAAACTAACTTTAAAAATAAAAAAAATAAAAAAAGTTACCACAATATCATTTTGTGAAATAAAAGTTATAATTTTATAAACTACCTATTCATCAATCTTCTATAATAACATGAATTCAAATTCATTCCTATATACTTAGCCTTGTATTATATATAAATTTCTTAATGCCAAGAAGTTAATAATGTTTCATACATTTTTAGCGATTGTTGTTATAATTTCTTTGTTAAAAACTCACGTTGCTGGGATTAGATTTGTGATCGATAGAGAAGAATGTTTGTCTCATAATGTTGATTATGAGGGAGATACGGTTCATGTTTCTTTTGTTGTAATTAAGGCAGAATCGCCATGGCATTTTTCCGAGGACGGTGTTGATCTAGAGGTAAATTTCTTTCGTTCCATCAATTTAATCTTATGTGATCTTAAATGTTGCATAGAGGTTGTGTTTGTGCAATAATTTAGCTTTCAAATATGATTATAAATTTTAGATCAATTAAAAGTTCACATATGATGTTGAACAATATATTGAAGATTCACCAAGAAATCTTTTAATGTCCAGATAAAAGGCCCGGATGGAGAGGAGGTGTACAATGTACATGATAAATCTAGCGAGATGCACGAGTTTGTGGCTCAAAAGAAAGGTTTATACCATTTTTGCTTCATAAACAGGTCTCCATATCACGAGACCGTTGACTTTGATGTTCAAGTTGCCCATTTTGGATCCAACGATCAACATGTAAAAGACGGTATGCCAATACACAATTTGCCTTTACTGTTGGTTTTGCACAATTTTGATTTCTCCTAACAAATTTTGCAGAGCATTTTAAGCCATTGTTTGATCAAATAACAAAATTGGAGGAAGCACTTTACAACATTCAGTTTGAACAGCATTGGTTAGAGGCAGAGAACGATCGACAGGCAATTAGTAATATATTTGCTCTCTGAGTTCTACCAAAATGAGTACATTTTACTTTTGATATCTATACATAAATGACTGTTGATCATTGTTTTGGGTTGCAGTAAATCAGAAAATGAGTAAGAGAGCAGTCCAGAAGGCTCTAATCGAGTCTGCAGCACTGATTGGAGCCAGCGTCCTGCAGGTCTATCTTCTACAACGTCTGTTTGAGCGAAAAATGGGGTTCATCTAGGGTGTAAGAAGATGGAGTGTATATACATTACTTATATTTGGTGTTATTTAGGCCGAATGTAGATTTCTCAATGGCCTAGTAAAACACCCCATTAAATTACAAGAAGTCTATTGCAATGCATCTGGTATCTGTCTAATATAATTCTGCCAAAAAGGCTTTTGATTTTTGTGAAATGGAAAATGACTAAGGATGTCATAAACTTCTGCAATCACTTTAAGGCCACAGAAGCACAAAAACAACCGAGATCGTCTACTTATTGCTTTAATCAACATACACCACTTTTCACATTTGGGACAGGCATATTATAGACGGTAACAGACAAACAATGGAAGATTTGTAGACCAAACTCAAAAGCAGAAATTAATAATAATATATGAAGTTCAAAGTGGGCGTAAGAAGCACAAAATCATACCAACGACTCAAGTTAAACAACGGGAAAAACTCAAGAAGAAAAAAAAAAGACACGAGAAGAGTGTACTATTTGTAAAAACTCGCATCATCATATGACCAATCCAGCATGACCCTTCACAGCTTCATTTAAGCTCCAGTCCTCTGGAGTAAAAAAGAAAGCATACTTCTTATTGCCTTTATGCAATGCAGCAGAACCATTTCTTCTGCAAGAGATCATTTGTTTGTTTGTTTGTTTGTTTGTTAAACTCATGAAACATCATATGTATTTATCAATAAACCAGTACTAACAACTAAAAATGCAAAACTTACAGACTGATGCTTTCCAAAAGTAGCTGTTTCGTGTTTATTATACGTGGAGTCTTTATTAGGTGGAGATTGAACTGCTCCACCTGTCTTTTTCTCATTCCTCGCTTTGTTAAAAATAACCGTGAACCCCTCGGCTGATGCAGGGTCATTTACATCCCAATCACCGAACTTGGGCAACGGTGGGCCCTTATCCTGTTAAAGTTGAACATTCAAATTAACAATGTTAAATATGTTTCTTCTTTTCTCAGTTTTATATGCAACAAGTTATGACCTTGGTTACAAAACTAAAACATGCATGAATCAAAAGATAGAACTACTAGTTTTAGAATTGATGCTGGCCTACTTCCAAAATTTGATCTCTTCAACATCAATTAGCCGACAACACACCTTCTTAGGCCCATGAAATACGTCAATGGTAAATCAAATATCATTTATACTTTCTCTCTTCAAAGTTCAACCCCAACCGGACCGTCTCAGGCCCATCAACTATGATACTAAATTAGTATCATATATTGGGCCTGTAAAATGATGGCCCAATTAATCATATAAATTAGGTTCTCCTTGATTAAATCTAATGAAAATAAATAAAAGCGGGGCTATTTTCCACATGTCCGAATCCAACACCAAGTAGGCCTCAGGCTATAGTTAATATGTTTAGACATGCGTAAATCAGTACACCGATAAGGCGATAATTATGCATATATATATATGATGTAGTTATATCCAAAGCACAACACATTTATGCATGTCCTAGATAGCAAATTACATATTATCATTCCCCAAATATTAATATTATCACCACAAGTAACTTAGCTAAGTTTTGATATCAACTCTATGTGTATGTGTCTTTTCCCTATATATATAAAACAAAAAAATAGATATATTTTTTAGGGCCATCTACATACACATTGGCTTAAAAGTAGATAAATGAAGAAATGGAAGGCAAAATGATAAATATAGAAATAAGAAAGAAAATGAAGGTGTAGAGAGACATACCGCCATAAATAGTATTTAGCAGGTTTCTTATTAAGATATGAGATGGAATTTGTAAGTTTGGTGTTAGTTTCTAAGTATGAAGTGACTTTTAAAACTTCCCAGATGATGAAATGAAAATGATAATGCTATGCAAAAGCTATTTACACCCAAAAAACAAGAAAGGTTTGGGGAAGGAAGATGTACAGCTGGACCACCTACCAGCCCATGCCATTCACAGGTGGCTTTTTCCTTTTCTTTTCTCTTTATTTTTCTATTTATCTTTACTCTACCTATTAATGCCCGATGTGCCAAGGATGTTGTACATAGGGTTGGCAAAAAAAAAAACAAAAAAAACGACCTGACAAACCAACTCGATACCCGATAGAATACTAGATATCTCGACCCGACCTGATATGATTAGTTTTGAATTTATATTTTTACATTTATAAATACAATAGTAATATCAACTAATTTTGTATTTGTATTTTACAACTTGCACATTAATTTCTCAAAATATTAAGAGCAGGTGATACCTTTTCTCATTTCATACATGTTTTGTTAATTATACTTGAAAAATAACTATTAAATTAAATTAAATAAAAGTGAGTCAAAATGTTAAGTGATGAGTTAATGGGAAAATGAGAAGATAGAAAAGTGAAAAAGTAAAGTTTGAAGTGACTGAAAAAATATATAAATGAAATGAAAGGTAAAGGATGATTTGAAAGAAGACTTTAGAGCAAACGTTTAGACTTTAGAAAAAATAAAAAGGCAAACGTTTAGACTTTAGAGCAAAGGGGAGAAGTAGAATAGCAAATATTCCTCGAAACTTTTGATAAATACTTATTAAAATCTTTCATCTAAAAATTTACATAAATTCTATAAATTTTATCCATCCCCTTTGTGATTACAAATACTAAACAGTTTCTAAATATGGAAAATGATTAATCCTTTTAATACATTCTTTTAAAATCTTCCTGAAATTATGATCATGTCATTTAATACAATCAAAGGATGAGAGTAAAAGAGAGAATTAATGGATTATACATGAAGTGGATACATTAGGATGATTTTTAGAAAGATGTATTATAAAGATTAATCATTTTCTTTGTAAATATTGCATATAAAGCTATACCTATATATTTCCCTTTGTGATTTCATGGAAGAAAAATATAAGTTAGAAACGTTTAGTGGATTAGAAGTTTGACAACATGCGGAATATAAACGTGTTTGTGTTTTCAATATATAATTAAGTAAAATACACTTTTAGTGACTTAAACAGATGGATTCTTACTTCAGAAATTATATAATAAGTTAATAACTAAAAAATACAATTAACATTATCATCATTTCATTTTAGTTATTTTATCTTCTGGCATAAGCAAGAGTTCAACTAACAATTTCTATTTTAATATATGATAACACTTGACAGATAAGATTTAAGTACCAACTTGCTACACATACATACATTTGCTGACTAATAAAACCTCATATAAGCACACCAAACACTAGTTGCAAGTTGTTCTAGCCTAACATTGCCATCTATCTAATTAATTTATAACATTTGTATAACCCGACACAAAAGACCATTTTCTTTTCTTTCTATATAAAAACAGGCAAAGCTGTTCATTCGATTGAATTTAGTCGATCGTTTCAACATAATGTAAGATTTAACGTGTCATAAACTAAGAAGTCATAACTTCAAATTTCATTTATGCAGACAAATGTGTGAGTAATTGTGTGGTGTGTGCGTATTTGCCTTCCAGAAGAAGGTTTCACATTGCATCGGAATGAAATGTGAAACCTAAGAGACTGGAAGGCAACCAAACAAATCCAAATCGTAGATGAAGTGTTGAGGATTGTTTTAATATAAGCTGGCTTTTACGGATGGCATAACAGGCCACCTAATTTCAAGCTGCCAACTTTGAGAATAAATTTCAATGTATAATGCAATTTGCAAAACAAAATGATCAAATGGTTTTAGTTGTGAATTACAAGCACATAGAGTGACTAAAGTAATATCCTAAGAATCTAGATACTAAATACACTTTATATAGTTTATTAATTGGAATATCAGAACAAAGAAAATACAAAATCAAAATAGGCCTGCTATAACATTTCTGGGACTCTGGGGAAAAGACTAAATTAGCTCAACCACAAACGCTGATGCACCACCTCCTCCATTGCACACCCCTGCTGCGCCGTATTTGCCACCTTTCTGCTTCAAAACCTACAACATCACACTTTTATTTAACCCCGCAATGGAAAATTGCTAATCACGAGCATAAGTTTATGTGTTCTCTCCATGGTTGTATAACATGAAAAGACAGAAATAGATTAAATGAAAACAAAATAACAAACATTGATATACATAAAGACGTACCCCCAAAAGAGTGACCAAGATACGGGCACCACTGCAACCCAGAGGATGCCCCAATGAGACACCGCCACCATGTACATTAAGTTTCGCCTAGAAAGCAGACACAAAATATCATTGGTAACAGATTGAGATGGATAATAAAAGACATACAAACGGATCCATAACTTTCTGCCATTAGAAAACTCACAGAATCCAAACCAAGCAGTTTCTGGTTTGCAAGAGCAACAACAGCAAATGCTTCATTAATTTCATAGAAATCTATTTCAGAAGCATCTAATCCAGCTCGTGAAATAGCCTTAGGAATGGCAAGAGCTGGGGTAGTTGTAAATAACTCAGGCGCCTGCAACATATGCCAATCTCAACCGTAAGTCATAAACACATTGATTTTGCACCTTATTTCATTTTTACATATTTCATTTAATCACCTGTTCAGCATCAGCGTATCCGGAAACCTTTGCTATCACATGCAACCCGAGCTGAAGTGCCTTCTCTCCACTAACCAACACTAGTGCAGCAGCACCATCACTGTAAAAAAAAATCAATCACATGATTTTTAACTCCAATTTGATAAACACAGAAACCAAAATTGATGAAATATCAAGAGAACTTTGCTTACTTTATACCAGATGAATTGCCAGCAGTAACACTGCCACCGTTCTCCTTGAAAGCCGGGCGCAGCTTTCTTAACTTTGCCGCATCAAACTGGAAAAGTTATAATAGTTAAAAGACATAAGATTTCAAGGCAACCAACAAACCAAAGGAAGATGAGATGTATAATTAAGCGTATGTGGCACCAATATGTATATAACATGTCACCTTTGCTAAGTCATCATCTTTGTCAACAATAGTCGATGGTCTTCCTCTTGGTCCAGGAACTTCAACCTGTAAACTTTTAGAATACGATCAATTATGGTGTTGGCTGAAAGAGTCTAATAAACTTAACAAAACTAGTAATCTTACAGGGGCAATTTCCCATGCAAAAGCACCACTATCTCTGGCAGCAATAGCACGCTCAAAGCTTTGAATGGCATAGTCATCCTGCATGTATCATACAGAGACAGCGAACAGTAATTAGTAAAATTAACATGTCCTTTTACTATGGTTTCATGAGATACAACAAAATAGGTATTACAGTGTAGATGGAAGAATAAGGATGCTGTATCTTATGTACCTGTTGTTCTCTTGTAATTCCATGTGTATCTGCACATATTTCAGCACAGTTCCCCATCTTAAAATCATTGAAGACATCCCACAGCCCATCTTTCAGGATTCCATCAACAAGACTATCATGTCCAAACTTAGATCCCTTTCTGCATTTATAAACAGTTTCAGAAGGTTCTATAAGTACTCAAGAGATGTATCAACTAATTGTATGGATAACGTTGTTGTTTCATGAACGAAATGTATAGCATCTATAGTAACTTCTGAAAGACAATGCACGATTAAGCAAGATGTATTTTAAAAAACCAGCAATCATGAAAGATATTTTATGTTCTAAATCTAACTGGAAAGTTACATTGTCTAGATCTGCAGTTGTGACTGGATGCTGCAGCGAACAAGTTTTGGCATTAACATTAATGATGGTAAACTCGTAAATTTGAACCCCGCTGATTGAACATGATGACATGGACATTTAACGAAACAACTTAAGAAAATCACAGAAGATATCTAAGTTGCAACAGAAGCAGTATGATAGCTTCACAAACTAGCAAGATAATAACAAATCTTATCCTACTTCAAATATCTGTAAACTGACGCCATTTAATAAAAATTAAATCTTTCTAGTAGTGCAAGGACCACCAAATGTCCACAAAAAGCATATCCTAATACATGTTTCATGTTAATAATTCCTTCAACAAAGATATCTTAGAAAATAAGCAAACCTTTTAACCTATCGGATATCACAACACGCATTATTACTTAATCACATGGCGTCTAAACAGAAGACAAAAAGATATTAACCTTGATTCTGCAATGTATTTGGGGACATTAGACATGCTTTCCATTCCACCAGCCACAACTATATCATTTTGACCCAACTGGATACTCTGTGCTGCCAACATGGTTGCTGCAATATCAAAAAAATCACGTCACACACTTTAATCTAAAGAAAAGACAAGTGTGAATTTCAAAAATGAGTGACACCCTTGGACGATCCACATCTCAGGGTTAGGTGCCGATGACTAGACCTTGAGTACCTATTATATTTAATATATTACGTCAACGTATTTTTCTTATTACCTATGGTATTTGTCTTATTACCCCCCATAGTAATAGTAAAGAATGTGCTAAAGTATTAGCCGATGACATACCTTTCATCCCTGATGCACAAACTTTGTTAACAGATGTAGAGACAACTGTATTTGGAATTCCTGCACCTAATGCTGCTTGTCTGGCAGGACCCTGCCCCAAATTGGCACCAAGAACATTTCCAAAGTAGACCTCTTCTACAAGTGATGGATCAACATTCGCCCTTTTTAGAGCACCTACATTTTTACATATAAACAAGAATTGGAGAAGATTTATAATGTTAATCCAAACAGTCAAATATGAACCCCTGAGCAACAAACCAAAAAAAAAAAAACGAAGAAAAACTTACATTCAATTGCTATAGACCCAAGTTTAGTGGCTGGTAAAGATGAAAGAGAACCAAGAAAGCCACCAAGTGGTGTGCGTGCAACACCAACGATACACACATCTGTTTTTGAAAAGAAAGAGTAAAAAACCAAGGATGACTTAATCGAACACAACAATTATACTCAGTGTGGAAGACAATTTCACAGTGTGATAGGCCAATCACACTGAAGTTCCCACTCAAATCTCAGTATCATGGGTTAAGTATGAAGAAAATCACATTGAAGTAACAGAGAGTTTTCATTATTTTTCTCATTATTAAAAATCATTGTGATCCACAACCACTAGGGGTAAAAAGGGGTTCAATGTAATTGCCGGTGTGGTGCTGACGGGGCAGGCATTTTTAGTATAGTCCGTGTGACCACACCAAGTGCTCTAAACAAAAAATGTTATGATCTATAGAAACGGCTTAACGAAATATAGATGTCACATATATACATATGAACAGGTAGCTCGTATCGCATCTTATACATACATACATACATACATACATATATATATATCAGATATATAATATCGCTATGACATAACCTATCAGGTCCTATGGTCTAGAGATTATAGGCTAGCAAATTTTAGTAATTATTACTACTACAAATATTTTTAAGGTTTACATCCAACATTAATGGCTAAAAACAACTATAAACATTATTATGGTCTAGATCACAAATAATAACAACTATAAAAATGAATCTAAAGATGTATATATATATGTATAAAAGAATATGTAAGACTGAGTACCTCTAGGCTTGATTTTATCTGCTGCTATAGCTGGAGCCATCACTTCACTATGATATAATATATTTTATATATGCCTGTATATATATATATATATATAGGGATAATAATCAGTACCTTAAATATATATGTAACTAAACATTAAATATATATGTAGAACAAGATGAATGAAAAGTACCTTAATTAAAAGTAGGAATGATGTGTGTTTGTGTGTCGTAGGTGGGATTTATGTTCTGTTTGAGTGAGTGTGAGTGATATGCTTCGAGTATATCGGAATGAAGAAGAAAAAACATAAACAAAGAGTGGTTATTTATACGTGAATTGGAATGACAGATTTTCTTTTTTTTTTAAAGGAAGGTAGGTGGGTAGCGCCACACAAATAATCGCAGCCTCACTCACTCAACTTATTACAAGCCTAAATGGACTAAAATGGGTGTTTGATCTGTTTTTTTTTTAAGGGACTTTTTAGTTTTTTTGATTATCTGAGAAAAAAATCATTTTAAGTATTTATGTGATCTTTTGAGCTATGTTTTTTAATTTTTATAAGCCACTTTTTAATAAGCTAGAAATCAAAGTTTTTTAGTTTTTCTTCCTTTTTTCCTTTCTTTTTTCTTTTAAAAGCCAAAAGATAATTCAAACACTACATAAAAGCTTATAAACTTAAAGCAAAAAAAGCCAAAAACCACTTATATTTTATAAGCATAAGCCAAAAAATATAAGCTAGGCCAAACACCCCCTTAGACCATTCCCAAAGGTCCGTGATACATGCTTTTGTAAGAAACAACTTGAAGGATGGAACAGATTAAGATTCACTCAAGTCGGAACAACTCGAAGAGTGAAAAGTCAACTATTGATTTTAATTCAAGAATTGAGATTCTATCAACTTGATTAGTTATATCTCTTTTGACCTTTCTAAACAATTAGGTCCCTTTTGCCATTCTATTTTCGTTTCTAAAAAACTTTTTTGATGAAATGTTAAGGTTAGAATAACGAGTCTATGTTTAGGTTTGATTTATGGTTGGGTCGTATGAAAAGTGATAACATATAAACATAACGTCAACAAACCGGTGCTATAAGATACAATAGGTAATATAATGTAGTAGAGTAGTAGTTTGGATTTGTATCATTACACATCCATGCTCACTATGCCTCAAAATCTCAACGGTTTTAGGCTTTTAGTAGCATGGTATTTTATCATAATTATTGTTGGAATGCTATTCATATGTTTGTCGTGTTATATGTGAAAATAATGATCTTGAATAATAAAGATTTAAGTTCATGTAAATATTTTGATGATGGATATATACCAGTTTAAGTATTAACGTGCATCAACAAAAGAGTAGACAAGTGAATTTGCACGCCCAAAAGTCAAAACACCATCACACGTTATATTAAATTAATCATTTACAAGTAACGTAGCTTGGAATCTTGACCAATTATATCATAAATATATAGGTTTTTGTTAAAATAAAACAAATATTAAAATAAAACAAATAAAACAATAAGATTCTTTTCACTGAAAATCACCGTGCATCATGAAAATCATCGTGCATCAATTGCTTTGTAAATCTTCGCGCATCAATTTAATCATGATCTAAGGGTTAAAATCTTGTATTATTTGTTTTCCTTTAATACTTGTTTTACAATACCCAACCCCTAAATATATATAAATTTTTTTTTTATCAAAACTTAAATATTATATTTAACTTATCAACCCATCTTAAATTAAAATTTTATCAAATACTTAATTTTTTTTGTTTTTTTTTAACAGCAGTGGTGATTGGACTTAGCGGCATGCCTCTTCATTGTCCGGTAAAGATCGACCACGTCACCAACACAGTCAATCCGAGAGCATGACTGGCGGTGGAAGTCCCACTAGCGTTCTGAAGGAAACTAGCTAATGCTAAAGAGAACCCTCATGCTCCACCTCATTGGCAAAAACTTCCCAATATGCTTTTCAAAGGTTTTGAACCCGTGACCAACATTTGGCTGAAAGACATCAGGGACATTAAATGTTCAGTTAGGCTAAATCCCAAAGACTATCAAATACTTAGTTACACGACATTAAATTTAAATATATATATATAAAAACTTTATATACATGAAATATAATATCATCATCATCATCATATAGTATAAAGTTATAAGGTATCTAAATTCAAAGTACTATTATTATAAAGATATGGTTAACAAAGTTATTAAGTGGTATTCAATTAAGCTATTTATTAAATTAGAATAAATATAATTAATGACTTTATAATACATTTATATAAAAGTTTAAGGATCAAAAGTGTTATTGATCTATTGTTTGATTATTAATGATGTTATCAATATGATGGTGGAAAATAAAATATTAAATTCAATCAATGGTTTATATTTTTCAAATTTAGAATTAAGAGTTTTGTTTTGATATATATTAAAGATACGGGTCAGTAATAAACCAATTAAACCATACCGATTCAATTTTAATACTCCCTCTGTCCCATATTAAGTGTCTTATTTTAACTTTTTGAGTCTTCTTCTTTCAACTTTGACCGTAAATATTTTTGTTTGTGTTATATAACACTTGATATAACATATATGAATTGATTGAGTTTACATGTACTTTTCATTAATATAACTTCCGTCATTTAATATATAACACAAACAAATATATTTACGTTCAAAATCAGAAGAAAAAGACTTGATTAGTCAAAATTGGACAATTAAAATGGGACGGAGGGAGTAGTATTTTACAAGTAAGACCCCAAAAGTTAGAGAAAGTTATTTGATTTAGTAGGGAGTAGTATCTCACCTTTGTCAACTTCCGACGCCTCTAAAAGCATATATTTTATGGATGCCCCTTCTTGACTTTTTCTTTTTCAAGACAAGAACACATAGAAAGAATTTTGCACAAAAGTTGATACAAGTCATACAACTACGTTTCGTTTTGTTTGTGCTTTGAATCGAAATAACTGATGATAAATTTTCATTAGAGCAAAAAAAAAAAAAGACAATAAAACAAAGGAAGTTTAATGGTCAAGTTGTTAAAGATGATAAAAAGTTATCGACAAAAAGTAAAAAAAAAAACATTAATGTAAATGAGAGTGTTAAATAGTGGTTGATATCAAAATCAAGCATCCAAGAAATCTTGGTTACTCGAATATCATTAGAGTTAGCAGATAGTTAACAAGACTGAACGTTAGATTATAAGTTGACAGTGACAGGATCGTTTATAAATCAAAGGATTAGTCATTGAGTCCTTAAATCCAGGAATTATGTTCGACTAGTCATGATTGTTTTATAGATAGAAGGTAAACAAATGTCATAGATGACTTGTGAATCTCTACAGATAAAGTTAGGCACATGGTAACACCACCAGCCAAAAGTCAACCCGACCAAGGTATTTGCAGCAACGTCGCCGCTAATACTCTGGCCCGCTATTTTCTCTGCCAGATTTGCCATCAAGGACATGGGGGCCCGCAGTATTAGCGGCGACTCTGGTCGGGGTTTGACTTTTTTTAGCCTGGTGGGCTTACGCTCCTCGTAAAGTTAGCATAAAGTATCTACACCTTTGAGGCTTTGACCAAGCCTTTTTCTGCTGATTATGAGAGCCAGCATTATCAGAAGTTGAACAGAACAATGAAGTTCCAAAATATATATCGTAGTAATTTCCATTGAGCTATATTTTATTTTCTATACAGTTTTGTGTATACAAAATATACATATTGGTTATAAAAAAATGCTATATAGGGACTTCAATTAATTGAGCCTAAATGATCTTTCTAAAGCTAAATCATCTTTTCAAATTTATCAAGTTTCTTCACCCTTTGCATGGACCTAATAAGCAGCGCTATAAAAATACCTGCATTAATGGGAATTGTTATTTATCGGACACATATTCACGAGTAATATTAACTGCAATGTGAAACAATGCACATAGAATTGAAGTTCACCTGCAGCAACAAATGACCCATTTGCTACAAGTTGGCTGCCTTGGGTGCTAAATGTGACCCCGATGTTTACAAGGGTTCCCCCCAAAACTGTGTACATGGTTGCCATTTGCAATATTGTTGCCTTTTTAGCTGCTCGCTCAGACTGATAAATTTGGAAAATTATAAAATGATTACAGAAAGAAGATAAAAAGAGGAAGTTGAAAATAGGCAAATAAGGTAACATACCTCTAAGACTCTCACACGAAGTTTAAGGTCTCCTACTTCTAGTTGTTTCACAAACTCTTCAATCCGCTGAACTCTGTAAGGCATTGACACGGTGTTTGATCTTACCTGTGAATTTATTAGACATGCTGTTTTTAGCATCTAACATTATCATTTTTATTAGAGGTTGCATTCTTGACCCATTTACTAATGATTGGGTCAATTCAGGATATCTCTCTTTCTAATGATGAGTTAAATAAAAAATATCCACTTTGATCAGTTACCCAACCCACCCATTTTTCCATCTCTGACTTTATATTTCTAAAATGTAGGAGGATGTAACATCTAAAAAAATATAGGGATAATGGTTGAAGTAACTTACATCATCAGCTTGTTTTCGCATTTCAGCAACGAGTTGTGTTCCACTGGGCCGCTGTTGTTTGAGATCTAACAGCTCCTGTAAGAAGAAATATGGTCATATGAATGATGTAAGAATATGACCTCACATGGACTAAAAAAAGCTGCTTTTTTTTTTTGCTGAAACTAGCAAGCATTGTAACATCAAATAAAGATATCTAACCTGTGCATAAGGTGCGGCAATTTTGACAAATGAAAAATCTGGATCGAGTGAGTAACCAATTCCTAGAAAGAGACATATATACATCCAGTGAGGTGGGCTAGACACACACACAGGTACAGAGAGCGTGAAGGATGGAAAAAAAAAAGATCACCTTCCAGAGTAGAAAATGCCCTGATTACAAAAGTGAAGGTGGATGGGAACCGGAAAGGTTGATCTGTTGCTATAGAAAATAAATCCTGCAAAAAATGAAAATGAACCACTTAATATCAACAAAATGAAAAGTAAAAAAGTACTATCGAGTGTGTATCAAATGTATACCTCGCCTATTGCAGCCAATGTCTGCTCCTGATCGGGTGACTGGCTTAGCAAGTTATCTAAAAAGTATTGTATCGATCTCCTAACCTATGATTTGAATGTACAATAATCAGGTATGAATAAGAGACAGTTGCTAATATAATCTGATGCAATGGACTCAGACTGGGCTCATGGACTTATTGTGGACTGTGGGCCTGTGCAGGCAACAAGTCAAAGATCCAGGATAAGCCCAAGGTCAAGGGATTTATTCTCAACTGGAATTGGTTATTTTCCTATTATTAGCTTTTATCTATCGTGATGTTTTATATGTTGCTTGGTTTAAAATGGCGTGCAACAGGCGTTGCGTTGCATGTTGCGACCCTAGGGCGCAACGCCAAGGGTGTGGCGACCAGGTTACATGTTGCGAGCGCTACATGCCCGTTGCGAGTGTTGCGTGTTGCGTCCGTTGCGTCGCAACATGTACAAAGTTATGTTTTCACTTTTTTGGGCAGTTATTTTCTTTATGTTTTGATTTCAACTTTCAATTTCAAGTCTATTAGTCACTTTTATGTTTTGTTTTCTACTTATTATACATTGGTGTCGTAGAATCGCAACCTATTATGATTTGGTGATTTGAAATCACAAACTATTGTCTTTTCTTATGATATGGAATGTTATCTTTTGGTATTCAATTGTTACATGTAGAGTATTAGCATATTTGTAGAAACTGTCGCCGCGAATACGTGTTGCACTCGCAACGCCACGCTTGTTGCCTCAGGGACCTTATCGCCACGGGTCACCACACGCTATTTCAAACTAAGATATGTTGCAGTTGTTTCAGAAGATACTTGTTTCTTTCCTTAAGTCCTTGTTTGTAGCCTTAGGGCTAGTATTTATATATGGGCTGTTTTCAATTATAAGACAGCTTTTTGAGTTTTGAGTTTGAGAATTATTAAGAATCCGATTTCAGTTTCGTTTTGTGTTCTTGGTTTGACTGGTTGTAGTGCAATGCAAGCAGATTGCATCATAATCTAATACATGAAATTCAAATAAAATATTGTATTGTACAAACCGGTGATAAGTCTCCAGTAGGTTGAAGTGCTTCAAGACTTATTAAACTGTTCATAACCTGCATGATAGCAGAAACCGAATCAGGAATGGGTTATTACTATACGGTATAAGCAAGCATGAGGAAAAACACAAAGTTCTATACCTTTTTTGCATCTTTTTCATAGACTGCATAAAAAAGATCCATCAATCTGTCTCTTGTAAAGGACTTAATCTCCCCCATCATGCCAAAGTCATAATAGATTAGTGATTCATCCACGTCAATAGCAAGATTTCCAGGATGAGGATCAGCATGAAAGAAACCTGTTCTCAGTATCTGCATAGACGCATAGTATACACAAATTCAAGAAAAATCCAATAAATAGTGAAAAATAAAAGAGAGGTTTATACCTGAATCAAGTATGCTTCAATGGCATGTGAAGAAATTTGAGATCGACTGTAACCCCTTTCTTTTATCACATCTAAATTATTGATCTTGATGCCTGTTTCACACAGTTCAAACACAGAAGCACTTTTTAAAATTTGACCATGATAATCTAGTACATAACTCCAGCGAATAACATAGTTCAGATTAAGACCTGGAACATACTCCAATGTCAGCACCTTTGTTGCAGTATAATCCCAGAATACTTGCTGCACAGTATCAAATTACATTAAGAAGGGAAAAACATGGAATTCTGTTATACTTATTTCAACTATCTTCTCTTTTCCTGAATTTCTTTGTACATTAGTGTAAACTGAATTGTAACTAAAGTATTATACATTCTATAAGGTGAGCTATTGCAAGAGGTAAGCCAAATGAAGAATCGAGAAAGAAACATACAGGCACTCGGACCCACTTTATATTACGGAAATCACGACGAAATCTGTCAGCATTTTTCCCTTCATTGATATAATCAATCTCCTGGTACAAGATCCTGAAAAACAATGCAGCCAGGAATTTGAATCAATCAGTTTAGGTACACCAAGACAAAGTTACAAAAAATAAAAATAAACATAATACACAAAATATTAATTTAATTCTTATGCTACAATTTATAAATGATCATTGATCAATGATGGGTACTTACTTTTCACATTCATCATAGATGCCTATCCAATCCCTTGTTGGGCCACCAAGAGATTCACTTCTTTGAAAATACTCTGCTACTAGCTTTAAGTTCTCTGGTAGAAAAGAGTATGTAATTGAGTCACAGTTAAAAACACAACACAGTAGGTAATGATGTAAGACGTGCACTCACTTAAATCGATGTCAAAAAGTTTCTTCAGACCAGGTCTTTGAACTTTAACAACTACTTTCTCTCCATTATGTAGTATCGCACGATGTACCTAATCATAAATTTTATAAGATCCATGTATTAAGGAAAAACATCATAATGGCTTCTTCTCTATTTGACTAAAGTAAAAGAAAAAAAAGAAAAAAAAAAAAGACTATAGACTTCACCTGTCCAAGACTAGCAGCTGCAATTGGTCGCTCTTCAAACACCTTGAAGATTACATCAACTGGAGCTCCTAACTCTTTCTCAATGAAACCTTTTGCTTTTGCTGGCGAGAAAGCTGGAACTCTGTCCTGAATCACATGTCATGATCAACAAAAATATATATATATATCAGAATTGACATTACAAAATTACAATAGACTTGTGCTAGAAGTTATATGCAAAGAAGGGAAGCGATACCTGTAATTTAGCAAGCTCGTCAACAAATTCACGGGGAAATAGATCTGATCTTGTTGAAGATAACTGCCCAAGTTTAATGAAAGTTGGACCAAGTTGAAGCACCCGCTCTCTTAACCATGCAGCTGTTTTTCTTCTTCTGCTTTTCTAGATACGCATACCAAAGTAAGTAAACTGACAGCAATAACCAAAGCATAATTATATATATTATCCACCATTTGAACCTGTTTGTCTTCTGTGAAGCCTCCAGGATATGCCCACTTAGCATTGTCCAACAGAACACGAACACGCAGAGAAAGAACAAAAGACCACACGTCTATTGATCTTTGAACGGAATTATAATTTTCATTTGCCCAGCTGAAACTTTCATCTGATGGCAAGACCTTCAATTCATCAGAAGGTGGGAATGCAAACTCTTTAACTTTTACAGACTTAACTAATGGTGGTGTGGGTTCTCTCTTAACAAGACTTGTCCCATTAACAGCTCGTGTTGATCCGTTCGCTGTTCCGTTCACTGTTCCGACTCTTTGTTTGGATATAGGCTTATTATTTCCGACCTCGCTGGTGGGAATCATAGTGATCGGCTGACCTTTGCTTCCCAACTTTATAGGTTGGCCATTGGGACCCAAATTCACCGGTTTACCATTAGCACCCAACTTCACAGGTTGACCATTTGTATCCAACTTTACAGGCCGACCATTAGTACCAAAATTTGTCGGGGATTCTGTCTGACGCATTTCAACATGAAACCTGCGAAACCTCTCAACTTTATGGAAAGTAGTACACTCATGCCTATCTAGTTTCTGGATAGAAACAGATCTTGAGAAGCTGAGATTTTCCGGTGTTCTCCCTTGATTTACCGATTGCACATCACGGCAATAGCAGCTGTTAGAAGCTAGTATTGCCGCCATTCAAGTAACGACAGACCTGAAAATTTACACATTTCATGAACCATAGGGAAACCAAATCAATCAAACACTTAGTCAAAAGAAGTGAAATGCTAAATATAGTGCAGCAACATCCAGTATATTAACTATTACTTCCGGTCATTGCCTTAAAATTACACTTAATCATTGTAGCCAAACCGATGCATACATAGTTCACTGTTTCTAAATGAATCCAACTTGTCACGTTTTGCTATACCATGTATACAAATTTAAACTTGCTTTTATCAGTTTATGTATCAAACTTCCAAATTTTACCATTTTAAGATATCTGACCTCTTACAACTTGTAGACCGGTGACGTCATACCGTTTTTGATGATGTGGCAACCTATACGGCTGCCGCATCAACAAAAAACACCGGCTACATAGCGAAGAAAGTTCATCAAATACAAAAAAATAGCAAAACCCGACAAGTTAGATACAATTAAATATTCTTAGGTTATTCATATACTAATAAGCTGCAATGCTGTTAATTCATATAAACAAAAACACCTACAATTAGGGAAAAGTATCTGTGTGTATGTAACTTGTGACCAGCTACTATTGTATGAAAGAAACTTTAGTCGGGTTCATTGTATGTAAGTAACCTGCTAAAACTGAATGAATCGTGTAAAAAATCAACGTGGCACCCCCAGGCATCTGATACATGGCCCGATACATGGCCCAATGAGAGACCTCCACATCAGCTTGCTTACACGATTCATTCAGTTTAAACAGGTTTACTTACATACAATGAACCCGACTAAAGTTTATTTCATACAATAATAGCTGGTCACAAGTTACATACACACATATATACTTTTCCCCTACAATTATATACCTAAAAAACTAATTTCGAACCTAATTCACAGAAACAAGCTTAAGAAGCTACCAGAAAAACCGAGCTTACGATATCTCTAAGACTAATAGTATAGCTTACCTAACTATATATATCAAAACAAACCTAACTTAGCATATCGAAAATTGAATATAACAACAACAACAACAGGACCCAATCCCTGCACGGGTAAGGGGGAGGTAAGCTGCAGACAGTATTACCTCTACACGAAGGTAGAGAGACTGCTTCCTTTAATAAGATATATATATATATATATAACTTGAATCATATTATAACTTAATAAGTGACGGAATTAGAAATCTGAAAAAGAAATGATGAGCAGACTTACAGAAGAATAAAAGAAAGAAAGAAAGAGATTCAGGTATTGTGTGAAATTGAACGGAATCAAACGTTTAAATTGTGACTACTGTAGATAGATAGATACAGATAGATACACAGTACGTGTGAGTGGTGAGATGAGTGAGAAATGGAAGGAATTAAGAACAAGCAAGTAGTAGTAACGTGAAGAACTGTTACTTTCTGTTTCAATTTTTTATGCTTACTAGTAGTATTGAAGTATTGAATTTCGATTGATATTTATGAAATGCAAAAAAAAAAAATACAAATCGATCAGTTTGTGTTTTTAATTTTACTTAATTGGTATTTATTTATTTATTTATGGTGTTTGTGAGTTGTGACTTTGTTGATCTATTTTGTTGGAACAGGGGGTAATTATATTTGATTGGTGGAGTGTTGCTTCCTTCATTGGCTCATCATCGCATTACGTGTCCTTATACGTCCCCATGGATCATGACTTGGGTTTGGACTTTTGATGAAGCTTGTATGTACAAACCATTGCCATAGACTCTTGACCCTACCAAGTCTATATTCTCTATGTCTTCTTTTTTAATATATATACTAGAATATTATCTACGTCGCAATGGATATCATAATACAGGCTTATATGTTAACGTTGTGTGTGAAATCATGTAAGAGAGCCGATGTGTGTGAAAAAGAGAGTTTTGATGGTTGTCATGTTTTAGATTTAGGGTTGTTTTTCATGGGAGAGTAGTTTAAACATTCCTTCCATGTAACTTTCAACATAGGGGCAACTTCTTTTATTATATACTACTAGTCATAATTTCTGTACGATGTACGATAGCTATATAGATTGTATCATAAAGAAATTCGAATATGCCTCATACATGATTCATGAGTATGAAATAAATCGTTGTTAAGGTAAATCGATGATCGAAGCTAAATTATAATAAACAGTAATGATAAATATAATATATGTTTAGTTAGAATTTAAGATTTACCTTAAACTTTTAGAACCACATCAAAAGCGGAACTTCTAGGCATAGTGGATGATAACAAATAACCTTGTGATTTCAGACCATAAACTCAAATTTTTGAAGTCTTTCATGTTAATAACTTATTATAATTAGTATTAATATTAGGAGTTGAAGAATTGAAAAAGAAAAGGAAACAATTTATTAATGAGGAAATAATCAATCTAATAAGATTATAATATCTTTTGTATTAAATATCCAAGAGTTAGATTTTAATTTTAAGTCTAATAGAAAAATTGAGTTTTATACAACAAAAAAAGTTAATTTAACAAAATAAATAAATTAAATAGACACGTGTCGATCAAGAATTACGCCACATGTCGTTTCAAAAATATGTCAATCCTGTTTTAGTTTATTGGTAGATAGATAAAAAATAAAACATAAAACATAAACCTCACTCTCTATACGGTATGGAGTTTCTTTTTGTAAATGGGCTTACACCATGAGATGCTACTTAAGAGTTCAAAACTCTTAAAAAATATATATATATAGAATAAGACTATCTGATATGGTAAGAAGACCTGAACAATGTGACATCTTTTTAATTGTTTGAATCGTACAATACGTTGAGCTTCCATACTCTGTAAATTCTTAGCAAATTGATTTTGGTCATTAAAGGGTTTGTCACCAGCCAAGTCATCTGTTTGGGCACTGCTCTAGGCAACACATGGGTGAAAGGATAGGGGGCCTAAGAGGCTTAGTCGCCTCATACCGTTCAGCTTAAGTGACAAGCATCAGTTAAGTGATGACTGTCGCTTACGCTCTTTGGCGGAGCGGCGAGTAGGTAACGAGCATTTGTGGACCTAACCTAGCTCTTAATCTGGTCTTTTTTTCGAATCTTGATCAACGAAAGTGATTGAGTTTTTTTCAAATTAGGTCATTTTATCTTCTTTCTCGGCTTTTAATTTAATGCTTCTGTCTTTTTGAGAAACTGGATGCAACGCCTAATAGCTTGGTGCATTGTATTTTACCATTGCAAAACCTTAATCTCATGTACAACATTGGTACTCAGAGCGCACACCACATAGCTCTTTGCCCGATAAATCATCATCCTAACATATGGATCAAAAATACATATTTTATTTGTCGTTGACAAGTTTTTAACCAAGGTATATTTTGTTAACCCCTTACATTATTGGACCATGTGATCACATGAATGACTTTTATGTTTTTTTTTTTAACGGTAAAAATTGGCTTTTATGTTTAACTACTTATTTAGTGCAAGTATTATGGTACAATCTACGTACTAAAGATCTATACTAATTTAATAATAAACGAGTCTTTTTTTTTAATCTTGGGTATATTTTTTGATTAGTGTGTCAGGTATGGGTAATAATTAACATGACCTTAAAAACCATCCACATTCTAATTAGAACCCGCTTCGTTTTTATTAAAACGATACCAAACTGGCCGGTATCAAACTCCTTGCTTCCAAAATCAGTACCATAACCGAATACTCATTCGTACGATACATCAATAACGGTATACATCTTGTTTTGATGTTTCGGTTTTCTTGCTCACTCTTGTTTAAAAGTCAAATTTAAAACTGATGAGTATTGTAAACGGCTATCAATTTTAAAACTGATGAGTATTGTTAACGGCTATACGTGCATACCTAACTCAAAAGAAATCTAACGTGCTTACCTAACAAACTTGGAGGTGAAAATTGAATGTGACACAAAATTGGAATTTGGAAGATAAGAAAACGTCAAAGTAGAATATACTTTCTAGTGACAAAAGTGCTTTATAGCACCAATAAATCATGCTGACGTGGTCCATAATGCCTAATACCACTACTTGGTAATGTTTGGACCATATTGTTCGGTATCCTTTAGTTAGCATTGGTTACTATTGTTCAAGTACGTATTATGCTATAAAATGCCAAACAAGATTTTATAATAGTTAGGACGTTAGGTTATAAACTTATAATTTGATTTATTTTCACAAAGCACATGTTTGTGTAGAGTTTAGTGCCACTGATTATATTGTTTTAAGATACAAAAATAAGAGATGCTTTTGTCATTTCCATTTTCGAGCACTTTTTCAACACATTACTGTATATATATCTATCTTGAAAAAAAAGAGAAAGATCTTATGGTCATTTTCATTTTTAGTTTCACTTTCAAGTACTTTTTCTGCACATTAGTGTATAAAGTATAAACCCTAAACAAAAAAGAGCATGTTTTTTAAGTGCTTTTTCTACACTAAAGAATCGTATATCCACGTACCATTGTACATATATTTGGGAGATATAACAAAAGTAATTACAAGACTTGTAGTAATTTATATACATCGTTAAATGTGTGAACCCAAAACCATGTATTGTACATTGTCATAGCTAGTTATAGACTTATTATAATGTACTTCACTTTCTATAATTGGTTGACATATAAATTTTGCACGTCCTAATAAGATTGTATTAAAAGGGCTGAAAATATGATTCACACTTTTATAATTGGGAATTGATAGATTTTTATGCTAACATATAGAACATTAATAGATAAAACAAAATTTTTAAAAAATTGAGTATAATCCATAGTTTATCATATTGTAGTATTAGAAGAATATTTATGCTAATTTTGGAACTGTACAATGTGATTTATGAGAGTCTTGGGAGGATACCGGTTTGAGAGATCCTTTAGGTAATTTTACTAGTAAAGTTGATAATCTTGACCATTAGATTAAAATTAATAGTCAAGCTTCTTGACATTTGATTTTAATCCAAATGTCAAGATGTTTTCAACATTACTAATAAAGTTGAAAACAATTTTAGAGGATCACTATCCGAAAAAAATATAGAATATGTCTTATGCTACTACCGGGTAGCGGATGAAGTTAGGGATAGAGTTTCTAAGTGGTGCAAAGTGTCCTTTTGTTACTTCTTCAGAGAAAGATACTATCGAGTTGCATGGAAACGTCGGGCTTGGTAAAAAGGCAAGCAAAGTTTTTAAAGACATCATCTTTCTATCATGTTGGTGTTTGTGGAAAGCTAAAAATGAGAAGATTTTCGAACAATCTATGGTGAAGACCGACAAGGTTTTTGTAACACCCCAACAAGGCGGAATCATGGGGTATCACTTAGAAAAGCACAGCACGACATGGAAATTATGTAGAGTAAATCTAAATGCATGTAAAGGATCAAGTAATCCATACGAACCATTCAATAGAGCAAGTAACCGGATCACACATAAGCATAATCCCCTAGTCGGGAATAATGAATCACGGATCCAAGGAGTCCAAGTCCAATTCTAGCATAAACAAGCAAACAATCATCCAATACGTCCTGGAGCTAAGCTATCACCTGAAAAGTGTACTAAAATGGATCAACATAAAGTTGGTGAGTTCGTAGGGACAAGTAAAAGGAAACAAGTGTGTCGGGATAACAACCGTTAACGATATACGAGGATTAGAATACCTAATCACGTTCCAAGGAAACCCTAAAAGGTTTCACGTTAGCACAATATCAATACAATCAATGTTTAATAACACGATTCATATAATGATTAGCAACGTTCAATAACGTGGGCTCAACAACCCATAACGTGGATATAAAGATACCCATAACGTGGATATAAAGATACCCATAACGTGGATATAAAAATACCCATAACGTGGATATAGAGATACCCATAACGTGGATTCAACAATCCATAACGTGGATATAAAGATACCCATAACGTGGATTCAACAACCCATAACGTGGATATAAAGATACCCATAACGTGGATTCAACAATCCATAACGTGGATATAAAGATACCCATAACGTGGATTCAACAATCCATAACGTGAGTATAAAGATACACATAACGTTGCGACTTATATAATGAATAATGCGTCATATCACGTTACGACTTACATATATTCAAATGCGTCATATCACGTTACGACTTACATATATTTCAAATGCGTCATATCATGTTACGTTTCAACTAAACATTCATATACAATATACACGTTAAACAATATCGTTATCAACAACGTTATACCACAAGATGGACTTAATCGTTATACCACAAATCGTGGGCTTATTGTTATGCCATCAAGATGGACTTAATCGTTATCACAAATCACAAATCTATAATACATTATAGGGGGAAATATTATCATGCAATGTCCTATGTCCCGTTCCATATCAAAACGTTTTCCATCATCCAACAACACAATGCACATACACTTCATACGATTTTACTTTCAAGGAACCTTTGATGCTTATATATAGGGATACCCGCAGCCTTCCCACCACATCTCCAACTCATTGAAAGTAAGATCGTCTTATATGTATGCACAACGTGTATTCATAAGCGAAAGCGTAATTAAACGAGCAACAAGTCAATGTGTCAACTGAACAATCAATCAATCGATTAAGCAACAAACAAACAAGCACATACACTTTTCAGCCCGAATCTCAATTGAGTAGGGAGGGTTTACGAAACTCACCTTGATTGGATATGCAAGCTAAGTACAAGTTATAGTTGAGTTGTAAACGTCCAACAATCGCTTAGCGTTCACCACCTATTAACATATACATTACAAATCACATGTCAAACCCTATCCAGGTTCTAGAAGAGTAAATCAACCTTAGAGGACAATTGGGACTCAACTCGGTTACGTTACAATCCTAAAGTGTCTTATTGGTTCAACCGAATATAAACAAGGACACTTTAACACGACATTTTAGGAAACAGTGGAGGATTCAAGTTACAAGAGTTATACTATGAGAAATTAGACTCTCTCACGATTCCAACGATAGGTCATACGCCTAAAATGGAGTTACGGTTCAAAAGTTATTGACGTTTGAAAACTGGTGCGCAAAACAACCGAAAATCTGAAAAGTGACTCAAGGGAGGGGGCGTAAGTTACGGCCCTGAGGGGCGTAAGTTACGCTGGTTCAAAATTGTAAGGGCGTAAGTTACGGCCCTGGGGGGCGTAAGTTACGGTGGCTTGGAAATTCATGTTTTGGCGTCTTGACTGGCGTAAGGTGGGCGTAAACAGAAGGCAAAATAAAAATGGAAGATGGAGGGGGGCGTAAGTTACGCCCCCCAAGCCATAACTTACGCCAGTTCTGCACCAGAACTTCCTGCACAAGATCTTGAAGCTAAGCACGATCCAAAACCAACCCAAAACCCCATTTTCGACCTATGAACGATTTTGAGAGTGCAAATACTCATTTTTAAGCATATTAAACATATATAAACATAACCCATAACAAAAATCCATCTATAACTTCCCACAATTCTGAATTCATCTCAAAATCATTCAAAACCCTAAATGAAACCCTAATTCGACTCAAATCCGGTTTTGACTCGATTCAAGACCCAAGAACGTTTAGATTTGACTAGAGACATGTTCAATAGCATAAAATGGTTATTATGAGATAGTTTTTACTTACCAAAACTTCCAAAAGCCCTTAAATCCGAATTTGACCCAAAAATGGAGGTTCTTTGCACTTGGAGATTTGATCCTTTGATATGATGTTTAGTTGATGATGATGATGAAGCATTTATCAGTAATCTGGCCCAAACAACAATAGGTAATCCAAGAATTTAGAGAGAAGAAGGAGGTGTTTTGGTGTTTTCCTTCGGAGAGAAAAAGAAAGAAAGAAATGAGAAGGGAAAGGAAGGGGGAGGGACTTGGGGGCCGGCCTATAGAGGTCCAAAGGTGGCTCCCGCTCCGCTAACTTCGACCAATAGCTATTCTTTACCCATTTAAACGCTAGAACGAGGCCGTAAACACAATTAAACTCAACGTTACGTTTATACACGACAAAACGTTCGATAATCCATTTAAACCAACAAACTAGTGTATTTTCATTTACGTTCAATTTACAAGTCAACTAAGTCAAATATCACGGATGTTACAGTTTTTCATAAGATCAAGACATTAGGATTCTTTATGATACACGTGTAGTTTGAAACAAAGTAGTCTTAGTTGGGAGGATTGGACCAATTTCATAATATAACTTAAATCCTTGTAACTTGTGCGCTACTCTGTCATTGCGGAATAATGTGATATATATATATATAACTGAAAGGACCTGACTCGATAACCGAAAATTACAAGATTTTTTTTTTATATATAACCCACTGCGCCGCAGTGGGTCGAGAACTCCCCACTGCGCTGCAGTGGAAGGAACTGAAACTAAAGACGTGGGAATCCACTGCGCCGCAGTGGACAACACTACCCCCACTGCGCCGCAGTGAGCCACCTGATCAGCAAACCTAAACCATTCCACACTTGAACAACCTTGCAACCTCCACAATTCAACATGAACTTCATTAAACACATTTCAAAGATGACCAAGGACAATATAGACACATTTAACAAATTTACGTCATCAACATATTCACAAATCATGGATACCATCAGACGGGTCATTTACCCATTTTGACACCGTTTCGACCAAAAATGCAACTTCACAACTGATTGAAAACTTTATACCTGATCATAGACACAAGTTTAATAAAAAGTATGACCATCAACAAACAATTTACCAAGAGCCAAAAGGTATGGGACTTCTAAGCATCTACCAAAAGATCGTCATTCATCCGCAAATGACCTAATTACCTTTAAGAACTTGCTAAATCCAACTTCGAGCTTAAATCAACTCTTTCAATCGACAATACTAGTTCCTTCTTCCGGAACTACCTATAAAAGGGTAAACAACTAAAATATAAGCAAAGGCTTAGTGAATACACTTGCATACATTTACGAGTACGAAGGAAGGCACGTGCAAAGACTTTCACATGTAACCTATGACACCGTCGTGTCACATTTACATGCTCACTTTGCACATTAACAATACATATATGGATCCATATAAGCTACACAACATAATCATGATCATCTATCGGGGTTCTTAGGCCACCGGAGGTTCTTAGGCCTCAATCGATCAACTATCGGGGTTCTTAGGCCCCGGAGGTTCTTAGGCCTCATAACCATGCCCCACATGGGCTTGACGCCAAATCAATTACCATGCTTGGAACATTCACATCTCATGGTAATTGACCCAACGTATACATAAAGGTTTGCAAATATACCCACCTCCTCCGCAACAAAGAGAATAATGCTAAACAACAAGCACAAGCAAGCTTCAACCTAAAATCATATCGTAAAATGCATAAGCTTACATTCACAACTTGACTAGTTCAACTTAGCCATTCTCAATCACTAGCCTTTTCTAAACCCAAAACCCAACCCATTTGTCATTGAGTTACTTTCATCTTTAACTATGACATTAGGTAGTTCAACCTACCATTTTCATTCACATATCAATAACTAGTAATATTCATCTTTTCTTACAAACTCAATTTATCACATGAACTTATCAATTTCATAATCAAACACATCATATAACTCAATGACAACTAGGTTAACTAAGGAATTGAGGAAAATTAACCATAATTCATCTCCTAGTAAAAACCCCCAATTTGGTTCATTCATGAACCCTAAATTCAAAAGAAAGAAGAAACTAAATTTAGGGGAAATCAATACCTCAACAATGGAAGATAATAGATTAGGGTTTTCAAGCCACAATTTCTTCCCTTTTTCTCTCAATTTTCGGCCACCACCACCAACCCACAAACCCTAGCTTTGAATTCTTAATTGAAGATTACTTGATGATGATAATTACTATGGATGTTCTTATTCTTGAATTTAAGAGAGAATTGCCTTAATTTTTGAAATGAACTAGAAGGGTTGCATGAAAGAAATGTTGAAAAACAAGGTGGAAGTGTGAGTCAAAAAAAAGAAGTTGGCTGGCACCTTCCTGGCTTGCCACGACCCAACTAAAATTTGTGGGTATTATTACCCGCTATCCGCCAAAGTTTCAACTAAATTAGCCCCATATTCAAAAATAAAATACTAGGAAATTAATTTAATGTCGAAACTATGAAAAGGGGTTAATTTCTTTTACCTTAAAATCTTTGGGGTGTTACAATAACCTATACTTTTTTTTAATAAAAAAAACTTATGTAAGAAGATGTATCATTTTCTTTTATAATTTATATTATAACTTATAAACCATATTTAATAAGAGACGAGCGGATCAAAAGATGCCTTAATAAAATTTTGTCAACAAACAAATATAACATGTGACATGTATTGTTATGGTCCTAGACTGTATTTAAAGATCAACCATCGATATATGGTTTGATATCTAGAGAACTTGAGACCTAAAGTTTTCATTTCAAATCTTGGTACGAGTAAAATGTTATTACTTGGTACGAGTAAAATGTTATTACTTGGTACGAGTAAAATGTTATTAGGACTAGAGACAATGGTTTTTCTATAATAAATTTTCTTTAGATTTGAAATTGAATATATGAAGACATAATGTCAACTAACCCAAATTTATCATTAAAATAATATTTTTGAAGAATAACCGGTTGGATAAAGATCTTATAATAAACAATTAAATTAAATTTATGTGTTTTAGTTTCATCAAAATATTTCTAAAATGTAATTGTGTCGATTGATTCGTTTACAAATTAATCGTGTGTCAATTTCATAAGGAGAAACAGGGGCAAATTTCAAAGAAAAGGTAAAACACTTAGCATAACAAAATAGAAATTCAAAATTACTAAATAAATAGACTAGTTTTTTTTTTTAATCAAGAGATGATTACATACGAGAAAATCAATAGATTAAATTTGGAAAGAAATTTACATGTCATTAATCTTATAATTTTAGACAAACTTTTTAACGGTAATGATCATTTCTTCCAGTTTGTTAATATTCCAAATCATATTCTAATCTTCAATCATAATGACAACGAGATGGTACCCGCACAATGCGATAACAGTGGCGGCAACGGGTGGTGATGGTGGCGGTGATGGTGGTAAAGATGTGATTATTAATCTAAAACTAATTAATGTAAATGGCAGTGTAGTTATTTTATGGTTAAGGGATGTATCTGTTGTAAATAATTTTATTAAGAGTAGTATAAAGATATTGAATGAAAATATTTAAATTAATGAATAATGAGATAGATATATATATAATTAATTAAAACATTAAGAGGGTGTTTAAGATTGAATTTAAAGAATTATCTGATTATTGCGTTTGCATAACGTAATTAATGGAAAAAAATGTTTGGCAAAAAAAGTACTCGTAATTATCTGCGTTTTCACATAGAAAAAATGCAGTTTTTAAATGTAAAAATTATTTTATATAATCAATCCCAAACACCCCCTAAATCTCGGATCATAATAATTTAACTTAAACATCAAAGCTTATATTATAAAATCGCTATATATTTTTTCGAAGTTTATTTTTCAGTTTTTTTCTACCTATATGGCTATATTCAAAACCTGATACAGGTATGCACGTCATCAATCATTAAATCCCTTGTTAAACCATACACATCCTTAAATTTTGATTTTTATATGAATGCATGATAGTTAAATAATAAGACACGCTAACATAATTTTATATTATATTTTAAAACAAAAAAGGGAAGAACATATATAAAAAAGATTGATATTCGCACCATAATTTTTTATATTTTTACCGCAATGTATAAATATAGCAACATGCGGTATAACTATTTAATACACGGTTGTGGTGAAATAATTAAAAAGATTGGTACGAATATCAATTCTCATATAAAAAGTTTAGACAAACCTAAATATTAATATAAAATTATGTGGATTTAATCCAAATCGAGCCAAGGAAAAAAAAACGACTTAGTAAAAAGTAAAGTTAGTGAAGTAACCCCCAATACCCTTTTTACGGGATGTGGGTTTCAATACCGTCTTTGACGATGTTGAGAAGATTGAGATGTAAATAATATTACCCTTACCAAAAGTAGAAATGTTACTTTCAGGTTCCACCAAAGATAAAAAATGACCTTCAACCTTGTTGAGTATAATAATCGAACGTTTAACTTCAGAAACAACGACTCCCATTTGATTCAATTATGCTCCAAAACAAAATGGGCCCGAATGGGGTCGGGATTGCCTGTTTCCAAAGCCGTCCCTGTTAATTTTATATTGTAGCCTTTTAGATCAAAACAAGTGAGGAATGTATAAGAAGGTTTACGTTTAACAAACCCAAAATACGTTCAAGCACGTCAAGTACCCCGAATTAGACGCTTTTGACTTTCTTCATATTTCTCGGTCACAATCTTCGCACCTTTTTTTCTTCTATCCATCCATATGGAATCCTAGTCACATTCTCCAACCCATTTAATTATTTCAAATATATATATAAATTTCCCTCCAATTTATTCGATCCATATATGCTGCAGATGTTCAAATTTTCTAAACAAGGAAGCTCATTATTGCCCGTTGCTCGCAAATTTCATGGTAAATAAATCAATTTCTCTCTTAATTAATTAGCTATATCAAGACAAGCTTCTAGCTAGCTAGCCAGGTCAAGAATACCTATATACGTACATATGATTATAATAGTATATTCAACCATCAGACTTGACCCTTCTAGTGTCAACACTATGTTGAATGATTCTTCTTTCTGGAAAGGTGTAAAGATATAGTATAAAATATATATTTGGTCTATATTTAACTGCTACAATATGATATAGTATTCAATATATCTGTTGAAAAATATACTGGCTTCTTATATGTCATTGCTTTGAAAGTGCTCAGGTATCCCGATAATATAAATTGGTGCGCTAGTCGTTTAGTTAAATGCATAGATTTGTACTCAAAAATTTGTATACGCGTAATAACATCGTTGGAGGTGCAAGGAAGATATCAAGATCATTAACTTTTACTACGAACTTTAATCCAACCGAAAGAAATTTTTTTGTTGGTTATTCGTCGTCTTCCTTTAGTGGTTCACAAGGTACAATTTGTTGAAATTGATTAATTAAAAAATGTCATTATTCACATTATTTCTATGTGTTGGTGATTTTAGTGTCACTGGTCTTTTAGTTTGATTGTGATTATATTTGAGAACTAACGAGGGATTTTGGGGTTAAACTAATTCAACTGTAACTATTTACAAAGTTTAATTTGGGGTCAAGGGGTATAGCACTACCCCTTGCCTTGCCGGGGTCTGGGCAACACCTCCTAGTTGGGGTCCCGTCAATTTATCCCAAATGATGATTCCTGCTAAGACGAAAGATCATGTTAGTTGGTTGGTTGGTAGGTTGGTGTCTCTTTGGTTTAACTGTTCTCACCAAGAGTCACACATGTTGGCCAATAGGTGCAACCTTTCCTATATGGTCTTTATGTCAAAGTTTGGTCTCAAAAGTTCACATATATTCATGTTTACCATAGCTCTCGTTTCGTGAGAATCAATGTGGATGAAGCATATATGTTACATAAATTTTGTTAACCGCTAAAATATTTTGCCCAAAGATACATTAACATACACATTTGGTGCTCAGAGTTAGATGTACATGTGTATGCTAGATATATAATTACTTAAATCATGTATATGGAAATGGAAGCAACACATGTAATGAAGTAGTTTATTATTTGTCTCAATTTATATTCAGACTTGAGAGATAAAGCTAGAAGTGCATTCAAAGTTAGATCTACTACAAATATGGTAACGAACATGATAAAATCGTCAAAGGTCTCAGAAAATGAAGTTGATCAGGTTGATATGTTGAATGCCACGTATGATGCTTATGAAGGAGTTATTGTGAATATTAAAGATAATATGAATGAAAATGCCTTTATCAATCTACTTCAAACATCACTATCCCAATGGAGGCTGCAGGTAGTTTATGTGCTTTAATGTTTTTCTTCCAAAATCCATTTAGAATATATTTCTATATAAAAGGTTTTATATATCTTGCAGGGGAAGAAAGGAGTTTGGCTAAAACTTCCTATTGAACATGTAAATCTTGTTGAACCTGCAGTGAAGGTAAACAACTAAATATATTACAGTATATAATTAATGTTTGCTTCATACATCTGAAGAAATAAAACCGAAAGTGGTAAGTAATGTCTAACTGTGATTGGTTTGCCAAACTCATCAGGAAGGATTTCGGTACCATCATGCAGAATCAATATACTTGATGCTCGTGTATTGGATTCCTAAAACTAATAATACACTCCCACCAAATGCTTCCCACCGAGTTGGCGTTGCTTCTTTTGTCGTGAATGATAAAGGGGAGGTTGATTTAAATTTGTGCATTCATCACCCTTCCTTTTTTCCATTTACTGGACCAGAAAATTTGATATATGCAACAATATATACTATGTGAAGTTGACGTCGGATCGTGTTTTAGGTTCTTGTAGTCCAAGAGAAAAGTGGAGCGTTCAAAGGCACAGGAGTCTGGAAATTACCGACTGGTACTGTTGAGGAGGTATGCACTATATTTTTCGTTAATTGTTTGCTTTTCTTGTTTTCCTTTCCAGTGAGTAGTTGAAGACTTGAAACATAGCTTGCGATTACCGGTGAGAAAATGTCACTTGGACAAACAAAACCAAAAGACAAAGCTGGACCAAATAAAATTATGTTTCATCCGTATCATTAATCAAGTATTCTGTTTTCAGGGTGAAGATATATGTGCAGCTGCAGTTAGGGAAGTCAAAGAAGAGACTGGGGTATGTATTCTGTACTATGGTGTATTGATGTATTATCAAGAGAGTTATAGAGTAGAGTAGAGGTGGCACTGGACCACTGGTAGTTGGCACCGTTTCAACCATTTATATATAAATGGGCGAAAATCAGTTATGTTTTATCTCTAACGGGTCAAATAGCTCTGTTAAAATTGAAATGGGTCAAACATGTCCATGTGTGGCCAATGCATATAAAGTCCTAAATCACTTTATCCAAAAAGTGTATCAATATACTGATAATATTTTCTTCTGTTTTAATCATATTCAACACGCTACTTATGTTTATGTATTATACAAGTTGGTACAAAAGGCGGTTTTTGGTCAATTTGTACAAAAGTTTACAAGTTTTAATAAGTGACCAACCTGCTAGACCTTGTCCCATTTTGCCACCTTTATAATGTAGAACCAGTCAGCTTTATTAGTTAATTCAATCTAAAAGCTTCTCTTCATGACCTCTACAGATTGATACAGAATTCGTAGAAGTCCTTGCATTCAGGTAAGAAGCATAAACAAATAAAGTAGCAAAACACTTTTACTAACTCGTAAGCTTAAGTTGACTTGTATATTGTAATAATGAAAATACAGGCAAAGCCACAAATCATTCTTTACAAAGTCGGATCTAATGTTTGTTTGCATGTTAAAACCAAAATCTTTGGATATAGAGAAGCAAGATTCAGAGATTGACGCAGCACAGGTAAGACCAGTTATAAATTTATAATCCATCACTAAGAGCGCTACTTATCCCGTCATCAAAATCACCTTTCTACAATTGAAATACATTCATGAACTCACCTGACATTCCGACCCATTATTATTCTTGCAGTGGATGTCAGTGGAGGAATACGCCAGCCAGCCCTTTATAGTAAAGCACAAATCCTTTGACTACATTGCTAAAATATGTATGGAAAAAATAGATAACAAATATGTTGGCTTCTCTGCATTGCCTACAGCAACTGCTACCTCTACTAAGAAGAGCTATTTGTACTCTCATTATCACGACCAGTGATCTGATTCCAATATTCAACAAACGCCAACAACGAAAAACTTCCAAAATTCTTTATTCTTTATTGATAAATCTCAAAGATGGAAAACCACTAGAAGTTCACCTTTGTTTTACTATGTATTTAGTATATGAATGAAATATGTACCTTATCATATCGTTTGCCTACTTTTACAATTTTTGATTTAAGATGGAACTGAAGTCTAGACACAGTTGAACCAACAAGTGATTTGTAATCAAAATATTCAAGAGTATATCGCCAAGATCAAAGAGGGAATACAATAAGAAAAGTTATTGAGCTATGTAACTCTAAATTATTGCAAACAAAAACTACATACTTTATACAACAAAAAGTTAACCATACACCACAAAAATGCACTCGGAAGCTGCTGATGAAGTTCAGTCATCTCTACTATGCAATTTCCACGATAAGCAATTCTACCCTTCAGGCATCATCATGCATTCCGCCTTCAAACTATAACTTGTACCTTTCATTAAAAAAGCTATCTTTAAAGTTGTTGGTCAAGTGGCTCGCACAATTTGCTGATATGTGTAGTTATCTTTCTGATGATTATCATACTTGTATATCTGCATCTGGGTTGCCACACTATTAGCTAGTTGACAAAGGCAAAAGTCTGGTAAGATGGCATGCTGACATAATGCAAGTGATCGAATTGTATGCAGTCGATAATGGAGAAAATAATACTACATGGCTATATATCAAGTCTTGATAGAAAACGGCCCTTAATGGTCCTGCTTGTTTGTTCTTGTTGGTTTTGAAACCTCAAGATGGTTAGTGAAATTGGCATCCATGTTTGTCAATTGATGTCCACCTCCAGGTCGTGCCATGGTCTGCCAAAAGTAATCTACTAATTCCATGCTTTATGGTTACACAACCTCACTCTAATAAGAAATTTGTAATCAAACTATCAAAGTATGCAAAATGAGCCATGAGAAAGGAAACATGTCAAAATGGGTTGGGCAGGTCAAACATTGCCTATGTGGCCCAAATCTGAAAGTGTATTTGTAATGCATATTACCTCGTAAAATGCTTTATCCAAAACATTAGATTTTAATTTTGATCTTCGTTTTCGCAATCATATTTCAACATGATACTTATTTATTAGGAAATTTTGTAGGTTGATTCAATTTCAAAGTTGCATTTCTTGACTTCTCCAGATCGATACAGAATTCCTTGCATTCAGCTAAGAAGTGTTAAGTGAACAAAAACCTTTCAAATCTTCAACTTTGTTTCTGTATCATTAGCAACTTGTATTTTGTAAAATGAATTACAGAAAAGCCACAAGTCATTCTTTACGAAGTCGGATATTATGATTGTTTGAATGTCGAAACCAAAATCTTTGGATATTGAAAACCAAGATTCAGAGATTGAAGCAGCACAGGTCACGCCTGCTATAAACCATTGCTAAATATGCTACTTATCCATTCATCAAAAGTCTGATCTTTTTATGATTGAAATACATTCATGAAATAACTTGAGCTGTTATTACTCTTGCAGCGGATGCCAGTGGAAGAATACACTAACCAGTCCTTTATAAAGATACACAAATCCTTTGACAATACTGTGGACACATAACAAAAAAAAAGACAACAAAATATGTTGGCTTATATTTCTTATAGCGACTGCTACATCTGCCAAAAAGAGCTATTTCTACTCTTATTATCAACAGCAGTGATCTGATTCCCATATTCAAGAAACGCTTAAAAGTGAACTATCTGCTGCTTCACCACCACAGGGTGAAAAAAGAGAGATTCAGTGACACCGGGACTCCTCCAGTGGCATGTTCTGCCAAAAGTAACCTAATTCCATGTTTTATTGTTACACAATCTCGAACCAATTAGGAATTTGAAACCATTAATCATGGGTACATCAAATGATACTGTAGGCCTAGTTTAGCTTACGTGTTAGTCTATGTAGTGTATTTCACATAATCTGGTTTTTTGCTAGCTTGGAATCAATTATACTATACTGCCCATATAAACATAAACTATTTATTTAAAAAATCTGTTTCTTTGAAATTAATCTGAAAACTTGCATTAAGTATCAACCTACATGTAGAAAACACCGGACAGACTACAAAATCAATTAGGTATACTGTTAGATACAAACTGACATGCACAAAAGAAGATCAATTCTAAAACCATTATCCAGCGCACAAATTAAAACATGCTCATTGCTAAATAACTAAAGAGAATATGAACATCATGGTAAAACTTCATAATTGACCCAAGTCTAATAATCATGAAATAATAGTATGAATCATATAAAATTGTTTCAACCAAAGAAATAATAAATATGGCTTGTCTCTTGTTTGCAGGATTGGAGCCTTATTTGTAGCCTATTTCCGTCATTCAATCAACGATGCCAATAATGTCTCGGTCTCGGCTTAAAAGTTTTTCTATGGATTTTTAAACTTTGCTCCCTTTTGGATTTTGTTTCCCTGTGAATAATTAAATTTTGTTCCTTTTTGGATTTTTCTCTGGTATCAACCCTTCTGCAACCCGTACTACCATGTTTTCTTAGTGGTGCTACCCAAACAAGAGAGTCGATATAGTGAGCAACTTTGGTGAGTCCAAATATGTTAAGACAACTACTAAAGTGTGCAACCTTGGTTGTATCCGGATCGTACAAGGATAAAGGATTAAAAATAGTATTTCTTTCAACTCCATAAAGGAACTTGTTATTTAATGTAAATCCAATTGGGTTAATATTAATACCACTAAACTGTGAAGACACGTTATGATGTTTAACCAGCTACTCCATACTCATTCATCACCCACACCTCAAATTTACCATGTCTCGTGTGTGACATTAAACAAAGCTTTCCAGCCCAGGAGCCCAAAACCAAATCATGTCTTGTCTTTCTATATGCACACACCCTATTCAAATCTAATTTTGAGATGGAATCTGGAAGAGATATCACACTGAACGTTTCCACACCCAAGTCAAATGCTATGATCTCCAAGAATGCATCCTGATTAACAACATAGTTACGGAGCCAATGAACATGTCCATCATGACCATCTATACAGACTTCGTTAGAAGAAACATTAATCTCACGATCAATATTATTGACGGGAAACTTTTCTTTGACTGATTTCCACGAGTTTTCTCTCGTACTGTACACCTCAACTAATTCTGCCGGCCTATCAAACGGAAGCTTGACAACTTTGTAATCATCAGTTTTGGGATCATATCCGAACCTACAAAGTTCAACAGGATAAAAGTCAGTCCCGGATAATGGTGGTAGTCACTAGAGCCGATAAAGAAGGGTTCCAAATACTTCAATTTATATGTATATGTATATGTATATAGACTTGCAAATAGATAAGATAGGCCCAGTTTTATCCCCGGGTTATTTTTAAATACTTTTTTTTTTTTTCGAATACTTATGTTGTAACTTGTAAGCCTCAAGTTGTAGTATCAACCCATGTCTTCAACAAACTCTTAGAAGTGAACTATCGGTTGCTTCACCACCACAGCGTGAAAGAAGTGAGATTCAATGACACCGGCCATCTACAGTGGCTCATGTAGACAACAATTGCCCGCCTCCAGGTCGATTGTGTCATTCTGCCAAAGTAATGTAATTTCATGCATTACGGTTGCACAATCTCAAACAGATAAGGAATTTGAAACCATTCATCATGGGTACAAGGCCAAGTTTAGCCTAGATGTTACTCAATGTAGTGTCATTTCACATAATCTAGTTTTTTGCTAGCATGGAAGCAATTATATATACTATACTGCCGATATAAACATAAACTACTTGGTAAAAAATTTGTTTCTTTGAAATTAATCCGGAAACTTGTATCAAGTATAAACCTAAATGTAAAAACACCAGACAGACTTCCAAAGTTGACCACTAGTTACAGAATCAATTAGGTATAATGTTAGATACAAACTTACATTCCCAACATATATAGCAAGTAGCAACACAAAAGAAGATCAATTTCAATTCAGTTTTCAAAAATCATCATCAAAACGCACAAATTAATACAAGCTCATTGCTAAATAATTAAAGAGAATATGAAAACCTAATAATCAAGAAATATGGATCATCTAAAGTTGTTTCAACAAAAGAAACAATAAAATATGGCTTGGCTTGTCTCTTGTTTGCAGCCTTATTTGTAGCCTTCTTTCCATCATTCAATCAACCATAGCAATAATGTCTCCTAGATGCTGCAACCTGGGCTGAATCTTTTCTTATGGATTATTGAATTTTGGTCCCTTTTTGATTTTTTCCCCATGAATTCTTAAATTTTGCTCCCTATTGGATTTTTTGCTCATGGCGTCCCTTTTGCAACCCGTACTACCATCCTTTCTTACCGGTGCTACCCAAACAAGAGAGTCCATATAATGAACAACTTTGGTACATCTAGATTCATTAAGACAACTACTAAAGTGTGCAACCTTGGTTGTATCCGGATCGTACTAGGCTACAGGAGTAGACATTTTTTTCACATAAATATTATTTGTCCATTCTCCAAAAAGGAACTTATTATTTAATGTAAATCCAATTGGGTTAATATTAATACCACTAAACTGTGAAGACATATTATGATGTTTAACCCAAGATTCAGCTACTCCATACTCATTCATCACCCATATCTCAAATTCATCATTATGTCTTGTGTGTGACATTATACAAAGCTTTCCAGCCCAGGAGCCAAAAGCCAAACCATCTTTGCTATATGCATACACCCTATTCTCATCTAACTTTGAGATGGAATCTGGAAGAGATATCACACTGAACGTTTCCAAACCCAAGTCAAATGCTATGATCTCCAAGAATATATTTTGTTGATCTACAAAATATCTGTGAAGCCAATGAACATGACCACCATGACCATCTGTACAGACTTCGTTATAAGAAACAATCTCACGATCAACATTATTGACCGGAAACTTTTCATTGACTGATTTCCACGAGTGCTTTCTCATACTATACACCTCAACTACTTTCCCTGGCGTATCATACAAAAGCTTGACAACTTTGTAATCATCAGTTTTGGGATCATATCCGAACCTACAAAGGTCAACAGGATAAAAGTAACGGTCAGATAATATTGGTGGTAGAGTCACTAGAGCCGATAAAGAAGGATTCCAAATATGAATGACGGGGTGATAAGAACGACCAGGTTGAGTAGTATAAAAAGATATTAGACCATTAACCGAACCCAAAACACAGCTATTACGTGTACTAATTGAATCTAGAGATGGGAAATTAGCAGGTAACTTAATACGATCATTGACTTGGATGTCGGGTGATTTCAAGAGGTGTGCAGTGAATAATGGTTTATCTTTGTTATCAGCATAGTTGAAGACCAATACAATTTCATCGACATCTTTCTTGTGGTTTTGGGTCGTCATATGGGTTTTGATGAAGTCTGGTTGCGATAAAAGAGCAAACAACGATTTAGAAACACATCTCATCATAGCAAGTTGTTTGCTCTGTAACCGAATGAATATGTTGGTTAGAATATCCCACGAAAGTTTTTCCATTGTTGATCGATCGTTGGCGTATACTTGCATTAATTAATGATGTTTGTTTCCATGATCGCCTCTTCAATATATACATACACCCGTCCCAATATTACTCGTATAAGGAAACTTTATATATACGTCTGTCCCAATATATTAGGAAAGTTTATATGAAATCATTATTATGTGGCTATCCACATTCGTAACTCCCAGACTATTTATTATATCATTATGATTGTATTTATTGTAAAGACTCTTATATCTCTATATATAGTCATCTTTTGTAACTAAGAGGGGATCAATATCAATGAAAATCATTCTCTCTATTCTCTATTGTGTATATTATACTTTGCTATTAGGTCGTTGTTTTACAACACGTTATCAGCGCGAATAACTCTCGAAATTCAATGCTTGATTTAACATATCCTCATGGACAATTAAGGGTTGTAGATCTGATTGTGTGTTCCAGTAAACAATAAAGTCATTGGACCAAATCAGATTACACGAGTTTTGGTTTTGACGGCATCATTGAGGTAAGTTATTCAACCTTTAAGTCTCAATTATTTGTTGATCTAAAAGAAAGAAAATGTTCATATAAGAACCATCAATGTCTATATGTTGGGTTACGTTTGATAGAAACAAGTTTGATTCCATGATTGTGTCAAATGGATAACTAATATATTTAAATGATAAACATCTTAATATATAAATATAGATTAAAGAGATTTATATGTTTATACGTATTGAACATTATTTTATATCTTTCTGTGTGCTTGTTTTGTCACGTACAAAAGGAAAATGGTAAGCAAATGAGATTTTTATGTGCTCATATGTACTGGACATTATTTAGGTTCCTAAATCAATAACATCTTATTATATGTTAATCATGTGCTCTTGGCCTGTTATTCTGTTACAACTATTGTTTCTTCTTTTCGAATAATTTGATAATTATATGAAAGACTGTCAAATAAGATGAGATTACCAAATTATATTTCCATACCAAATACTAGTTCATATCTTGTACATGTAAGAATTCTCTTCATATAAATTACATTAAAGGTGAAACAAAAGCCAATATTTTGAAAGTCCTTATGTAAAGGGAGGCATAGGTATACACTACACTAGATGTAACATTTGCCTAATTTGACTTATTTGACTTGTAAGTTGACGTGTATAAGTGTGGCTATATGCAATGTAAGTTTCATGATTTATGGAATTCCATTTACTTTACTCGTGGACTTAAGCATGTTAAGGACTAGCCAATTTAGTTAGTCGATATATTTGAAGCTTCATTTGACGGTTTAATAACGTATAATACGCTAGACGAGACTTGTTGGTCGTGTGAATTTACTTGTGACGTAAGACGATTTGTTAATTTACTAGAAAACGTAATCGGGTGGACCCATTGACCCATTTGGATTGACCCATTGACTTTCGCTATTTATTTATGTAACATTTGCCATTTTCACCCCTGACCCTATCCCTAACTCTTCCACCAAAATTGTAACACTCGTTATTTTGACCGGTCAACTCTAGTGAACTCGTAAAACGGAAATTTGACAAATTGAAGTAAATGAAGTTTTGTAATGAAAAACTCGGCATGTGAATAGTCATTAGGAGCGTAATTTAAAAGTATGTGACATTGTGTCAACAAAATACTTGAACAATACTCAAGTTAAAAGTTTTAACTAAACGAATAAATTGTCGGGAGAAACTGGAACTAGCCGTGAGAGTGTTAGTGGGGAACAAAACCTTCCTTCCCTCCTTTCTTCCCCTCATTTCTCACACCCTCTTCTCTCTCTACTCACTTTTTCTCTCTTCCTTCTCTCTATTATCCAAGAACACCCTTATCATCATTTTCTTCCTCTTTTCTTGTAACATCCGCGAATTTTGACCCTTTGACTTTTATGTAAAATGCTTAGTAAATTTAAATAAAGAATGATTTAGCTCCTTTGAGATTAAATAATGGGCAAAACGTTTGATGGGTCACTTGACAACTCGTTGGACGGTATGATTTTAGACGACAAAAGGGCAACGATTTATTTGAACTAGTAATGTGTGAAGCGGGTCAACCCATGACCCAAGACCTGTGACCCAACCCCATTCCCCTTATCCCCCTCCAACCTCCACCACCCCTTTTCATTCCCCCCCCCCATCTCTTTCTCTCTATCTTCCTCTCAAGAACACACACACTTCTCTCTCTCTCTCTCTCTAGATTTCTATCAAATTTAAAGAAGCTTAAGCAAGATTAAGAATTAGAATAATAATCATCATCATATCAAGAGTTTGGGTTTCAAAGTGGAAGAAAACACCCATTCGGGTCAAAGTCGGGTTTGAACACGAGGTGAAGGTTTTGGTAAGTTAAATTCATCCCATAATTATCATTTCATGCTTATTTACAAGTTTCTAGTTGGTTGCAAACGAATTCGGGTCACAAATCGGGCCAAAATGCGATTAGGGTTTTCTAGGGTTTCAAATGAGTTTAAAGATGATTTTGGTCTTGATTTGAGTGTTTGAAGCGGATTCGTGAAATGGGTTGAGTCTAATTATGTTTATGTATGTACATTTATGTTCAAAATCGAGTTGAAAAGGTCTTTTGGTCGATCTCTAGGGCTAAAATGGTGGTTGGATGTGTTTTGGGTGTGTTTGGCTCGACTTCCTGCTGCTGGTGCTGATCTCAAGGGGCTGCAACGCAGTCCACATGCTGCGGCGCAGTTGAAAGGAGCTGCGAAGCAGTTAGATGCTCGACTTTTTGACTGCGGCGCAGTCTTATGATGCGACGCAGTTGGGGACCTGTTTCATCTTTTCGTTTCCTAGCTTCTTTTCTAATGTCCTAGGATCGTCCCGAACTTTCCGGAATGTACTCTTATGACCTCATTGGTGCCCTACACAAGACAAACCATTTGTTCAAAGTCGAGAGTCACTTTTGGAATCAAACTTGAAATTTTAACTCAAACTATATAAACGCATATACTTATAACGTTTGATCCGTAAGTCCAATCGAGTCATATGACCTACCGTTGGAATTGTAAGAGAGTCTAGATTCTTTTGGTATCATTTATGTGGGATGAATCTTTCTATATTTCTAAAAATGTCGAGTCTAAGTGTCTTATTTAGACTCGGGAAGGTTGTTTAAGCGTTAGTGGGGTTGTGACTCGACTTGAACTTGCTAGACCAACTTGTTAAGGTTATAAAAGTTGGAATTAATTGTAATATGATGTACATTGATAGGTTGTGGACACGTGGCGATCATTGAACGTTTATAACCCGAATTTAACTTGTCGTTTTGCTTGGAAACCAAGGTGAGTTCCGTAGTTCCCTACTCGCTTGAGATTCGGGCTGGAAAGTGCACCCATACATGTTTATTGATGGTTTGATTTATTAATGGTTTGATGGTTCTAATTTATCTATTTGCACTAGTTATGATTAAATAGTGTGTGTTGAATGTTGATTGAATTATGGATTGACCGATGGATTGTTTGATGAATTGATTGATTGATTATGCATATGATTGGATTATAGTAGTTATTAGGATAGTTGTGCATACATGGATGTCGATTATACTTTCAAAGAGTTTGGTATGTGGTGGGAAGGCTGCGGGTGACCCTATATATAAGCATCAAGAACTCGTTGGAAGTAGAATCCTCCTAAGTGTATGTATGCATGGTTTCGGTTGGTTGGATTGATGGATGATTATTGATGGAATTGTGATAAAGGCAACACACTTAAGCTTCGATATGGATATTGGCTAGTTTGTGGGACTTTGTGGTAAACCAAGGTTTGGGTCGGTTTGGGGAAATACATTTGGGATGCATTGGTTGGTTGTTGATGGTTCTAAAGGCAGGTTGTTGAACCGTAAGGCCACTCTACGAGTACTTGGGACATTGGCATGCATATCATACGCAATTGACATTGGCATGCATATCATACGCATTTGACTTTGACATGTATATGATTCCTATTTGGCATTGATATTGTGAGTGTTTACCATTACACGCTTGTTATATCATGAAATCTTGATGGGTTGATAGTGTGGTACTTGAACGCTACTGGTATGCTTGATCTTCCTTATATGTATTGTGATTATTGGCGATGGCTTCATGTGATCCATCTCTACGAACTCACCAACCTAGTGTTGACTTTGTTTAGTGCACTTTTCAGGTATTCGTGTGAAGTTGGAGTATTGATGGCTACTTGTTGTTCCTGCTAGAGCTTGGATTGGGACTCCCATGGATCCGTGATCCGTTGTCCACGTAGGGTTCATGTATAGTATTTATGAAATTAGTTGTAATAACCCGTTTTATTTCTCATTCATGACTTCTTGTTTACTTTGTATCTTGTACCTTAAATGTTGGTTTGGATTCACCGAATCCTATATTTTCATGTAGTTATGATCTACGATAATTCCACTGTGTGCTATATAATTTCAGTGATATTTCGGGCTCTAGCCCGGGGTGTTACATTTCTCCTTTAATTTTCAGATTTCTTCATCATCATAATAAGCAAATTAACTAGTAACTTGTACAATAACAAAAATAATCTTCAAAGATTCAAGATTTCCAATTTCATTTAGGGAGTTTTTCATCTTCAAAGTCTCTAATCCGAATTTGATTGTCCAAGGAACTTTGGTAAGTGTTTTTCATCTTCAAACTACTTGTTTATGTAGATACAAGTCTTGGATTACTAGCTATTTACAAGTTTTAGTCAAAATTAGTGTTCTTGAGCATTTAGGTCAAAACTAGGGTTTCAAAGAGGGATTTGTGATTTTGGAAGTGGGTTTGTGTTATGAATTGATGTTTATGCTTATTTATACTTGTAATTAGTTTTGTCAAAAGATTGAGCTTCGATCTCACTACTAAGTTAGTCGATTTTGTGTCAAAATTCGTTCAGGTCGAGCACGGCCGCTCAGACAGACGCACCTTGCTTGTGGCCGTGCTACATGCCCAGTTTTCTCATACTGCAGACGCTCACACGGCCGACCGTGCTAGCGGCCGCACTTTTTCTGTCCTTTCCTCAAGTTTTTCGTTCGGTTATCGGTCGACTTTTAATGATCCAAAACTTGTTTACTAGTCTTATATCATCATTTTAAGGTCAACAAAATTGATTAAACACATTCCTAAACACTTTGATTTTTTTACGTCAAATTTTGTTACTAATTAAGTCATTAAATTGTATTTAACTAAAACTCTTCAATATGGTTTAAGCATTCTTGGATCACTTTTAGATCACCCTTGGAAATTATGGCGTAGTTTAACTAGTTAGACCTTACCGTTGGGATGCCTTTGTGATATTTTGATATTGTAAAGTAGGTTGTGATCGTTGTTGAAGTTTGGTTGTGGACTCTTGATGACCGTTGGACATTCTTAGCGTGATGTTAACTTGTTGTAGCCGCACAAGGTGAGTTTCGTAACCCCTCTACTCAATTGAGATTCGGGCTGAAAAGTGTACAAACTTGTTTGATCGTTGACTGACTGATTGATTGTTCTATGGACGTATTGACTTATCACTTGGTTGATTTTGCTTACGTTATGAATACATGTGTGGTCGTTAACTAGATACATTATGATATGATTCGAGACGTTATGTTGTGGTGCTTGTTAATGGATGTTATATGTGATGTAGGACGTTATGTTGTGATACGTATTAATGGATGTGTATATGTGATGAAAGTCGTTATTGTATACTGTTGGACGTTATACTATATACATTTATATATTATATATATATGGACGTGGACGTGGACGGTGGATTGACGAATCCACACCCGGTATGATCATTGCCACATTATAACAATATTTTGTTAGAAAGTATATTATTTAAATATTATGTAAGACGTAGACGGTGGATAGACGAAGCCACACCCGGCATGATCATAACCGTGGATTACGGGTTGTTTAACCCGCATATGGACGAATATTGGACGATATTATATGTATGGACGATTATTGAATGTTGACGTTGACTTGTATTGATTTGTGATAACGTGAAACCTTTTAGGGTTTCATTGGACGTGATTAAGTACTCTAATCCTCGTATATTGTTAACGGTTGTTATCCTGACACACTTGTTTCCTATTACTTGCCCCTACGAACTCACCAACTTTATGTTGACGCGTGTTAGTACACTTTTCAGGTGAACAAGTTAGCTCATAGACGTATTGGATGGTTGATTGCTTGATCATGCTAGACTTGGACTTGAACTTCTTGGATCCGTGATTCATTTCCCGAATTAGGGATTATGCTTATGTGTGATCCGGATACTTGCATTATTGAATGGTTTGTATGGATTAGTTGATCCTTTTTATGCATTTAGACTTACTCTACATAATTTTCATGTCATGCTGTGTTTTTCTTGTGATACCCCATGATTCCGCCTTGGTGGGGTGTTACACTAGATCTATTTTCTAATCATCAATAGTAGAAGCACGTACTCCACAAAACGGGTTTACTATTACGCCGATGTTGGTTCGTTTTTATTAAAATTCTACTTGATAATAGAACTTTGTCCATCAATTCAAATACATTTTCTTTCTTTAATATATATACATTCAGTGGTTTTTTAGTCCTTGTTATAAAAGAAAAATGAAAGGAAAATTAACGGCATATCCATAATCATTGCTTTCCCTATGGACAAATATAGTGTGTTAGTTTTGTTAATTACAGTAACTTTTGATGAATCTTTCTATTATTCCACGTTGATTGGTAAATTAAGTGTGATTGCTATTCTATAGTTATCTATGTGGTAAATTACATATTGATTGGTACATTCTTGTTAAATCAAAGATCACCAGATCTTTAAATAATGTAATTGTAAGTTTTTAATCTATGGGTTTGTCTTTATTTGTATATTTTGGTAAGTGGACGATCACATGGATCTCTATTTAATGTATACGTTTTATCACATATATTTCTTTAGTTTTAAATTCTTGTCAAAATATCACTTTATATCTCTAGCAAGTAATAATTATGATTGATTCTCTATTGAGAAATATTAATATTAAAGAGACAATTGTGCTTTTATTACGGTTGATCTTATATTTTTTAAAGATCACGTTTTATATGTATATAATTGTTTCAAGGAAATTAATTTAATTTTTATACGACTTATTAAATGTGACCTTAGATTTTATGCTTGCGTAAATCTATTATTATATATTTGTTGATAACAATGTAGTCTACATGCATAGTTATAATTAAATTAAGATATGCATTAGATTATCACTTTTTAAGTATTTTTTTTAATTCAAGGCTATTGTCCTAACGTAGAAGAAATATGTTATTTTCGTATGGACAATAATAATCTATAGTTTGAGAATGTGATATAATGTAGTAGCATTTATTTATGCACTAATGTATATAGTTGGATGGTTAATGGTTAATATGTATTACATTTACCTTTGTTATTAATTGAATGTATTAGATGAAATGAAATCTGTTAAACTTATGGTTAATCACTACATATAGATCGTATTAAAGGCTTAGAAACTTAACCCATATGTTTATTTTGGTTATAAAATAAGCACAGATATAGACCAAGTTTGTTTTCACTTGCTTCAATTATTTGATACTCATGCATATAAGAGATGTTCTTTTCATGTTGGCTTATCCATATTATAAATGTCAGTAGCATTATATATTATAGTTTATTTCACATGAAAGGGCCGACGAAGAATTATCTATGAACAATTAAAGTCTCTATATCATATCTATCATATTTCATGAATATTAATCTTATCAAATTATGCTCATAATTAAGTTAAATTGTTAGACATATATTACGAGTATAACTTATGAGTATATGATTTGTCTCTCTAATGTATATGATCTCAACACATCATGTTGTTTCCTAGTAAAATGCTATGTTGATATAGTAATAGATTAATTTCTAGACTATGAATTCTATGTCTAGATTGATATCAATGCATATGGCATAATTCATGAACAATATGTGACGTTTGATAAATAGTGAATTTTCTAAAGTCCATTATAAATAAATTGACATTTTGATATTCAATATTGGTAAATGAGAATGTCTTGACTATGTAACTAATGCTTATTGAGATTATGATTCCTTATCAGTAAAATGGCTACCGATTATTATTGTGAATTGACATATACTTATGGTCAAGCAAAATAACGAGCTATACTAAAATGATACGAGTATATATTTTGCTCAATTCTTTGAAGAGGATGTGATAATAGAATGATTCATATGATGAACATGGACTAAATGTGCATGGCTTATAAAGATGTGGTTTATTTGTTTATGTTGAAATATTTTGATAACTAATCAATAATATATGTGTGCAACTTAAATTTAATATTTATTATATGATCATAAGCCAATGCAATATTATACTTAGTGTATACTAAAAGCTCTAGATCGAGCCAATATAAATTTGTTATGAGAAACAAACATCAGTGCAATTGAAGCACATGTGGTCATAAACTATATGTTTATGCATCAAGATTAATTGATTGATTGGCATGACCGGTCGGACCATCCCGGATCATTGATGATGCGAACGAAAAAAAATTTGAATTCATTATCGAATTTGAGAATGTTTGCTTAATACAAGGAAGTATATCATTGCCAACTGAAATAGGGATTGAATTCCTTGGTTTTATGGAACAAGGGAGATGTATGTAGGCCTATACATTATCCAAGATACCATTTAGTATTATAAATCGATACATCGTCTAAATGGGTCATCAAATTCGCAACATGATGTTTGCGTAATTAATTGCTCGTCTTATAAGATTGAGAGCATGTTCCATATTATATTGGCAATAATGATTACTTTTATAATGATCATTTGAGAGCAAAATGAATGATTTATAAATTGGGGTCATGTTATTTTACATGCAATAATATGAATTCGTATCATGCCAATATTTTATTGTATTTCCTCCCCACTGAAATTGGTTTATGGTCAGAAACCAAATATGTCTCATATAAGAGTTTTTGGTTATGCAATATATGTTAAAGTTGCATCAACGCAGTTTTATATTGGTTTATAGTGCCAGACTTATAAAATATCAAAAGTTGCTCCATCACAATGCACACTGATGAGACCTCTAAGAATATTGTAAATAATGTTGGGAAAATAAGCGTGTCTTAAAAGTATGTAGGCGCGTGCTTTGATTCAGTTAGAAAGTGTCTGATAAACTAGACACTAGTATGACTATTTTGGGTATGAGTTAAAACATGAAAGATGTATATGTAATCAATAAAGCCATTTATGGCTTAAGCTTCTCATAAATATGATCTGGATTTCCCAACATTAGGGGGAGATGTTCCCAACATTAGAGATATATGAAAAGCAGCTTGAAATTGAAATAAGTAAAATTGAATTATCAAAGATCCTCACACCAAATAAAATGAATATGGTGTTCATTGGATAGTTCATATATTACATTTAGTAATTGAAGTTCACTGACCAAAAAGAGTGATCAAATCATATATACAAGCTGCTAATGCTCCGATTGGTAATGAGTATGCATATGTTAGAAGCATAGTACATGAGCCGATTCCAAATAAAATCCTCGAAAGAAAAGGAGCAAGAAAAATAAGATGGTCAAATTCAAGGTATGAAAGACCCCATTAAAGATTATTGATGAATCAAGACATGAATGTATAGAGAAATCTCAGGTACCTGAAAAAGTGAATATTAAACATTGAGATCTCAATAAACAATATCATGTCTAGAGAGTTATGGAATCGATCGAATAAATGAAATCGACGTCGATAATAACTTTAAATTTGATATAGCGCTAAGTACTATGAATAAATATGAGGATCTTGAAATCATGCATGGAAATAAAGTTCTAAGATATATATGATTGGCCAAAAAAGAAAAAGACGCAAAAGTTGGACCTCGAGTCCGTACACATGAAAGTGTAACTTTTTATGATATAATTGATGAGTGCGAAAAATAAATGACAAAATCATATGTATGATACACAAGGCATAATATTCTGATGGACATCCAAGATGAAGTATTACGAATAAATATATAGTGGTTGTCCATATATGATAGAACTGGGTCATTGTGAAATTTATTATGGAATAACAATTTTTCGCAAAAGATATAGACTTGATTACGATGAATTTTATTCTCAAGTGGTGGATGCAACTTTTGATATTTTATAAGTCTGGCACTATAAAACAATATAAAACTGCGTCTTATGAATTATTTTGAGCTATGGAGATATTATATATAGTGCATAAAGTATGCGTTGTTCGTTAAATTGCAATATTGCTTGAAGTATATAAAATGCACGGAGCATGTCTAATGACCCAAAGATGCTATAAACATATTTGAAAGGTTCTTGAGGACAACACGTTTTGGTAAAGTCTCTTTGAATATATAACTTGTAGTTATGAGATTTACTTGCCCAAGGGTATTAAAGAAATATAAAACTTGAATAAGTTATGAGTGCAAAAGATCTCTATAGCAAGTTTATGTTTGAACGTGTGTGATGCAAAATCTTGATAAAACAAAGTCGAACATTCTAGTGATGAATAACTACTCAAAAGGAATTTATATGACGAGGAAAATATTTTTGTGGGCTATATCTATTTATTGAGTTTACTAAATAATTTGTATATATGATCGCTTGGTATTGATAAAGATCACTTTCATTCATCTTCGACGTAACCAATCACGCTGGGACGTGCCATACGTGTTAAAAGTGGAGATAAGTGCTTAATTGAAAATACTATCTTTGAGTAGCATCGGGACACTATAATATGCCAATATATTGTTTTTCGTTCTAGTAAAGATAGAGATCTTATTCCATAAGAATGTATTAGAATGGGTAAAACATATCACCTATGAGGCGATAAAGGTATATAAATTTATATTATACTAACCCATCAAAGAAGTTTTATTTATTTTGGTAATGCAGGATGGTCCATTGTACACATATGTGTTTATAAGTCTTGACATCAAGTTTATGATATAAAAGATGATAAACATGAAGATAATGCATCATGGATTTTTTCAACTATTCAGGATTGTATATCAATGAAGCTCGTTCGTGATACTAACGACTCAAGTGTTCAAGTGATGTGATCATAAGAGGGAAAAGATACGCGCTGCACTCTTTTTCCCTTAGCCATGGCTTTGTCCCATTGGGTTTTCCTGACAAGGTTTTTAATGAAGCAACATCCCCAAGCGTATCAAAAGAACTATGTACTCTTTTCCCTTCACTAGGTTTTGTCCCATTGGGTTTTCCCTAATAAGGTTTTAACGAGGCATATTCTTTTAACTTGTGGATAGCCAAGGGGGAGTGTTATGAAATCATTATTATGTGGCTATCCACATTCGTAACTCCCAAACTATTTATTATATCATTATGATTGTATTTATTGTAAAGACTATTATATCTCTATATATAATCATCTTTTGTAACTAAGAGGGGATCAATATCAATGAAAATCATTCTCTCTATTCTCTATTGTATATATTATACTTTGCTATTAGGTCGTTGTTTTTCAACAATATCGGTATTCTTGTATCTTAACACTTTTTGTCTTTTTCATTCACGCGGTTGTACACTTGTACGTGAATATTTTGTGTTGGTATATTTTTTTTTGAACTCCAGTGTATATGGGCTAGAAAGATAAGACCGGCCCAGTTTTATCCCCGGCTTTTTCATAAATAAATTCTTAAAAAGTTTATCTTTCTTTTATGTTGTTGTAATTTGTAAAGTTTGTAAACCTCGTGTTTTTATTACTGTATTACTGTATAATATAATAATAGAAAATAAATGAATTCTTTCAAAACATATCATTCGTTTCATCATTTGCCACAACATGTTAATCCAACGATACAATTTTTTGAATTGGACTACCCATATGAGCTTGCCAATCTTTCTGTCAACATTCAAAAAAACAGCCTTGCTTCTTTCCTTTTTTTGTCAAAATTCAAGATCATAGAGAAAATGCAACGGCAAAAGCTATTGACTTGCATAACTCTTAATTTTCGAAACACCTAATGACATAGCAATTTACACAAAAAGTTAACTATACCACACAGAAAAAATGCATGAAAAAGTTGATGATGAAGTTCAATTGCCTTTTATGCAATTTCCACAGTAAGAAACACGTCACACTAATAATAACAATGGGTTTGAAGTTTCATGGTAATGAGAGGTACAACCTGGCTCACCTGCATAAACAAAAGACCCTTCGGAAATCCCATCTCCAAATGATATTAACAAACTCGCAAACCCTTCACTTGTGCCGTAGTCAGGACGCCTTCAATACCATGATTTACATACTGAATACTTTCAAAAACATGATCATACAGGCATACAAACAAATTATGAAACACACCTTTTCTTAATAAGCAGTTTCTAATAAAAATGACTGACCTCAATGACCATAAGCTTATCAAATACATGCTGTCTTAATTTAATGTCCAGCATTGATCTCATCTTCTATTCTCTTCAACTCTGGACTATTTAATACTGCCATCATTGACTCTGTACGTGTTCGGATATTTTCAACATCTAAAAAGTGCAACGGCAATCTCCTAAATTTAACCGGAAGGGCATCAACTCGAACACCAATGTCAGAAGCATATCTGTTTAACAGATGACTCACTAGAGCAACTGAAGCCACAATAGGGGTGCCCATGAATCTTACAAGTGTCATAGAAACAATGACTGACAACGGTAAAACAAGCCAGCTATTCACTTTACCACCGATTCCACTGGGGAGATCTTGATCATTATGAACTGCAAGGCCTGTCTTGCAGTACAAAGCAAAATCCTCACAGTTTTTCATAACCACATCATAAGGTCCAAATCCATATTTTAGTAGATGCATAGCTCTCTCAATTACTGGTCCAGGTGGGTCTGATTTCGCAGTGGTGCATGTGCCACCACGGAGTTTAAGGAAGAACGCATATGTTCCCACTTCATACTGAAAAAGGTACAAGGATCTGTTTCGGCTAAAACAGTCTAAACAAAAAACAACCACTCCATTTCCACAACCGTGAAATCCACACCAAGGTATCGAACATGAGGCTTGATGTATTGGACTACTAACTATGAAACCAGAAAACAAACTATTGATGGAACCAGAACTACCATGTTCTGAGGCGCTTAAGTGGACAACCATGTTCTTAGCAACATAAATGCCTGTATTAAATTGCATTTTTATCCAACACAAAAGACTTATTAGAGAGTAGACACCTAAATCAAAAGATTATAAACAGTAGGTGGGTTGGTGGCTCATTGGTAAGGTCACCTTTGGGAAATCCACCATGGTTCAAATCTCACTTCCTATATTAATAGAAGTGGATTATTGGGGGGGAGGGGGCTCCGCATACTACTAACTAATTACTAATTCGTTGCTCAAAATAAAATAAAATAAAAGATTTTTCAAATGCAAGTATAAAGAGAAAAAACTACAGACCGTGGTGGGAGTAAACGCAGCCTGCTGTCCAAGTGTAGATATGGTCTCCGGGCTTGATTGCGCTTTGTTTCACTTGGTGAGACCACAGAGGGTTAACTTTGGAGGTCCTAGAGCGAAACTTCAGAGATTGGGGAAAGATATGGGTAAGATGATAAAAGGATTGGCCGAGAAAATATGCTTGAGCACCCAAAAGTAAGGCAGCTCTCATACTGTCCTTTGTTGAATGCACTTCAATCCAAGTTTTCCATTTTGCGGAAGATGAGGTCCTGAAGACAGAGTTGTCAAAACCAAGTCCAAAAGTTTTTTAAAGGTTAAAGATCAAATTTACCACTCGAAATACATGAAAAGAGTAAATTTGCCATTCATATTTTGAAAGGCTCTTATTTGCCACTAAAAAAAGTTATTTGCCATCAAAAACTTACCACCGATATTTTTAAAAAGACCTTATTTACCACCAGATACTTTGATTATATCAAAACTATTATTGTATATTTTAAACATGATTATAAAAGCTATATTTGCTACTCAAAATGCATGTAAAGAGCAAATTACCACTCATTTCTTATAAGGGCAAATTTGCCATTCATAATGCATGTAAAAAGCAAATTTGTCACTTAGATTGATACTAAGGTGCAATTTTGTCATTTTTGCTATCAAATTGATGATTATGTAGCTGACTAAGAATCTAGGGTCTGACATGACACATATTATTAGGAATGGCAACGAGTCAGGTGTCGGTCGGGTTTAGAATTTAAGTGGCAAATTTGCCCTTTACATATATTTTGAGTGACGAATTTACGCTTATAAAAAATGAGTGACAAATTTGCTTTTTACATGCATTTTGAGTGTATACTTTCTCAAATATGTTAGACTGTTAGGAATCATATATTAGGCTAACGATTTGATAAGATATTATGTATTTAATTATCTTGTTCAATTAAAATTACATATCAAAGCTGATAATCGGATCATTTTACCTTTAGTATGACATGTTAATCGAAAAGTGGTCAAAACCGAAACTGGCACTTCCGCGTTTACATTTAGTATGATGCAATAACAACCTTAATGGCAAATGCGTCAATTTAGCCAAAATTTATTTTTTAAATCCTCTTTTTTTTTTTAACACTTTTAAGGTTTATTTGAATTGCTAAAAATTTGCTTCATTTTTTATTAATACTCGTATTTAAAATAAAAAAACACCCATCAATTGTATTGAAATAGATCCACACACAGGGAGTAGGGGGGGAATATACATCAAGGACCTAGCTAACATTTAATTAAAATTAAATTAAAATGGATATAATAATAAAAATATACCTGGCAGGTGGGGCGATGAGCGGAGAGAGGTTTGGAGGGGTGAGACGGAGAGGGGAAGTGAGGTTGCGTGATTTCTCATTCAGAAACGACAACATTGTTTCCATATCGATCCAACCCCCAAATTGTGTGTGTGTGTTAATGAAACCAGTGCGGCGGTTTATAGACTACCTAAAAGGGTTTACGACAATTTTCCAGTCAAAGGTTTTTGCGAGGGAAAAAGGTGGGTGTTCGCTTGGTTTTTTTTTTTCTTTTTCCCCCTTAGTTTTATTTTTTTGTATAAAGAAAAAAAGAAAGCATATTAAACGATCTTGTAACTTTTTGTCTTTATTTGATTCTTTTTGTTTTTGTTTGTTTTTTTTTTTTTAACGTTTGTGTCGTTACATCCATATGGGCAGACAGTCACTAGCGACTGATCCATGAAGTCAGGGATCACAGGGGAGGGAAAATCCACCAATTAACCGCTACAGAAGGCTCAACATTAAATTGGAAGTAAAACCTCGTCTGCTCAGACTCGAACCTTAGTCTTCCAGGATCTAAACATCACTGCAGGACTTCGGAATACCGTTGGAGTTTTAACCCATTGGCGATTCTTTTTGCAATATCAAAGATGTTTGTATGTATCTATTAATTAGATATTTGTAGAAATGATGAATATGTTACGAGTATTATGTAGTGGAATAATTGAAAGACGTTAGGGAATGAGGAATTAGTTGGTTACTATTTTAATTTTTTTGAAATCCGTTTATTCTTAGTTTTTTTTCTTGATATGTAACAGTAAATATAGTTTTTAAAATTATGTATTTATTTAAGGAAAAAAAATATGATTAATAACACTCTCAAGTATTAATGGAGTTCATATGAGTTCGAATCCAAGAAGATTTGTTGTTCCATATTTTGGATGAATATAATAAAACTTCATGACCAATGGACCAATTAAGTCCCCGTTGGCCGGTTTTAAAATTATATATCTATAATTAGAAATTGATATATAATGTACAAATTGATATTTTTTTATTTTTTCCATTAGAAAAAACGATTAGAAAAAACGATTATAAAGAAACAATCTAAAAATCTCTTCATTATAAATTAAAATGAGTTTCAAAACTTATATCTTTATCGGGTTTTAATTTGATATGAATGTAAAGGTTAGGTTGATTTTTTTTAACATTCAGCCAATATACGACATCGGGAAACCTCACTCTATTAAGGTGAAGTTTTGCACGTATTTTAGACAACGAGATATTGACTTTGAGTCGGTACAAGTACTCAAAGAGAAAAACCCTAAAATTAAACTGATACACATTCTCTAAACGAAACCAAATAAACCAAACATTTTAATTAATTACATATCAGATCTTTTTTTCTAAATATTCTCATGCACAATAAATAAACACTTTACTTAGGTAGTGTTTGATAATTACTTAATTAAAAAATCATGACTTAATTTTAATTAACTTAATTCATTAAGTCAATCAAATATGTTTTTTATTGACTTAATAAGTAAAAAAACAACTATATTAACTGAATCTATACAAACATTATGTTTCTATACAGTCACTTAATGACTATATAAACATACAAGCCCTTAGAAAAGCTACCAAGGTCCAATGACTCACATATAAGGTGGTTGAATATTAAGGGTGTGTTTAGTTAGGGATTAGTTGGGAAAAAATCTTTTGTTTTTCATTTTTGTTTTTCAAAAGATATGAAAAACATAAAACGCATTCAAATCATAGTTTTCCATAAATATTTTCTACGAAAACAGAAAACACGATTTTATTGTTTTTTACTTTTTCATTGTATATTTTCTAAACGTTGAAAACTTCAAATTTTATTTTCCATTTTATAATTTTGAATGTGTTTTTAAAATTTTTAGTTGTTTTCTAAAAATGGAAACCTCTTTTTATTTTTTAAAAATTAAAAATAAGAAAACTGAAAAGGAAAATGATAATGGCAGCCCTAAGGGATGTTTAGGGCTGTCATTAACAGCTTATTACATGCATAAAAAGTAGTACTTTATATATCAATAACCGTCTTCTGAATTTTTACAAGACAAAGTACAATTTTTAATGAATCAAATTAATTAATACATAAGACTGTCATTAACAAAATACTACCCAACTAAACGCATCTTAAAATATTCAAATTCCAAGAGATCGGAATTTTGTCCCGGACCAAAACTTCATAATACATTTATTTTGCAATTTGTCTTTAGGTATTTTTTGATAATGGAGATATGGTTCTTTCCTAAAATACTATTTGTACCTTTGCGTATATTTTATTTCGTGAGCCCTTGGAAGTTGGCAGTCTATCCTTAAATTAAATTGTCAGTCAGGTGACTAATTTGATAATGTACGTACGTAGCTTAATTTGTCTTGTATAGTCAAACTCGATGACCCGTATATCTATCTTCATCTTGGTTGCCACATTGCATGCATGCTAGGTGGCAAAATACTGTGGTCATGTAGCATGCTTACGTGTTATAAATGGCCAAGTTCCATTGATCATGTTACATAGTAAGTAATAAATACCCTACGTATATGGGTTCTATACTGATCATTTAAAATCTTGGTTAATTTCATGTTATCATTCTCAAGTGAAAACAAGATAATGTCTTCAAAACGTGTTATGGTCTTACTAGTTTGTTCTTGTTGGTTGTTAATTTGCAATTCAACTTCAACCTCAAAAAAACCACAAGATGGTGTATCGTCAGTAACACCACCAGTTGCATGTCAATATCCATGCACTAATGCTCAACCCATACAGCCACCGCTGCCGCCACGTGGAGGAAGCGTGATATATGATACTCCACCGCCTCCTGTAGGCGCGAATTGTCCACCAGTGGCTCCTGTTATGTGTTGCCAAAACTCACCTCCTAATTATTATACTCCTCCCATGCTCCCTAATTATGGCAACTATACACAAATTGGCTCAAGCTTTTCAAATACACCAACATGTTCTGTTGTTTTTATGGGTTTGTTGCTTTCTTTCGTCTTTCTTTTTTGTGTTTGAAGAAGCTTTAATTAGGACCTCTTATTCGGTCGAGTTATGCAGGTATATATGTTTTTAATTACTTTATTTTTTTTTATAAAGTCCTACTCCGTATTAACTAATTAGTAGCCCCGCACGCAAAAGTATTAGGGCGTGTTTAGTTGTAGAAACACCCCTTGTTTTTCATTTTTGTTATTTAAAAATCATAACAAAATAGAAAAACGTGTTCTAATCATAATTTTTTAATAATGTCTTTCAATAAAACAAAAAACAATGTTTTTCAATTTGCAATAGTCAGTAGATCACTTTAAAAACATCTTTTTCTTGTTTTCCATTTTTTATTCCCCCTTTCTCTCTCACATCTCTAATATGTTTTCTAGTTTTTAATTAGAACACGTTATCAAAAATTTTATTTTTTTCTAGAAAAAAAACCACTTTCATTTTATTGAAAAAATGGAAAACTATAAACCATTTTCTACCACCATGCCCCAAGAATCCCTAGACAGGGTATTTGGATTTTTTTTTTTTTCAAAAAAAGTCAAATTCAACCTACTAAATAAAAAAAACAAGGTGAAACAATTAAAATTAAACCTTAGATATATATAAATATATTAAAAAAAAGAAAAAAAAATTAACAAGCATGTTGGTAAGCAGCGATAACAAGTAGTGTACTAGCGAGGGTGATTACAATATTATGTTTTTATAAATAAGAAAACAGTGATTTAAAAATGAATTTAAAAATCAAATAAAGAGGTAGGTAGGTTATTCGTAGCTAGTATAGTAGCTGCTTTCAAACTTTAACTGTAGATAATAAATCTTCAAATGTAATATACAAAATTAGTGTTATATATAAAATGAAATTAGTGTTATATATAAAATGGGGAAATGATGTTAGTTAAAACATACAATACCTATCTTAGGTAAAGTAGTGGGATTATGTAAAATTTAAAAGGATGTTATGTAAAATTCAGAGGAACTATATATGTTAATCAAATTCAAAGGTTTAATTTGTAACTTTTTTAAAAATAACAGTACCTAAGCTTAGGTAAAGTCTATAGTATAGATCATTTTCCCATATAAAATTGCTATTATTATAGATATATTAATATTATTCTCCGCGGTACTACAAGATATTTTAAATAGAAATCATTTTGACATTGTTACTTAAAAGGACATTTGGGGTTGAGTTTTGAAATGGACTTTTAGATTATTGCCTTGTAAATAATCATTGTTTAATGTTTAAAAAAAATTACGAAAATTTGATTATTGGCGTTTAATAGGTTACGACTTACAAAACTCACTTTTTTTGAAAACAACTCTCATTATACGATACCAAAACACAATTATCTAAAATTAATTTCCTACCACTTAATGTACCCTAATAGCTTTATTGTACCCTCCAAAAATACACATCACCACCATTTATTTTGATTTCTTTCTGAACCGTGATTTATGGCAATGCAATTTTTCTTTATTGCTTTCTTATTAAACAATTTTTAATTGATATCATCCGAATTTTCTAATTCTTTGAACTTTGAAGCATCCAATGATTCATATATAATATCAACAATCATTGTTTTTGTAATTACGAGGGCTTAAGTGCCCGTGCTACGCACGACGGATTTGAAATATATTGGTTGCATTTATTATGTTGACAATTTTTAAATCGTTAGTGAAACCCAAAGTTTAAACAATTGATATAAAAGAATGTAACAAATACTTAAGGGGATAATACATGTTATATAATTCATGATACAACGACCGTTTAGTTACATAAATACATACATATACATATCCTCCATAATAATCCAAAAACATATGAGAACCTGAATTTCCCACATTTCAGTTTAAGATGAATGAGGTTGAATGTGCTCCACAGAGTATCACAATGTTGTTTATAATTTTATCCTTTCTACCGGTCAATTTTGGAAGGGATTGATGTGGCAACTACGTTTACCATTGACCGGGTAGCATCAAGTTGTAGATGGTGAATTCTTAGCTCTTCCTTTATTCCTGCATCAAGAACCAATTCCACTTGTTTACATGACATAATACCTGCCAAACATGCTCAAATTCAAGAAAAGATGATGAAATGCTTAAATAAAAAAAATATCATTGCAAAATAACAATATATATCATGACACATTAAAAAAATAAGTCAGTTGTTTTATACAAAAGGCACAAAAAAAGGCTAAATATTCAAAATAAAAGCTTGTGTAAGAAGGATTGAAATAAAAGCTCTAGCTCATAACCTCATATCCAAGCTCTAGCTCCAAGCCTCTAACTACAACCCCAGCTCAAAGCTTTTGTGCAAAAACTATATATAAATTATAAAATAGAGTAGAACGTAAGAAAGATCACATTCTTCTTAATGAAGGACAACTTTGGTTTCTTCGGGTCAATTCCCTTAACTCGAGTCTTTTGCCTAATAGATTTTCTCCTAGTGACCTCTTCCAGCCGGAGCGTTCATAGGTTCTTCAAGGTAAAGGACCGTTTGGATTGCGAATTCTCTCCATTGTACATTTTTCTTAATTGCGTGGCTACTCTCATAGGCGGAACTACATGGAGTCTAGGGGTAGCCTGGGCTACGGGTCCGCTAGATCCATGTAGTGTAATTTGAATAAACTGTTGTATCAATTTTTAATCACTATTGGTGCGAGAATAAGACTTTGTTATAATGCTTGATGGTACATGTGTAGTTTCATTATATACTTCTAAGAAAGGAAGATGTAGTAAGGTTTTTGTGGAGTGAAAACATGGATTGATTGAGGCCAAGAATGCACTGCCCCAACTAATCTCAGCAATTCCTATTTTCAGATTTGCAGCTTAACCTGGTGTGGACGGACTAAATTAATGGTTGGCAGGTTTCTAAATTATTAGGCTAAAAGTAATGGGTGCATTGTTTATGGTTTCTTAAGTTTATTTTTCCACCAACCTTGTTCCTAAAAACATCTTTTATGTCAATTCAAAAGAAGTACATCATGTAATCCGTTTGTCCGAGTTTTACATGTGACCAAGTCGAAATGCATCAGCTGGTGTTCATGCTTTTCGTTTGTCACTACTGCGGAAATTGTTTCTCAACAAATTTTAACTTTGGTTCAGCCCAATCAAGTTAGCCACCTGTATATACATTTGTTACCTTTAAATTCATTTAACTAACAGCTAATCATTGGGTATATAGGGGTGTTACCTCAAGTTGCTTGGCCAACAGCTTTTGCTGGTCATTTCTCCAACCTTTCCATGCATTGTCTCATAAAAGTATTTGCAGTTCCATCAGACACGGCAGGTTGCAGCCTATACCTATTGGTCAAAATAGTGGGATGTTGTTAGCCACTTAATTTACTTTTTCGCCAAATAAAGCTTTTTTGGAGTTAGAGGTAAAAACATAACCAATGAACATAGTATATGACTCATAAGCATACCTTGGGCGGGGCAAACTCACACCGGTATTAATTCTAATTTTTGTTAAGAAAATATATATTTTATGATAGTAATAACCTAATCTTATAATAAAGTATTTAGAAGGTTGTATGCAGACTTGGGCTACTTGCGACCCATTTGACCCATTCCCTTTTAACTAATTCTTGATTTTGCCCATGTGAGACTATAACAACCTTAACTGACCCATTTTAATAGCTGAGGGATCGGAATTTCTATCTCTTTTCTTAGAAGATATCTATAGAACTGGAAATTTTGACCCATTTACTCACTTATAGGCGGGTTGAGTTCTATTGTTTTTAATCTAAAGCAAGTTAAAATGGGTCAAACAATAAAACTATCTGAAAAGAAAGAGGATCAATAAGTCGACCAGGTTGAAAGTCAACCAGCTTGTATCTTCAATGCATACATCATGTCACAACCCTCCTAAAGTGCTTTCAAAAAAAAAAAATTAATTATAACAGTGAAAACTTAGTTTTCAAGATCATTTTGACCAATTACCCAATTCGTACCGCATTTAATAACATCATCCTCTATACCCTTCACGTATGTTGATTCTCACTGGAAAGAAGTACCTAAAGTACGGTGCCACATGCAACCAGATTCCAGTATCCCAAATAAAGCTAAGAAAGGGGAAGCAAACCTTTTATCAATGGACTGATCAAGTTGTTGCAAATCAAGGCTGACCGTTTTATGACGATATTCTGCAGTATTTACAATATAGCATATCATCCTTGCTTCTTTATGGGACGTCTGCATTCATTGTCACACAACATTAACATCACCAACAGTAAGTTAAAATAAAATGGGTTTCTGCAACTGGCTGATCTAAACCTCATCAATGCACTTATCCAACATGTACACCTTAAAATTGACCACCATTAACACAATTTGGCCTTCTAACCTGTACATCTTTCCATCTCTCCTAACTTTTGAACCTCATCAGAATATCTAAAAACATACATTCTCATTACTAAAGAAGATACAATATCAATTCCAAAAAAGCACCTCCATCTATTTTTAAAGTAAGTTGTAATACCGAATCATGAAAAACATACATGAAACAAACATTTAACACTTATGTAAACAACAGCCTGAATACCGGTCTGAGATTCAGTATGTCGGCAAGAGAGCTACCTAAAGTTGCAGCATACCTAGAGAAACAAATGAACAAAATTCAGTTGTCCTTAACATGAACATTTAGACATAGTTACTTACATTATCATGATATCCTCAAAACTCGATGCGATTGCTCCTATTAAAGGTATGTAGATAAGAATTGGTGAAAAATATAGTTACAAACATGGGTAATACATATAAATACAATAAAGTCAGTACTCATGTACCTTTCTTGTATATTCTCGACATCCCACTTTAGGCATGTCGTCACCACCGCAGGCCCATCAGACCTTCCTCCAGCTGGTCCAGAAAAAAAACATCACCATCTTCCTTCAACATTTATTGGCAACCTGGATATTTTTTCCCATTTAACACCAGAATGAACGGAAGGAGACTGGTGTACATATAATTACTAAAGGAATAGTAAGCAAGCATCTATATTTTAAGATACCATGAATTGGATTTAAGAAGGGTTACTATAAATTCCCTCAAGGGTCAATTGTATTCCCTTTTACGTAAATGTAATTAGTATTAACAGAGTAATTGCTGATTAGAAAAACCTTACCCAGTCTCCCACATAATCGGAAAGCAACAAAATCAAACAACCTATAACAACTACAATAGTATCAATTTGTTAAAAGCAAATAGTAATATAAGAATTCGGATTAAACAAATGAAACACATATATTTAATCTTGAGAAAACATATCTGAATATGCAGATGAAAAACTAAACGGGTTCACCAAAGATGTGAGATTCAATGAGAATTAGATATAGGCAGATAGAAAACATACCTTTTTTTGCAGCCAAATTAATTGCTTGAGAATGATGATTTATATGTTTTTATTGTTGTTGCTGTATAGATTGTAGAATCCCAAAAGATTGGAATCTCAAACGATTGTTTAACTCCAAAAAAAGTGATCATTAATATAGACTACAATGAACCACAAGTAAGAAATCATTAATATGAGGAACATGATCGGATGTAAAAATTTAGTGTTGCAGTAATAAGACACCATTAAGAAGAGAGATTACTATATGCATAATTGAGGGTCATCATTATCATTAACTGTCAATCATGATGAGTATAACATTAAGTATAGAGATTAAGAAGAGGAGGAAAGTTTCAATGTTGATTCAGAAAACTCAGTTTTTATATTATATAAGGATTATATTTATTTCTTTTTATTAAATATCCATGGAAACCAACTCCACTTAGGTGGGTTGGTCAGAGGTATCTTCTAAATTCACTATGTGGGTCTCGGATGTGAGTTTTTTCCAAAGTCTCGGGTTCGAGTCTTGAGTTTCTCATTTCAAGGTATTTGAGTAGGGGGTTGGAGGTCCAACGAATTATTGGTTAAAATTGTCTCCAACACGTCTGAATCGAAACTAACTTTAAAAAAAAAAAATTAAATATCCATAGAGTTGAAATGCGTGCAAGTTTTTTTTGTCTTTTCTCTCAGTTGTGAAAACCATAATTTGACATAATCTTTTATTATTTTATAATCTTACTAGGTTAGTCTCGTGCGTTGCACGTTTATTTATTTCTTGTCGATTCTTCATAAATTATGCCGTAAGGATTTAGATGAATGAATATATATCATAAAATAAATGTTGTAATAGATTCAAGCAGAGAATATATATGTACTAATTGCATATTGTCACTAAGAATTCAATACTCGAACTCTTACACGTGTACTCAAGGGCGTATGTATAGTGTTGGCAAGGGGGGGTAATGCCCCCTATGGAGTCCAAATAAATTAGATTTGTCAATGTTAAATTTTTAGTGAAAGCCCAAATGCTAGTAAAATGCCCCCAACTCAATTTTGTAATGCCCTCATCCCACTCCTTCAATTATAATAATCTACACAATTAAAAGTTGATTGTACATAGTGTGAAAATATAACAGAAACACGAAACATTAGTATTAGTATCATCAATATTTCAACAACAAACATAACAAAGGCAATCAAATCATTTTCTCCTTATTTGCTCCATTATGTTGTAGCTCCTCACTTGTCCATTATACAAACTCAATTTTAAATATGATCAACGGAATTCCTAACATAACTTACAATTTTCTAAACCTTAATATTCAAGTTACTTTGTTAAAAGTATGACCCTGAGTATTTGCAAAGTTGCAATAACTTTAAGTACTTGCAAAGTTGCAATAAGTTATATGACTAAATGTCTAAATTTTTGATTTTTTTTTATCATTAGTAGCAATTTATGTAATGTAGAAAAAAAATAATAAATAAATAAAAAGATCCCCTGTTTTATTTTAAAGGATGTATCGGATTGTTTGTTTCTAAATTCTTAATTTTTTTTCTTTAACCAAAAAACTGTTTGTTTGTAGCATATAAATGATTTTAGTTTTTTTTTTTTGTTTAATGTTAGTTTCTATGCTTTTTTTTGTTGCACCATTGTTGTTTGTCGCAGTTTTTTTTCTAGTAAATTGCCTATTTGGAAGTTTTTTATTTATTTCAGTAAATTGATTGTTTTGCTGCTATATTATAGGTGTTCATTGTTTTTTTTTTCGAAATTTTGTTTGTTTTGAGGCAGTTTTGATGTTATTTATAAGCTATTCGTTGTATTTTTTCTCCGCTCATGTTTAATGGTTTTAATAAGGATTGTCAATCATCTAGTAAATTTTTTTTGCCCCCACTTAAAGAAATTCCTGGATCCGCCTCCGCGTGTACTCCTATCCTGGATTCTACGTACTACTTCAATGCATTGAAACAAAATAAGAAAATGCAAGTTAAACTACATGTGTTAAAATATGCAATAAAAAAAACAAAAGTCAAACTCTGAACTTGTCCTTTCATCTGTTCAATCAAATAAAATACAGAAGTTTTGTTTTTTTTTCTCACTGACCAAGTTATTCGCAAAATCAAATAATTATTTTTTCATTTAACTTGCTTTGTTTGTTCTCTTTTCATTCCAATGGTTAGGACCAAAATAACCAATAGATTTTATTTAATAATAAATCAACTGAAACAAAATGTGAATATAAATTAAGTGAAAAAAAATGTCTTCAAACATCAAAGACTGCCTTAAATCATGATATATTTATACTTGTTAGTATACCTTTCATAGTATAAAAATGAAGAAATTTTTAGCTTCTAAGTTCGGTTTCATTATTTGCTTGAGTGAAGATATATATTCATAAATTCAACCAATTGAAAGAAGCAAGTATGCGGTGCTACCTACATTGAAGAATAAGTATTGGGGGTCGGAAGAAATTAAACAATCATCATTGTAGACCAAATAGTATAAGTGTTTTACTTATTCACGAATCACGATCCACACGGGTTCGACTTTTGTATGCAACATTTTTTTAATATGAATGACGTGACAATTACTTAGATAAATTGACAACTTAGTTATGAGATGGCATATATATTAGGTCCATGTGGCAGCGTGTCGAGATTTTAAAGCAAAGCGATATGAAGATGACACGTAGGAAAAAGATGATGTGGCGAGCAAAGAACCATGCCACGTATGCACTTTGAGATAGAGAATTATATATATATATATATAGATATGACATGAATACAATGCAATACTCATGTATGTTGAGAACACACTACAAATAATCACACATACATTTTGTTAGTATTAAGTCATAAAATCACTTTGATTAGTGTTTTTATTGTCATTCTACTTGTTTATTTTTTATATAGTATATATTTGCCAAAAATTCAAATAGCTCATTATTGTAATATCAACCAACATAATTAAATTTAAACATTATCTTTCAGTTTTGTTATAGTTTGTTATCTAATTTTAATTATTCAGAATGCAAAATTAATCTTCAAAAAGTAATCCTATATTTTGATCGATCAATTTGTTATTTAATTTGAATTCACGATGATACTAATTAATCACTCGACTTTTAATTCAGGTGCGTGTCATTTTCAATCGAAGGCTTTCGACAAATGTATAAGAACGCTATATATTTTGAATTGATTTTGTTACAGTTTGTTATCTAATTTTAATTATTCAGAATGCAAAATTAATCTTCAAAAAGTAATCCTATATTTTGATCCATCAATGTGTTATTTAATTTGAATTCACGATGATACTAATTAATCACTCGACTTTTAATTCAGGTGCTACGTGTCATTTTCAATCGAAGGCTTTCGACAAATGTATAAGATCGCTATATATTTTAAATTGATTTGTCACTGCTCAGTTGTGCTACCATTTCGTTCAATAATTCATGACAAAATATACTTGTTGAGGTGTATATATAGTTTTTTTTCTTTTTTTTTTCACTTCAGTACTTTTTTTTATTTTATAGTTAGAGAAACTATAATTTAAATATAACACATCTATCTATTATATTAATAAAGAAAGATTGTGATTACATAAGATATTTTTAAAGTTGTCTTACCACACATCTTTTTAATTTAATTATGACATCATCATACTTTTTTTATTTAAAATTCAAAATATCCTTTTTTAAATATGTATTATTAATATAGATTTTTATTAAATGTTCACATTATTATGTAAGATTTTAATCACCTTATTTTTTTTGTTATAATAGGCCGAAAAGTATGGTGTTTTTTTCCCAGATAATGTTTAATTTTTTGTTCTTTGCCAACCGAATGTGTTTAATCATGTGTCCACAACTACACAACTATTGTTTCTGTGTAGTTTCGTTTTTTACATAATAACTTATCACAACTTTTCAACTTATTTAACGCTGTTATTATACATTTTAATATGACAACATATTTTAAAGCTACCTGAGTATCATTTGGTTCATTTGCAAAGCGTTTATCAGTTAACCCGGGTTAGCTAGTATATTACAAAACTAGATTATTGTCCCGCGTAATACGCGGGAAATACATTAAAAAATATATTAAAAGTTATGGATATATAAACATATAATTTACCATCATATAAAGTTGTTATGAAATACATTTTCAAAATCTATGAGGTTGGTGACTCATTGGTAATATCTTTGACCTTGGAAGTATCAACCTGGGTTCGAGTTTCACTTCTCACATTTGTGATGATGGATTAATCGAGCGTTTTTCGAGAGTCATGGTTTTATAACATACGTGTAATTTAAGAGTAGGATAGAATAATGTTAAAAAAAAAAAACCTAAAACAGAATTAATGTTCTTTTTAATCGATACGTGGAACTTTATTTAGGCTGAGATATGTCCTTTTAAATATTTGTGTGTAGCCCTAGTAAGACTGGAAACAGGTTTTTTTTATCCTAATTAACCGTACAATATCCGTTCTATGGGTATTAATAGTTTAAGACTTTTAAAAAATATATCAAACTTTTCCTCCATATTTGTGTTTATTAGCATAGTTAACACCAAAATAGAACAATTATCGTTAATGGATATATTTGTATAAAATTTAGAATTAATAATATTAACTTAAATTATAAATATATGGGGAATGAATATATCTTTATCTTTAACCCTTTTATAAACAGAATTGGATTAAGATTTTAAACATATTTTTTTCTCAAAATGCCCTTTTAGCATCTTTATGATTCCTAAATTGTCCCTACACACACTACAACACTATTTAGTGCATGTATAAATGTTATATTGGTTTGTTTTTTGCTTTATTATATTAGATTAGATCACTATTTTTGTTATCAATTTGTAATTGATTATAATTTAATTAACATTGATCTTTGTATATGATTTTAAAATAATCGACAAAATCTCATAATCTATATTTTTAACATACTTTATAACCAATAAATTTATCCAAAAAAGTAGTTATAAAATTATGCCGTAACGTGCAGGTACTATTGCTCATATGTATATAATATATACAAATTTTTACCCTAATTAACCATTTTTAGCCAATGGGGTTGGTGGCCCATTAGTAAGATTTTTGACCTTGAGATGATCTACCTGAGTTCGAGTCTTACTTTCCACATATGTGGGGGTGGATTAATAAGGGGTTTTTCAAGAGTTCTGGTTTCGAGGCATATTTGTAATTTAGGAATAAGAGTATAATATAATGTCGTTAAAAATAAAAAAAATTTAACCATTTTTAGCAATAATAACATCAAATCATTTTTAGAATCATATCATATCATATAATCTATATATATACAGGTATCATTATCTTGTTTACGCACAAAAAATTATATATATTTTGGTATTGTTTTTTTGAATAAGGGAAAATCAGTGGCTTCTCAATATATGTTTACTCTGGAATTGAAGTTGGCCATATGAAAAGATATACCGGCCCAAATTTGTTCTTAAAAAAAATAATCGATGGCTTCTCGTGTGCTTTTTTATTTGAATTCTTATGTTTGACTAATAATCTTTTGAACTCACCATTGATTATAAAGTTACACCTGCAACACCTTTGTCATAGAAGTTTTTTATAGATTTGAATAATTCTTAACCCGCTAGACTAAAACATCAACAGTAAATACGAACATCAGGATATAATACTATTCAACAATTCAAATCCAAAAAACCACTAAAGTAGGAGCAAGTGTCCCAAATTTACAGCTTTATAGGTTTGTTGTCAATAATCACCATGTAACAAACCATGAAAACACTAACTAAAGACCAAAGCGTGAATTGAAGACTACTAAGACTGCTAAATTATAAACTTGTACACTTTTAAATGTTCAAAGTCAAACTTTACGCACTTTGACCATATATATTTTTGTTTGTATTACATAATATTTGATGAAAGTTATATGAATTGATTGTGTTTTAGATGTTTGTTTCATTGGTATAACTTTCAACAATTATTATATAACAAAAATAAAAATATTTACGGTCAAAGTTCGTAAAATTTGACTTTGAAAATCTAAAATTGGACAAATTTAGTGGGACCCATTACGAAGAAAATATATACATAAAAACGTCACGTTATGATTGCCATGAATGTTCAAACCACGAAATTGATTTAAGTATTGATTGCAATATCATTAAAGGACGTACTTCTCGAATTCCATAATGAAATACCACCAATGATTTCAATGACAGATTACCGTCATCAATTCAACATATGTAAGTTCTCACACATGATAATACAACACCACATCATGACTGCCATGAATGTTCAAACTTCAAATTTGATTAATTATCCAACTTATACATATATGAAGTATAATATTCCGTTAGTATTTAAGAATTTATGAATGATGAATACGTAAAGGAAGATAAAAAAAAAAAATTGGAACGTAATTTTTTTGATTCATTACTTAATAAGTAACATTATATTAATAGATCTAAAAAAGGCAGATGAGGTCATCATTTAATCCCAAGGCCACAATTTAAGAGTTTTTTCATTTAATAGTTGAGACTTTTTTAAAAATGAATTTTAGGGGCTGTTTTATATTTATTGGGAGAAGAAAATCACTTGTGTAAATCTTTCCTTTTATATAAGACAAATCTCTTTTTTTCTCCTTGTACTTTTTTGAATTTTTTATTTTTAAACTATCTAAAATGTCATTACTAATATCTATTTATTTCTAAAAAACTATATTACCACTCGAAAACCCAATATATCTTTAATGAAATTAATTTACAATATCTATCTATATATTATTAAAGTACCTACATTACTCATATCACATCACGATTTACACCACTCGTCGTTGATTTCAGTTGCCACCACCGTTGCTCGTCTTCGCCATCACCACCATTTTCACCGTATTGCATGACATTCGTCTAGAAAAAAAAAAAGGGCTTAGGCCCATGTTATCAATGAATACCCCCTATCTTCATTACCGTCATATCATTCAAAAATACTCCTAACATCAATGACACATATCTTATTAAGTTTGATAGCCATACTTATAGAATTGGAGTTAATCCAATGAGTATTGTTTGAAAAGTTAAAAATAAAATAAAATGTTGCATTCAATCCTTCGACAGCACTAACACATATTAGCCTTTGATACAATGTTTTAAATACCGGTATTTTGGTCGTAGATCGGGTACCCGGTACCGGTATTACCGGTATACCGGTCGGTACGTACCAGCACGGTAATTTAATTTTTGTATTTTTATTTTTATAGAAATCCTACAAACTTGTTACAATTTAACGAAAATAGTCAAAATACAAGTACAATCCACTAAAAAGTAATACCAAATAGGTATTTCATAACAAAATATAAGTTTTAAAGTTTACAAATAACAAAACATAGCATTAAAGTATCAAAAAATATTTTTAAAAAAAATTCAAAAAAATAAATCAAAATACTGGAAATACCGGCCGGTATTGAATATCGAAAATATCAGACAAAATACAGGGATAGTTGTACCGGAGTACTACCCGATATCCGGTATTCCGGGTAATACCGACCAGTACAAACCGGTATTTAAAACACTGCTTTGATAATTTTGTTTATCTTCGTATTTAAGGATCATTAATATTTAAAAAATATTTTATATTGAAAATGGTTAGTGAAATATGTATGTTATATCTTTTATAATGATAATGATGATGTAAAATTTTAATACACATAATTCTACTAAAAAATTATGATATTATTATTTGAAATTATTTTTTATTTTAGATGATTAGTAGGTCGTGTTTATTAAACTTGAGTTTAATAATGATGTAAATTAAACATAAATAAATATATTTAATTAGTGTAATAATTAACATTTTAAAAATCATATTATTTTTTTTATTTATATATACGATATCAAATTACAAAAAGTAATAAATAATAATTTTAAACGAACAATTGGTATTTTAATTTTTGATTAGGAAATAACTTTGTTTTTATTTTTACAAAAAAATAACCCGCGTCCATCCAACGCCAATCCCGCGTCCATCCAACGCTTTGGGCTACAAAAACTATAAATACAACTTCTCACCCGCACTTGTTATAAACTCTAACCTCTCTGATTTCAAAACCCTAACGAACAACTGATTCCGGTTGATTTCAAAACCCTAATTTTATATATATATATATATATATCCAACCGTTCTGATTTCAAAACCCTAATGATACTAATTGTTCAATCAATCAATTATTTATATTTTATTATTAAAGAAACTGCTGAATATTAATCATCAGAGTCGAATAGCAAATCGAAGGATTTATGGATCTACATTGCCGTACACCAGTTAAGTTTTCTAATTTATGTTTTTTTTTTTTTTTTTACTTCAAGTTTTGATTTTTTCAATATTTAGATTGGTTAAGAAACTATTATTATTAGGGCTTGTTTGGGAGGGATATCTTTGTTAAAAAAAAATTAACTCTTTTTTTTTTTTCAAATTTCTTGAAATTTTTTGAAATATGTGTAACTTTTTTTTGGGATTTATCGAAAATTCTTGAAATTTTTTAATATTATATCAAATTTCTCAGAAATTATCGGAAATTATTTATAGTTTTAGTTGTATCATGTTTGGGGGTGAATTTTCAATGATCTGAAAACTCGATATTGATGGATATGTCACTTAAAAATTCTTAGCATTTTTTATCACTATTGCCAAATACATATTTCTGGTTAGTACAATTTAGAAACCGAAAAAGTGATTATATTTACTAGAAGAAAGACTACAGAGCAGTTTGAGTGTGTTTCCAACTGCACAAGGAAATTAGTAACAAAATGTATGGCGTCTCCTGGAAATATATTATGTGTTCTAGTTTTAACTTGTATGCTTTTTGTTGCCGTATTTTATTTAATTTTGAGTTGGGGTTGTTTTAGTTTACAATCTGGATTATATGTGGACAACCTTTTCCCTTCGGTTGATGACGACTTACATGCCTATTTTCTATGGCATTTTAGTCGTGAGATTAGTACTAGTGTAAATGGCGTCTTTTGTCATTGACTTCAACACTTTTCTCTGCTTTTTACTTTCTCAAATGGGAAGTTTTCTAACAAGCCCCCTAGTCTGACACTACCATCCTATGTGGCAAGTGTTGCCTCACCTTTGAGGATTTCCAATCATTTCACTAGAACAACTCAACACTTGTGTCAACCTATTTTGTCCTTTAAGTATAACCGTGTAAGTAGGTTGTAGTACTTTCTCAATACAAGGTCTCTTTGCTGTAGTTTTCCATCGGATTTACCGTGGTCCATTGGTCTATGCCTTTTTGGAGGTATCTGTCGTGATATTCAATCTTCTGCACACGGCTGCCTCATTTACTTTGAGGGTGCATTTTTGGTATGCTTTACGATGTAACTATGGACCCTTTCTATCGGTATGCTTCTCTATGAAGTTATGGACCCTTCCTGTGGGTATGCTTTATGATGTAACTATGCACTCTTACTTGTCGGTATGCTTTACGATGTAACTATTGATCCTTCCTATCGGTATGCTTCTAGATGTAACTATGGACCCTTCTAGTCGGTATACTTTACGATGTAACTATGGACCCTTTCTATCGGTATGCTTCTCTATTAAACTATGGACCCTTCCCGTGGTATGTTTTAAGATGTAACTATGCACCCTTCCTTCAGAGTATTCTTTACGATGTAACTATTGACCCTTCCTGTCAGTATGCTTCTATATGTAACAATAGACCCTTTCTGTCGGTATGCTTTACAATGTAACTATGGACCCTTTCTGTCGGTATGCTTCTCTATGAAACTATGGACCCTTCTTGTGGGTATTCTTTACGATGTAACTATACATCCTTGGCTGTCGGTATGTCACGATGTAACTATTGACCCTTCCTGCCAGTATGCTTCTCGATGTAACTATGAACCCTTCCGGTGGGTATGCTTTTCGATGTAACTATGGACCCTTCCTGTCGGTATGCATTTTGAAAAGGTACCAATTATGTAGCATATACTTCATGAAACTATAGAGATAATGTCTTTCAGAAATTTTCTGTGCTTTCGATTTTGGAAAGCCATCGATGTTGTTTGATGTTTTCATATTGTTTCACAATTATCACCTGACAAGAGAGAATCTGGAATCCCCTTACTAGAGCACTCCTAACAGTCACTTCAATCTGTTTTGTCCACTGAGGTTCATCGGGTGTATGTTGGTTTTTTTATGCTGTCGGGATTACTTTCTTTCTCATGGGTTCCCATGGTTGGTTGCTTGTTTCCAGAGGGTATTTATATTTAATCATCTGCAATGACTTCTTTGTTTCCGTTTTCAGTACGTTGGGTCTTAAGATATATCTAGCTTTAAATTCTGGGTATTATATATTGGAAAGCCATCGATGTTGTTTGATATTTTCATAGTGTTTAACAAGTATCACCTGGCATGAGAGGACTTGGAATCCCCTTACTAAACCACTCCTGACAGTCGCTTCAACCTGGTTCCTCGGATGTATGTTGGTTTTTTAACTTTTTTATTTAGTTGGGATCATTTACTTTCTCAGATATTCTATCATTTGTAATGGAATCAATCATCTCCAATGGCTTCTTTGTTGCCTTATGATTTTTGGCAATCCCATACCATCTTTGCAAGTGCCACCTTACCTTCAATGAGATGCAATCTCTTTATTGAAACAAATAGATTGGTGGCCACTTGCTTGTGGAGGTATGGGTGATAATATATAATCATCTGCACGTGGCTACTTTTTTTATTTATTTGTGGTTTTGCTAAATTTTTTGGTCATTATTTTTTATGTTATTTGGCATATATGATTGTGATCCTTTACTTGCCACCTCACCTTTGATGAGATGCAATCTCTTTACTGAAACAAAGAGATTGGTGGCTGCTTGGTGCTTGCTTGGAGTATGGGTGATAATATTCAATCATCTGCACGTGGCTGCTGTATTTTATTGTGGTTTTTGCCAAATTTACTGGTTTAGTATAATTATGTCATTTGGCATGATTGTCATCCTTTACTTGGAGGATTCCTTATGTGACATCCGTCACCAAAACCAGTCATTTATTTTAGTCTGTAACTTACATTCTTAATTTCTTGACTAGTCAATGTGCCTACATAGTATAACAAACGTAGAGATGTGTGATCATTCTAATATGTGACTACTATTATTTTATTTTCCAATAATTTAAGATTTAGTCACTTTACATGACATATAGTTATATGTCATATTCATTTCGAGAAATTCATAAATCTCTATACATTATTTAATGGTGAGTCAAAATTTATAATCATCAAGGTTAATTATAATATAGTAATAATAATAATAATGGTTATATTATACAATTAAATTGGAAGTTAAATAAATAAAACAAATTAAAAATTTCAAATGCAATTTGACTAGTTTATTTTAAATAACAAAACATATCCATCCAACCTTATGAATTGGAATTTACGGCTGAGGAGTCACAATCCCATCCCATTTAAATTATTCTTAATAATAATAATAATAATAATAATAATAATAATAATAATAATAATATAGCCTAATTATATCCAAACTCAAACACTCATCTCTATAACAAATATAAATGAAATATCCTAAAATAAAAACTAAAACCCTTTGTTTTTTTTTCTTCTTCTACCATCGAACAACACAAAATAAAATGGAGCACCATCATCAAAATCTTAATTACTCTTTGTCATAGCAATCTTGGTATCTTAAGGAATGATCATCAATCTTGGGGTAAATTACTTATCTTTTATTTTTTATATATATAACTATATTTTTTATTTATTAATCTTTATTTATAAGTAACCTATTTGATGAGTATATATTATGGCATATTTATAATAATGAATGAAACGGTTTTTTTTAGGGTTAAATCAAAAGCTTGAAGTATAAATCATATTAATGTTAAAAGTTTATGTATTTATTGTATCATAATAATTAATGTAATTAGAGAAATTCAATTATGAAGGCATGAAAATCATAATAACAGATGTAAATAGGTGTTGGAAAGATTTGAAAGTTTATATATGAATATTAGTTGTAGTAGTTTTTAAAATAGTAAGTTTGGGTTATTTCAGAATCTGGACAGATGGACAGATTCGGTTTGTTAACTTTGAAAGGTCGTATCTTGGTCATGGAAGATGGTTAAGTCACGTTTTTGGTGTCTAAAATTAAGTTCAGAAAGTCTACTTTCTGGTGGAAGTGGTTTCGTGTCAAAATATGAAGTTTAAGTTTGTCAAACGAATTTTATAAGAAAACTGCGCAAATCTGAGTTTTCCGAACAGATTTGAGTCGACTTCAAATAGTCATATCTTGGTCGATTTTATGAACTGGAAGTTTATTTTTTTCCAGAAACATTTTTAAGATGTTAAGAGTGTACAGTAAAAATTTGGATTTTTTTTGAAGCTTCGAAGGCCCTTAACATTTATAAAACTTTTCTGCGCGCAAACAGTGAAATTTCTGACTAGTCTGTGATTATGGAATTTTTTAAAAATAGTTAACGTGCGAAATAAATTAAGTAAAATTCATGTAAGTTTATATCACTCTAAGGTTACAGTAGTTAAGATTTGAAAACTTGATTGTTCGTCTCATCCTAATAAAAAATAGATAAAGTTACCAAAAATTTCAGTGAATAAGAGCTTGTAGAATTAAATCATAAATCATTAAAACAAATACTCTATATTAAGTTATGTGACTTGTAACTTAATAATATATGACAAATCAGTTGGGAATATTTTCAAAGTAGCCACATATATATATATATATATATCATCAAATACGGGTTACAATGGACGGTTTTTGACCATGTCCATAATTGTAACTTGTTCATATATACGTTGTGTAGATTCTAGCGACCTTGTTGGACTTTGCACAACTGCTTACTGATTGAGGTGAGTTTCGTGGCCCCTTTTTGTATTATTTCTTTGGGGGAAAATGATGCTCAAAATATTTTTATTTCTTTACTAGCTGTGCCAAAACTAATTTGTTTATTGGACATATACGTGTACTTATAAAATGTGTATGTTAGCTTGCTTGTGTTGATTTCTATGATGCAATAGATGTCTGTTGATATCTATTGAAGACTATTGGATAACTATCGACCATCTTTATACTCCAGCTAGTAGTTGTTGGTATTTAATGTGTGATTGAGTTGTTGGCAGGAGTAATGGGGATTGTGTTGTTGGATAACTATGATGGCATTGATCAGTATTCAGTATGCATACATGCTACTACATGTTTATATTTACACTATTGTCCAAACTTTATATATCATGCACAACAAACTCATTTGAATTACTTTAAACCTACGAACTCACCAACATTATGTTGACATTTTCGAGCATTCATTTTCAGGTAATAACAATGCTTAAGGAGACTGAGTATAAGGACTTTAGGAAGACTAATAAAGAGATCCTTCATGGACTCCTAGTTGCATTTGAACATTGAATTCTATTTGCTACATCATTTGCTATTCGTTGGGCGTGTTGCCTAGTCTTATCCCGCTTTTGGGAATTACATTTATGGATTTCATTTAGTATAACTCTATTATAAATTTCATGTGCTATGTTATGTCTTTTCGTCATATCCTACAATTCCGCCTAAGGTGGGGTGTGACAACTTACTTTCTCATTAAGTAATTAGTCCTATTATTGGTTTCTTGTTTGAGGATGGTATAGAAATTCAATTATCTGCAACGGCTTGTTTGTGTCTTAAGAACTTTGCCACTTCCATACTATCTTTGCAAGTGCTAACCCACCTTCAATTAGATGCAATCTCTTAACCGAAACAAAGATTTTGGTGGCTGCTTGCTTGGATGCATAGGTGATAATGTTCAATAATCTGCACATGGCTGTCGTGTTTTTTGCCGAATTTATTGGTCATTATCTTTATGTGAGTCCGCATACTCTGATCCTTTGCTTAGAGTATCACTTACTACTTTCATCAGGCCCATGGTTGCTTTGCTGTTTTCTGGAGGGTATTGATATTCAATCATCTGCAATGGCTTCTTTGTTGTCATATGTTATGTTACTCCCATACTATCTTTGCAAGTGCCACCTTACCTTTGATGAATAAAGAGATTGGTGGCTACTTGCTTAGAAGCATGGGTGATAATATTCAATTATCTCCATGTGGGTGATGTGTTCTTTTGTATAAAATTTATTGGTCATTAACTTTATGTCATTTGGCATGATTCTGATCCTTTAGTTGGATGATTACTTACCTAGTTACTTTTTCATTAGTTCCATTATTGGTTTTTAAGAACTTTGTCACTCCCATACTATCTTTGCTTGCTTGGAGGTATGGGTGATAATATTCAATCATCATGCACACTATAGATATTCGGTTATAGTTAGCTACATTCTGTAGCACTTAACCCTTTTTCTTATAGTCTTGTTTAGTACAAGTGACCAAGTTTTTCGATCTTGACTCGCATACTCTTGTTTTTGAACAAATAACCAAGTTTCACGATCTGGATTATGCGTGGATAACCTTTTTCCTTCGGTTGATGACGACTCACATGCCTATTTTATTTGGCATTTTAGTCGCGAGATTAGTTCTAGCATAAATGGTGTCTTTTGTCCTTCACTTCTACACTTTTGTTTGATCTTCACTTTCTCATAACAGAAATTTATGACATGCCCTGTAGTTTGACACTACAATCTTATCTGACAAATGTCACCTCACCTTTGTGGAATTGCAATTTTTATAACCAAGTCAGCTCAACACCCGTGTCAACTTGTTTTGTCCTTTGACTTTTTGAGGTTCACTGGTCGCATGAATTGCTTTCTCAGTATGGGGTCTCTTAGCTGAAGTTTTCCATCGGCTTTACTATGGTCCATTTGTAGGTGCTTTCTTAGAGGTACATGTCGTGATATTCAATCATTAAACACCATCTCTTTCGGACTTACTAAATGAGATTTTTCAATAAGCCACTTTGTCCAACACTCTTATACTCTTTGAGAAGTGTCGCCTTTCCCTAGGAGGACATGGAATCCCTCCATGTGAGCATCTTAAATCCTGTTATGTGTTGTTTTGTTCTTTGAGGTTTGTCAGGCGTCTGGAGATTGTTGACATTACAGGATTTTTTTTTTTGATATGACCTACGTTGGCCTATTGGTGGTCACTTTCTTGGAGTTGTGAATTATGATATTCAATCATCTGCAGATGGCTGGTTTTTCTTCTGGGCTGTTTGTTAAAGTCCTTTAGGAATTACCATTTTTTCAGTTGACATATGTCTAAGAGTTTTGTCAAGTGTTTTTTGGTTCATTTATAAATCACTTACTTTCATTTTAACTTTTATATTCGTTGCTTTTGTTATTGTTTAGTCTCATTGCATTTTTTTCATTATTTTGGGTATCTTTTTTATTGCAAAGGGTATCAGCATACCAAGTACTCTTTTGTAAACTTATTCTTTTTATAATTTCGCTTTGTATTTTAATGATAGAATTGTTTTTGGCACCAATGATTGCTTTTCTGGGTGTGTGTCCATCTTGTATAGTTTTGTTTTGTTCTCTAACATTTTTAATGGAGTTGTCCTTGGAAAGCTGTCAACCATATCTGTACTGTCAAACACGTACAATCTCCCATGAGGACTTAGAATACATTTACTAGAACACCCCCAATGGCCGCATCAACTTGTTTTGTTCATTATGATTCATCTGTTGGTAGGTTTTTGACGTAGGGGGAACATCTTTCTTGATCCAGATGGCATACCATTGGCTTACATCTGTCCTGTGGTTGCTAGTTAGAACAGCTGAACAGGTTTATATTCAATCATCTGCAGTGGCTTATTTTTTCTCATATGCCTTTTGCCATTCTCATACTATCTTATAAATTTACAACACCTTCGAGGACTCACAATACCTTTACTAGAATACCTCACCACTCCCTACAACCTGTCTGTCCTTTGAGATTCACCAGGTGTATGAAGGATCTAGATGTCAAATGGATTGTTTTCTCGATATGGCCCGTTTTGTTGTGATTTACATCACTATGGCTTGTTGTGGGTCACTGCTTGGACATATTCTAGTCATAGTTGATCATCGGCGTATGGCAATTTTGTTCTCTGATGGTATTTCCCATATTTGTTGGGTATTAACATTATATCAGTTGGCATTATGAGTGTGGTCAGAAGTATATTACCTATTTTAGGTGTTCTTTGTTTGGGGGTGATTTTCAAATGATCTGAATACTCGATATTTGACGGATATGTGACCTAACAATTCTTAGTGATATATTGCTCATGCCAAGTACATATTTTTGGTTAGTCCGTTTGTACGAGTCAGAAACCAAATGATTGATTATATAATTGCTAACCAAATGATTGATTATATGATTGCTTTTAAGTACTTATGCATCTTCTAGAGACTTGTGTTAATGGGTTTTGTCTTTAATATTGCATAAGTATTTTGAAAATGCCTGTATTCAAGTATTTTTACATATTGCTTTGCATCTGCAAGTTATGATCTTTAAATGCATTCTCACATTATGTAGGCTGGTGAAGCATGCAACATTAGACACTTGTAAGCCCAAGTGCACTTATAAGTTAGCCCCCGTTGGCACTTCTATTTTTAAAATCTGGAAATCAAACATGAAGGCGAAGGATAGAACAAAATCTTGATTGTAATATTTTGTCTAATCACTGAGGATTTGGAATTCCCTTATAACATGCGTTTTTCTTTTGAGGCTTTCTGGGTTTATGGAGCTCGTTGATGTGACACAGATTGCTTCCTCAATATTGGTCCTTCCATTTTGACTTGCCTTAAGGCTCAAGTGTCACTTTTTCCAATTGGTTATCACCTGCATGGAGTTGTGGGTAATAATGTCTTTTGTAGGTCTTTCTTATTTTAATAGTTTGTTAGAGACCTAAATTGAGTAATGTGGCCATGCTTAGCAGGGGTGAATTTGAGCAGCAAATTTTGAATGTGTTTGAACTTTTTGGGCATAATGACTTGTAAGTCTTAGTGTTGTGTTAATAATTTGTGTGCGTGTTCATTTTAGGTTATGCAAACTGCTAAATTATGGTCGAGATTTCTGTAGTAAATGGGATATTTTTCGCTGACATTTCAACTTTGATGCATTTCAGAATATTTTTCATGTCTTGTTGCTTCTCATCAGTTCCCCACTTTTTTTTTTAATAATTGTGGCAAGCCCCTTAGTTACATCTAATTTATTTATGGCATGTATGGAGTAATTTCTTGTTTCTGCATGTGAGTTTGTTACTGTTGGTTGTTATGAGAGTGTTCATAGGAGACCATGCAACCATGTACAAGCATGCAAAATGCCCAGGTTAAAGAGTTCTCTCTGACTATGCTGATTTTTCAAAGGCATTGAATTTTTGTTTGAAATCAAAATGGTAATCTTTGACTTGACAATGCTTATTATGTGGGTGATGTATTTGGCAAATGTATCATTATTCTTATACAAGCCATTACATTGTGGTTTATAAACTAACCATTTGTAATCTATGAATATTCTTGGTCGGCTTATTCAATGGACAGAAATTTGAAAACGTCTTCTGTGTTACAGGATTGCTGCATCTCTATGGGTGGACTTGTTTTTAGTTTTGTAAGTTTTTATTGGAAGCCCGAAGATGGTCTATACATATTTTTTCAGTTAATACGAGTATTTGCTTTAGACATTTGTCTAGGATGTTGTTACTAGGATTATTAAACTATATACTCTTGTATAAACATGGTATTTTCTGGTCATTTTGAGTGTCTTTCTGCAGTAGAATGCTCCCTATTATATGGAAGTCCTTTTTTCACAAGTTAGGAGGTATCATGTACCAAATATATGTGCTTAAATGCCCAAGTTGCAGGCTATCTGTGATTTTGCCGACTCTCATTAACGGTATAAACTTCTTTTCAAATAAAAAGGTGTTGTCTGACTTTTAATATGGATTTCTGATAAATTCTGAGAGAATATTTTCTATTCGAAGATTATGCTATAAAGTTAGAACTTAAAATCTTTGCACATTGATTTGTCTGTGTATGTGAGAGCCAAGGGAACTTTAACGTAATATGTGAACAAGAAATTGTATATGGTTTACCTTCACTAACCATTTGGCATGGCCTTTGATTATTGCTGAAATGGGGATATATATAGCACACAATCTGTTTTTTAAAACATAAAAACACTATCATATAGCTTTGTATGTAAAACAATAAATTTGTATAAAGCATACAAGATTCTTTAGAATTTCCCCATCCGAGCCTACTTGGAAAATGTTTGATAATCTTTGAATGTGTTTACAAGTTATATGTTGTATATCTGTATCGTGTGTGTTTTGACTAACTTGTAAGCTGATTTCTTATAATCCTTTAAGTTATGGCTTAGCACACACTCCTTTCCAGAGTTTCACAATGACTGATATCTAAATTATGTGTTTTCAGTAATCTGGGATATATCATGTAAAATCTGGTTGGTATTCAGCATAATCAATCGTAAGTGTAACGAACCTGTATAAATGGAGCGTGCTACTTCACATACCAACTAATTGAGAGCAACATGCGACAAATATGTTATATGCATTCTCATTGTATACACTTATTCTTAGAGCCATATAAATCTAGAATTGGCCTTTGGCCTAGTTTTCAAGGTGATCCGACAGCCAAGAGTAGTCTTTCTGTCATGCCCTTTATCACAGGATGGTTTGGAGTATAAATGCTCTGCTGCATCTGTGTGACGCAATTTCTCTGATGCTGCCTTTTATGTCAATCTGCACAAGGTATTCTGGCCATGTATCCGAATTGTAGATATTGTGGTTCTAGTTCATTTTTGTACTTGGCATAAGGCTAGTCAAAACTGAAAACCCTTTATGGCGTCGGAGGTTTATGCACATCTATCAAATGTATTTTTTGTTTTAAATTCATTATAAATGTATATGCAATCATCTGCAATGGCTTATTTTTCTGTTATGCTGTTTGCCATTCCCATACTATCTTACAAGTTTACCACACCTTTGGCGACTTGCGATACCTTTACTAGAATACCTCACCATTCCCTTCAACCTGTTTGTCCTTTGAGATTCACCAGGTGTATGAAGGATATTGGTGTCAAAGTAGATTGCTTTCTGGATATGGTTTATTTTGTTGTGATTTCCAACACCATGGATTGTTCCTTGGAGGTATTGTAGTCAACATCAATCATCTGCACGTGGCAGATTTGTTCTCTGATGGTATTTGCCATATTGGGTATTATCATTATATATCCTGTACTTGGAACCCCTCATAACCTGCTATATAACATGTTTTTTTCTTTTGAGGCTTTTCCGGTGATCGTTGATGTAACACAGATTGCTTTCTTGATATTGGTCGTTGCAACTTGCCTTAAGGATCACTTTTTAGATTGGTGGTCACCTGCATGCGGTTTTATGATATATCTGGTAGTTTTTTTCTTATTCCAATAGTATGTTATAGAGAGCTAAATTGATAAATGTGGTCATGTTCACGAGGGGTGAGTTTGAGCAGCAAATTTTGAGTGCTTTTGAACTTTTTGGGAATAATGACTTGTAAGTCAGTGCTGTATCAATAATTTGTGTGTTCTTTTTAGGCTATAGAAACAGCTAAATTATGGTTGAATTTTGTCTGCAGTATATGGATGTTTTTGGCTTACATGTTCAGCTTTGATGAATTTCAGAAATCTACTGTATGTCTTGTTGTTTGTCATCAGTTTCCTTCTTGTTTATTGTTGCAAGTCCCTTATTTACATCTAGTATAGTTATGGCATATATATGTATGAACTAATTTTTGGCCAGTTGTTTCTGCATGTATATTTGCTACTGCAGGTTGTTACGAGAGTATTTGTTTATAGGAGACCATCAGATAATTTACAAGCATGCAAAAACGCCCAGGTTAAAGATGGAGCTCTCTCTGATTATGTGAATGAATAACATTACGAATGAATAAGAGGAAAAAAAGTTATTTACAAAATGAATGTGACAGCGAGAACCAAAGCTAAAACCATTGATGCCACCACCCTCTCACCAGAATTAGCCTTTTGATCCGCTGCATCATCATCATGATAGTCATCCAAAGAGTCCGGCCCAGGTGCTTCCGCTTCCACGCTATCCCCCTTCTTCGTCGCCTTCTTTTTCATTTTTGCGGCCTTAGGTGTTGGCGCTGGCTCATCCGCCTCCACCACTGCACCCTTAAACAACTCACGTGGCATCAAAACCTTATCAATCTTATAAACCGCAACAGGTTCATCATCAACAACTGTACCTATATATTCCATTTAAGTAAACATGCATAATGGTTTAGTTAATCAATTAAGTTTATGAAAGTCCATTTTTAATTAAAAACATCTTAAAATATAGTATACGTTAGACATTTTATATGAGACAGAAAGAAAACAAAATAGTACCTGTAATTGTTGCAGTCACCACTTTAGTCTTCAACTTCACATCATTACCATCATTTTGCACGGTGAAATCGTACTTATTTTTGCCTTCCGTAGCCAACGTGTTCATCAACCCATTACTTGATCTCAGCATCCCCATTGAATTATAAACCGGAACACCATGGTATAATAACAGAGACGTTTTTTGGTCTGCCGTTAAGTTTTTATATTTTGGTGCAAAGGCAGTAATGGCATCATCACTTGGACAAAACACAGTTACTCCCCCGTCAACTGTACTTAAAAATGTACCTATGGCTCCAGATGTTGATAATAAATCGTAAAACGATTTGCATCCGTCTCTTTGTAGTAATGATGTTAAGTTTAGGTCTGGTGCTGAAGTTGGTGCTTCGGCTTCTGGCGAGTTTAGAATTGAACTTATTTGGATTACAGAGATGTTGTATGGCATTTCTAAGATGGATTTGACAAAAACGACGTCGGTTTGGGATGGATTGTCTTCTGGAGTGAATTGAACTTTACCACCTGTAAGATTGGTACAATATATGTATTAAAAGCAACTATTATATGTACCTGTATTATATGTACCTTTAGATAAATATTGGAAACGTATCAATTCGGCATAAACACCCAATATACGTGAGTATGCTCTTATACAGAAAATATACTCTCTTTGACCAGAAAAGTCAAAATACCATACGGGAAATATCAATATTACGGGAAGTATCAATGCATACTTCTTGTATGTATACTTCCTAATGGTGAGTGTTTAATACCCACTGCGGTAAGTATACATTGATATTTAACGTATACGAGCATACTCATCGCCGTATAGTGGGTGTTTATGTCCAACTGGGATGTTTTTATAGTAGGATCCATATTAATATCCAAGTAATACTATTACCTTTAACATCAGTAATATGAACATAACCAGTGGTGCCAGGGGCTTCACCAGTGGCTTGATACATGGTGGCAGTGGAGGTTGACCCTTTAGTGACTTGATGAAGCTTTTTTGATCCAAAATAGTCAGCAAAGACATGAAGAGAAAGTACATTTTTTATAGTTACAAGTGACAGGCCTTTGGCAACCAAAGCGGACATTGCGGCATTGTCAACCGCGCAGACCGTGATGGTCTGACGACGGTTGATCTCTCCCGCTAGGTGAGTGAGAGTGAGGTAGTGGTTGAAGGTTGAAAATTCTGGGTTTTTGTCGAGGATATGGGTGATGTTATGGGCATTTATTGTGGTGGAGAGACAGAGGAGGAAAAGAAAGGAGAGAGTGAGAGCCGGCAACATCGGCATTTTGCCAGAGATGCGACCGCCGATGATGGTTTGGGGTGGTGAACGAGAGAAGTTCAAGAGGGTGGTGAGTGATGAGTGATGTATTTTGGTGCAAGAGATTTGTGTGTGTACATTTATATATTTATATTTCTATTTGAAACTTGTCAACATTATCATGCAAGTATTAAGACCATAGTGGCAAATTAAGATCCAGCATATGGCAACAGAAATGAATATAATAATCACCGAAAATTATTGTTCATTTTTGAATTATTGCAATTGTAGAAATGAATATAAGGAAAAAAGAGAGAGACGTTCGATCACTATAGCTAAAATAGCGTTGTCCATATTAGACCCATCAATATTTTTTAGCCATATATAATAAAAATACATATTTTACAATACAATGTACAATTATATAAAACATGTATTATGTAAAACATGTATTGTTATAGATAACTAAAAGTTGTTCACTCCTTTTGTTCTTTTCTTAGTTTTTTATATATGTTTTTCACAATCACACCTCAACTTCTATTCTTTTCTAAAAGAAACAAAACTTTGTTTCTCTACTCTTAATTTAGATTCTACTAAAACCAAATACCAATAGTTGGATTGATATTCAAAAAACTTGAGATTTAAAAGTATTGTGTAGATAGGTTCAAATGTTAGTGTAAACAAAATACTTTCAGGACTGAAAACAAAATTTACTTAAAATGGATCTCTAATGTTAATATGTCATTGAAGTTGGAAATGTATGGAAGCAATGAGGTTATGCCCATTTTTTATATTATCCCACTAAACAGACCGTTAATATTATTCCAACTCCTTAAATCCATTCAAAACCTTCAATCCAAACGTACACATCCAGCATCCTATATTTTAAACACTCGACATTTATTTGCTTATAATCATAGAGCAAAGGCCCTTTGTAACATAACGAGCACAAAAATATTTGAAGATATTAATTAGTTGAGGGATGTAATCGAGAACTTGAGGGTGATCGGTGGCAACATGGATTGTCGGTGGTTATGCCACGGTGTTCACGTACTGGTATATGAAGATGCCAATTACAACTATTTTCACAAACATTATACCCACAAAATGCCAAAGCATAGGCATTTTTCTAATTTATCTAGCTTTAAACTCTATTCGTTTAATATAAACTCTAACTAGGTAGAGTTGAATCTTACCAACAATTTTCTTTCTTTTTTATAACTTGTTTAAGTTTAATCTTGTGTTTATACACCTATCAAATGATGACATTTCTATCTACAAATTGATTTGAAGTAATCAAGGAATGATCAATTATAAACGAGAATATAGTCACAATGAAAAATAAAAGTATGTCGGTCATCAAATGCTACATGAGTAATTAATATAAGTTTTCAAGTTGGTGTCATTGAAGATTCTCAACTCTACATGTGACACAACGTGAAGAACTAAAATTTAATGTATATGCTATGACTTTACAACTACTCTTACTATACATATCTTTGGGCCAATACCACTCTTGAACTTAAGGAGTGTTTGGTAGGATGGAATGGAAAGGTGGAAATGGAATGAGAATCACTTCCTTTGTTTGGTTACACAAGAAAATAGAAAAGAAGAGGTAGAATGGGGAATCATTTCTATTCTCATGATTCATCCTAAAATGGTAAAGAATGGTGAAAATAGAATCAAATTACTTTTTTTTTTCTCATGCATTTAATTATTAATTTCAATTATTTATATTATGATATTATAATTAATTTTTGTTAAAAAAAAATTTCATATTAATTTGTTTAGTTTTTATATTTCTCTTATTATGATTCTCAGTTGTTATCAAACAATGTAATTATTTTCTTTCCAAATACTCATTCTCTTTCCTACTATTTTCTTTATTAAATTTTCATTCTCAATGATTCCCTCCTACCAAATGCCCTCTTAGACTTTCTCTATGGGTTATCTTTCTAAATTTAATGTACTTTTGGATTAAGCAAGTGAGGTCCATATATAATTTGGTCCAGGCTTTATTGTCTTGATTCTTGAAGTTTAGTCTTGAGTTTCATTATTATTTATTAAATTTTTCAAATTCAGATTATCTGGTAAAAATGAGTTAATTAGGTTATCCAAAAAAAAACGAGAAATAAATGTATGCAGCCTAAACAGTGTATCTTGGGATCATATCCAAGCCTTTCCTTATCATCTACAGTATATAAGATTATACCTAAAGAAATTCAAATTAACCTAGTAAAAGAGAAGTCGATAATGTTAAACATATTGGTTAAAAAAAGAGTATGTCTTCACATATTATAGCACACATATATGCTAGTATTACTCCTTGTCCGAAGATTGTATTCTATAAATTTAGGATACAAAATCATCATTTATGCAATGTACAATAACGAATAATATATCGAAGTGTAACCTTTAACTTAAAGTCCTCGAGAAATAAAGATTCCAATACGATTTCAAACAAATCAAGAGTCACTACCCCAATCATCCATACTTGAATTCTTTACCCTACATTCCAATCCAACCATTTTCCTACATCACTTTTTTCTTATCAATAAATAACCATCTTACATTCCGCCACGTGTAATTATCCATATATAATCATACTAGCATCATTACATTACATTACAAACCTTGAACCAAATCAAACAACCAATCATAATATCCTAACTCTCTCAACAAAATCTTAAATACTTCTCTCATATATTCTCTCCCGGATAGAAAACTAAATAAAACATTTTTTGTTAATTAATTGTTACGTACAAATTAATTAATGGCGGATTCCGACACCGACAACAACAACGAATTATCGGCAAGGGAACAAGATAGGTTCCTCCCAATTGCTAACGTAAGTAGGATCATGAAAAAAGCGTTGCCTGCTAATGCAAAGATATCAAAAGATGCTAAAGAAACAGTTCAAGAATGTGTTTCCGAGTTTATTAGTTTTATAACGGGTGAAGCGTCAGACAAGTGTCAGCGTGAAAAGCGGAAAACTATTAATGGTGATGATTTGTTATGGGCCATGACTACTTTAAGTTTTGAAGAATATGTTGAGCCTTTGAAAGTTTATTTAGCTAAATATCGTGAAATGGAAGGCGAAAAAACAACTATGGCTAGTGGTCGCGAAAAAGATGGCTCATCAGATGGTGGTGGTGGCGGCGACGGAGGAAATTCTGGTGGTTTTAGTGATTATGGTGGTATGCATGGGACTAATATAATGATGGGCCGAGTTCAACAACATCAAAATATGTATAATTCGGGTTCAGGTTCGGGTTATCATAACCAATCCGTGAATTTTGGTAGATCGGACAGCTTTGGTGGAAATTCTAGGTAAAATATTTTATTTAAAGCCAACTTTTTTTTTTTCCCTTTGAATTAATGTTAATTAATAATTAAGATAAAGATAAAGTGATTAACATGAGGAATTTAAAAAAGTGAATATGGATCATCAATCAATCATCTTTGTTTTTTCGTTGTATATATAGTGATGATTGGATTTTTGTAAACAGTTACATGATTGTCATTATTTGGGGATATAGAAAAAGCATTGGTTTACAATATACTTGACTTAATTATTTTATGTTTTTTTAAAGGGGTTTGCTAAATACAGTCTTTAAAGCTGTGTTTAAGGTGCATAAATTGTTTGTACATTTACCATGAAAATTAGGGCGGATTTTTAATATGGAAAATACAATTTTTTTTATGCACGTTAAATACAGTCCTTAGGCTGTATTTAGCATTTCCCTTTTTTAAAAAAATGACATTGTAAGCGAAACATCAGATGACTATGGTTTGGAAAGAAATATATCGAGAATCACGTACTCATGTAATGTTATTAAGCTTTCTAACAGCTTTTTTATTCGAAATGATTAGTTGTTCAATTTTGTATCTTAATATATTCGATCTCTCTGTAAATTAATTAATTGTTATATATTGACATATGTGTGTATTTTTATTTCCGAAACGTATGTTATTAATTAATCTCACAATTGACATGAAATTCTCGTATTTATTGAGATGTACGTATTTGATCGTTATTATTTGATGAAAAAGGGCTTTTTAATGTTTGGAATTACTATTAAGCTTGACGTACAATTTGTCATTGTCCTCTCTCTAGCTATATACACATGTAAATTATTCTTACTATTAAATTGTACGTATTTGTACTATATAAATTTTGCTCCTCGTGCATAATTTCTTATGCTCCATTTATATTAAGGTAGACGTGCATATAGGATTAAAGGGTTGATTAAGGAAATTGTGAAATATGTTATAGTTGATCACTAGATTTTAGACCCGTGTTCAACACTGGACACGGGTTTACGATATTATCAATATTAGATCTTCGTACATTTAAGTCATAAAACTTATAATTTTGAAGATATACGATTTTAAGTGTTATACATTGCAAGTTGTAATACAATAATCATAGATTCGTCACTGTCATTATTAGCTGAGACATATTGATGGAATTGATTGTCATTGTCATTCCACAAGGCACATGCTATAATAATTTTTCTATAATAGATTTTTGTTAAAAATAGTTATACTCATAATATGATATTATTGTAAAAGATAATTAATAAATAGTACTTGACATTAAGTATATGGACTTGATCATGATGCGAACCCATAACACGCATAGGTTTACTTTTATTTTTTCCCCTAAATTACACGTATGTCTGAAAACCAGGACTTTCGAAAACCCCTATTAATTCATCCTCCTAAGGTCAAAGACCTTACCAATGGGTCACCAACCCCATTAGCACGCATAGGTTCAATCACTTGTCTTATAATAATTGGATAACAATTAAAATTGTTTTCATATTGTTTGATAAAAATTAGGACTCTTGATTTGAGTGACAATTATAACTTTAAACATTAATACACAAAACTAATATAACAAAAAAATTATGTACCTTTTTGATTGAGAGATATAATGAATTTTAAATAGAGTTCATATTGATTTGGATTTAGTATTCAAGTAAACTTCTGTTTTAAATTGTGTTTTGTTTTGTGATTGTCTCATGTTCTGTAATTTCTATTGTGTTTAGGATAAGGATGTTGTATATCATCATTTGTTATTATGTTGTGATATGTATCTAGAGTTCAAATTGTATTTTTATTAAATATTAAACTACATATTAATATTTATAATTTATAAAAATCTAATCTAATATTTGTTAATAAGTCATCAGGTTTTGAATATAATCTTTGTAGACATTATCTCATATGTTGAAATTTTTTTAAATAATTAAATGATTGTAAATTTTAAAAATTCTTTCAAGTTATGGCTAAAATAAATATAAATTAAGTATTCATGGCTAAAAAGTGTAAATTATTGAGACTTTTTCTACAAATTAAAATATATACTAATATAATAATTTATTTAGATAATGTTTATTATGATTTTTAATTTATATTTAATATAAATGATGACATAAGCGAAAGTCAATTTGATGAAATTGAGTGATTTAATTGGTTAATAAGTCATTAGTTCAACTATCTTATAATATATATTAAGATTATTTAATTATGTTGAGTGTTTGACATTATATATGCTTTAGTTGTGTGGATATCAAATTTAGGAATGCAAAGTGACTAGTTATCTGGCATCATGCCTATACTTTATGTTGGGCCTTTTGGTTAGTTTAGTATTTTTGGTGCTAATCCAATCAAACATCCGATAAATATATGATATAAAGCATTAGACGGGATAAACAAGAAGTTAAGCAAGATAAAGAAGATATATAAAAATAACCATATAATAATAATCATTTATATATGCAGGGGAGGCCGGTCTCCGGTTAGAGCATATGAAGGGGGCATATAATTAGTAAAAAAATTCAACATATATAAAATACTATGATTTTATTATTGTTATAAAGACTCATTTATATATAAAAAGAAATCTTATATATACAAAATTTTCCAAGAGCTAGGGACATATATTTCTCCAACTCGACTTGGACATTTAAATTCTTGTGACCCCATTGTATTTATGCATATGCATATTTAATCATGCAAAGAGTAAAACAAAAAGCAATGTATACTAAGGTATAATCATTTTTTTTTTCATGTCAAACTTGACCACTAGCTACATACAAAAGTGATATTATTAGTACAAACATACTTGGCATGTGATGTGATCCGATCAAACAAGAAATAGAAGAAAACGAAGACATAGACATGATTTAATTGGTAGAAACTATATCTATAAACTTTTGTTTATAAAATTAGAATTACTCATTCACATTACTTTTCTTCTAAGGCTAAGAGGAGTGGTGAGGGGCGATCCACCCCAGTTTGCCGGTTGGTTACACCACCCCACCCGACAACTTGAGTTTTTGGTGATTCATTTGGATTGGTTTATTCATTCTTCTTTTTCCCACTTTTCAAGGAAAAGGCATCATCCTTTTAACTCTAAACCACACATTTCATTTTAATAAAAAAAAATAATAATATTCAATTATTATCCTATCCCACTATTCAGGCAACTCTACTCTCATCTTTTTTCTCAGGCAACCCTTAACAATTCAGGATACCACATGACGCTCTTTGGTGCAAGTAGCCCAACCCCCGACAATTTCACTCCTCTTATACTAGACATCTTATTAGTTGACAGTGACTTTTCTAAAACTTTGTTTTAACTCTATAACGAACATATATTTTGGCAGAGTGAGCAAAGTCCTGTGCGATAAGACGTGGTTTGGCTACTTGCGATACTTTGTTCAACCTCGATATTGAAATACCTATACGGCTTCCTAGTGTAGCATGACTTAGTCTTGGACTATTTCGTGTATATAGACTTATCTAATTAAGTAGAAAATTAAATGTTATATATATTTGATGGTTTTGAGCAGATATGATGCGTATGGATATTTCCAGTTTGGGTTACGATTTCCTTAATTTGGCAGCCAAATTAACTTCAATAAGGTTGTTCTCACTCGTTCAATTTTTTTTTTTTTCTTTTTGAACAGCCAACGAATATTATTAATTCTAGCAAGATGCTAGAATAAATCCGAGTACAATCTTCTCACTCCCTCGATGCCACTCCATTTGGAGAGTTGATTCATAGTTACTACTTAGCTTACTGATTACCCTGCTTAATGGGCAGAAACTGAAACCATTGTTATATTTAAGGAGACAAAGTGAAAAAGATAGAGATAAGACGCTTTTGGGATAACTATGAGTGCACTAATTAATTCAGTGGTCCTCTTTTTCTCTATTTTATTCATTTCAAAACCTTTATTGTCACTAAATAAAAAAACTTTGGCAAATATATATCTAATCAAGTTAATGGTATGATTAATTAGAAAGTTAATGTATAGGTCCGACGTGTCTTTGGTGAATATATACATATGAATTTGTAGATCAAACTCAAGTTCCATACGCATATAGTTAATTGTATGAGATCGAGCGAGCATAAAATCGTTGAATGATTCTAGTTGTAAGGTCACAAATTTATTTGATATCTAATTAATGTATATGTCAAAATGTTTTCGTTGGTGGATGATATAGATATGTAAAAACAATTTATAACTATATGTGTATGTCATGTAGATCTGTGTTTTGTGTCATCATAAGAAAATTGTTCAATTTGTTCATTTTTTTAATCTAAGATGGTACGTTAACAGTACACATCTAACGTTTTGATTAAAAAAGTTAATGAATTGAACCTTGTAATCTATACTCCCTGTTAAAAATTATTCACCCTTGTTGAAAGTTTATACAATTTGGGACATGCAATTTTACTTTTGTGTCCTTGGTCATCTCCTTACTCCAACAATCTGAATTTTTCAACTCCCAATAAAAATTACCAATTAATGATATATTACATTATCAGTCCTTATTTTTTAAAATATCTAAATTAACTCTTTACATCAATTACTTTTACATCAATTATTTACACCACTTGACGTCACCTTTACTACCAAAAATCGTCCCCCACCACCACACCGTCGCCGCCCCAAACAGGCAAACACCGCCGCATAGCGTGGGTACCATGCTATTCTCATTAAAAAACCTGAGAGATGCTTTGGAGGTTTCCAAGATTAAGAAACCTTTGATCCAAAAGTCAAATACCATTTAAGGTGGTTTGCTAACACGTACAGTAACACGTCATGTTATTCAAGAACTTTAGTCCATTTAAAATCATCGTTAAGCTAGATAGCTTAATGAGCATTCATGACAATATCCTGAACTTTTGTACTCAATTTTATAGATACCTAGATAGGTAATCCCATTTATTCGTTTCATTCATTTCTCCTTTTCCCATGTTACAAGATCAAACGAATATCGGTCCATCTCAAGCCCATTCTAATGAACTTTGGCATGTTAACTTATTACCTCCTGCAAATTAGTAGCAAACGTTAGCCCATAAGCCCATTCGTTTATAGCAAATAGTTGTATAAGTATATGTACTAATGGTGAAATAACACAAATCATTATACCAATTGAATGTGAACAGTGGTATTTTATCTTTATATGCATCTTTAAGTTAAATATTTAGTTTAGTAAACAATATACAACACTTGGGTTTGTTCAAATCAAGTGCTCTCATGTTGTAATTTTAAGTGAGATTATTTTTTTTTTACTTTTAAAATTTTAAAATGACAATTTACCCCCTCTATTCATTGTTAAACATCTTTTTATACATTTTGTTATAACTTCTTTTCTCTCTCTTTTTTTTTTATGATTTATGATTCTAATAATACTCGTATTTTTTTAATATTCTTTTTGTAATATTAAATGTTTTAACATTCATTTCCTAATAACATTTTTTTTAAACATTTAATTTTTGTAAAAAAAAATAATTTTTGGTAACATTTTGTTATATATATATATATATATATATAAATTTAGAATTATTTATCTTAGACTTTTTGTTGTATTTTTTTATTTAATTTTTAATTTTATTTTTTTTAATAACGTTATATCTCTTACACAATTTTAGAAGTGAACATAAACACGGCTTTAAATAAATTGGACACGTAACAACGTGATTGTTATTTAACATTTGTTTTATTTTGGATTGAACGAATACTACATATTTCTTTAAGAAAGTTTTTGATTTCTTTCATCCAGGCTCATTAACGCATACGCTTTTAAAAACCGATGGGCGGCTATGAACCACCTAGTTATCACCAAACAAGCTCAATAGAATGGATTCACAACTCATGAATCATAAATTTTGTTATATCTTTTCCTCATACAAAATACATGTATATATAAGTCGAAATAGACAAATTCATGTTGTTAAACTCATAAAATTTAAATACTATGCGCGATCTTAAACCAAAAGATCAAGAAATGTATCATGCCCATATCAATTTCTCATACTCGTTAAAATCATCGAATAGGTGTCTTGATCCAACCGTTGAGAAAAGCAATGGCTAAGATGATAAATGGTGTAGACATGCCAAGAATGATAATGTAAGGTAGGGGCGTCTTCATCGGATTTTCCCCTTCCCTTTCCCCAGCCGTTTGCCAATACCTACACATTACAAGTATCAGAGTATATATATGTTAGATGTTGTAATTGATATACATGGCTAGCTATTTTCCTTAAACCAATCATCAATAGATGAATCAGTACTTAAGGAACTTGAGACTTTAAGGTATTCGGGTCAAATCGGCTATCAGCAAAATGTTCTCAGGATTGGGGTTTTACCGGAGTTGGGTATATTTATATAATTATATGTAGAAATAATAAAAGAGGTTTTTAAAAGTGTGGGTGTTACAAGTTGATATGCTCGATTGTATAGATGGGCCATTTTCCATAAAAATGAGTAACTATTTTTTTTTTTAACAGCAAACTTATTATCTAACTAATACACCAAATAATACATCAAATTGCTCCTATATATGAAGACTTGAACCTTATAAGCTAACTCCAAGAGAGGCATGCCTCCCACCACTTGAGCAAATGCCCAAGGGCAATGAGTAACTACTTAGGAGAAAACAATCTACATGGAACTACTAGTAACTTGGGCTAACATATAGTCTAATAGCCAATGGTGCATCAGTGAGTCACAAAAGCTTCAATTTAGTCTCTAAGAGGTCAAGAATCGAAGTACTTACTGTTCGGGTTCTTGTTCTTTAGTAATGAACTTCTTCTTTGAATCTTTAATGACTTCACCATCATCTCCTCCTGCAAAATAACCAAAAACCCATCTCTAAAACAACAAAAAATATCCAAAAAAAAGTCCAATTTGATTAAAATAATGTAAACTGATCATTAGAAAGGAATATGAGAGAAACCAAGTTTGGCTTGAAGTTTGAAGAGGCGATGAGTTGGGTGTGTTTTTGGAGGGAAAAAGGATTGATATGGAAAAGGTTTTGGTGGGATATGAAGCTTGGTAGCTAATGAGGTTGCTGATAAAGAAGAAGAATTAATTGAAATGGAGATTTTGGCAGCCATTTTTGAATGGGAGTTTGGGTTGTGTTGTGTTTCTGGTATATCTATTGAATTTTGGATATGGAAGTAGTGGCAGTGAAGCCTTTGTGTCCTAATTTCCTTTTTCAATTTTTTTACGTATATATTTTAGCAACTAAAATATTTGCAAAATTAGATGATTTATTAATAGAATTTTACTACTAAATTACTAAATGGATATCCGCATAATGTGGAGGTGATAATGGTGGTGGTGGGGGCGATAACGGAGGTCTGGTAGTGATTGTTGTGACTATTAGTGATAGTAACGATGTCGAATGATATAGGTTGATGTAAATTTATTGATGTTTTTTTAGAACGACATTTTAATCTACTTCTATTACTAAATTACACGTATGCTTGAGATGAAACTCAATACTCTCGAAAAATCCTTATTAATTCACCCTCATAAATATGAGAAGTTGAACTCGAACCCAGATGGATATCCTAAGACCAAAAATTTTACCAAAAGGCCATTAGTAGTAGATGTTATTGATACATGTTTGAGAAAATATGACAAGTACGGTGAATGAGTTAATTGTGAATGTAACATAGCATCTTAATTACACTACATCGTATTCAAAGGTAGTTATATAATCATGATGACTTTATGAGGATGGGTTGGTTAGGTGATGCATAGTTATCAAATGTTTACTAAAGTTTTATAATAATAAATTAATTATTAAATTAAATATTAAATATTGAATTATGACAAAGTTGATGTATGAGATCTTCATGATTAATAATAATTTTCAATTATGTTGAATAAAACAATTTTAAACTTTCTTAAAAAGTAAAAGTGTATTTTATCATTATAAAACATTTTTTTAAATAAAAACTATTAAAAAAACATTCAAATACCAAATTAGAAAAAAATAAACTTTTGAAAAAGCATTCAAATACCAAATTACTGTAATTAGGGGAAAAAAAGAGTATTCTATCTTTGAAATAAAAGTTACTGAGAATTGTAGATATGCGATTTATAAAGTGTAATCATAAGCTACAAAAAAGAAAATTTTGTTTTCGGTTGAGATATTTCTAAAAATTCATATATGAATAGTATTTTTTTTTCATGTTTTCATTTTAAAAAAAAAATCCAAAAAACGCACTTTTTTTGAAAAATTTTCTTTATAAAAGTACATAAAATACAAAAATGTTTTCAAATATGAGTTTTTCATAAAGAAAATATTATATTAAAAACATAAAACTCATACTTTGAACATATAATGGCAAATTTTCAAACTCATTTCAAAAATACTGATTTTTTTATACATCTCATTTAGCTTGTCTGTGTATATAGAAGTTTGTTTTGAAACCCGGCATAAGATCAAGTTGGGTTGAGCTAAATAAGATCAGATCAGGTTCTATATATAGAGTATTAAATAAATATAGATTTATATGACAAATTGACAATATGTTTAGATTTTTACTCCTTATGTATGGATCGTATAGTTGTATGATTCTACATTTCTACTCACGATCTTATAATCCAACATACGATTCTATTATATTTAAGATCTTATTACAATCCTACATATTTTTTTGGTTGTTATCGAGGTCTTGATAATAATGTTATATAATTAAATAATAAAGTTGAATTATATATTTAAAAAAAAGTTTGTATACATTAAATAGCTCTAAGGTATTTATTTAACATTTCTTTAAAAGAAATATAATTATATGTTATACTGTTGCTATGAGCTATAGATAACATTGTGTATATCAAGTTGTTAATCTTAGAATAATATTAAATGAAAATGTAATAAAATTAAATGAAAAGATAGATTTAGAAAGAAAATAATACATTCAAAACATCCAATGCATTACCATTGACCGTTTACTTACAAATTCAGTCAACAACACCTGGCTATGAATCTAGTCCCCATTTTACCATTTCTTGAAGTTTCCAATTTTTGATTAAAATTATCATCTACTCTTCCTAAACTCATCAAAATCTTCACTTTCCCAAATACAACAAAACCCATGTTTATTGATCTTCTAGCTCACCAAATTTGAACCATAAACCCTAGCTCATTTTCATGGGTTTTATGTCTTGACCATCAATCTTTCATAGTTTGAGGTTTTTACCACTTACCCTTTTCATTATTTACTGTTTACTGTATTGGGTTGTTATCAAAATTTAATCTTGCTTAGTTATATATACATGAGTAGTTTCTTGATTATTTGTTAGATCGCATAGTTTTGCCCACCAACTGTTTGTTATTATGTCTAGAAATCACATTGATAGAGCTATGGCGAGTTACAAGAAACCCCGGATTCGAGACGGTGCGGTTCGTAGGTTCCTTTTTGTAGTATCTTTAACTTTGGCTTGTGTTCTTATGTTGTTGTTTTTTGTTGGGATGAATTTAGGCAGTAGTGGTAGTAGTATGTTTGTGGAAGAAACTTCGGTTGAAATCGATAGTGTTAGTGAATTTAACTTTAATCTTAGTAATTTGGTTGAGAGTATTAACCTTCCTAAACATAATTACTTGTCAAAAATGCTGGAGAATAAAAACCAGCTGCCTCCAAGAAACATGGAGTTGTATCCGAGTTTGGCTAAAGACCGCATAGTGATTGTTCTGTATGTTCACAATCGGCCTCAGTATCTTAAGTTAGTGGTGGATAGTCTTTCTTGTGTGTCGGGTATCAATGAAACGTTGTTGATTGTTAGTCATGATGGATACTTTGAAAAGATGAACAAGATTGTGGAGGATATTAAATTCTGTCAAGTAAAACAAGTATTTGCGCCTTACTCACCTCATATTTTTCCAAATAGTTTTCCGGGTGTGTCAGTTAATGATTGTAAAGAGAAAGATGACCCGGTTGAAAAGAATTGTGAAGGGAGTACTGATCAGTATGGGAATCATCGGTCACCTAAGATTGTGTCATTAAAGCATCATTGGTGGTGGATGATGAATACGGTATGGGATGGACTAAAAGAGACAATTGGTCATTCTGGTGATATTCTTTTTATAGAAGAGGATCATTTCATTTTTCCTAACGCATATCACAACTTGAAGATCTTGACGGAATTGAAACCAAAGAAATGCCCCGATTGTTATGCTTCAAATCTTGCTCCAAGTAATGTGAAGTCAAGAGGTGAAGGTTGGGATAGTTTGATAGCCGAGAGAATGGGTAACGTTGGCTACACCTTTAACCGTACAGTCTGGAGGAAAATACATAGAAAGGCTAAAGAGTTTTGTTTCTTTGATGATTATAACTGGGATATAACAATGTGGGTGACTGTCTATCCTTCATTTGGTGGTCCAGTTTACTCTTTGCGTGGACCCAGGGCTAGTGCTGTCCACTTTGGGAAATGTGGGTTGCACCAAGGTCAGGGAGAGAATGCTGCCTGTGTTGATAACGGCATGGTGAAAGTTGACACTGAGGAGATCGATAAGGTTGCCAATGTTAAACCCGAGTGGCATGTACATGTGATCAGTAACCAAGAAGGCTATCAAGCTGGATTTAGAGGGTGGGGAGGTTGGGGAGATAAAAGAGACCATCAGTTGTGCTTGGATTTTGCCAAAATGTATCACACAAGGAGGAAAACGTATTGAACGGTATGATTATTTAGATATTTTGTTGTACGTAGGAAAAAAATTAACCGTTACGTGCTTTGTAATATGCCATAGGCACCATACATGTTATTTTAGTTTCTGAAAATGGAATAAAGATTTTTGCTTACTATTATGAACTTACTGATGTTTAATGTGCTTGCACAACCATTAAGCGAAGCTTGATTGCAAAGTAGCGTCTCATGATCTATGGACCTTTGAGGTTGTACAGTTTGTTTTTATAGCATAGAGATTTAGCATGTGACAGTACGACTGATAGAGCTAGTTGTACAACACACGAATTACTGATTAGACTTCAGAACACCGGATAGTTGCCATATCAGTAAGATATGACACAAGCCTTCAGAAAAAGAATAGAGTAACATATGACACAACAAAAGATCAAAGTCTATGCGGTGTGCATAACGAGCCACGGAAACCTTAACATTTTGTTCATTACAAGTTATACGAGTAGTATTTTTTTGGAGGGGATAAATGCTTCAAAATGTAGATAACTTTGATCGAAAAGTTACAGTGTGCACGAACTTTTAGAAACCTTTATTGTATGCACGAACTTTGTAAAAATGTTCATGTAACTAACTATGACCGACCAATTAAAAACTTGCACGTGACAACTCATATGAGGTTACACATATACCATGTTACATGATTTGAACATTTTTACAAAGTTCGTGCATACAATAGAGGTTTCTAAAAGTTTGTGCACACTATAACTTTTCGGTCGTAGTTACATACATTTTGGTGCACTTATCCCTTTTTTGGGAGGGTGTGCATTGCAAATCAGTAGTGATAAGAGCATACGGTATGGAAAGAAAACCCCGATCCCGAACATCTACATGGTAATCAGCGCCGAGCTATCTTCCATCCCTCCGCCATCCGGCACCAAACACTACATCAAGATTCTTCATGTTCATGCCGATGTTCGGTGTTTTTGGTTTGCTTTGTCTTTAGTAAATTGATTGGATGCGTCTTTTTTTTTTTTTTTTCCATTCCTTCTCTCTTGTTCTTTTTTGTTTAGTATTTGCATATATTTCTTTCTCCTCTCCCAATTTTTCTTTTGAATTTCTCTGTTTTTCTTGTACAGTCAAAATATATAAAGATATGTGTATGTATGTAAATTGCAGAGAAAGTCACATGGAAAGATGAAATCAAAATGTCAAATAATGCAGCCACTTGATATTCTTTTAATTTAAATTTTCAATTAAAACCTTAAATCATTATTATATTTACATAATAGTTTATTTTAGTATTATGTTGTTTTTCTTTAATAGGTTTATACTTTTATGATTAATATGATTTATACTCAATGGATGAAATGATAAAAGTTGATGTAGTGTTAATGTGCCGTTCTAGATGATCCTGCGTGAGTAACAATATGCTCTAAGAAGTGCTTCTACTAATTTTTTTTTTTGTGTGGTGTAATATGAGAAAATAGAAGTGATATTTTTAAAAATTGTAATGTAATTTAAATTTGCTATTTTGTTTTCTAAAACTTATAAATAATTAATGACTTTAATATGTTTAGGTTTCACAGTCATTATTAAAAATCATTAAACACCAACGAAAAAAACTTAATTCCAATACATTGTATGGACGATATACTAGTATGTTTACAAACATGCCTATATGTAAAGATTCAAGACAGATGTTTAAAATAAATGGGGAGATAAAAGAGTAGAACAAGTGAAATTTATGTGTTAAAATAAAAAATTTAAAAGGATTAGAATATGTAGATGTTGAAATAAGAGAAAATGATCTAAATAGTTATATCAGATGGTGTATGTGCTACTATAGCCACCTACATAATAATTTACTAATATGGTCAAAGTATTTTTACTACCTAACAATTTATGTAAGAAATATTATCAACAATTCAAAAACTAACACGCGATGTGTTGGGTCCACATTTTGTACTATGTATATAGAAAAAGCATATAAACAAATACTAAGTTTTTAATCCACCATTTTGTTTAGAAAATATTTAGGTATATAGATATATAGAAAATGTACGCCTTAATTATTAAGTTCTCATAATAAAAGCTGGTCACTGTTTCGAAGGTTTTTAGCAACTTTGATATTGAATCTTTTAATTATTACAACTTTTTTTTCCGAACATTCAGTCGGTATATGACATCTTGGAAAACCTCACCGTATAATAGTGAAGTCTTGCACGTATCCTAGACAATGAGATATCGACTACGGGTCGTTACAAGTATTCGGATGAAACAACTCCAAGGTTTGCCATCTCTAAGATCAAACTCAAGACCTTTGGTAAAACTGAGAGTGTCTTAACTTCTGTCTTTATGGTGTGGATAGAAGTATAACATTTTTTTTTATTGAAAAGCTTTTGATTGATCAATTGCAGTATACGAATGATTTGCTAAATTTTTGTACTTTCTTTTATGCTAATCGATATATCTTGTTCGTTAAATATTAAAGAACTTTTAATTTGTGGTTCTAAGTCATGATTGATAGTTCAGATACATGTTTCATGTCGTTAACACTTACGATGGTGGCAAAAGTTTTCATTATGACTTTCACTCTAGCTATATGTATTTATATTAAAATAGATACCCATTTTGTATGCATATCCATTTTACAAACAAGCTATTACGATGGTGGCAAAGGTTTTCTTACTTAAGTTGTTAGAGCATCAGGTATGGATACAGGATGCAGAACCATCCAGACTACCATCTCAGCGTCACATAAGTTTTCATCATTTCATCAGTTCTAGACAGTTATGGATACAAAACCATCCAGGACGCAGAACACCACTTTACCATACTTTATTTAATATATCACATATATTATTTTTTAACTATGTTTCATTCAATAGTGTATTAATAAAAAGATATTACTAATAATAGATTCATATATACTGATTACTGACATGTATATATAAAAATAAATAAAGGTCAATATTTAGTATTAATAAATAAAAGTCTGCATGTGATAATTTCATTGCAATTCATACGAAAAGAAATAAATTGTATGAACTAATAGAGAGCGAATGAGACTAACTAAAAAAATGCAAAAATGCAAGTAGATATCTTCATTGAATAAATAAATAAATAATGAATATCTAACATGCAAATAAACAAATAAGTTTAGCTGTTCTATATTAAATAAGTTATTTTATCAATAGATGGGGCCATCAATTTAAAAAAAAGCTAGATGCCGAACAATGGCAAAGAAACCACGGATCTTCATGTGGTGCTCGGCGCAGAACAAGGCAGAGATGGAAACTTGTTAGGCACCGATTGCCATGTAAGCTTTCGGGGTCGACATTTTGGTTCCATACCCTATGCTCTTAGGTAGGAAGAATTCTTGGACCATATTAATAAAATTTTATGTAGATGTCCAAAATAAGATATATATGTTTAAATATGACTATGTACGTAATTTTCCTTTAAAATAATCACCAAAAATTAAGCGAGAAAAAAAATTTCATATATTTAAAAAAGAAAATTTAAATTTGCTTTATTAGATTAAAAAATATTCATAATATTTTTATGACTGGAAATAAAAATTAAACGATAAAGATGAAATAGTTATATACTTCAACATTATTATTGATTTAGGTTTACACTTAATATATTTTTGTTAATTCAATAATGTTTGATAGATAAAAATAATAAATAAGAATAAAATAATAGGAGAGAGAGGCGGAAAAAGTTTTATTAAGAAAGTTTCTGAGTGTATTTTCTTACTTCTCGTTTAGTTATATAATATCAGATTATTAGTAATATAATATCAAATTATACTTTCTATATATTGAAATTTATGATAAATTATTTTATACACGTCAATAACTTATATAATTGTCATTATCAAGACTCATTCATCCAAACGAAATGTTACCTTTCGGTGGTTACCAAAAGTTCGAGTTTATAGAAGTTTGAGCATGTTTTGATGTAGTTTCAAATGTCTTGTCTTGTTTAGAATGTTGCCAAAAATTGAAATTTGTGACACATTATATTAATCGTGAATGCATACAATCGAAGGGGGAAAATACACACAACTCAGCCACATTTGTACTCGTGGTGTCACCTTCTATGTTTAATCCCTTGTGGTGAGATCAAGTTCGATAAATGAGATTGATGTTGGATTTTTATACCTTTTTACTTGCGACAAATTGTTGTTTGGTACAAAGTGTCTTAGTAAAGTAAGAACATCAGTTTTAGAAATTTCCCACTGTATCTAAAAAAGATTTGTTTATCTAATAAGGTTTATCATATGTTTTGTTATTACATATCAACCCTTGCTTGAGTTGATCTAACAAAAATTGCCACTTTATAATAATTCGGAATTAGATATATAAGTGAAAACTAGAAATTAAATTAATTAGACATGTGTGATTTAATACGTTTAATACGTGATCATATATAAACACTAGATTATAATTAAAAGGGTTTGCTAAATACAGCTCTTAGGGCTGTGTTTAAGATGCATAAATTGTTTGTACATTTACCATGAAAATCAGGGGGCGAACTTTTAATATGAAAGGTACAAGTTTTTTTATGCACGTTAGATACAGTCCTTAGGGCTGTATTTAACATTTCTCATAATTAAATTAACAAACCCGAATTCATGTTCACCTCGATTGACCATACTTATAGCAAAATAAAAAAAAACTTGGTACACCTATAATTGTATGCTTTATTTTATTTTATTTTTCCTTTTAATTTAATTTTCTAGTTTCAAAATGATTTTAACGTTTCTAAACCGTTCAAAACGTTATTATCATAAGCAAGATATTGTTCATTCAAAACTTAATAACGTTGGATGAAACTTTATACAACAAAATATTAAACGACTATTGTTTTACACAAACAAATATTTCAAATATGGCTAGATGGATTGATATTTCTGTCTTAATCAACTAGACAAAAAGAGTTTCTCGAATCATATAATAGTTACTTTGATAAAAGCTAATTTTATAAATATATTAAAGCCAAACTTCGTACATGACTCTCTACAAATGGTCCTCAACTCTCCATCTCGTCCTCAACTCTCCATCTCTCCTCTTGTCTTCTTCACCCTCTATTTCTCTACTTTCTAATAAAGTAAATCCCTCACCCCTATTAAATATTTCTGACTTTAAAATACCTTATTTATCCTTGGATTTTTTTCCCCTCTACGTAACTACCCAAAATCCCTAATAAAACAGACTATCTTCCCCATTACTGTCGTTGCATCGCGCATATACCATGCTCGTTTACTTAAAAAGAGAATTGCTTTTCTTGTGTAGTCGACTTCAAATGCCTCAAAATATACTCCAAACAAGCCAACCAAGACAAAGTTAATACAAAACTAAAATAAAGTTATCTTAAAATGATTGCATTTAAATTAATGAAGTTAATTTTAATATTAAATTGATTGCACCAAAATTCCAGCCCAATCCAACTGACAATTTTAGGCCAAATCAACAAATATGGAAAGAAAAAATGTTAAAATAAAGATAGTCGGCCTCACATTCACGTGCAACTCATTACATACCCTGCAAATTTATATGGGTCATTTTGTGGTCCCACTAATCTTTCCCAAAACAATTGTTTTGTAACAAAATTATCATCACAAAAGTTAGGAATTTTATTTTTTTGACTTCTTATTTTTTTCTTCTTCTTTTCTCATATTGAATTGAAGTTCTATTATGTGTCGCTAATAAAAGTTATGGGCTTTGAGTGTTCTTTATGAAGAAACTATATTTAAAACAATAATAAAGCTAGAATTATATTTTCTTGAAGAGATAATAATTTTATCTTTTTAACTTATTTTTTTTTCCAAAATTTTTTTTCCCTTAGGTTTTGTTTATTTTCTGTATATTGAGTTCAAGTTTTCTTTTTCTTTTTTTTAGTAGTTTTTTAAACAAGTTTACATATTTATATTAATTTACCATTTTTGGTTGATATTGAAGTAATGGGTCACTGAATTATATGTTTTTTGAGTGTTCTTTATTGAGGAAATATATGTATAAAAAAAAGGCCAAATTATTATCTTGTTGAAGAGAATATAATTCTATATTGACCCTTATCTTGTTTTGTGCTTAAAGTTGCAAGCTTTCTCTAGAGAAGAATCTAATCTTGAGGTGAGTTGTTCATATTCTTGATCTTTATCTGTGTAACTTTAATCTTTGTGCTATGCATTTGATATATACTGTTTGATTCCAGTTTCCAAATTGGGTTTTAACCTTTATATATTTTCTTGAATTATTAGGGGAAAAAGTTTCAATCTTGATTAAGATTCAAGGGATCTTGAATTTCTGTGTCTGAACCCATAAAAATGTCATCTAAATCAACTAGTAGAACTCATTGTTCCAAAAGTAGTTCATCAAGGTTGAAACATGGTGCTAGAGTAGTATTACAGACCCCAATTGATGCTAAACTTCATGTCGATTTTGAAGAATCCGAAAGACAATTTGATTACTCGACTTCTGTCGATGTTAATGCCTCGACTTCAACTAGTAATGTTCCATCGTCGACTGTATCGTCTTATTTACAAAAAATGCAAAGAGGGAGTCAAATACAACCTTTTGGTTGTTTGATTGCCATTGATGAACAGAGTTTTGGTGTCATAGCGTATAGTGAAAATGCCTTAGAGATGCTTGATTTAGCTCCACACGCAGTCCCCAGTATAGAGCAACAAGAGGCTTTAACATTTGGGACGGATGTACGAACCCTTTTTAAATCCTCAAGTGCATCTGCACTTCAAAAAGCAGCTAACTTCCAAGAGGTTAATCTGTTGAATCCTATATTAGTTCATTGTAGGAGTTCAGGTAAACCGTTTTACGCCATTTTACATAGGAATGATGTGGGGTTGATGATAGATTTAGAGCCTGTGAATCCTGCAGATGTGCCCGTAACTGCTGCTGGAGCTTTAAAATCTTATAAGCTTGCAGCTAAATCAATATCTAGGTTACAATCTTTACAAAGTGGGAATATATCACGAATGTGTGATGTGTTGGTTAAAGAAGTGAGTGATTTAACCGGTTATGATCGTGTTATGGTTTATAAATTTCATGAAGATGAACATGGTGAAGTTATTGCTGAGTGTCAAAAACCCGATCTTGAACCTTATCTTGGCTTACATTACCCTGCTACTGATATCCCACAAGCTTCAAGGTTTCTTTTTATGAAAAATAAGGTTAGAATGATTTGTGATTGTGCGGCTCAATCCGTGAAGGTGGTTCAAACCAAGAGTTTGTCCCAGCCGTTGAACCTCTCTGGGTCTGCTTTGAGGGCACCACATGGATGTCATTCGCAGTACATGGCAAATATGGGCTCGATTGCATCTCTTGTGATGTCTGTAACGATCAATGAGGGTGATGATGACGATGAGGATGATGGTGAGGAATCTGAAAGTGGAATCTATCAGCAACAAAAGCAAAAGGGGAAAAGATTATGGGGTTTGGTGGTTTGTCATCATTCAACTGCTCGATTTGTACCATTTCCTTTGAGGTATGCATGTGAGTTTTTGATTCAAGTTTTTGGTGTTCAAATAAATAAAGAAGTTGAACTGGCTGGTCAATTGCGTGAAAAACATATCTTGAAAACACAAACCGTGCTTTGTGATATGCTTTTGAGAGTTGCTCCTATGGGGATCATGACTCAATCGCCTAATGTAATGGATCTTGTTACATGTGATGGGGCAGCTCTATACTACAAGAATAAGTGTTCATTACTCGGGATAACTCCAACAGAATCACAAATCAGAGATATAGCAAATTGGCTTCTGGAAGAGCATGCAGGGAGTACTGGTTTAAGTACGGATAGTCTCATGGATGCCGGATATTCAAATGCTTTGATTCTGGGACCAGCTGTTTGTGGAATGGCGGCTGTCAAGATTACCTCGAAAGATTTCCTTTTTTGGTTTCGGTCCCATACAGCTAAGGAAGTGAAATGGGGTGGGGCAAAACATGATCCTGATGATAAAGATGATGGAAGAAAAATGCATCCACGATCGTCATTTAAAGCGTTTTTGGAAGTGGTTAAGAACCGGAGTTTACCATGGGAAGATGTGGAAATGGATGCCATTCATTCTTTACAATTGATACTTAGGGGGTCTTTGCAAGATGACGAGATGGTAGTTGATGCTGCTGCTGATGATGATGGTATGAAAACAATATGTGTTCCCCCCATTGATACGAGCATACAACGGGTTGATGAACTGCGGGTTGTAGCTAATGAAATGGTTCGGCTTATTGAGACAGCTTCGGTTCCTATACTCGCAGTTGATGGTAATGGAAATATCAGTGGTTGGAACGATAAAATAGCCGAGATTACTGGATTGCCATTGGATCAAGCTGTTGGTGTCCCGCTAGTCAATTTGGTTGTCGATGACTCGGTTGATGAAGTGAAAATGATGCTCTCCTCTGCTTTACAAGGTAATCTTTTGCACACACGTGTTAACGGCTTTCCAATAGAGGTGGCAAATGGTTTGGTCCAGTGGGTTGGTTAACGGGTGACAGTGGATAATTTTTGTTACAGGTTGAGCCACAACACTTTTTGTCTATAGTTTCAGAATATATTAATATACACCTGTGGGGAATATGATTTGCAAAATATACATTATTTCGATAATTATCAACTTTATAGCTTAAAATGGTTTAGGAGGTTTATATACATTACAACTACACTTTGGACAACTTTCTACCAAATTGACCATTTTTGTACCATGTATTTTTCTTGTTCTCCCTGACTAACCCGTTAGATAAGACATAACCACAAATGGGTGGATTAACCACATCTAATAGTTTGTGTTGCTCTTGTATTGTCTTTGTTCTTATATGTAACCTTGTGTGTGACAAATGATGTATGCTGTTCAATGCAGGGATCGAGGAGAAAAATATTGAAATTAACCTTAAATGTTTCGGTAGTCAAGAAACAGATGGTCACGTGACACTTGTTACAAATGCTTGTTGCAGCCGTGATTTAAGTGAAACGATCGTAGGGGTATGCTTTGTCGGACAAGATCTAACAGGTCAAAAGTTAATCACAGACAAATACACAAAAGTCAAAGGTGATTATACTAGTATTGTGCGTAACCCATGTGCTCTTATTCCCCCGATCTTCATGATGGATGAGTATGGTAAATGCTTGGAATGGAATGATGCCATGGAAAAGTTAACCGGTTTGAAGAGGGAAGAAGCCAGCAACCGTATGCTTCTTGGTGAAGTTTTTACTGTTGGTAGTTTCGGCTGTCGGGTAAAAGAAGATACTCTGACAAGGCTCAAAATATTACTAAATGAGGTAATATCTGGGTTAGATTCAGATAAATTGTTGTTCGGGTTTTTTGACCAAAATGGTAAGTACGTGGAGGCGTTACTTTCTGCCACCAAAAGAGTTGATGGAGATGGAAAGATTACGGGGGTTTTGTGTTTTCTACATGTAACGAGCCCTGAGCTTCAACATGCCATGTTGATGCAGAAAATGTCTGAGCAGGCTGCTTTAAATAGCCTTACAAAGGTGTCTTATTTGCGCCATGAACTAAAAAGTGGTTTAAACGGGATCAAATGTATTGAGGACTTGATGGTAGCAACAGCATTGCGTGAAGACCAGAGACATATTGTGCATAAGAGTCACTTGTGTCGAGAACAATTAGCACAGATTGTAGATGATTCCGATATAGAAAGCATCGAACAATGGTATTGTTTTCTAACTGATCTTATGAGATCTTTTATTCATATTTTGATTTTTAATATGTTTGGATGTACATTTTGAAATAGATTATCTCTTGACTTCGATTTGAAGCTACAATAAGCAAATTTATGTATCGTATTATAGAAAGTTTCAACTTATTCAGTTTTCCCTTCTAAGCCATCGAGCTTTAGATAAATAATTTTGAGGGACTTTTATTTCCATTCCACAAAATGCGCCTACTTTTTTCATAAAAAATAACCCTTTTCATATTTTATCAATGAATTTCCATAATAATCAGAAGTTGGCAACACTCATAAAATCTGATTAACTGATTAGTACAATATGAAATGGCAGTACCACATCCAAACACCATTTATCCATTTTGTATTAGCCCGTTCTGTTGCATCTTATTTATATCTGATTATTCACTATCACATGATGTCTTTCAGCTATTTGGAAATGAAATGCGCGGAGTTTAAACTTGGGGAGTCTTTGGAGGTGGTTTTGAACCAAATCACGATCCTGAGCCGTGAACGGAAGGTGGAGGTCGTTTATGATGCACCCGAACAAGTGTTATCGTTATCTGTATTTGGTGACAATTTGAGGCTTCAACAAGTCCTTTCTGACTTCTTATCAAATGCTCTCAGTTTCACTCCTCAATATGAAGGATCTTCAATTCAGTTTCGTGTGACTCACAGGATGGAACACATAGGAACAAAAATTCAAGTTGCACATCTTGAATTTAGGTGAATGATCTCGCCATACTCTCGTGTTTGAAATATTTATATTGAATCTATACATAACAAGTGGTTTTGAAATGGCAGAATTACCCATCCGGCACCTGGGATCCCAGAGAAATTGATTCAAGATATGTTCCACACCAGCAGAAGTGTCTCAAGAGAAGGTCTTGGACTTTACATAAGCCAAAAGCTCGTGAAAATCATGAATGGAACGGTACAGTATCTCAGAGAAGCCGATAGAGCTTCTTTCATTGTTTTGATCGAGTTTCCAGTATCACACTTGTCGACTGCTGGCAGTAAACGCTCAAAAAGAAACTGATAAAACGGAGGCCATTGAGTGTTTCAAGTCAGAGACATGAAAAGTTTGATTGGTCCACCGTGTTTGTAACCTGGTCCGTTTTTTTTTTTTTTTTTTGGTTTTTGTACAGGAGAAGAGAAGATGATGTTCATCAAAGTTTCATGAATTTCTTTGTACCGGATTTTGAATGTTAAATATTATATATAGTATACCATAGTGTTGTAACTTGTAACATGCATAATCCATTTGTTACAATTTCTTCTTGTATAAGTTTATGTTATAGATAGAAGCTATTTCAAGGAATAATCAAATCTTGGTACTGATTATATATTGAATATGATTGCATAAAAATTCTTAAATCATAATTTTTTATTTTTATTTTATTGTTTATGACAATGATTTTAGTCAAATATTTCTTTGTGTGTAATTTTGCATCTTATTTGTTCCTGTTTTATCTTTTCTGATACTAGGCTAGTGTTCGGACAATTTCAAGTAATTCAAAATAAATAAATAAATAAAACTTTGGGGTTTGTTAAATACAACTCTTAGGGCTGTGTTTAAGGTGCATAAATTGTTTGTACATTTACCATGAAAATCAGGGGGCGGACTTTTAATATGGAAGGTATAAGTTTTTTTATGCACGTTAAATATAGCTTTTAGGGCTGTATTTAGCATTTCCCTAAAACTTTTTATGAAAGTTCGAAGAAACTTAAAATTCTTTGTAAGACCATCTTTGACGCTGAATGTGTTATTTTGTTTAAAATCTATACACATATATATTACTAGTGAAGTAGTGATTTTGAAAACTAGAAATAAATTTACAAAGAGTGTAACAATGTTTCAAAGTAACACTTTATTATTAACACACAAAAGGCTAATACACAATTCGAAATGTGTATACCTAACATTGGCGCCATTATTTTTTCACACAAAAGAAACCTTTTTTATCAATATCCCTCAAACCCCAAATCCATCAAAATATGAATCACTTCTTAACAAATATCAATATTCTTGTTCTTTACAAGATTCAAAGCAACTTCATTTACACATTTTTAAAAGTGGGTATACTTGTGATGTATTCTTGGTCAATACCCTTATCAATATACATACACGAATCGGTGATATGGTCTCTGCACGTAATGTGTTTGATGAAATGCCTGTAAGAAACTCGATTTCTTGGTCTTGTTTGATTTCGGGGTATACAAGAAACCATATGGAGGGTGAGGCTTGTAATGTTTTTAGGGAGATGATTTGTGAGGGGTTCCCGCCTGTTCATTATGCTATTGGGAGTGTTTTGAGAGCTTGTCAGGTTTTAGGAAGTAGTGGGGTTGGTTTCGGGCTGCAAGTTCATGGCTTTGTAGCGAAAACTTTGAACGCTTTTCATGAGGTAGTGTGTAATGGGTTGATTTCGATGTATGGGAATTGTATGGGTTCGGTTGATTGTGCTTCTCGTGTTTTTGATGAGATGGAAGTTAGAAGTTTGGTGTCGTGGAATTCAATTATTTCGGTTTATTCTAACAAGGGAGATACAGTTTCCGCTTTTAAGCTCTTACATGGTATGCAAGTTGAGGGGTTTCGCCCAACTGAATATACATTTGGAAGCCTAATAACGTCAGCTTCTCTATTATCAGAACCGGGATCATTTTTGCTTCAACAAGTGATGTGCACAATACAAAAGTCTGGAATTTTATATGACTTGTATGTGGCCAGTGCTTTGGTGAATGGGTTTGCTAGGGCTGGACTAATTACCACAGCTAAAAAGATTTTTGAATCGATGGATGTAAAAAATGTAGTTTCGATGCATGGACTGATGGTAGGATTGGCAAGACAAAAACGCGGAGAAGAAGCTGTTGAAGTTTACATGGGGATGAAAGATTTAGTCAGGTTAACATCCGATTCTTATGTAATTCTTCTGAGTACTTTTAGTGAATTTTTTTCAGTTGAGGAAGGGAGAAGAAAGGGCAGAGAGGTTCATGGTTATGTTATCCGTAATGGGCTAATTGATTCTAATGTTGCGATTGGAAACAGTCTGATTAACATGTATGCCAAATGTGGCTCAGTTATGAATGCCGCCTCTGCGTTTAAAGCTATGATAAACAAAGATGAAGTTTCATGGAATTCAATTATTACTGGTTTTGATCAGAATGGTTACTTTAGGGATTCAATTATGATGTTTCACGCAATGAAGAGAAATCAATTGAAGCCGGCAAATTTTACTTTGATCAGTGCTTTGAATTCGTGTGCTGGTTTGGGTTGGCTAAGGTCAGGAGAACAAATACATTGTGAAGGGGTTAAGTTGGGACTGGATACTGATGTTTCGGTTTCAAATTCTCTCATTGACTTTTATTCAGAGACGGGATGGATAAACAACTGCAAGAAAGTGTTTTCATCGATGCTTGAATATGATCAGGTTTCTTGGAATTCCATTATTGGTGCATTTTCTGATTCTGATAATTTAGTTCCAGAAGCTGTTGAATATTTCATGAAAATGATGCGTGGTGGGTGGCAGCCTAACTTGATAACCTTTGTAAATATCCTTGGAGCAGTATCATCTCTTTCAGCAAGTGAACTGGTGAGACAAATTCACGGGTTAACACTAAAATACCGTGTTGCTGATGATAAAGCAATTGAAAATGCAATTCTTAAGTGTTATGGTAAATGCGGACATATGGATGATTGTGAGAAAGTTTTTTCAACTATGGATGGTCGAAAGGATGAAACGAGTTGGAACTCTATGATCTCTGGCTACATACACAACGAGCTACTGAACAAAGCTATGGACTTGGTTTCAGTTATGCTGACCAATGGTCAAAGACTAGATCGCTACACTTTGGCGACTGTTCTTAGTGCATGTGCATCAGTTGCAACACTCGAACGTGGTATGGAAGTCCATGCTTGTGGGATTAGGGCTTATTTGGACTCTGATGTTGTGGTTGGGAGTGCTCTTGTTGACATGTATTCAAAATGTGGAAGAATTGACTATGCTTCACGGTTTTTCACATCTATGCCTGTTAAGAATGTTTATTCTTGGAACTCGATGATATCTGGATATGCAAGACATGGACATGGAGACGAATCTTTAAAGATTTTTAAGAAAATGAAGCTAGAAGGTCAACTTCCTGATCATGTGACTTTTATTGGTGTCTTATCAGCTTGTAGCCATATGGGTTTGGTTGATCAAGGGTTTGAGCATTTTAACGACATGAGTAAAGTATACGGGCTAAACCCCAAAATGGAGCACTTTTCTTGTATGGTAGACATTCTTGGACGGGCTGGCGAGTTTGATAAAATGGAGGATTTCTTAAACAAGATGCCAATGAACCCAAGCATGCTAATCTGGCGAACCGTACTTGGAGCTTGCTGTAGAGCAAGTGGTGAAAGAACCACAGACTTAGGTAGGAGGGCCGGGTCAAAACTTTTGGAACTGGACCCTGATAATGCTGTAAATTATGTGCTTCTTTCTAACATGTATGCAGCTAAAGGTAATTGGGAAGACATGAAAAAGACTCGTTTTTTGATGAAACGAGCTGCAGTGAAAAAGGAAGCTGGTTGTAGTTGGGTAACCATGAAAGATGGTGTTCATGTTTTTGTAGCTTCTGACAAATCACATCCTGATACCGATGCAATCTACAAAAAGCTCAAGGAGTTGCTAGGAAGAATGAGGGAGATGGGGTATGTACCCGAGACTAAATATGCGCTTCGTGATCTTGAAATCGAGAATCAAGAGGAGATCTTGAGCTACCATAGTGAAAAACTTGCAGTTGCCTTTGTTCTTACTAAAAATTCAGAAATGCCCATTAGAATAATGAAGAATCTTCGCGTCTGTGGTGACTGTCACACGGTCCTCAAGTATGTTTCAAAGATCGTGGGGAGGTTAATCGTTGTTAGGGATTCACATAGATTCCATCACTTTTCTGATGGTAAATGTTCTTGTGGGGATTATTGGTAGGGTAGATCTGTTAGGCTTACAAGTTGTAAGAAAAGATGTTCTCTTAACAGTTTTAGGATCATAGTTTTTCTACATTCATTTGTTCCATGTTATTATATCAAACCATATGTATCCAATGTAATGACCAACAGCGAGATAGAAAATAGAACGATTTTGTCTTTGCTATGTCGTTCTTTTAAAATAGAAAGATTTTGGCTTATATAATATTTTGTATTTATGAATGTCATATATGAAATTGTACAAACTTTTAAAAAAGGTTTTTAACCTTAGGAGGATCGTTCAGGATTCGAGTCTCACTTCTCACATTTTTTGTGATGGATTAATAAAGGGTTTTCCTGAGTGTTGAGTTTCATCTCAGACATACAAAGATAGAATCTTTCTAAAAACAACATCTAATGTGTGTGTAAATCAAAATCACAAAATGGACCAGTAGAGATAATGGGCCAACTCAGTGGAGTACAAGGCCCACTTAAAACATAGTACAGTCCATATTACCAAACTAACTTTACTGCCCTAATTCTTGATTTCTTCCCGGCTGTCCATTATCGCCGGTGACTTTTTCCGGCGGTTCAAACCCTAAAATTCATCACGGTACGTTCTAAGTCCTCTATATACTTGCATGTAATAAAGTTTCTGACTTCGTGTAAGTAGTTTGAATTTGGAGCTCATTGGGAGTTAGTTCAACTCCTTATAACTGAATTTGTTGAAAAGATAGTTTTGTATGAAATTAAAGTATCTGAAACTAGCTGAAATATATCTTCTGTTGTAAAAAAAAAAAAAAGATTAAGTCTTTGTATTAGTTGTGATGATTCTTGTAAATATTGAAATTGTAGCAGGTACATTTTGTTATTTATGGATGCCGTTGTCTTAATTGTTAGTGTATGATGAAAATTGGGAGAAGTACCGAAAATTTTGACCCTGGTATCTTTTTCAGTAGCCATTTAACTTAACAGGTACTCCTGAATAAGTCATGAATGGCACGTCAAACGCACTTCTGAATATTAGTAGCTTATTCACCCGCACTACAGTCCCAACCGCGGCTCATGTTGAGTCTTTGCTATATAGTTATGCTGCAAAAAAATCTCTCACGGACATCACGAAACTCCATGGCCATCTCATCATATCGGGATTCCTTGCACAATGGGAATCTAGCTATGTTCCTGGTCTTCTTGCATCTGGGTATGCATTATCTGGTCATGTTCCGTATGCTCGTCAACTTTTTGATGTATTGCATCTGAGAACTAAGCGTGCGTACAATAGTATGATAAGGTTGTATACTGAGAAGGGATATCCGTATAATGCACTGGAGGTATTTTTGGAAATGTTTAAGTCAGGAAGAATGAAGGCAGACAGGCTCACCTACCCTCATGTGGTTAAGGCTTGTGCTGAACTATCGATGTCTCAGTTTGGTTTATCGGTTCATGGTTTGGTTATAAGTACCGGTGTTGATTCTAATACATTTGTGGGTAATTCATTGCTTGCAATGTACATGAGTTTTGGTGAGCAAGATGGGGCCAGACGAGTTTTTGATGAGATGCATGACAAGTGTGTGGTGTCTTGGAACACTTTGATAAGTGGGTATTTCAGAAATGGATGTGCTAACGAGTCTTTGAGGGTTTTTAATGAAATGGTTAATGCAGGTGAGGATATTGATAAAGCCACTGTTTTATCAGTACTGCCTGCATGTGCATATCTGAAAGAGTTGGATGTAGGGAGAAAGGTTCATGATTTGGTGAAAGAGAAGGGTTTGGCGGAAAGTTTGTTTGTTAGGAACGCTTTGGTGGATATGTATGTTAAATGTGGTCAGATGGACGATGCGCGAATTATGTTTAATGAGACTAGTGAAAGAGATGTGGTGACGTGGACTTCCATGGTAAATGGTTACATTGTGAATGGTGATGCACAAAGTGCCATATCACTCTGTCCATTTATGATGCTTGAAGGTGTAAGGCCTAATGCATTAACTCTTGCTTCTTTACTTTCAGCGTGTGCAGCTTTGAAGGATTTGAAGCAAGGTAAGAGCTTTCATGGATGGGCGTTGAAGAACTATCTTGATTCTGATGTTAATGTGGAAACTGGACTGATTGACATGTATGCTAAATGTGCATTTGTCACTTATAGCTTCAGTGTGTTCAATAAAACATCAAAAACAAGAACAGCCCCATTTAATGCAATTCTTTCTGGATGCTCTGAAAATGGGCTAGGTAGAGAAGCAATAATGTTGTTTAAAGAAATGAGGCTGGAAGGTGTAGTAACCAATGAAGCAACTTTAAAAAGTCTTTTACCTGCGTATGCGATTACAACAGATCTTAAACAGGTAACAAGTTTCCATGGTTATCTAATAAGATCAGGGTTTCTTTCAAAAAGTGATCTGGCCACTGGTTTAATCGATATATACTCAAAATGTGGAGCTCTAGAACAAGCTCACATGGCCTTCAATGAGGTTCCTTCAAAAAAAAGAGATATTATATTATGGAGTGTGATTATAGCTGGTTATGGGAAACACGGGAATGGGGAGGTAGCACTTTCACTATTCAATCAAATGGTTCGATCTGGGGTGGAACCGAATGAAGTCACATTTACTTCTGTTCTGCATGCGTGTAGCCATTCAGGTTTGGTGGATGAGGGTTTGAGCTTATTCCGGTTCTTGCTAAAAGATCAGAAAGTCAACCCCCGTCCTTCCCATTACACCTGTATTATCGATCTTCTCGGTCGAGCAGGGAGGCTTGAGGAAGCATACGAGTTAATTGCAACAATGCCCACTGCTCCTAATCATACAGTTTGGGGTGCGTTATTGGCTGCGTGTGCTGTTCATGAGAATGTGGAATTAGGGGAAGTGGCTGCAAAGTGGCTTTTCGAGTTAGAACCTGAAAACACTGGTAATTACATTTTGATGGGGAATATTTATTCTGCTGTTGGGAAGTGGGAAGAAGCAGAGAACATGAGAAACTTGATTGATCAAATCGGACTCAGGAAATCTCCGGCTCATAGCTTTATAGGGGGCAGACATGGATGAAGCCAATTTCTGTACAAAGTGCTTTTGGGCTTGTTAAAAGTACATTTATTAGTTAAAAACGATTTCCAAGTTAATTGTACAACAATACAGCTCTCTAAATATGGTTGAATCTGAGAATAGACAACTCTTGTATTATACAACAAGATTGATTATAATGATAAAATCAATGTACATATGCTTTTATCATAGATCAAGTCATCTAGTATACACAAAATGAGTATAGGCTCCCGAACAGGGTTGATTATGTTGTGTAATATGTATGATTATTTATGGGATGGCCGGCAGATGTTTGATAATGCCTGATATAGATCTGGTTTCTTTTCCAGCTATAAGGCCAGCTTACCAAGAGAAGATATGCTTCTCAAACCTTGAATCTTCTTGTGAAGATTATAAGTTCAGGTATTTATATTGTTAATTGTGTGAAGCAAATCTGCCGAGTTACAAAGAAACTGGAATTGCCAACCTGAAAATTCGTTTTACTTTACATGACCATGATTGCTTCAGATTGAAATGATGGCACTTTTAACTCTAATTAATAGTGAGTGTTACTGTAATGCATTAACTTCAACATACCTTGATTAGGCCAAGTTCCCTGGTAATCCTTACAAGAAAAACCTCCTTGTTTATGTAAAACTAAGAACATGTCATGCTCCCTTTCATGATATATACTTCTATGACAATCCTTTTCTAAAAAGTTGTCTCTTTCTTCAGAGGAGTTATTGATGTTTCTTGGCGGTTCTTTCATTCGATTCCAAGACAATTTTGGCTTGTTTTTCCCCCCACAAAGTTCCATCTATTTAAAGTTCAATCATGTCAAGGGAATATTAGGTATTAAAGATTCACTTTTGAACAGGGATTACCAAAATGGGTCGGGTGCTCAAATGAATTATAGGCATTCTATGACATTTCGACTCTCTAGATGTATTTCCTTCGTCCATTTATGTTTATCTAATTATAGATGTATACTATGATCTTTTAGCCTTAAATCCACGAGGGAATTCGGGTTTATAAGGTGATCAAGAAATAGGATAGAGAAAATGGGTGAAATGAAGAATACATTGTTACTAATGGTTAAGTCATTGAATGCAGATCTCTCTGGTAAACGATATCAAACATGGTTCTTGTGGGTATGTCATGTCACGCTAATAATATAAACCTTTATATGTGTACCTTTTATTCTCCAAAAAGATTTGATTGTATTTCAAGTCCAGGGTGTTGCAAAGCATGGAACATCTATGCGTGTTAGCGTGACACGAAGCAAGAAGGAAACGATTGCGTGCTTTGAGGACCAAAAGTCAGCTTCGAGTGTGGATACATGGGGCGAACTCTATCATTGCTGAGACCACCATTCTCTGGAGCAAATCTTAAACAAAAGTTAAAGTTTGTCATGACCCTTATGTTTACTTGCAGAAATACTACCCCCTTTAATGTTGTTATTATTATTTTTTTGCATGAGAACCAGAGAAAAATCAACCGGAAGAATATGACGAGCATATGTTCTGATTTAGGCCCATTATAACTGCCTGTATATGTTAAAAAAAAATTAATTGTCTTTATGCCGTTATGTTCCGGCTCGAGTAAGAATAAAAAGAGCCAAATGAATCCATATCTATCCATCCATATATGTTCCAGCTTTTTTAAGTTGCAAATTTTGGTCCTTTATGTTTCGAAATTTAAACTTCTGAAAGATTTTCATCACAACAATTAAATCGCTCGATCGTAGCCAGGGTCTTTGTCCCTTAGACCCGCTCCCAGGGGCGTTCTCCTCTCCGCCGTCTTCGCTCCTAAGATCATAATAAATTCAAATAAATGTGCACTTTTGCATCTTCATACTTATATGATGTCTTATTATGGTGAAATTGGTCAAACAAATTATTCCATTTACATTAATTTATCCAACAATTTCATCTTTGAAAATGTAGTTGATATGACAATAAGAAAGGTTAATTTCGATCTTTGTTGTGGTCATACTTTCATTTCATATGTATGTCATTTCTTTGCTCAACATGGGTCAAAAAAAAGGGTGGGGGTGGCGCACCATGTGGAGGGGCAAAAAGGTTTGTGGTATGTCCAAATTATTTCTAACGTTTAATAATCTTTTATATACACGGTTAATGTATCAAAATGATAGTTGTTTTTTTTTTTTTTTTTTCAAATAAAACTCAACTTATTTTTCATTATCTCAAAGGTAAATTAACTTGATTATTGTTATATTAAAAATAAAATAAAATTTACAATCTTCTATAACCTTAGTGAGCAAAACATAATTTATAAACTTGAATATTGGGGACTACACATTTAAGCGCTTACATATATCCTCAATTCCTCATATAAATCTAGCATAAAACACAAGTCATATTAAGCAAAGTATTTAATAACAATGACTTTTTATCAAAATGTGAATGTTTTAATTTATATAAAAGAAAGGTTGTCATACCTTAAAACTTTAAAAAGGTTGTCATACCTTAAAACTTGAACAAGATAACACTTTATACCAATTATATAAACATCTGAAATAAATATTCATTAGACTTTTTCATATCTTGACCGTTTAAGTTATTTTTAACTTGGGAAATCTTTACCCAATATAGATATAAATGAATCGTGTAAAACGTGACCTTCCAAAACGGTGACAGGTTACCTCTTTATCTTTAATAATTAAAGAGTGCTTATGTGGCTGCACACTCACAATCTTAATCTGGGTTTACATACATCATATGACACCACCAGAATGTATCTCCATGACCCCATTGATCCATATATACATCAACATCGATCCATATATACATACATATATAACAGATTATATACAACAAACCATATGAACACCACCAGATTATATAATTTCAATATATACATCGATCATATGAACACCACCAGATCCTGACAACAACATCGATCCATATATACATACATACACCAGATTATATAATTTCCAAAGCACATTTGTATATCCATCCCTACTTTCTCTCTGATATTTTGTTGTTGAAAAGATTTTGACATGAAAACCACCCAACAACTACCTGACGTGGTTATCTCAACAAATCTGACCACCTACAAGGTTTTGTTTACAATATAAGTACTACTAATAGCTTCCTTAGGATATTCCGACCAAAACCTAGAAAGTCCCACCACCACAGCCTCCCACGCGCCGCCTTACACATCGCCGGAATCTACAAGTTCCGGCCAGATATAAGTTTTCCCGGCGAGTCTAACATCACCGCTGCTGCCATTTTCTAATTCGGTAACTTCCGAACAAACTCATCTTATCAATTTCAATTTTGCTTCCTCCGCCGCCATCTGCCGCCGCCGAACGCCGTTTTAGATGCTTTGTGGGCTGTTAACCTATTAAGAAATGAATAATGATGTTTCTGCGAACAAAAATTTCATCTATTAAGAAATGAATAATTATGTTTTCATTACTGTGAAACACATATGAGGGTATACAATATCTAATATGTGGGGTTACTGGGAATTTGATCAATAATGAAAAGGTTGGGAATATATTATTTTTGGGGATATATGTAAGTTAAATATATGATGTGGCTATTGATCTAGAACCACGTGGCAGGCCAGCTGGGTTGTTACCGGCAAACATAATTTTCTAGCCGGTGACTTACATTATTCATTCAATTTACCGGGTTTTTTATATACAATGAACTCAAATAAAGTTTCTTTCTTACAATAATAAATGAAAAAATGAAAGACAAGTTACATACCCACCAAAATACTTTTCCAAACAAAAAACATATGTAAACCCAATGCCCATATTTGGTTTCTCTTACCTACAGTGTTCTCACATCAAAATTAATTTTGATGAATGAATTGTTATATATGAATTGTGAAACGCGGGGGACATATAAAAGTATTACATTTATACATATTAAAAGCTAACACAGTCATAATAAAAAGAAATACTTAAAATTTATAGAAACTGATACAATCTATATCTATATATATATTAAAACAGTAGTTAATCGAGCCTTATGAAACACCTTTCAAAGTCAAAGTTATGTTAAAAATTTGTCATGTAGGATCTACCCGATGTGGCAACTCTATATTTTATTTGTATATATCTATTTAATTTAAATACATTTGAATTAATTAATTAGGTAAAGATTATATCAAATAAATATTACAATATATTTATTTAAAAAACTAATTAATAACTCCATTGATATATTTTTAGAATTATATTAAACTTTGATAAGATATTCTATAAGATATTATGCATTCAAAATCAAGACATGTTGTTTTATTATTTTTCAATTTATGGTCAAGTCTAAGTATAGTAACTTACTCGATTTTAGACTGTGTCTTATCAATATTGAATCATCATACATTTAAGTCATAAAAGTTTATAATTTTGAAGATATACGGTTCAAAGTTTTATACTTTGCAAGTTTTAATACAATAATCATATGTTCGTCACTGTCATTATTAGCCGAGACATATTGATGAAATTGTTTGTCGTAGTCATTCCACAAGACACATGCTATAATAATTTCTTTATAATAATTTTTTTTTGAAACCAATTGTACTTATAATGTGATATTATTATGAAAGATAATTAAGAATTAAAATATAACATGCATATGTTTATTTTCAATCACATGTCCAATGATAATTAGATAGCAATTAGGATTGTATTTTCATATTCTTTGATAACAATTAGTATTTTAGATTTGAGTGACAATTGTAACTTCAAACATTAATACGCAAAAATAATATATAAAAAAGGAGAAAATTATGTACCTTTTTATTGAGAAATAAAATGAATCTTGAATGAAGTTCATATTGATTTGAATTTAATATTCATGTAACCTTCTGTTGTAAATCGTGGTTTGTTAATATTTATGTTTGGAATATTTAATATTCATGTAACCTTATGTTGGATAAAGATATTGTATATCGTCATCAATTATTATGTTTGGAATATATATATCTAGAGTTCAAATTGTATTTATATTGAATATTAAAATAAATATTGATATTTATATTTTATACATATCTAATCTAATATTTGTTAATAAGTCATTAGGTTTTGAAATAATTTTTTATAGACAATACTTCATATGTCGAAATCCTTTAAGTTAATTATATGATTGTAAATTTAAAAAAATTCTCTCAAGTTATAGTTAAAAATAAATATAAATCAAGTATTCGAGGCTAAAAAGTGTAAATTATTGATAAAAACAAAAAAAATGTAAACTAATGAGACTTTTTTTTACAAATTAATATAATATAAATACTAATATAATAATATATTTGGATAATGATTATTAGGATTTTTAATTTATAGTTAATTTAAATGATGACATAAGTGATAGTCAATTTGATAAAATTGAACGATTTGATTGATTAATAAGTCATTAATTCTATATATTAAGATTAAGATAAGTTGTTTTCTTATTAATATTTATACCGTAATAGTTAGGTTACAAACAACTAATATGTTTTTTTATTTGTATTCGCATAACCATAAATATAAAGAACACTTTAATATTATGTTAACTAAACCAAATTTGATTAATTATCAATATCAATATTAATAGTTTTGATAAATTAATTAAACTGCCGCACATCGTGCGGGTAAAAGACCTAGTAATAAATAATTTTAGAATAGTCACAATTAATCTAACTACCTATAGTCACAAAATTAATTTTAATATGGTTAGATAAATAAAATATTAATTTTAATTAATATATGTATTCTTCGAGCATTTTATATGTAGTTGAAGGAATAAAAGAATATTTGACTGAAAGTTGAGTCAATGATGATGTCAACATGTTGATCCAAGGGTAAATAAAAAAGGAAGAAATTCAACAAGGGTTCAGATTACTTTATTTTTAAATTGAAGTTTTTCTTTTAATATTTATTAGAAAAGATAATAAAGCATCATTTTATAGTGTACGAGAAGTATTTTATATAGTGTATTCTACTTTTAGTCAATGTTTATTATCACCTCCTTCAATACTAAATTTGTTTTGTTTATTATCACCTAATACTAAATTTGTTTAGTCATATGTTTATTATTACCTACTTTAATAATATATTGTTTAATTTAATAATTACTCATGTAATACACGATATGAACATATTAACGTCGAATATAATATTATTGTAGTTATACCTAAAACATATTGAAATATGATAGTAATATTATTATTAAAAAATGTTTTGTATTGAAAATGTTTTATTAATACTACTCGTATACTATATAAAGATTCTATAAATTTTTTATATAAAAGAGAAATGCGAAATGACCATCAATCCGTACAGATTTAATACTATTAAGACTATCATATACTATATACAATCATGCAATAAACAAATCTGAAACACTCTCAACTAAGGCTGGCATAACAGGTTATACGAAACCTGTTAAAGTCTGACACGAACACGATCTGTTAACAATTCGTGTCATTTTTTTCAGACACGAACACGACACGTAAATTAACATGTTACCTGTTAAACCTGTTAAGAACATGTTAACATACATCTTATCTTGATTGATAACAACCACACAGCTCTTTTGATTTTTACAATCCACAACAAGTTCCTATGATTTGTAACATACATAATTGGATAGATTTAAAATTATGTCAAGCAAACATGACAAATTCAGAACTCTAATATTATGACTTTCTTTTTGTTACTTTAGTAACACTACATTATAACCAATTAACCAGAAGAAAAAAAACAACATCAAAGAAAACAAAGTCATTATCAAATCAAATTAACTTAATAAGCATTTGGGTAACAAAAAGAAATTTTCTTCTATTGTTGAAGGACATTCCAAAGATACAATCAGTTTAGTTAAGCACAAACATCTCGTCGTTGCAGTAGATCTTGCCAGATCTGATTTGAATGGAAATCTGATCTGAAAAGTTGTAGTCACAAATTTGTGCTTATTTTTGGGTGTTTTTGTCGTAGTACATTGGTACAAATATATATATTATATATAAGTTTTTTGTTGAATTTTTCAGCCGAGAGAGAAGAGATGTGGTTGTGGTAGTTTATAATTATTTGAGTTATGTTTTCTTTATTAGGTGTAGAGAGAGAACGGAATGGAATGATGGATAAGAGGGCTGCCAAATGAAACAGATCTAGGGTTTACTTTATATATATAACTTAACAGGTTTAACAGGTCCGGACCTGTTAAGACACGAACCTTAACAGGTTTTAACAGGTCCAGACCTGTTAAGACACGAAACCTGTTAAGAACAGGTCGTGTCGTGTTAACAGGTTTCGTGTGAAATTGTCAGCCTTACTCTCAACCTTATATGTATATTGAGCTAGCTAGCATCGATCTAGCTAATTTCTTGAGTTATTTCTTTCTATTTCTCTCAGTCCCACTCTAAAGCAATTAAACACACATATACACACAAAATGAAAAATGGAAATTACCGTAAACCATCGGTGGCCCTTATTGTAGGGGTCACGGGAATGGTGGGTGTGGCCTTAGTCGAAGCCTTAAGGAAGCCAACTACACTAGCTAGGTGGTCCATGGACGGTCTACAGTGTCTCAAGACGAACATTGCCCCCTTGGTTCCCATCCTCCTTCCTAGACAATCACATCATGTTAGACACCTTGAACAAAGAAAACACGTACAAAATCCTCTCACCTCCGTTCTCCTCCCAGATCACCCATGTTTTTTGGTTTGCTTTAGGTGTCAACGAGACAGGTACAAAACAATATTTGGGGCCGATTTTCGACTTAGCCCTTTCATCTCAACTCGTCCCTCATGATGCACCCTTCAGAGAGGAATATCCTAGAGTTCCTTTTCCGAATTTTTACTATGGTTTGGAAGATATTTTAGCTTCCTACCAACAATCTTTCACATATTCCATACACCGTGCTTCTATAATCTTTGGTGCTTCAACACGAAGCTACTAGAACGCACTTCTTTTGCTCTCGGTTTACGTATTGGTTTGCAAACGCGAAAACTACCCATTCAGGTGCGCATGTCCAACTTGTCAATATACATCATGCCTTTGAATTAGATATATAAATTTTTCTAAAGTTATAGATATGTGTATCAGTGTATATAGTTGTGTTTTTTTTTTTTTATGTATGATGATTTCTTGCTACACCTAGTATTGTAAAATTCTGCCTGAGTTGAGAATAACTCTTGACAAAGAGGGTCTAAAGAGTCGAGTAAGGCCGATTCGGGGTCAAACTCAGGTCAACAGGTTAAACTTTGGTCAAACTTGATCAAACTCTGGTCAACTCAGTTAAAATCGGGTCAAACTCAGGTTAAGAATGGTAAAAATAATTTAACTTTTTTTGTTTGAAGTATTATGTTTATGTTTCAAAACAGTTAACCTTGAACACTAAAGTATTATGTTTGGATAAAGATCCTCTAAAGTTATACTATCAACTTTATAGGTAAAGTTGAAAGAATCTCAACTTTTGAATTAAAATCAAAGGTCATATTCAAACTTGATTTTTTAAGCTTAACCTTTGATTTCAATCAAGGTTAAGGATTGTCTAACTTTACCTCTAAAGTTGATATAACTTTAGTGAAGTTTGAAATTTAAGTCATTTCTTTATTTTGTATTACATATAATTTCAAAATTTGTTATTTTCATATATATAAATCTTAATCCTAGTACTCCTTGGTTATACCTTGCCAAGTTGATTTCGAGTCGTGGGTTCCCCCAATATAGAACATGGATTTTAGCTAATTAAATACTCCGTATAATTAGTTGTCATTTTTTCAATATAGCTTTAATCATCAACTATATATATATATATATATATATATATATATATATATATATATATATATATATATATAGGTATGTTGGAAATAAGTATAGTTGGGATAACTTTTAGGATGTGTCCGATGCCAGAGTGCTAGCCGAGCAACAAATATGGGCATCGGTGACAAACAAAGCTAAGAATCAAGCTTTTAATTGCACAAATGGGGATGTGTTTGCGTGGAAAACGTTATGGAAAGTGCTTTGCGATGTGTTTGATGTTAAGTTTGTGCCATTCAACGAGAAACACAAGTTTAATATAGTGGATTAATTTCATGAAGGATAAAGGGGATGTGTGGGATGAAATTGTAGAAGAAAAGGGACTTTGCAAGACGAAAATGGAGGAGATTACTGACTTCGGTGGACTTGATGTAATATTAAAACTCAAAATACAACATGTTTGTAGCATGAATAAGAGTCGTGAGTATGGATTCCATGGGTATGCAAATACACTTGCGAGCATAGAGCATTGGGTAGAAAGATTGAGACAAATGAAAATACTTCCCAAAATGTTGTGAACGTTTTAATCGTTTGACTTGTCATGAATATGTATTTTGTTATTATCCGTACGATGTTATATAATGTTCAATTATATTTTCTTTTTAATAGTAAAAGTTAAATATGTTGTTTTGTTTTTTCAATGGGGTTTATCATTTTGTAGTTTTTATCCCCGACGTTAACTTTTGGCCAAGATCATCCCGGTTGTTTTTCGTCTCTATTGCCGTTAAGTCTTCCCATGTGCAAGTTACGTGAGTGGCATTTTTGTCATTTTACCCCACTTCTTTTTCTCTTATTCAAAACCATTTGTGTAGTTTGGTGGTCTTGCAATTTTCATCTATGTCATTAATATTTTTATTTTTTAATTCAGACATTTAATCAAATACTGCATTATCTAACTCTGTTATATATATATAAATATATAATTGTGAACTTTATGATATGTATAAACAACAAGTTCCATCTGGAGAAGCAAAGTCATGATAATAATCAATTATTGAACATCAAAAAACATTAATCGAAAATAATGAAAAAGATGTTTTTGATATTTTGTACACGGTTGTCCATCATACTTTTTATTGATGAGGTTTACCCACATACTTTTTTTTGTACACAGTTGACCCAAAGTTGACCGATTTACCTGTGATAGTCGGTAATATTGGTCAACCGTGTACAAAAAAAAAGTATGTGGGTAAACCTCATCAATAAAAAAGTATAATGGGCAACCGTGTACAAATAGGAAAGTACGTTGGTCTTCCCGTGATTAATCCCTATTTTGTTTGGCCTACAACATCAACCTGTTTATTCATTAGGTACCCATGAGAACTTGTGATTTGATGTTGACAAGCCTCCTAATCTGGCAAAGCGAATCAAATGCTATGGTGAAGTAGCCCCAATCTTCCTATGGTTTGATTTTTTTTTATATTCAATTATCGATTTATGCTATGACTATGTTTCTTTTGAATAAGACTTATTGTTTATACATATCATAACATTCACAAGTGTATATGTATATAGTTAAAACAAAGTTAGATAATATCAACAATATGTTTGATTAAATATCTTAGTTACAAAAATAAAAAATTTAATGACAAGGATGAAAATTACAAAAATAACAAACTATAGAGATGATTTTAAAAAAATGAAAAGAATTAGAATGAAATGATGAAAATGCCCCTCAAATGTGGGGGACAATAGGGACAAAGTATAAAACACATAAATAATTTTGGCTAAAAGTTAATAATAAGAATGAAAAGTGACAAACCAAAGGGATGATTGTTGCACTTTACCCCAATAATAATAAAATGGAAGTGGGTAGAAAAACAAAAAATTAAAACAATGGTGAACACCTGAAAATCAAAATTAAATTCTTTAAATCTGGGGTTTATGATTCTCATCTCCAAAACCCTAATAATTATTTCTTCTTTATTTTATGGTACTTTCATTTCCTCTTTCTATATTCTCTTTTATATATATATAAAATAAAAAATTGCTTTGATTGATTGTATACTATATGCTGTTATTTATCTTGTTGATAATCTTATAAAGTTAGGATACCTTAAATTCCCTTCTTACCATGAAATATTTGCAATATATTTCTGCTTTTTGTTTGTGTTTGGTGTTTGTTGTTCTTTTTAGCTTTTTATAAACAATACGAAATTCTACAGTATGTATCCTACTTTAAAATGTGTTTTTTTTATGTATCGAACTTTGATTTTTATTAACCATTTGATGTACCACTGGTAACGTCGCGCCCCTTTGATGGTGTGCCGGCTTATAATGGCTGCTATGTCAGCAGAATTACCGTTTACCTGATGTAGTGGTTAGCCGATAGGATACACATAATAGCAATGAATTGAAATGTAGATACTCACAAAAGCTAATTTTAGAGTTGCACGTACTATAGCGTTTCTTTTTAGAGTTGATTACATTAAAAAAAAACACTGAATCCTTTGAAGTTGATAGGAACTTATTTAAGTACTCATCGTATGGGGATTTCTGTTAGTCAGATCAGATGACAACAAAAGTGTTAAACAACATATGGATTCGACGTCAGCAATGCCCGTGTGGAGATTGGAAATGTTATATGAAATACGAAGGAGATAATCAAACACCTGGAGGGCCTGAATTGGTAAAGAGTGATGGAACAAAGGCGTCGTCGTCAGATGTTATTTTTACTCCGTATGTGTGTCAGATATTCAAAACTGATGATGAAGCTTTTGAGTTCTATGGAAACTTTGCCCGAAAGAACGGGTTTTCAATCAGGAAAGCACGGTCAACCGAGAGTCAAAATCTTGGGGTTTATAGGAGAGACTTCGTTTGTTACCGGTCTGGGTTTAATCAGCCAAGAAAAAAGGCGAATGTGGAGCACCCGAGGGATAGGAAATCAGTAAGATGTGGATGTGATGCAAAAATGTACTTGACAAAAGAGATTGTTGATGGTGCAACACAGTGGTATGTTTCTCAGTTTAGTAACATTCATAATCATGAATTATTGGAAGATGATCAAGTACGTCTCCTCCCGGCCTACAGAAAAATACAAGAAGCTGATCAAGAACGCATTCTTTTACTTACAAAAGCTGGGTTTCCCGTGAACCGCATAATGAAGGTTTTAGAACTAGAAAAAGGGGTTCAACCAGGACAATTACCCTTTATAGAGAAAGATGTTAGGAACTTTGTTAGGACATGCAAGAAAACTGTTCAAGAAAATGATGCCCTGCTTACTGAAAAACGAGAAATTGATATGCTGGCACTTCTTGAGGCTTTCAGGGATACTGCACAACAGGGTGATGGATTTGTGTATAATTATACAACCGATGAGAATGGTAAAGTTGAAAACGTGGCGTGGGCATACGGGGATTCTGTTCGGGCTTTTTCAGTGTTTGGAGATGTGGTAACTTTTGAAACCACTTATCGGTCCATCACCTATAATATGCTTCTTGGTGTGTGGTTTGGTATTGATAATCAAGGTAAGGCTTTTTTGCTCGGGTGCGTTTTGCTTCAAGATGAAACCGCCCAGTCCTTTTCTTGGGCCTTACAGGTATGGTACCACTATGTCCATGATCATTCAAAGGGGTGTTTGGATCTGTGTTCTAGAGTTGATTATCTGTTTGTTTGTTTTTTTTACTTGAAGTCAAAAAATCAGTTTTAAATGTAATACTTGAATGATTGATTTTCGGAATGGTACAGCTTCACACCATGAAAGCACATCTCATGCAACCGTTTTATTACATTTGATTATTCAGTAGCGCATAATCACTTTTTAAAGATCATATCCGAACACCCTCCAAGTATTTAAATCTCTTATTTCTTCTTATTGTGATCTTATGCATAAAACAGGCTTTCATCCGATTCTTGAGAGGAAATCACCCACAGACCATAGTCTCAGACATCGATTTGGCTCTCAGAGATGCTATCGCCACTGAGTTACCAAATACTAAACACGTAATAGGTGTATGGCATGTGCTGTCTAAATTATTCAGCTGGTTCTCTTTACCTCTTGGTTTGCAGTATCCTGAGTTCAAATCCGAGTTTGAGTTGGTATGTCATCTTGATAACGTAGAGGATTTTGAAAACCAATGGAACCACCTCATGGCTCGGTTTGGAATTGAATCTGATAAGCATATGGCTCTCTTGTTCTCTTACCGAGCTTCCTGGCCCGTTGCTTACATCAGAAGTTACTTTCTTGCCCGCACAATGACAATTGACTACGTGAAGTCTATGGATAAATTTATGAAAAATATTTTAAGCCCACATTCATCTTTTAAGACATTCTTTGAACAGGTTTGTCAGACATTCATTATTTAAACTCTATTTTTCACAGGTGGCCATTTTTACCTAGTTCCCTGAAAACAGATCGATTTGGGTTTTTACCTAGTTCCCTAATGTTTAACATATTAGTTATTGATAATTTTCAAATATAAATAGGTAATAAGTGTTGACTGGTCAGCCCAACCTGACACGGTTGGTTTGGACCAAAACTAGAAGATACTTTCTTTGGCCTGAACCTGTTCTGACTTGTCAATCGACCGTCCTGACCAGGCCATGTTGTTACCTCTATTGTTTCCTTTTTACCTGGTCCAGAACGTTGGGTTTTATATTATATTTGTTCCCAGGTTACTGTAGCTGCAACTCGTGCTTTTCAGAACAAAGAGAGGGCACCATATCCACCCATAAAGACATGTTTGCCTCTTGAAGAACATGCTCGAAATATTCTTTCCCCGTATGCCTTTAGTGCATTGCAACAGGAACTTGTGCTATGCATGCAATATGCAGCATCAGATATGGCTAATGGGTCATATCTAGTGAGACATTACAATAAACTAGAAGGAGAATCTCTGGTAATTTGGATACCAGATAATGAACAAGTTCATTGTTCTTGTAAAGAATATGAATACTCGGGTATTTTATGTAGACACTCTCTTCGAGTACTTGTACTGAAGAATTACTTTCAAATCCCTGACAAATATTTTCCCCTAAGATGGAGACTCAATAGCTCTTTGGTAATGTCCGATGATCATCTAGTGCCACTGGATAGCAATGATGAGTGCTCTGAGGCCTTCCATTCTCTCACTTCAAATTTGTATTCAGAATCAGTAGTATCTAAGGAGCGTTTTAGTTATGTTCATAGAGAAATGACACAAATTCTTGAAAATGTTAGAAATATGCCTGCTTCTGATGAAGTTGCTTTGGATTTAACACCTAACAATGTTACCTTATTATAAATCTTCCATTCGCTGTGTATCCTTATATGTTCTAGTAACGTGTGTATTCGTTTTATCAGATGTATATTATATAGCATGGAAGATGTTACATGATACAGGACTAAAGCTCGAATCTTTTTGACGAATGTTAGTTGAGTTATTTAAGTTGATGCTAGCAGACACGGTGAGTTTACTCCAACCTGAATCGTTGCATTTTTAATATTAATACTTCACAATATGTTAAAATTATGATTTCTTATATTGAATTGAACTTTATATCATAATTCATCATTCATGTTTATAGACTTATAGTTTCTACTATAACATGATTTAGTGGATGAACCAAGGGGTAGATTATAACTTAAGTTACTTGGTAGAGGGACATAGATGTAAAAGTAAGTTATGTATCTATTTCATCCCCATGTTCTTGAAAAGTTCCTCCTTTTTGCTGCTGTCTTTTCATTTACCGAACAGTCCTTTTTTTGTGTGTATTTTATGAACTTTTCATTAAAAATGTATCAATACTATAGTTGGAGGTTAACCAACGTAGAAGAGTTGAGTTGGCCACCAGCTGCCATTTTTTAGGAGTAACCTGGGTTCGAATCTTGACCGAGTCAGAATTGAATTTAAGTGGTTGAATTACCTTGACACTATCTCTGCGGGGGTTATGTGGGTACCAATTCGGCAATGGGATCAAATGGTTCCTATCAATTTACCGTTTTTACTATAGTTGGAGGTTTGATTCTTTTATAACAAGTTTTTTTAGTTCAAATGTACTAGGTTTTTAGAAGTTGTCGGAAAAAAAGTTTTAAAAACGATCAAAAGTGTACCTCGGTCAGGTCACGTACATCTTACTCAAATATCATATTTTTTTCAAATAAACTTGAAAAAAAAAAAAAAAAAATCATTTGTTCGCTCTATTTTTTTTTATTATCAAATCATATGTATATTACTATATTATATAATTAGTGGCATTATATAACCCATGTTTTCATTTGTTCAGATTGTAATTCTAATGTATCTGGGTCCCATATGCTTATTTGGGGGTTCAAGTTCTTGAGGGGGTCAAGTAGTCTCTGATTGAGCCTCCAATTAACGAGATATTCTTCAAGCAGGATTCTTCATCTTCTATCCACTTGATGTGACAATATCGTATTCAATGAAAACTTTTCCCAAATCTAATAACTTTGGGTAAAAGTAAACTGATTTATTTCATAATTAAGATCCGTGTCGAACTGTAATATATGTTAAAAAAACAATGAAAAAACCGAATTGTGGGCGCATGTTGAATCCTTCAACCAATTAATATGTTCATAATGTAATTATAATTATATTGACTCAAATATTACACTTTCGTGGGTCTTCCCCTCAAATTACAGAAAATTTAGATATCTTTTCCCCCTAACAAACAGCACATTTAACTATCGAATACCCCACCACCCACCCCTTCTCCCTCTTCTTTCCATTGTCTATATATAAAGTATTACGTTACATTTCAAATGCATATCATCATCACTGCACTTAAAGAAAAGAAACTCGCTAACAAATAACAAATGGAGGAGAAAGCATACGAGACATCAGGAAATTTGAGCATGCTCCGCACTTGGAATAAATCATGCTTCATCTTCGCCGTGTTATTCGTTTCTTCTCTGTCTTTCCCTTTTCGATATCCTTGTTTTGGTTTTACATTCACAAACTTTCTTGATGACGATTATCGGCATTACATGTTTCTTTTCTGCAATGGAATAATTCTCCTCTTCCTTTTTCTTGAATCCGGTTCAAACCACACTTCCAAGGCCTCCTATTCACAAGAAACTCAAGCACTAGGACCAGAAGTAAGACAGAATGAATGTAATGTGATATCGTTCGGTAGTGGTTTACAAGAAGAAGAAAAAGTGACCCCTGATCAAATTGAGGATATGGAAACAGAACGTGTTATTCACGTTTACATTGAACATGAGAACGAAACGAATGTGAAACAGATTGATCTTGATGATCATCATGTTGAAGAAGATGATCAAGAAACAGAATTAATGGCTTTTGACTGTGAGCATGAAATAGAGGCGGAAGTCGTTGTAGTCGAACAAGATGATGATCAACAACAACAAGAAGAAGAAGAAGTACATGATCAATTTCAACAGAAATGTGAAGCATTTATAAAGAAAGTAAGACAAAGCATGCATCATGAAGGTCCGATGATCGATTCCGATCACTATGATGACGAATTATAATTAAAGCTCATATCCTTCACTTCTACATATGATCAAACTTGAGTTGTGCATTTTGGTGTAATAAGATTACATATACTTATGTAATCTTTGTCGTTCTTAATTTTGTAGCTTAAGTTGTTAAGATGTCTTTGGAAAGTTATTAATTAGGAGATTAGACCAAGTTTATTGGCTATGGCATGGCATCCGACATGCACTCGATGATATTGACGATTACGTACATTTCATATTGATTAGAATAATATACATTCATAAAATAAAATATAATTATATCTTTTTTTTTTATAAAACATTTTACCCCTAGATTTGATCTCTTAAAATTATTAGGATCCTTAATTAATTACTATTTTAACCTTTACTTACATTTGATATACCTTCATTTATCTCTTAACTTTTATAATATTTACATTAATTATTTACGTCAATTATAAAGCAGCATGGTTTGATCAGTGGTAAACACCCTTGCCTCTAGAGACAGAGGTCATGGGTTCGATCCTTATCCCATGCAAAGGTTGGAGGGCCTTTTCTACCATTTAGGTAGAAACTGGAAGCAGCCTCTTTACTTGGTAGAGGTAAGGTCTGCCTATATCTTAACCTCCCCCATATACCGTCGAGGTATTGGGGCTCAAAACCCGCGAAAGATAGCACTGAGTAGTTACTTATTTACGTCAATTATACCTACGCTAAATAAAAGTTCACTACTTCTCAAATCACTAATCCCCGTAATCAACCGTTTTCATAATTGATGCATTTGTAGCCTATACATCGCGTCAAGACCGACCTGGATGGGTCATCAGGGCCTTAGACCATGTGTGTCAATGTCACACGGAGTTTTCTTAATGGATTTTCGTATAGCAATGATCCAATTTATTTACAGTTTTAAAAATACAATTGTACTCCGTATTATTTATAAGGGAAAAATTCATTAAAAAAAAAAACCTATTTACATAAATTTCCTATTAAAGATAACCTATTTTGCTTTGACCCTATTTCCAAAAATTTCCTAATAAAGGGTATTTCGTTAGTTTTTGACAGACGACGCTCGTTAAGTGCCACGTTTGCTTTGTGTCGAGTTAATTTGGACTCAAGTTTGAATCGAGCTCAAGTCTTCAAATTTTTAGGAGCAGAGTTAAGCTCGAGGTTTACTGACAAAAATTAAACTGGTATGGTTAAATTTAGTCTCGTGTAATATACATAAAAAGTTAACGACATCTACCAAAATATATATATAACAATGTGCTAAATTCATTCTTAAACAAATAGGAACCTTTGGATTAATTTCATTTTTAACTTATAACCATTACTCCATTAAATCAAATTTAATTATTTCATCTTTATTAAATGACAATATTAATAATACTTATACTTTACATTGTTTTGTCAAAATATACCCTTATTAATTATTAAAATATACCATAAATATAAATAAATAAGAATATGTCGACTTTCTCATTCTACAAATTGTGATATCTATTATGATTTTATATTATGGTGGATATTCACTTTCCATATTAGATTCACTACTACTACTAGTAGGGGTGTTGATGGGTCGGGTTATTTGGGTTTCGGGTTATATGGGTCGGGTTATTCGGGTTTGAGCCATACAAAATGTGACCCATAAACTGAACCGAATAAAGATTTGGGTTTTGGGTTTCGGGTTAAATGGTTCGGGTTAGTTCGGGTTGGGTTAAACCGAAATTAACCAATTGAAAAGGTTTTGAAACAACTACAAAAACTTTCACCGTGAAAAATAGGGTTAGTTGCCCATTTACATGTACAATACCGTATTTTAGCTACATAACAATTCCAACATATGAGTATTGAAATACATCATCATAAGATACTAATGTATTATAGTCCAAAAGAATGTTTCTTCTTGTATTTCCAAATCCAATTCTTATATATCCTGTTATAGTGAAGAGTCACTCTAAATTCTTATATATCATGTTATAGTGATTAGTCATTCTAAATTTGAAATACAAACAGTTTTTGTTTCCAATTTTTCAATAACAAATAACATAATATTAGACAAAATTTATATATATTGAAAGATGTACTGGAGAAACAAAATTACAATTGTCAACTTTCGTTAGTATTCTAGTAACCATGACAAAATTTAATCGGGTTAACCCAAAATAAAGTTTTATCACCCACAACCCAAACCGATTAAGTTTATATGGGTATGGTTAACCAAATAACTAACCCAAAACCCAAATAACCCAACCCGTATAACCCAAACCCATTTGGGTCGAGTCGGGTTAAATGGGTTTGGTTATTTTCAACACCCTTATTAGATTGTATGTATATCTCTAGAACCTTCTATGTGTTAGCCTATAAATATAAGGCTTTGTTGTAACCCTAATGCTCTCTCATTAATAAGATTATCTCTTCTCCTCTCTCGATTCTTCTTTCCACGTTATAACACGTTATCAGCACGATAGCCTCTAAATCATAAAAATTTAATTCGGCCGATCAATATATATATCAGTGAAGTCATAACCTTTGGAACATCACATCAAGTTTAAAACATTAATTGGCTGACAATTTTGTTTAACAATTTTTTGCGGTATAGATTTCCAGAAACAAAGTTTACGTTTGCTTTTTAGGAGTCAAAGGTAAATCTTCACTTCTATCCTATTTACATATTATATTATTATTGTTTATATACTATTAAGATGTATATTATAATTATATTATGTGGGAATAATTATATTGAAATCGTAATCTGTTTTCGCAACTCACATTGTTACAATCTTCCAACTTTTGTGCGACTGAAATTTTTATTTGTAACCAATCGAAGGAAGTGATATATATATATATATATATATATATATATATTTAAGATTATTAATATTTGTTATAGTCATCGAATGAAACAGTTTTTTTCTTTTGAATTATGATTGTCCGGATTCGCTACTAACAGTTCTTGAACTTGGTTACGGCCTTGTTTATCTCGACAAGTAGTTGGATTTGGGTGACTCTCATTCCTAAAAAGAAAATATATGTCTTGTTCATGATTCTATTATTTGTGTTATAGATATGTATGTTTGAATGATTTATCTGAATTGACTACTAACGAGACTGAAGTTGATTACGATCATCTTTGATTCGACAAGTGGTTTGATTTGGATAATTATCATTTGATGTACAAATTAATTGATGCAAGAAAACAATTTATCGGCTTCATGCTTCATATTTTGTTTTTACAATACGCTTTATGCACACATTGTTAAATTATTACCATAAAAATTGATAAAGAAGTATAACATTATGTTTATTGGACAATTTTTTGGTTTGTATAACCATATACTTTACTATGTTTGATTATATATGTTTACGTCAACTTGATCCGTTCTCTAAATATATTTTTTGGCTTACTACTTTTTCTGAGGGATATCAAATAAACCATCACATGGTTAAATTCAGATTTAGTTTTCCCTATACTTTATATGTTATCAGACAAAAGTTCTTTTTGACATGTCAATCTTACATCCAACACGTTTTCATGAGTCATTGTAAGTTCGAAACTCCTTCATAACTTAATTTTACTTTATTTAGAAGTCGAGTTATTTGGCTGTCACTTACAGTATTCAAACAAATAGATTTTTTTATGGTCATAATCATTATTGAGTATTAAAGCTACGTATGATTATATCATATGTTAGATATTGATTTTGAATGTCACGTTTTTTTTTTCCTGGAAAACTAATGATATCATTATCAATGAATTGGATTTCGAAGTTATAGTAAAACGAGGTAAAGTCATATAATCGATTGAAATTCCAAGCTTATTATTGTATTGTATTATTATTATTATCGTTATTTAAATGATCGAGGTAAAGAACTTATAGTTTTTTTTTACATTGCTTGAAGCAAGATACAATTTCATAATATCAGTTATGCATAAAAGAATGAATTGTTCTTTCGATATTCACTAAAGTGAATCATAACGTACTACCGTTATGCATAAGAAACTTAAGGTTTTCTTTCATTAATTTTTAAGATTGCTTGAAGCAATTCATGATTTCATAACATTATTTATGCAATAAAAGAACTAATTGGTTTTTCGTTATTCACGACAGTGAATCATAACTACGGTTATGCATAAGAAACTTCAAGGTTTCCTCACTAATTGATTTGTTCGTTATTCATTAAGGTGAATCATAATTACGGTTATGCATAAGAAACTTAAAAGTTTCATTTTTTTGGATTGAATAACATGATCAAAGTTATGTTAAAAGATCATGTAGTTCTTTGCTACTCTTTGAATTTATTCAAAGCATAAATAATTGTAGCTCATAAAAGTACATAACAATGGTTATTTACAATGACAATTGAATTCAATATGAAGCTAATAAACTAAGGTTTATTATGCAAGAGCTACAAGTAACTACATATTCTCGTATATTATAGTTACAACGAAAAATATTGCAAAGGTGGAAATAATTGATATATCGAATTCATCAATCTCCAAATAATCTTGGAGTCACAAATTAAAGTTGGATAAGACCACTTTGCAAGAGCATGAAAAATCAATGATTTTTCTCCAACATCACCTCCATGAGGATTTTAAAAGCAAATACATAACGATGAAAGACTCGTTGGAATCATGTCAACGCTTGAATATTTAACGGTGAAATACCCGTTGCAATTATGAGAAATCTCAATGGTTAGTTGACAATTATTACAAATCAAAAGCTCTTAATGATTCTTTATAGAGAATCATAACTACATGCTATGTCAAATGGACTAAAATTATTTGAAAGAAATACCATAACTAGAGTTATGTTTATTTGACATGAAGTTGTTTCTAAATTCTCCGTAGAGAATGATATGGATATGCCATTAATTACTACTACTTGTAGTTCATATATAATAAAGAACAAAAGGTTCTTGTATGATTCTTTGAACACATTCAAAGAATATTTAGGTTATCGATTTTTTTTGACATTATTTGTCATTTCAATAAACTACGTCATGTAGTTCGAAAATTCTTAATGATTCTTCGTTGGGAATCATTACAATAAATTATTGTACAACAATATATAACTTTTGATTTTGTTGGATCAAAAGTTTGGTTTGATTATGAATATCCACGTGATTATGTCAACAAAAAAAATGACATAAAATACTATGATGAATTGTCATATGAAAACTTCAAGTTCGAGAAAAATTCAATTTTCTTAAAGAAAAGGATCACCAAATTGGTGTGATATAATCACGAAGATCAATTATAAGAGCTCAATATGAGAGCACATCAAAATCTGTGACAACGGTCACTTTAGTTAGTTGCACATGAAGTTTCAAAATTATAAAATATAAGAGAGTGCAATATCACATAGATGCTTATATGAAAGCAATTTGATAAACTTCTAAATACATCTAGTGGTGTTGTATTCATTCATTAAAGTGAATGCAATTACATGCGATCGGAATGCTCAATATGTGTCATGGTCATGGACATAAGGACATTCAAATATCAAGGTGTTTCTTTTAAGAACACGAGATAACACTAGCAATGATCGATTTCTACGAGTTATCACATTGAGTGACCAAATTATTAGTGACTAAAGAAAAATGACTATTTACATTATGTCGTTATTTCACTTCAAAGACATTTATATATGTATTCAAGATTGTCATATTATTGACATATTGTTGGTTCCCAAAGAGCTACTTCGATAGCTAATAGAATTTGATCAAAAAGGAACAACATATGAGAGTAAATGATACACTTTGGTATCATCGTTGTATATGAACTATACAATGCAAAAATGCACTTGAATCACATATGGTCATAACTAAAAGTTTATGAACCATGATTTTGTTATTATTGTTTGGCATGATCGGTTAGACCATCCCGAGTCATTATGATGCAAAAGAGAATCCGTAGATCTTCAAAGTAATGAGTTCATAAGCTCTTAGAAAATATCAAATATTCACCAATTGCTAGCCAAGTGGGGACGAATTCCCTATATCTAAAGATGATACAAGAGGATGTATGTGGCCTATACATCTAATATACCATTTAGTTATTCAAAAGCGATGCATCGTCTAAATGGTCAAATATCATGAATAACGCAACATGAAGTTTGCGTCAAATGGCTTAGCTAATAAGTTTGCGTCTAAATGGTGGTGAATTTTAAAGCGCTTATTAAGCGTCTACTGCAAATTAAATGATTATGAGAGCAAAACTCTGAATTATATGTTTGGGCAAAGTCCTTATACAATATGATCTTGCATCATGCCAACAAAATAAAAAAGTTCCTCCTCGTTTTCTAGGATATGGTATATATTCTATGACAATGCAAAAATATGTATTTCAAAAGAGAAATCTATTCAGGGTCGTATCTCAAAATGATGGCTTATAAGAGTCTATGGCACTCACAAAAGGATATCGATTCCAAATAAAAAGCCTCGAAAATAGAAAGGAGCAATAAATGTGATGGTCATATCGAGGTAAAAAGACCCAAACATATGTCTTAAAGAGACAATAGACATGATGGTTCATGAAGAACTGATGATATTTGAATAATGAAGAGATCTCTTTCAAATATATATCATGTCAAGTATTGAATTAAATCGAAATAATGGAATCGAAATAAGATTGATGTCGACAACAATTATATGTGCTATATGAAGCTAAATACTATGCATGCGAAATAAGAGTATATATGCTATGAGGTGCGAAAATTGAGATACGTAATGCTACTGAATATTTAAAGCCTCTTATCGTGCACGAAGTTTTTGGACAGGAAGTCCATGTATAAGAATGTGTAGCATACTTTATCGGTCTTTGTGCTAAAGCGAAATGAGAAATTGATATATTGACGTATATGGCGCAATTGATGTTACAATAGATTTTCGCAAAGACCTCGATATATTTCTCCCATGGTTGATCATATTATTGGTATATTTGAATACCGTGATATACAAATAGTTATTTGTATCTCCTTGCTATCATTAGAGCCTGCAAATGGCTTTAAGTTTCAAATGGATATAAAATGCTTGGAGCATGTATCATATTTTTAATGATCAACATATATATGAATGGTTCTTATGAACGATATTGGTTTTAAGATTATTATGTCATTGTATTGAAAAACAAGGTATGTGTATGGCACAATTGCCTACATGCAATATCATCAATTAAGTATTGACATCATTATGTTTTAACGAGCATAATTTTGCAAATTAGACATCTAAGGGGGAGATTTATAAATAATTAATGAATGGATGTCAAAAATTCATATAACTGAATCTCATGAAGAGATGGATATACTACAGCTTAGTGTTGTATTATCTCGAAAAATTGAGCATAAATTGAATGAGACTTTTGTCCATTATGAAAGTATATTGACGAAAGGTCAAAGAACTTCAATATTGGCTAGGCTTACTCATTAAGCTATTATCGGTTTTCGAACTAAAAATGAGATTTTGGTTTATCTTATTAGTGCTACACATAGTATTACATATCCCCGATATTGCATTTTCTAAAAATGTGTTAGCAATACATGGCTCCGAATCAACAAGCTAATAACGGGTGAAACTGAAGACATACTTCGTTCCATACGAAAGGAAACTATTTGATCAAAAGAGTTCACTTGCAAAGATTGGATATGTTGAAGCTAGATATTTGTCTCATTCGCTCAAAGGACAGTCACAAACAATTTAGTTTTTCATAAACTGTGACACTACACATTGTATGAAGATTAAGCAATCATCAACATCTACATCATCAAGCTATGAAGATGATCATGGTTAAAGATCAATGATGAAGATGCCCAAGAAGAATGTGTTCGTAATATTGGAAAGAAATATTCAATAGTATCATTTGAAGATAGTGCGGTATTTATAGATCAAGTTCAAACAACGGTAGAGTCAATCTCGACATATGACAACAAAACAGTGACACAATTAAACTTCATCGAACTTGGTCGAGCAATATTTGGCAGATTATTTTTTCATTTATATACAAGATCGATATTCGATATTTTGAAGACGGATATTCAAATGAGGGGGAGTATTATACGCGCTGCACTCTTTTTCCCTTCACCGAGTTTTTATCCCACTGGGTTTTTCTTGGTAAGGTTTTAAATGAGGCAGCAAACACCATATTTGCGTATAATAAAATGTGAATATCCAAGGGGGAGTATTATGATTTTATATTATGGTGGATATTCACCTTCCATATTAGATTGTATGTATATCTCTAGAACCTTCTATGTGTTAGCCTATAAATATAAGGCTTTGTTGTAACCCTAATGCTCTCTCATTAATAAGATTATCTCTTCTCCTCTCTCGATTCTTCTCTCCACGTTATAACAATATCATTGTATTATTTATTTATTATTTTATTAACATGGATACCAAAAGTAACTTAAATACGACTGTGATTGTATAATAAAATGTCGAAATAGTTTAATTTATTAATATGGATGATCATCACTTTTATTAACTTACTAGTCCTAATATCCGTACGATGTAAGGTAGTTATATAGATTGTATTATAAAGAATTTTTTTCTTAGACTTATAATCGACATGTGAATATTAGGTCAGCTTAGAGATCAAAGATGACCTAATTTAAGAGAGCTTATCTAACTTAAAAGAGTACTGACTCAATTTAAAACTAAAGACTTAAACATTCTTTTACACTGTTTATTATCAACAAATAACTCCATTTTTTGATTTATCTCATCTATTCCAAGACCGGAAGCCACATGTCGCTAATCAGTTTCATTAGGACTCAACGTGTATATATTACTAAACAACTTTGATAACTTTTTGAATAATAATATCATCATATTATTTTTGAATAGTAATATCATCATACTTCAACTTATCTTATCTACCTAATTATGTTATTATGAAAACTTAATATACTAATCTCGCGTATTACGCGAGAAAATAATCTAGTTTTTAAAATAAAATAATTAACAAATACGAGTATTTAATAAGAAATCTTACTAATTCATATTTAAAAATATAAAAAGAAAAACAACTGATAATTTACGTTTTTGGTATTACCAAAAAAGTCAAGAAACTATTATAATATTTATTATATGGATATTCATTCTCATATTTATATAATTGTATATTCTCTAAAACCTTCTATTGGAGTCTGGCTATATTGTAACCTTAATTGCTCTCATTAATAGAATTTTCTCTTAACATTTTTCCGCCTTATTCTCTCTCAATTTTATAAAACGTTATCACGATAGTCTAAACACCTTAATAAAAAAAATTTACGGCCGATAACTTCCTGTTGAGTTATATCGATTACTTGAAACATCATGTGGTGGTCAAATTTTTTTTTCTTGTAAATTCCAATCAAATTGTTTCCCTTCTATTAATTGCATGACTATCTTTAGTTTTTGTTCACCGACTAAGATTTTTCTCAAAAGAATATTTTATTAACTATGATTATGGTTTTAGCAATCAATTATATTATAAAAAGTTATTGGTTTTTCTCGTTTTTATACGTACTTGAATTTCATTACATGAGCATATAGGTTATTGTTCTTATGAATTAGTTATATTAACTAGATTTAGACCCATATCAAATACACGGATTATATATAACATATTAAAGATAAAATTAAATATATGTAATCCAAGAAAAGTTGTGAAAAAACCAATCAGAGAATTCAATTATATAAAATTTAATTAAAATTATGAAAAAATAAACTGGTAAATTAAAATATAATAATGTAACAAAAATCAAACTAACATAATATAATACAGAAACATTAACAAAAGCGTTTAATTTATTTGTCTATCAATATCATATCAGAACAACCTGTTGTAACTTTTTCTTAATCATACAACTAAAGAAACTACTTGTAATTTTTGTTGTGATATTTGTTTTTCATAAAAATTTTAGATAATATAGTTGTTATCAGTTAAATATATTATATTTTTTATATATACTCATTTATATTACGATAACTTATAATTAAAAATAACTTGAATAAGTTACAATTATAGCTGGATAAAGACTAATTAAAAGCAAACTTGGTTTTCTTTATTTATTAAAAAGAGATTTTTTTTAATTATTTAATTAGTTGGATATTTGAGATAAACATTAGTTTATAATATATATATATATATATATTATTTTATTAAGATTATTAATTTAAGAAAAATGTTTAAAGTGTAAATTAATGATGAAAAATAACAAAGTGTAAATTATTTTATGACATGTGCTAATTTAGATAAATTAGAGAAATTGGACGTTGTGATTAGTCAATTAAAGCTAGGTCAGTTGCCTTTTAATATATATAAAAATAAAGATAAAGATTAAGATTAAGATATTTAAAATATAAAATTTACACTTTCTAGTATTTTCTAGAGATTTTTTAGAGAATATTTTAGCTTTTTAGATCGGCATTTAGATATTATAGTTGTATTAGACTTGTAGTTGTACTTATGTAGAGGTTTGTTTTGTTTTGCTTATCGACATTTAGTTTTATTTCTAAATAACACAATTTAATTTTAATATATTGAATTAAGTCACATGTTTAATTTGAAAATTTATAAAACTAAGATCAATTAAGGTTAGGGCAATTGTTTTTTAGTATATACTAGATTTTATATCCGTGTCCAACACTAGACACGGGATTTACGATATTATCAATATTAGATCTTCATACATTTAAGTCATGAAAGCTTATAAATTTGAAGATATACGATTCCAAGTGTTATATTTTGCAAGTTGTAGTATAATAATTACATGTTCGTCATTGTCATTATTAGTTTATATATATTGATGAAATTGTTTTCCGTAGTCATTCCACAAAGAACATGCTATAATAATTTATCTATTATAGAATTTTTTAAAATTATTTTACTCATATAAATTAAGATTAAGATATGATTCTTCAAACTGAGATATGATTCTTCAAAGCGAGAACAAAAACTTCACTATCTTCGTAGACAAGGTGATTGTTTCAGGTAAGCATGTTGACTGTTGAGGTAGGTACTACAACCATTCATATGATTCCTTCAACTATTTTTTCAAAAAGTATATGGTGTTGTTAACCGACTTAAACCATTGAATCTTTTCAAAGGAATATTTTAGTGATGGTATTTATTAATCTTTGTACTAGTTATCGAATGAAACATTTTATTTATTTTTTGTTATAATAGTCCGAATTTGCTACTAACTGTATTTGAACTTGGTTACGGCCTTATTTATCTCGACAAGTAGTTGGATTTGGGTGACTGTCATTCCTAAAAAAATTATATGTTTTGTTCATGCTTATATTATGTGTTATATATATATATATATATGTATTTTTGAATGATTTATCTGTATTAACTGCTGACGGTAGCTAAACTTGATTACGATCATCTTTAGTTCGACAAGTGGTTTGATTTTGATAATTATCATTTAAAATACAAATTAATTGAAAACCCCGAATATATTATTCGGCTGACACAAATTTTGTGGGATACCTATCTTTTTTTCTTCAAGATAAGTTTTCATATCACGGATATAGCCTATAGGTAATATCAATACTAAGGGGGAGGAAATGATACCCTAATAGGTTAAATTACCTAATCTTTCATCCAATCAAAACTTTCCAACTCACAATTATCTAATTCTACCCAATTCTTATCAAAATCATAGGCAATACATACCCAATTTCATTTTATTTTTCATTTTTTTATAACACCAATAATTAAACCCACAAGAAATCACAGCTTCTGTCTTCATCTCCGGCTATGGATGGTCGCCTGAAATCCAGTGGAAACGTGTTGGAAACTCCTTGGAAACATTTCGGTTATATAGAAATGGGCTATAAATGTTTCGCTACCGTTTCATACGCGTATCTGTTTCCATGTCGTCCCCGAAACGGGAACGTCACCTTGATAGGCGTTTACGTGCATCAAAGGGGCAGTGGCGAAGCTAGAAAATTTTGAGTAGGGGGTCGGATCTAAATTTTTTTTTTCCTAACGCTATTTTCCGGGTAATATGTTTGGGTCGGTGATTCGATTCGGGTCGGGTCAAAAATTAATCACTATTATTATATAAAAAAAAGTTTCAATCACTAAAAAACTAAACATTTGTCCAAGACAAAGTAAATATTAAAAAGGAGACAAAAGGGTTGGTACCTGGTTCGATTCACGAAAGAAATTAGAGTTCAGCCTTTCGACCTTTAAGAACCTTGAATTCTTCAATTATGGACTCCGCATCAAACTTGCTAGCAATTTCTTTTTCTATGTAAATCACCATACTGTTTGCTAGATTGTCATCAGACATCTTATAACGTAGGCGAGTCTTGAATATCTTCATTGCCGAAAATCCCTTCTCTGTTGTTGCAGTCGAAACCGGAAGTGTCAAGAGTAGCCGACATACTCTTTCAACCAAATCATACATGCTATTTTTCCCAGTTTCTACAAGAGTTTGGCAGAGATCAGATAGGGTTTCTGCCTTACTTAGCTTGGCATTATTTATCCTTTCAACTTGAAAAGTCTCCAGTTGACATCTTAATTGATTTCTCTCATGCTCAATAAAGTCCATAGGATAATATTTCTCAACAAGAAGAACAATGTCACCAATATTAATCTTTTTTGAACATAAAGTCGCACAAAGAGATAACAACTCTACTGATTGCTCATTGAATCTACAATCCATCTCATGTATTTGTTTATCCAATGTCTCCATAAACAAATCTACTCGGTAAAAATGTTCAAATGTAACATGAAGATCATTTTTACGAGGCCGATACTGGGTAGATTTATATGGAGCTCTCATATCGGGCTGCTCTATGTCATATCTTTGACAAAAAAAAAAAAAAAAATTTTCTCAATTAAAGAATTCCATCCATTGTTTCTAAAATCATTTAGAGTAACCTTTGTGGCTGAAACTGAATGCATTGCATTAAGGATGTCTTGGGATTTTTTTTGTAATCCTTGAGAAAGTGTATCAGTCTTTTGCATCACCCCTTTCATCATGTGAAGAACAAACACAAACTAAAATGACTTCAAGTGAGTATAAGCCACTTGAGCATTTCCACGTTGAGGACAGGTATCATGAGTAGTGTTGTCCATTATTCCCTTGAGAACAGCCCGGGTGACACCAAACATGTTAATCAAACTACAAATGGAATTATAATGGGAACCCCAACGTGTATCCCCGGACCTTCTTAATGTCCCGACCTGGTTTTTTCCTTTTCCCAATTTGATTTCACCAAACTCTAGTAATTCTTTAATCTCAATTGCCATCGCTTTTCGTAACTCATCGTGACGCTTACTAGAAGCACAAACCACATTTATTACATAAGCTAATTTATCAAATAACTCGTGTACTAGATCAACTTCATTTGAGACACAAACTAAGGCAAGTCGTAACCTGTGATAAAAAAAAATTGAACTCCATATGAGTATTTAGTCAAACCAAAAAAAAAAGAACAACCAACAATAAAAAGTAATTAACTTGTGAGCAAAGCAATGAACGTAATATGCATAAGGATTATACTGTCGAACGAGTGCCTGTAATCCGTTCCATTCCTCACTCATATTGCTAGAACCATTATAACCTTGACCACGAATTTTTCCAGTATCAAAGTTTTGATTGAAAAGTCTATTCCACAAACTAGCCTTTAAAGTCACCGCAACAGTATTTTCTACATGAACTATATCCAAGAACCTTTCTCGTATCACCCCTTTCGCATCAACAAATCTTAAGACTATGGCCATTTGCTCTTTTTTGGATTCATCTCGTGACTCATCAACCATGATACAAAACCAAGAATCCCCCACTTCTTCCCGTATATACTTTCTCACTTTATTTGCCATAATATTAAGATTTTCTTGTTGAATATCGGAAGATGTATACTTGGAATTTTTAGGAGCATTTGCCAAAATAACATTTGCAAGATCATCATTATAAGAAGCTAATAGTTTTAGCAATTCAAGAAAGTTACCTTGATTCTTTGAATTGGAAGATTCATCATTTCCTTGTAAAGCACAAGCTTGGTATGTTAACCAACGAACTACATCAATTGTACCATTCGATCTTAAACGGTTTTTCCTTATTTTCTCTTCACTTTGTTTTTCTATGAAATTTTGAATGTGTGCTTCTTGATTCACTAAATTAGTAGCAAACACAAATGCCTTTTTGTGTGTTGAAGATTTAATGTGCTTCAAAAAAGGACAATTATTCCCATCATCAACCTTTTTCCAATTGTCAAGTTCTTCACAACTAAATGCATTATGACCACTTTGCTCATTTGGTTTATCATTATACAAATAACATAAAAAACAATAAGCCTTGTGTGTTGTTGGAGAATATTATAACCAATTAGGGAACATACCAAACCAAGCATATTTAAATCGACGAAGATTATTCTTTGGACCTCTAAGCTTATACACTTCAAGATTAGGTTGATACACTCCTAATGATATATATGCTAGCCTTACTTGCTCACGTACCTTAACCGGATATTTCCACATTTCAAGTCGTTTAGCAGGATCTCTTTCTAGGCTACTAACATCCACTTCATTGATGTTAGCTTGTGGAATTTGTTGATTACAAGTATCTAGACCAATAACCGGTTCGCTTGTTGAAGCTTTTTGACGTTTACTCTCTTGTTGTTCTTCATCATCAGTTCCTTCTACTTGTTTTTCTTGATTCTTTCTTTTAAAAAATAAAGTTATGGTTTTGTTCTTCATTCTTTCTTTTAAAATCTGTCCTACAACCACAAAAATTGCAAATAATAATTAACAAATTAATCAAGTAATTAACAAATCAAGTTAATAAATCAAGTAATCAACCCCAATTTCAGTTACATGTACAATTAACAAAAACACTATCTCAAATTCTCAATTAACAATTTACAATTTCTACTTAAATCCCTAATTTTACTAAATCCCAAAATTCTATTAAAAACTAAATCCCTAATTTCCATTAAAACCCTAAATAAAAGACACACATACCTGAAATCAATGGGAGGGCAGGAGGCTGGTCGGACGACGGTGCTACTGTCGGACATCGGCGGACAGCGGGACTGCAGGTGGAGGTGGTCGTGGGTGGCAGGGGACAGAAGGGGGGAGGATTGGAGATTTGGAGATGAGGGAGCAGGAGGTTTTTGTTAGTCCGTTCCTTTTTTTTTTAACTATTAATGGGCTAAGTAACTAAGTAAGTAATTAGTTTATGGGTTTTAGTTTGGGCTAAGTAATTTTGAATGGGCTTATGTAAATGTAATGGATCAATATTACTGTTTGGTATATAAAAAAAATTTCACATTAAAATGGGGGTCGAAACCGAATATATCAAAAAATTTCTATACGAAACATATATTACCCCTTACATTGTAAAACAAAATTTCGGGGGGTCGAGCGCCCCTCCTGGCCCTATGGTGGTTGCGCCCCTGCATAGGGGTCCACCACATGGCAACGTTTGAATTTGGCTTACCCGCTCCTCGGCTTCACTAATCAAACACATACCCGATTCTATCTACCCGAAGCTTACCTAAGAGGTTGAAATGGTGTACCCGATGGTGGTTGGGGTACCCGATCCCCTACCCGATGGGTACTCCTTCCAGCCTAATGATATGGTCGCTACACTTTAAACTAAATTAAACTTTACGGTTCAGTTTTAAAGTTTTCTGATATTTGATAAGAATACGAGCTTTAAAAATCTAAAATAATTTTTCGATTGTATGGTCTTTTATTATCCAACATAAACTTAATTTTATATTTTTGGATAAGTAAATCAATATGTACGTGTATTAGATCACGCACTGTTAATGTTATGCGTGTTGTTATGTTTTATGATTTTACTTATTTATTGTTAACATAACAATAAAGCAAATTGTTGTGTTCAACTATACTATATATGTTTAACGCTTTCTATAAAATTGGTTGAAGCAATACACGATTATATAACATAGTTATACATAAATGAACAAATTCTTCTATAAATGAACTTATAGTTCTTCTTAAGACTGCTTGAAGTAGTTCATGATTTCATAACATCAGTTATGCATAAACGAACTAATTGTTCTTTCGTTATTCACTAAGATGAATCATAACTACGGTTATGCATAAGAAACTTCAAGGTTTTTTCACTAACTGTTTTTTTTCGTTATTCACGAAGGTGAATCATAACTAAGGTTATGCATAAAAAACTCAAAGGTTTCATCTTTTTGGATTAAATCAAAAATAACATGATCAAAGTTATGTCAAAATAGAACATGTAGTTCCTTGCTACTCTTTGAGTTTTATTCAAAGCATAAATAACTGTAGCTCATATAAGTAAATAACAATGGTTATTTACAATGAAAATTGAATTCAATATTTGTTAATAAACTAAGGTTTATTAAACAAGAACTACAATGGACTACATATTATCTTATTTTGTAGTTATAATGACAAATGTTGGAGAGGTAATAAGACCTCTTTGCAAAAGCGTGCAAAATCAATGATTTTTCTCCAACATCACCTCCATGAGGATTTTAAAAGCAAATATATAACGATAAAAGACTCGTTGGAATCATGTCAACACTTGAATATTTAACGGTGAAAGACCCGTTGCAATTATGAGAACATATGAATATTTAACGGTGAAAGACCCGTTGGAATTATGAATAACTATAAGTTATTGAATAAAACTACTACATGTAGTTCATATATGATAAAGAACACAAGGTTTTTGTGTGATTCTTTGAACTATAGGATATTGATTTTTTTGACATTATTTGTCATTTCAATAAACTACACCATGTAGTTCAAAAGTTCTTAATGCTTCTTCGTTGGGAATCATAACTATAAATTATTGTGCAACAGGCTACAACTTTTGAATTTGTTGGATCAAAGGTTGGTTTAATTATCAATATCCATGTGATTATGTCGAAAAATTGACATAAAATACTATGATGACATGGCATATGCAAACTTCAAGTTTGAAACACTTCCATTTTCTTAAAGAAAATGATCACCAAATTGGTGTGATAATCACGAAGATCCATTATAAGATCTCAATATGAGAGCACATCAAAATTTGTGACAATGGTCATAAGAATTCTATGATAATCGTAAACATGTGATTCTTTTAAAGACTCGCTACAATTAGTTGCGCATGAAGTTGAATTTTTTTCAAATATAAGCAAGTATAACTTCACATGGATGAAGTAACAACTTGATAGACATTTTCTAAAGCCGTCCAATGGTGTGATATCCATTCACTAAACTGGATGCAATCACATATGATCAAAAGGATCAACATATGACATGGTCGTGAACATGATAAGTTCACTTATAATAGTGTTTTTATTATGAACACAAGTTGTCACAAGGAATGACTAAGAAAAACGACTATATATTGGCATTAATGGCCCTTATACAATATGTCGTTATTTTACTTCAACGAGTAATGTATGTGTATTTAAGTTTGTCATATTATTGACATTTTGATGGTTCCTAAAGAGCTACTTTGATAGATAATAGTATAATATGATCAATAGGAACAATATTTAAGAGTCAATGATACACTCATTTTTGGTATCATCGTTGTATATGAATTATACAATGCATTATGAAATTGAATACAATATGGTCATAAATAGAAGTTAATGAACCATGGTTTTGTAATTATTGTTTGGCATGACCGATGAGACCATCCCGGGTCATTATGATGCAATAATATTACTTTAAGAATCCGTTGATTCAACAATATATGAGATTACATGATGCTTATACGCTCTCAAAAAATATCAATTATTCACCAATTGGTAGCCAAGTGGGGACTAATTCCTTTATATATTTAAAGATGATACAAGATGAGGTATGTAGGCCTATACATCAAACATACCATAAGGTTCATATGGTGATTGATTCACTTGAATTTGGCAATTGACTTACACGCTCACTAAATCAAATAAAGCCATATACACTGATTTCAATGCTCCAAATTGATCATATCTCAAAATGATGACTTATATGAGTTTATGGCACACACACAAAAGGATATCTTTAAATAAAAAGCCTCAAAAATAAAATGAGCAATAATTGTGACGGTCATATCGAGGTAAAAAGACCCAGAATGTATCTTATAAAGACAATAGACATGATTGTTCATGAAGAACCGATGATATTTGAATAATGAAGAGATCTCTTACAAACATATATCATGTCAAGTATTGCATTGAATCGAAAACATGGAATCAAAATAAAATTGATGTCAACAATGATTATGTGTACTATATGAAGCTAAACAATATGCTTGCAAATTATAAGAGCATATACGCTATAAGGTGCAAAAATTAAGATACGTTGGCTAAAATAGCAATACAAGTAATGCTACCAAATATCTAAAGCCTCTCATCGTGCAGGAAGTTTCTGGACACGAAGTCCATGCATAAGATGTGTAGCATCTTTATATAATTTGTTCTTTGCGGTAAAGCGAAATGAGAAACTGATATATTGACGTATATGACGCAATTGATGCTACAATAGATTTTCGCAAAGACCTAGATATATTTCTCCCATGGTTGATTAATACTATCGGTAGATTTGAATACCGTGATATACAAATAGTTATTTGTATCTTCTTGTTATCATTAGAGACCGCAAATGGCTTAAAGTATCTCATAGATATAAAATGGTTGGAGCATGTATCATACTTTTAATGATCAACATATATATGAATGTTTCTTATGAACAATATTCGTTTCGAAGTTATTATGTCATTATATGACCAAACAATATATGTATATGGTACGATTGTCCGTTGGCAATATCATCAATGACATCTCAAATATTAACGAGACATAACTTTGCGAATTGGACATCCAAGGGGGAGATTTATAAATAACTAACGAATGGATGTCAAAATTCATATAACTGAATCTCATAAAGAGATAGATATAATACAACTTAGTGTTGTATTATCTCGAAAATCGAGCATTTATTGAGTGAGATTTTTGTCCACTTACGAAACTATATTGGCTAAAGGTCAAAGAGATTCGATATTGACAAGGCTTACTCATTAAGCTTTTATCGGTCTTAGACCGCAAATGGGATTTTAATGTATCTTATTAAGTACTCATAAAGTACTAATCAATACAAGGCTTTGAATCTACACGTCAGCATTGGAAAAAACTTGTGACATATTTAGGTACATGATATCAGAAGAGTTCAATGTCAAAGATGGTTAAATATATTTGTTTGGTCCGATCAAAGGATAGTCACAAACAATTTAGTTATTTTCACAAATAGTGACTCTACAAATTTCATGGAGATCAAGCACATCATCAAACTATGAGGATGGTCATGATCACCAACAAGGAATTAGCCTAATGGTAAGGTAAACACTTGGTGACCTTAAGGTCTCAGGTTCGATCCCCACTTGGGGCAAAAAATAATTCCTTTAAAGTACCCGTTACCAATGAAGCCTAGACCCATATGTGAAGTTTAAATACGTGAGTTCGATCCTTTGGGGTGCCCAGATCATATGGGGATTAGGATGGAGGTATTGTACCGGCATCATACGACTCATACGTATGAATATCCAAAGAGGAGTATTATAATATTTATTATATGGATATTCACTCCCATATTTATGTAATTGTATATTCTTTAAAACTTTCTATTAGATGCTATAAATACATGGCTTGTCAATATTAAATCTCTTTGGCTAAAGGTCAAAGAGATAGGTATAAAACTTTCTGTAATTGTATACTCACTCTCTAGTTGCTCTCTCGTTAATAAAATTCTCTCCTAATTTTATAATAGAAACAAAATTTATGTGAAAGTGTGAAACCTTAAAAGTTAAAATTAATGTATTTTAACATCATTATGCAAGTATCATGTTAGATTGTTAATGAGTATTATTTTACATGTAAACCAGACCAACCTTTATTTTTTAAATGTTATGATATGATTACTTTTAAAACAAACTTTCTAACATTAGAGAACCAACAAACAAGCACATTACTTGTGGAAAAATATTAGTGTCAAAGAAAAATTAATTATTTTTTTTTTTTTTATCAATTTATCAAATTAGGTTTTTTCTTTTTAAAATATTAAAATGAACGAGTCTTTAATTTGGTTTAAATCAATTAAGTTAGATAAGTAGTTGGAGCTCTTAGCTCTAAAGACAAAAATCAAGGATTCAATGTTCATATCTAGCAAGATTAGAGTTTTTTTCCACCTTTGTTAAAATCTGAAATCAACCATTCTGAGTAGAGTAAAGAGTAACTGCTCAGGGCCACCTTTCGCGAGTTTTGAGCTCAATACATCGACGGTGTATGGGGGAGGTTAAGATGTAGGCAGACCTTACTTCTACTTATGTAGAGAGGCTGCTTCCAGTTTCTACCTAAATGGGAAAAAAGGCCCTCCAACCTTTACATGGGATAAGGATCGAACCCAAAGGTGTTTACCACTTATCCAATCATGCTGTTTCAAATCAACCTTTCTACTTTTAGTAAAGATATTAGAACAACAACAAACAACAACAACAACAACAATACTCTATCTATAAGATACAGGGTACGAACGTGAGGGTCTTCTAACCGGTGGTAGAGGCTGAATCAAAATAAAAACACTCTTTCAATAAAAACATCCGGACTGGTATAGAACTAGAATCATATCATATCATATCATACAATATAAAGTTAAAAAGTATTTCAAAATAAAAAAAATATAGGCCTCATAAACAAGATAACTACTTAAAATGGGGTCCCCTTATATAAAGATAAAAATCAACAAAATACAGTATGATTTTTATGCAGAAACAAGTGTATTGTATATAAACCATAGTTAAATATCTGTGACATTGATACTCAAATCCTTTCCTGTTTGATCAAAGTACAATAATACTTGCATGGCTACACAATTCAGTCCTTGTTGTTCATCTTCCACCACTTTCTCACCTTCTTCCTCATCATCACTCAATCAAGAAGCATTTTCTTTTACAAAAATTTTGAATTTCTCAAGAAAATCTTCTGCCCACAAATGGGCTTTTAAAATTCAGTCAAGATTTAATCCAAAAAACAACTTTGAACTCAAATCCTCAAATGGGTATCCTCTTAATGCAGTTTCTTTGCAAGATGGTAAGTGTTCCTAATTTTCATCACCAGCTTGTTCTTCAGTTTTTTTTTTTTTTTAATCTGGATTATGGATTTAGGAATTTATTTTGCAAGTTCCAATGTTTGAACTGTCTTAAGTAGCCCCTATTGAATTCACTGTGTATTAGATATAAGGAGTTAGGACTAACAGTGTATTGAAAATTGAAATGTATCCGATGTTTGAACTATATATCTTAAGGAGACCCTATTATTTTTAACTTTTTCTATGCTAAGGAAAAAGAACAGAGACGGAGCCAGAATATTTATCTCCAGGTGGCAAATTTAGAATGTTAGTCTTACGTTTTGTACGTGTTCAGTATAAATTCAAGATTCTGAGTAAGAACACCTTTTACCAAATTCTGGCACATTGGTCTTGTAACTTCATTTTAGTTTTCATTAATGTACATTATTTACTTGAATCAAACTTTAAGGTAATGTGATCTATGCATCACAATGCTACTTGTTCCAAAAAGTAACAATCTGAAGTTTTTTGTAATCAATTCAAAATCTTGTGATTTATGACAGTCGGTTCAAACAATGTTATCAATGAATCGCTTCTGTCTCCTATCAAACTGCTGAGACGCTTGTTCTTGATTTCCTGTTATCATTGTCTGCTGGCTTTTCGAGTAGGTGCAGCAGAGAAGCCGTTAGCAAAAGATTTCGTGTTGCCAGAACAAACTGAAACCAATTTGAGTGTGACCATTGTTGGTGCTTCAGGCGATCTTGCCAAGAAAAAGATATTTCCTGCACTTTTTGCCCTCTTTTATGAAGATTGTTTACCTCAGGTTCTTATCTTAAGCATTTTTGTTTTTCGTTTATTCTGATGGATTAATGTGAATTTGAATTGTTAACTTATAATTAATATTTATGAAGACCTTCACTATATTTGGTTATGCCCGAACCAAAATGACCGATGAGGAGCTAAGGGAAATGATTAGTAGAACTCTAACTTGCAGAATCGACAAGAGGTAACTCTCATGTCTGTATATGCTTTCATATAAACAAGTCAAATATATATGAGATACGTTAAAAAGCACATATGTTGTTATTAATGTAATTTGATGATCTGCAGAGAGAACTGTGGGGACAAAATGGAAGAGTTTCTTCAAAGATGCTTTTACCATTCTGGTCAATACAACTCTGAAGAAAATTTTGCAGAATTGGACACTAAGCTGAAACAGAAAGAGGTTCGACTCATAGTTATTTCTGATTTAGTTTCTTGTGCAATGTGTTCTGTTGCTGTTAAAGAAACTTTGCCTGAACGTTTCAGGAAGGAAAGTTGTCGAATAGGTTGTTTTACTTGTCAATACCTCCAAACATTTTTGTGGACGTGGTTCGTTGTGCCAGTAGCAAAGCTTCTTCCAAAACTGGGTGGACAAGGGTAATTGTGGAAAAACCATTTGGGCGTGACTCGGAATCGTCTGCTGAGCTAACAAGAAGCTTGAAGCAGTACTTGGCCGAGGATCAAATCTTTAGGTATTTTTCTATTAGAAGTGGAAGTTTGACCCGTTTACTTATGTATGTCTGGTCAATATGGGTTATGTTTGCTCTCTAACAGGTCAAACATGCAGAATGAAAAGGTTTGCTAAAACAGAAATGGCTCAAACGGGTTCAAGTTCATCATAAGTGTGTTTATAATGCATAAAACCATCTAAACCATTCTATTATAATGATCAGAGTTTTAGTAATCATATTTGACTAAATAATTATTTATAAAAGTTCAAGAGTATGGCGAAATGTGTTGCAGGTCAATCTGACCCAGTATGGTCTATTTCGATCAGAACCAAATATCACATGTTTTGATCTAAAGCTGCTACCGTACCTGACCAACCCACCCCCACATCTAATGAAGGTAGAAAGATATATCGTTTTAAGTGTTTGGTTGTTTCAGGATAGATCATTACCTGGGCAAGGAGCTAGTAGAGAATTTGTCAGTTCTTCGTTTCTCAAATCTTGTTTTTGAACCACTTTGGTCGAGAAACTACATTCGCAGTGTACAATTTATATTTTCCGAAGACTTTGGTACAGAAGGGCGAGGAGGGTGAGTTAACATTTAATCCTAACGATTGTATTACTTAATTTGTATGCTTTAAAGGTCAGGCCAAATTACTTGTTTTTGGATTGTAGATATTTTGACAACTACGGAATTATCCGTGATATAATGCAAAATCACCTCCTACAAATATTAGCATTGTTTGCAATGGAAACACCTGTGAGTTTGGATGCTGAGGACGTTAGAAATGAAAAGGTATTCTTAAATTCTTGAATGATGGTTTCTTTATTATAGAAGCAGAGGTAGCAATTTTAATATGTAAACGGATGCAATGGTCAAAGTTCGTCCTGAAGTATTGTTAATCCGTACAAGTGTTAAGTCTTGCCGCCCATTTTGCTCCCTATATTTAGCAGATATACCAATTGCTTCTTGATGTGTTTAGGTCAAAGTCTTGAGGTCAATGAGGCGCCTAGTGCTCGATGATGTAGTCGTTGGTCAATACAAGGGTCATAGCAAGGGGGGGAAGACGTATTTAGGATACACAGATGACCCTACTGTCCCGAATCACAGTGTCACTCCAACATTTGCAGCAGCGGCTCTCTTCATTGATAATGCCCGGTGGGACGGTGTTCCATTTCTTATGAAAGCTGGAAAGGCCCTGAATACTAGACGGTATGTTTTCCTTTTGAAATTACCTCTTTTGACCTGTTACCAACCCACCCATTTTGATTGCAGGGCAGAGATAAGAGTTCAGTTCAGACATGTTCCCGGTAATCTCTACAAAAGAAACTTTGGAACAGATATGGATAAGGCTACAAACGAGCTTGTGCTTCGTGTGCAGCCTGATGAAGCCATTTATCTCAAGATTAATAACAAGATTCCTGGTATTGGAATGAGGCTCGACCGAAGTGACCTTAATTTGCTCTACAGTCTGAGGTGATTCTCTAAAAAAAAATTTGTTTGATATCTTTAAACCTTAGCATTTGATAATCTTAATTTGAACTTGACCCAATGATGAAGGTATCCAAAGGAAATTCCTGATGCATACGAGAGGCTTTTACTGGATGCAATTGAAGGAGAAAGAAGATTGTTCATTAGAAGTGATGAGCTTGATGCTGCTTGGTCTATATTCACGCCATTGTTGAAAGAACTCGAAGCTAAAAAGATTGCACCGGAGTTGTATCCTTATGGTAGCAGAGGACCAGTCGGAGCACATTATCTGGCTGCAAAGTACAACGTCCGGTGGGGAGATCTTGCAGAAGAATGACTGATTTATATATGTATATGTATGTGTTATTTCTTTCTTTTTGTCCTATTTTTCCAAAAAATGCTTTATTATGTGCTCCAATAGCTCGAAATGACTGATAAATAAAGTGATGCTCAATTAAGCAAACTCGACAGTTATAGGTCGAATAACTTGATTATACTGCGACTCGTTAGCATGCATTTAAGAAAAAAGAAAGAACATGTCCGGTGCCGCCTTTCGCGAGTTTTGAGCCTCAATACCTCAACGGTATATTTGGGGGTGGGGGGGTAAATTTAGGCAAACCTTACCTCTACCTAAGTAAAGGCTGCTTCCATTATCTATTTAAATAGTAGAGAAAAGACCCTTCAACCTTTACATGAGATGAGAATCGAACTCATCCAGAGGTCATGATATTTACCATTAATTCAACTATGTTGTTTTTCAATATTTTTAACCAACGGATTCATTTTGACATATCTAACCACTTATGATCGTATTAACTTAAAGGCCTCAGTTGGTTCATTTAAGCATTACCATACAAATTCTTTCATATTAGGAAGCCACATTAGGCTTTTAAGATTTTGAATTGTAGATAGTCGATGGGTATCCAATTGTGGTATTAGGGCTATGCATTACTTTTGTTTTTTTCTTTTCGAAATTTGAAAAGGAAAATATATATATATGGAAAAGTGAATATAAGGATGTCTGGCACCTAAGCTTAGGTGTGGAACCCCTCATATACAAATTTTTTAATATTTCTTGATTAATGAATAAATGCTTGGGCCTCCATGAATTTTATAGATTAAAAAAACAATATGTGAATGTTCCACTGCTAAGGTTAAGTATCTAACAGCCTTATATTCTCATCCCCATATATATATATATATATAGGGGTTGAGTATTGTAAAACAAATATTAATGTAAAACAAAAAAGACAAGATCTTGACCCTTGGATCATGGTTAAATTGATGCACGAAGATTCACGAAATAAATGATACACAATAATTTTAATGATGCACGATGATTTTCAATGAAGAGAAACATATTGTTTTATTTGTTTTACTTTAATACTTGTTTTATTTTACCTAAAACCTATATATATATATATATATATATATATATATATGGTAAGGTTCATGTGAGAATTATTCACATATGAACATAAGTGATTTCAATTATAATTTGATTTGTTCATATGTGACAAATTTGTTCACAGACACCATTCACATATGAACATTTAGAGGTTTTCATGGTTCTTACAATTCAAATGGTTCTCAAAAGCTCTTTTTATTTTATTGTCCCCCGATATCTATAATATAACTAAAAGAGTGGGTTGGGGTACATTTGGCACCCATAATCCTCATCCTTAAGCCTAATACTCTCTTCTCATTAATCCTCTATTTTTTCTAATATTATTTATTCTATGACTGACCTATTACTTTTAATAAAAAAAACTTTATTATTATTATTATTATTATTATTATTATATTATTATTATTATTATTATTATTATTATTATTATTATTATTATTATTATTATTATTATTATTTATCTATTTATATATATATAAAACCTAAAGACCTACAAAATTACCTTACGTTCTATTTTTGTTCTACTTTTTATTCAGATCTCATCCCGCCCTACTTTCTTTGCTTTATGTTTACTTTTATCAATATCATTGCTAATAACATAAAAGAGACAGCAAAAGCTCTGGATGGGCAGCAAAAACTATAGATATCATAGTTCGACTTTTTGTTCGACTATACCATGATTTTTTAGATTATTGATTTTATTTTAGTTTATATAATTACTTCATATTGATCATTATGATTTTAATTTAGTTATATAATTTGTTCATATTAATCGTTATTATTATTATGTTACTGTTATTATTATTGATTATAATTTAATTTGTTGTCCATTATACGTTCGTTATGACTTCTTTTTCAACAACAAAAAATAAAAACACATTAGTTCATCTTAAAGAGTTTAAACCAACACATATTCTACAACTCCGTGTTGTGCATGTATGGACTATACCGGAGTGGAACAACCCAAAGAAAATCAAAACTTTCGAGATGGTCTTTGTTGATGAATTGGTATGTGTTTTTCAAATTATATATTTTACACTTTTAGAATATAAGAAACGGCAAATTTTTTTATTTAACTAAAAGTTGAGAAAAAAAAGGATAAACTAAAATCAATATTTATATGGAGTTAATTTCGTATGTTTCTTTTTTAGTTTTCGTATTAATTAAGTTTTATATGACTTGGCTAATCTAAATATTAAAATTGAAAAATAAAAGGTAAACTAGATATAATATTTATATAAAGTTAATTTTCGTATGTTTTTTTTGTTTTCGTATTAATTAAGTTTTATATGACTTGGCTAATCTATATATTCCATTTAGTTTAAATAGTTTACTTTGAATCGTTCTATGTTTTATTTTTAAGTATTCTAATTTTTTTTTCAGTATCTATTTAATAAACTTTAATTCAAATTATTTTAGCTTAATTAATATATTTTGAGACTACCCGTCCATTGGACGGGTCTGAGCACCAGTATAAATATATGTATATGATAAAAAAAAAAAAGTGGAACACGAAAGGAACTATCTTTTTTTTTCTTCATTTCTTATTTCAATATTGGTAAAATGTTAGTTCTGAACTTAAAAAGTAAATTGATGATAACCTTTTGATTTCATAAACCATCTTGACACTTGTAACACATAGTGTAGGAAACTTATGCTCGATAAGTCACCATTATTATAAGGGAGGTGATCCCTACACAACAATGTATGCATTATATGATTGTACTATACAACTGTATAATGCATACAGTGTTGTGTGTGGATAAAAGTAGTTGTGTAGGGATCATTTCCCTTATTATAAATGAATCATAGGATATGGTTTTTGCACTGGTTTATGTGAGAACTATTCACGTATAAACATAAGTGATTTCAATTATAATTTGATTTGTTTATATGTGACAAATTTGTTCACATACACCATTCACATATGAACATTTAGAGGTTTTCATGGTTCTTACAATTCAAATGGTTCTCAAAGGCTGTTTTTATTTGATTGTCCTCTGATATATAAATATATATATATATATATGATAAAAAAGAAAAAGTGGAACACGAAAGGAACTATCTTTTTCTTTCTTCATTTCTTATTTCAATATTGGTAACTTTTTTGACAATTGGACATGTTAGTTCTGAACTTTAAAAGTAAATGGATGATAACCTTTTGATTTCATAAACCATCTTGACACTTATAACACATATTGCATGAAAGTTATGCCCGATAAGTCATCATTATTATAAATAAATCACGGGATATGGTTTTTGCATTTGTCTTTAGTTAGTTTTAAACTTGTGACCTATAATCTTCATATATAAATGATAGTAGTAACACTAGGGTTTCACCCACCGATATTAAAATTGAACTTTCTCAAAACTAAAAACACAAAAAAATAAAAAATAAAAAAAATAAATTTGAACATATAACTTGTTAGATTGATTGAAATTTGTTCCATTACGGTGTGTCTAGTCGTGTGGCGGTGGTTGAACAAAAAAAGTGGTGGTTCTTCTATTATTATGTATAAAAATTTTAGCGTTAAAAATGTTTTTATTTTTACTTTTCAAAAAATTAAATATCTTTTGTAATCGTCGTCATCTTAAGTTTTACATATGAATAACTTTGTTTTATTTATGAATATGGAATAAAAAAGAAAAGAAAAATCTATACTACTATAAAAAAAATTATAACCCCATGTTAAAAGTTTAGAAAAATGGTACATGCGAATTAACCAAAATACCATTCATAAATTAAATCACCACCAACCCTTAATATTAAATTACACCATTACTTCATTATATTATAAAATATCTCTACTAACCCTCTTTAAATCAAATATCTTTACCTAAACGAATTGATGTCGCCACCATCTTCACCATCCATCACCGCCATCACACCACCGTTATCGTTGTCTCGCTGTCGCATTGCACGGGTACCATATTCATATTGTTTTACGATTTTGAACATTAGATCATGATAAAATTGGTTCATAATAGATTTATATATCACAGGCATACGCCCCATTTACCAATAAACTAAAACATGATTGAAACCTTTATTAGTTGACACGTGGTATTGTATTAAAACGACACATGTCTCTTGAGTAATATTTATTAAAAAACTTATCAACTTAATTTTTATAAATATAAATATTTATAGTATATATCAAACATTTATAGTTTCCTAATGTAACTCTAATGCAAAATTTCTTATTCAACTAAAGATTAGATCTCACGTCCCATTTATAACCTTATATATACATCTTTCCTTATTAATGTATTAATGGATATTGGTAGATTACTAACACTTTATGATATTATTAAAACTTTGAAATTACGATTGAACCTGGACATATATTTGATATTAATGTATTAATGGATATTTGATTAATTCTAACTAAACATATATTATACTAGATTAAATCTGGACATTGTCCGGTATTGACCGAAAATATAAATAAAGAGTATATTGATAGTTACAATATTATTCTTACTTTATGATATTATTAAAACTATGAAATTACGATTGATGTGAATAATAAAATTATAATTTATGAATATATAATACCTATTAAATATGTTAAAACATGACTAATTAAACGTGATATTTTGTTATAGCAACTTTACATGTAAGAATAATAACAATTATAGTAGTAGTTATAATAAAAACAGGTAAAATAAAAAATAAAAATAAAAGTTATAATAAAAATATTTATAAAATAGAGATAAAAAAAAATATAATATAGTAATATAATATAACTACATAAAAAAACAAAAATAAAAGGATAAAGTGACAATTAAGCAAAATATGACATAACAATTATATTATTTGATATTTATTTATTATAACTTATTAGTGATTAGGATTAAGACTGGATGAGTTAGAATTAGAATATATAAATAATTTTTTTTTTTTTAAAAACATAAAAATTTGACAGGTATACAAAATGGTAATTTGTTGAGATAAGAGAATAATTAAGTGAAACTTCACAAATTAAAAACAAGAAAATTATAGGACCATAACAACATTATCTTCAAATATTCGAGTAATATGGTTAATATTGTTAAACAAATGTATAAAAAAATAACAATCATAGAAAAGATTATTACTATTAATTAGATAGCTATAGTTGATAATTACCCAATTTCACTTGCGATAATTTAATGAAAGTTAGCTTTATAAAATGAATACAAATATAAATAGGATAATATAAGAGATTAATTAATTATAGTATCAAATCAAATGACAGTAAACCCAAAAAGTTACGACTTAAATTATGAATAATAGTTAACAACTCAATTAAATCTTAGGAAATAAAAAATATTATTGATTTAAAAAAAGGACAACTCTATTATTAATATTAAAAATTAAATACTAAAATTCATTAAACTTAAATTAATTTAAATTTTCAAAATAAATCAAAAATAAGCAAAAGTTATACTATTTGACAAATAAGTAAAAATCCTACATGTCATACAAAAAAAGTTGTCACACAAGCATTTCTTAACCTCTCTTAGTTTTATAAAGAGATTTATCATTACTATTTATTATAATTTAATTTCGATCATCGATTTACTTTAACCAAAAATTATTTCATACTCACGAATCATGTATGAGGCATATTAGAATTTATTTATGATAAAATCTATATAGCTATCATACATCGTACAGATAATAAGACTAGTACATAATAATAAACAAAGATTTTTATACTACACAACAATTTTCAATTAAGTGAATAGGATTGTTTTTCTTTTCCTTTTACGTTTTACTTGACTAGAAGTTCGTGAGGTGTCACTGCAGCTTCTTCCCTGGCCTTCTCATAGCCCTACGAACGAGCTAGTTTATGGTGGTTATATCTCTCATAAGCTACATGAATCTACCTTATAACTAAAAGAGGAGATTGAAGATACTTTTAACACCCTTAAAGCTTTTTTACACCTAAAACTCTCTCCTAATTACTATAGAGCTCTATCATTTTTCTAATTTTTTTTTAATTTTTTATTTGTTTATTAAACAGATAATTATATTTAAAACAATATGATAAATCTTTTTCTATCAAAACAAATCTTTTTATGTTCTTATATATAATATTCTTAAAACCCTCCTGGTAAATTATTATACATACAATCTAAATTTTTATTAATGTATACTATATTATAAAGCAGATTTCCTCTAAATTTTCAACATTTAACTTAAATTTTCAATATTGATTTTAAGTAACTCCCTAAATTGTCCCTCATATCTATTCTATATTTACCTAAAATAACTATAATAACCTTTCTATCTACTCAAATCTTAACCAATCATTTTTTTTTCTCTTCTTCATAAATCATTTTATTCTTCTAATTCATTCAAAATCTTTTATCTCAAAAACCGTAGATCGATAAATTATAAAATCTATATGGGTGTTCTTAAAATTTCATGCTCTTTCATTAGAGTGACCATTCGATATACTTTCGACAAATTTTTAAATCCGGTGGCGGAGCCTGTCAGGTAGATCACCCCATCACCGCCACCGTCGCCGCCGCCATTACATCACTACCCCGCCATCACCTCTATCATCGCCGCAACGCGCGAGTACCGTTCTCGTCATTATCATTCATATTATTCATCTCATTCATATCTTTAATAAACAAATCAAATAACTTTCTAAAAAAAAGGTTTTTTTATATAACTTAATTTTGTTTTTGGTATTTTCTTTGTGTATTGAATTGTTATATTATCGTTATTTTTTATTTCTTTTAATTTAGTTTGTTGTCAATTGTAAATTGCTTATGACTTCTTCTTTTACTACAAAAGGGTTTATTCTTTTAAATTTGTTTTGTTCATATTTTGTTATTTATTATTTTGATATTTATATTTTTAGATTATCTATTCATCGGATGAGCCTAATGACTGTTAATAATATATAACCAAACATTTAGATCCAAGACTTTTGAGTTTTGGTCAAAATGATTTTTCGACAACGAATCGGTCGCGACGATGTTTAAATCAGATAGTGGTGGTTCCTTTGCGTATAAGAAAGTTAGTATAAAAATTTAGTGTTTTCATGGTTACAAATGTTTAAAAGATGAAGGGTTTTTTTATATATATCTTTTTTAACTTTTGGGCCATCTCTAAATTTGGGCCATCTCTAAATTTGGGCTTTTTTTCATGATTATTTTATGTTGTTCTTAAAAAAAAATACAAATTTTTTTTGTTGATAATTTTGATTTTTAATCTCAGCAATATACTACTCCATACATGTATTTGAAAGATATACGTATGAAATTTTTTAGATTTATAAAAGTATAACGAAACCATATCAATAACAAACACATACATTTAATTTAAATGGGGTCATACTTAAAATTAAAAAAAATTGTTGTTGGTTTTCATGATTTCTTTCAGTTTTGTTTTTTTTTTAAATCACTTTTTTGGATTTTTGATCTTTTCTTGTTTTTATCACAAAATAAATATGTATATTTGATATTACAAAATTTTAAATGATCTACTAAATACCTCTATTTAACTAAGAGAGCATAGGTTTTTTCCTATGTTACACTTCTCTTTTCATGCCAACTAGGCGTTTTGCTTATATGACGTTTTCCGATAATTTTAATTTTTTTTAGATGTATTGACATTTAAATCTATACTTTTTAGTGCTCATTTGGCACTTTATTTACCACGTTATCATTTGACTACGTGTGTATTTGCTCATTTTTCTTTTATCAATTTTAAATAGCAAATAAAAAAGACTAATACAAGATTAGAACTCATGACATCAATTATTTTAATATTATGTATAAACCACTTGACTTAACTAAATATTTGTTTATTTTTTGCAAACTATCATAGATATTCATTGAATATTAAAACTAATTAAAAAACATTGATATTATACTGTCGATCTTTGTAACTTATCTTTCTTTCTATTTTGCATTAATTATTTTTGTACGTGAAACATAATTACTTTAATACGAGTATAACATAAAACTAGATTATATTGTTAATTACATCTAATATTTTACAAACCGATTATATTATCAATGTTAAATTAAATATTTACTTTATCAGTTTCACACATATACTTTTGATTTAAATCTATTTTTGTAATTTATCTTTAAGATTCTGTATTTTGATAATATATTAGCACAAAGATGTTTATATGCTTTAGACCGGGTCTATTTATTAACTCAATGATGGTTAGCATTGTTTCAAATGAGATTTTTTGTAATTTTATATTTAATAAATATAGATCGTAAAAAAAAAAGATGATTTATAAATATTTATGTTTTATTGGTCACGTTTAAACATATTTGATATATGTCTTATAATTATGATTTTTTTTATATCATTATAAACGATGAATAATAATATAATTATCAGTTAATTTTATTTTACATTATGAGTCAGCCATGGGACTTATTAAACCCACTAGTTGTGATTATACAATAGGATAATTAAGTATATGTTTAAATTTTGTTTTTTTAGCGAACTTTATTTTAAAATCTGGAGGAAGTTATAATAAGTTACAATTATTTTAAAATGGAGTAAGTTATAAAGATTGAAAGAAAAATTGGTAAGAATAGAAAGAATGATAAGAAAATGATGTTTATGTTTGTGTGCAGGTCCAGCTTGCAACAATAAATGGAGGGAGGGGGCAGTACAGTCATAACAGTATGAGAAGGTTGTACTTGTTCAGATTCAGCTATCTATGTATCTATCCATCTATATAATCTATGACTATATCTATCTATATATACACCCAAATCTATATATGTACATCTCCCATACACAGAAACCATCATTATTAAATATTCACTCTTGTATTTTTTCTTTCTGTCTGAAATGACTTGAGAGAACACTTTCTATCCATCCCTTTCCCCATACTCTTTCTACTTTTAAAAAACAATACCATCTTGTATACCACATGACAGTGTTTGCAAATTATATATATATATATACCAGGATTATATTATATAATTTTATTAGCTAATTAATCTGGGTTCCAGTCATTTTATACGAATAAAAGTTTTGTTCAAATATATTTTTGTCACCAAAGTTGCGACAAAATTGATTGGGCCCAAACGTCTTTGTGACAATTAACTGAGGGATAATGACCTATATATGTAGTGAACTATGACAAGATGTCTATGTTATGTATTGATATAGTCGGGGGTCTATATTATGTAATTAACTTCAAAAAACGTTCTAAATGATGCATGTTACCGATTAAGCCAGTGACCATCTAGTTTTATGAGCTTTATGTGGCTTCTAACTCATCCATTTATGCTTACATGGCTGATGACATGGTCATATGGCTAAATAAATAATAATTTAACAAAATAGAAAAACGAATTATACAAATAAGACAGATTGGAAAACATATCACACATACCTATGTCATACCAAGGTGAATTCGAGTAGGCTTTCGTGAAGTAAAGAGGAGTGGAGTGAAGTCAAGGTGTTGTTGATGTTTACCGGATCCGGTTGGGTGCGGTGGGAAGGTGGTTGTGGTTCTGGTGCGCTAGTTTCCAAACTGTTTGAAAGTGGTAGCGTTGGGTGCTGACTGGAAGCGAGATCAAGTGATGGACGGAAATGACTGGAGGTGATGACCAAAGGTGATTTCCGGTGGTGCATGGCGGATCTCAAAGATCACTTTATCAGTGAGAAAATGGTATATATATATATATATATATATCAAATTGCCTAGTCAATAAGCATCAATGAGTTGACTCACTTGCCACCTCAGACACAAAAAAATGACCGGTTACCTATTGAGCTGGTAACTTGTTACATCAAAAGGACAAAATAACGAATTTCATTACATAACGTAAACCCCCCGACTAGATCAATACATAACATAAACATTTTATCATAGTTCACTATACTCACAGATCATTATTAATGTTTAGTTTTGACAAAATGCATATAGCATCGGAATAATATACCTTATTAAATAAATATAATTAACTTACTAACCTGCATAATATGTAAATAATTTAAATTTTGTTATATGACAAAATTATGTAGATGATGGAAATTTTAAAAAAAATATATATAAATTATTAGAGATTTTTTGATAAATAAAAACATTTATATAAAAATGACAACATAAATAACAAAAATAAAAATGAAATTAATTTTTATAAGGTATGTGTTTATGTAAGTAATTTAAAAAAAAAAGTAATAAAGAAAGAACGGAATGATGACAAATTAGCTATTTTCATAGAATGTTTATATCATAACAATGTTCTTTTATTTACGGGATTTGCTAGTATCTAGGGGCGTGCAACTAATGAAGTATGTGTTTTATAAATTATCAAAAATTATATTTAATGTTCATTAATTCAATTTTTATATAAATTATAAATACTTGATTATATATTTAAGAAAACTTTGACTTCATTAAATGCACCGTAACTAATGCGTAGGGACACTAGTAAGCAAATCTCTTTATTTAATATATATATATATATATATATAATGTTGTGTGGTTGACATTTTATTTATATAAATTAGATTTAACTAAAAGAAGATTTGTACACATTCTAGGTTTAGCCTTTTAGGTGCAAAGTAACAAATGCTTATGAAACTTTAAAAAAAAATAAAAGTTAAAAGGTTAAAATGATATTTTTACATTATGAATTAGCAATAGCAAATCACAAAATATATGTATTTAACAGTTCTTTTTCATAAAAAGAACTTTGAATAGAAAAATTTTTCTTCTTTTGAGTTTCCAATAAACATTAATATAAAATATTATAAAAAATCTTACATTAAAATTCTTTTATAGACTCCTCAATAAGGATAAAAGAGTGAGATTATAATCCAGATTTGAAGTCATCGGCTTGTTAAATATTCCCCAACTGTAGTGAAAAACATTATCAAATATGTTAAAAGTTTCACAAAAATCTTAATATTGCATACAGATGCAAATTCTTATAATAACATGCGACACGATACAAAAATAGGAAGGTTTTGATTGAGATTAAATGAGTATGAGTCTTTAAGTAAATCAACTAATTAATACATTTATACTGTATTACCAAGATACATGCACAATACGATAGGCCTTTAAAAAAGGCGGTAAAATGTGGCGTTATTTTTTCGTTACTTGGAATTAAGAATACATCCATAAAGTTGTATCATAGTTGTCAAAAGTGAAGGCGCATTCAAAGCGCAATGACCACAAATGTGACAAGAGGCACAAAAAAAAACATTTGTCCAGGGAAAAAAATGCACTTAAGTAGAGGAAAAAAAAAGAAAATGTCATTCAAATACGATTTAAATAAACCCATAATGTATTCGACCAAAAAGTTCAACACAAATTGTTAAAAAAATTGAAAAAAAAATAAATTTCAAGCCAAATTATTCATGTTGAAACCTGTTTTGATATAGAAAATTGATTTTATATGAGAATGTGTTTTGATATAAAGACCCATTTTTTATATTTTTTTATAGACCTCAAAAGAATAGAAAACAGTTTTTACAACCCTATGATCAAAATAGGTTTCCATAACCTTAAACTTAGTTTCTATATTTTTTAAACCGTTTCCCATTTTTTTTGTAGGGTTCTATATCTTTAAAACCAGTTATCTTTCTTAGTATTGTGCCTTTCACAATATGGGCATTGGGTCTAAGGTTTCGGACACTGAAGGTGGGCCTCATCCTCGCCTTGCACCTAAATGTATGACGCGCTCGCTTTTAACAACCGTGGGTTGTATATATATATATATAAATACATATAATTTATGAAATAGTTGATTAACAAAACAAGTAAAGATATTGCACACATAATTCACTTATACTTAGTATTTGGTCAAACCTGAATATTGTGCATTATAACATAACATCTTCCTGCCTAGACTTCTGGAAGATCTCCATCGCATACATTACTTTGGTGTAGATCTTAATTTGGTGAATGGGGGGGGGGGGATTTGCAGGCTTAGGGAAAAGGGTGATTCATGTGACGAAATGGTCGCAATAAATGTAACCGCCATCCTTCCTGCAGTCAATGTATATATACGGTGAATACTCGTTTTACATTATAAGGCATATGGGCAATATCTATACAATTAATCCAATCTGTAAATGCATTCGGATATGAAACTTTGAATATTCATAGAAGTTCTTGTTATTCCCAATAAGACGGCTTGTAATAGATGGCTTCTTTCATTCATGAGTTATAGGGAGAAATTTATGTCACGACAAACAGGGACCAAAGCAAGTGTTACAATCAAACCTGGTGTTAAAGATTATAAGTTGACTTATTATACTCCTGGAAAAGGTGACCGGAAGTGCTCTTAAATAGGCCAAGTCCGATACATGGAGCGTTAGGCCTAATAAGTCCATTTAAAAACATATTCTGCCTATCAGGGCCACATGAGCTACCAAGCAAGGTTTAAGGCCAGTTAGGCCCATTTGAGTTAAAAACGAGCAGATACAACTCATTTGGCCCATTAGGCCCAAATGGTTAAAGATATAAATATACTTGGCTCGTTAGGCCTAAACAGTTAATTGATAACCATATTGGGCTAATCAGGGCCATATGTGATAACAAATGATGTTTAAGGCCCAATATGACCACTCGAGTGAAAGGCTAATCCATTTATCAAATTTAACCCTATAATCCCAATGATTGGACTAACACTACAAATGAAGCTTTTGAATGATAAGACATAGGTAAATCCATCCATACATTACTGATGATGTTTTAGTTTAAGAAAAACAAAATGATTTTTAATAATAAAAACTAACACTGGTTTTAAATTTATAAAATGTTGTACAAGTAAATACCTTAAACTAAACACACAATGACGGGCAGAGAACCCGGTCAGGTGTAGTATAGTAAGTGATAAGATACAAGATCGTTTGGAGGGACACTTGCATTATTTAGTCTAATTATATGTGTAATTCTAGCGGTTTGGGGTTGTAAGGTTCAAGTCTGAGTGGACAGGGTTTACTGTAATTAACTTTTGTGCTTTCGGACGGATTAATAGACGGTTTTCCCTCAATTGGTTATTTGAAATAAACATTTCTACTTCAAGGGAATTGAAGGGAACTATCTAGCACGGTCCCAGTTAAGACAATGTATACTAGACCTCCCGCACTCGAATCACGACACGGAATTTCAAGCGAAATTCACCTTTAAAAAATAAAGCATTATAGGTCTTTTATGTAAACATTATAGGTATTTCAAGTGGAGTTTTTTAATATAAATATATAGAGACATTTTGGAGTTATCAACAACTTAGTTTAAAAAACTGGATAAACTAAATGTTTTATAATGCATGTATACATACTTTTTATTCTATACAAGAATGGTACCCGCACGACGCGGGAGTGTAATAGTGGCGGCGGTGACGAGTGGTGGTAGCATGTGGTGGTAACAAAAGTGGTGGCGATGTAATGACGACGGTGACGGGTGGTGGTGGCACGCGACAGTGACGGTGGTGGCACCAATGGTAGTGGTGGTGGTGGTGGCAGCGACAATTGGTGGTGGTGGTGGCAGCTGCAATTGGTGGTGGTGGTGCCGACGATAACGAGTTGTGTAAGTCATTGATGTAATATGACTTTTATGAATTGTTGAAACTTAATATTTAATGTAAAAAGTTGAAACTTAATATTTAATATAAAAAGTTGAAACTTAAAATTCAACAAAACCCAATTTTACCTTATTTTATATGAAGGCGTGGATCATTTGATCGAAACAGGAGATCTAGGTTACGTTGTTTTGAACGGGTTCGCGCTAGAGAGCTCGTCACCCTCAATACTTAGTAGGAGGAAAAACCCAAACTAAACTGCTCAAAAGCACGATATTTAATTGGGATAGAACTCTGCCCTTTCTGCAGACTCGAACCTAATTCACTTGAGGACTTTATTTGTGAAATTTCTTAAAATGTTTTTCTCATGTCTCGATTTGAGACATCTAGTACGTAAAGTTGATTCTCAATCACTTAGTTATATAATGGGAAGTAAAAATAAATAAATTGAATAGGTATGTATTTTTGGAGAAGATTCCCTCAAGTTATTTCTTTAACTTAGTCAAGTTGTAGAAATCTTGATCCTTGATTGAAAACTAAATGACAAAATTCAAAGTTTATTCATGAATTGTTAGTTACGTGAGGAAATCCCCTCCCATCTATACTCCTTATTAAAAAGAATAGACCCCCTGTTGAAAGTTACAGGGTGAAAAATGTCAGAATTGCCCTCCATTAAAACAATACCTCATAAATACGATACAACCCCACTCTAAATGAAACAAAAACACCATTAGTCCCTCGACCTTTAAAATAACTATACTAACCATTATATTAATTAGATTTACATAATAGCCCACACTAGTCGTCGACACCACCGTCAGTCGCCACCGCCGCCCGTCACCATCACATTGTGGCCACGCCGTCGCATTTGCGCGGGTACCATGCTAGTATTTTTTAATATAAAAGGTATAATTGTGTTACTAGCTAGTAGCAACTCTTTAAATAACATTTTCTTAGAAAATTACATATTGTGTTCCTCTTGGGCCCAAAAGATTAGTATAAATGGTAAAAATACATGGCGTATTAACTGTATATATATATAAAGACACACAAGCAAAAGCTATACCACTCTTGGGCCCCTCTCTTCATCTCCCCCCACAAGTGCAATTCTTTTTTCTGTAGGCTGTTTTTTCTTGTTTTTTTTAAAAAAACTTTATTTTTCCGTTACTGTCCGTGTAACCGAAAACAAACTTTAAAATGTCAACGTCCTCGTCTTCTTCGTCACATGACGGTGGAGACGGTGGCAATGGCGGCGGTGGTGGAGGTGAGTTCGATGAGCCACCACATGCTCGTCAGCGTTTCAACTCGGGTGTGTGGCCTGAACCGTTTCTCGAAGCACTTGCTTCACAAATCGCCATTGATTCTGCCCTCACAGATGGTCGCCTTGCTGCTGCTCCTGCTCTTTTTAATATTTTCCAGGTCACATATATCTTTTTTATTTGTTTCCATGCACAACATTTCCATATGTATATATATAGTAGTATTACATTATATTTGTGTGTGTTTGACTTTCTTTTTTAAGATGTTGATTTGAAAGAGTTCAAATTTGTCAAAAGAATTTGGTATTAAACATGTAAATAACGTAAAAAAAATAATCAAGAAAGTATAATCAAATGAAACCGATTAATAATTATGATACTAAAAATATTTAAAATAATCGAAAATTTGGTAAATTATGTACTAACCTAAATTATTTAAAAAATTTTAGATAGTTTACATATTATGTAAAAAAAAAAAATTAACAAAATTCTACTACTACTAGTCTACTACCGCTACTTTTTTTTTTTTTTTTTGGAAGTGTTTGTTATACATTTTTCCCAGTTTAATGCTTTCATATGCTAATTTGGAATAAGGGTGACTTAATTAGATGCATATATAACAAATTAATATATTGACTACTTTTTACATTTTGTTAATTTGTTTACAAAAATACCGTGTTAACTTTATCAAAAGTCAAAACATAATTGAGGATTGTGTTTACATTTGCTTTTGATTTTGTATATATGTTTTCCTTTTAAAACACAAATATATACATCGCCACACAAACTTTACACACTGAACATGACTTGATTGATATGTTATCACTTATATAACAATGAAGACCATCTTATGTTAATTATGTCATCTAATCACACGCCTCTCAAATTATAAGCTGAATAAAACTTAAATACTTTGGTAAGCATCGGGTGTTCAATTGAGTCGTCTTATAAAAGTCAATTAGTGGTGTACAAATCATCGATCAAATAGTCGGTAAATTTAACCAATCATCAATACATGGATTGGTATATGGTGGAGCATGAGACTGAGAGGTCATAGATTCAAATCCTGGTGAGCAAAATGCTCCCAAAAATGAAGGAAGGACATTATAGGTTTCCTCTGGAATTGGAGTTCGGTATACGAAGAGGCATGCCGTTGAGCTCAAATTTACCGTTCAAAAAAAAAAAAATTAGTCAGTAAATTCTAGCTCAAGACTTTGTAAGAAATTAAGGTTCACCAATATAGGAATAAGAAAGTCACATTACTTACAACGAACATTATATTGTAAAAAGTAAATAACCAATATTGTATTCATGGTTTTTTTTCCCAATACCTCACGTTGTATGAGAAAGTTAAAGATGACAACCTTACTCTTACCAAGATGACATAGAAAAACTGGTTTCAGATTCCATCTAAAGAAAATCGAGATTAGGGTTTTTTTTCCCCCTAATTGGTGTAGGATGGAAAACCTGAGCAGATACTATAAAAGATCAAGAAAATAAATATAAGCCAGGCTAAAACAAAACATAACTTGATGATGTTATCGAATATTTGAATGCATTGTCATTTCACTTTTAAATAAATTGTATGCATGTATATGTATACTAGATCTTGTAGGAGTACTACTTGGTACCACGTACAACAAAGTAAATTCTAGTAATAGGTCTGAACAGATATCCTTTCTATATGATCTATTTGTAGTTGTACCATATACTTATATTTATTTATGTTTGTATTATATACATACTATACCTATAACTATTATATGGTCAAATGTTTCCTTTATGCTCTTTTCGTTTGTAGGAATATTTGTTAATTTTAAATCTATGTTTGCTGTTTTAAAAAGGTCTGTCTCCCTTTTATTTTTATGAGGAATGTATATCAAACTAAAATTCGCGACGTCTCAAGCTCTTTGGATCTATATTTATTTTTAATAGAATCGATAGAAATATGTTAAACTTTTTGTATAGATATGTCGAGTAAAAACAATACGTGAACTATTAGTTATAGTTGTTCTTAAATGTGTTATATATATATATATATATATATAGGGACAATCAAATAAGAACATATTTAAAATAAAAACGGTGAGAACACTTGAAAATCATCATTTTGATGCATTAAAAGTCCATAAAACTGACATAGTGCATAACTAATTATCATTATTTAAGTGTTTAACAACACATTGATTTATCAAAATCGAAAAAATCACGTTTTTTGTTGGATGCATCATTTTGACGAATATGCATCCAAGATGGATGCACAAAACAAAAAACATGATTATTTCGATTTTGACAGATGAATGTGTTGTTAAACACTTAAATAATGATAATTAGTTATGCACCATGTTAGTTTTATAACTTTTAATGCATCAAAATTATGTTTTTAAGATGTTCTCACTGTTCTTATTTTAAGAGTGTTCTCACCAGAGTGTTATATATATATATATATATATATATATATATATATATATATATATATATATATATATATAGATATAACTTATACACCATTAAGTTTTACGGAAAAAACCTTACAAGACCTAGTCAGGAATTTAAACCTTGATTTGTGCTTAAAAACACATAATCCTTTACACTCCACATTAGTCTTATGCAGTGGCGGAACTATTTGGTGGCCACGGGTGGCCATGACAACCCCACATTATTTATAAAATTCTTTAGATTTATTACTATTTTTATGTATTTATATGGTTTAAAGGTAATTGTCAACCTTAGATTGGTATAAATTAACTTGATAGTACAATTTATACGCTTGTTAATATTTTGAAAACTATTCGGTGACATAGACTAGAAATCCTGGCTCTGTCACTGTTATCATGCAACTAATTGATGTAAGCTTTATTGGTTTTCTTTTCTTATTTCTTTTTTAGTTTCATACTGTTGTTGGTTTTATGTAAAAATTAAGAAATGATGTTCTAGGCGTGACAATTTCTGGGATTTTGGAAGATTAATTAATTGCCCAAGTTGATAGTTGGTTGGAAAGGTGCAGGTTCGTCTCTACTTTATAAAGAAAGACAATACTTTCTTGTGGGGGGCTTTTGACTACCACTTTCTTGGGAATGAAAGAATGAAAAAAAAAAAAGTTATTAAAAGCCTTTCTACAATAGTTTTTGGCCATTTTGGCTCTCATGGATCACATAACCCAAGAGACTATTGTCTTATGGATTTTCCTTTTCTTTTAGTTTTCTTCCTCTCTTTATTTTATGGATCATAACCCGAGGATATATGTTTGTTTAAGATTCCATAGTTTGTGTGGTCTAAAAATATAAAATGTGTCATTTTATGTGAGCAATACGTTTGTGTACTAAAAAAACATTTTTCTTTCCCCTTGTAAAGAAAATTACTCTCTTGTTGTATAGTAAATGTCTTACTAGAGAAAATAAATAAATTTTTAGAAGAAGATGCTAAATTATTTAATTATTGACATAATTCTTTGCCTTTTTCACAAATTGTCAAATTCTTACGATTCTTTTGTGAAAAAGTGCATCAATGTTATAATGGTGAAGTTAATATGCTATTTTTGAAGATAGAACACTTGGTTCCGGAGAAATTACAATGAATAAGTTGTCATTTATTTTGAAACGTGGAGAGTAGCAATTATCCTTTGAACATAATAGGGTTTACACGCCGCTTTTCCAGTGTGAGCAGTTATCGTGATAGCATGGAGTGATTAGTATGGATTGATGATTTTTGTGTGATATTATGTAGGGTATCATAAGATATTTTTGATTTTATGGGTCTAATCTTTAGTGTAATGATTTAAAAAGAAATTAGGCTTTGTATAATGGCATAGTGATGCTCATGTCACACCTTTTGACAGATGTGATTAGAATAGCATTGGAATGAAAATCTTGTTATGAATAGGGTAAATCTCATATAGACTAGTAGAAAGTGTAGATTTTTTTTTTTGGGATGCCTTTTTTTCATTGTTAATGTGATACTACCATACTAGGGTACTAAAAATATTGATAAATAAATGAAGGAAAAGGATCATAACTTTTAGATAGGGGTCACTATCCAATGCCAAGTTGACGAGGTCCAAGTTTTGACTATCCATCTTATGTCCAACATCCTTTGTCCCTTTCAAAGAAATCTGGCTTTTTATCACCTTTTTGCTTTTTAGTGTTGTTTTGGGGACAAGAAACTATGGAGAAGATGTTTTATTATTACCAGTATTTGTTTCATATGAAAATGAATATGAATGTTACATGCATCACCCTGGGTTTGTACTTTATGGTGTACCTTATTCTTTAGATAAATACGGAGTATATACTAAAATAGTAAGAGCATTCTCTAAGGGCATACGAATTTAGAATTCTTTTTTTGACAAAGTTAGTCAAGCAGTAGGATTACAAAATCGTCCCTAGACCCTAGGTATTACAAACTTTTAAAATTTAGTTAATTTTTGTTTTTGTTTTTGTATTAAGGTAAGGTAATTAGAGGACACACAATATAATACTCATGGTGTCATTCTCACACATGTATCAGAAGATATAATTTTTTACTTGTCTTTGGTAAATTTGAACCTGTTAATTGTAATGTTTATCTGTGGGCTCATGTTACCATGTGACCAATTGGTGATAGAAAGAGATTTTAGTGCCAAAAGAAAGATGGTTTTCAATATGGCTTGGTCTAGGTATATATATCTTTATATCAAGGTAACAATATAATTCTAGTTAATTTGATGACATTATACGTTTGATTTAGAAAGTGGGGGGATTAAAAGCATGGGGGCAAAAGGCTGGAAATGGCATGAGGGGCAGGGGACAGTGATGAATAGTTAGTATATTGCAGTAGTGACAGTACTCTGGGGTTTGATGGTACTTATTGTATGATAAGAATTGAAGCAGAATAATAAGAAGGACAAGACGAAACATTACTAAAGTCAAAAATATATAAAATAAAAAAGTGAAAAAATAATAATAAAGGAAGGTCTATATTTAGCAGTGAGTGGCAGTGCTAGTAGTAAGTTTGTAGGCATCAGGTGATCTAGCTACAAATGTATACAACACGTCCTAGAAAAAGCTGTCTTCTGTGTTTTTCTTATTCTCCGAGCATTGATTCTGACATCTCTCTCTCTCTCTAAATGTTATATAAGTACTGTTTCCTTGGTGTATAACCCCATACACAGTAGAACCTTTTAATACTACCTCGATAAATTTATAAATTTTTCAAGTTCCAATATAAAAGAAGTATTGTAAATTTACACTCGATAAATTAATAACTCATTAAATTAATAAAATATCTCAGTTCCAACACTATTAATTTGTAGAGGTTATACTTTACTAACTTTTTAATATAATAGGAGCATGCAACGCGCGTTGCGGCGAATATCATTGAGAGAGTTTCGATTGTTGTAATCTTAAAATCTTTTAATATCGTTAATTATGACCTCCTCTTGATCTTGAAATCTTTTGATCTCGTTAATTACGACTTTTGCTTGATCGAGATCCATATTAATAGACGTTGTAGCGTCATAATTCCCGACTCCATATGAATATGTTGTGTGCTTTAGGGTATAAAGAAGACAAATATTAATGTTTAATGTGTCTGCTTTTGATGAAGTGTATTTGTATTTATTGAAGGATATTTATTAATTGGGAGAGGAAAGACTAAAGGGGCGAGGAAGGGCAAAAACGTAAACTTACATGTCCCAAATCTTGTAAACTTTCAACATGGGTGGATAATTTTTAATGAGTATAGATATATAAATTAATAATATTTGATCACTCATGATTTTTTATGGATTAAAAAATCAAGATATAAAGGGATCTACACCAAAACTTACATGTCTACAGCCACATACTCACTAGCTCATATACACATATATATAATATCATATCATCTATACTATTTTATAATAATTATCACTTTCTCTCTTTTATAAAAGTGTTGGATAGAAAAATTACCATTTTACCCTTAATAAGTTAATTCACACCATTAATCCATTATCTTCTAAATTATATCTAATATCACTTTACATCAATTACATATACATAAATTATTTACGCATTTACACCCACCATGAACAACACCACCACGGCCGCCATCACCACCGCCAATCGCCGTCAGCACCAAACCGCCGCCGCATCGCGCGGGTACAATGCTATATATATAAAAAAAAAATATGTTTGTCACTTTACAATTTACACTGCAAAAAGGGATGCGAGTTTATGTTGTAAAGTGGACTAGTAATTTAAGTTTTGGTTCCATCAAGTTGTGTCTCTCTCTTTTTTTATTTATTTATATATAATATAATATATTTATTAATAATAGTAGTATGTAGGATACCTTTTCTGCATGCCTGTTATGTAGCGCATGAAGTCTCCTGTCATAGGATATATCCCCCATGCTGCTAAAGGCCTTTCTTTCTTTCTATCTTATCAATTCCAGTTTTGTTTACTCCCTTATTCCACTATTCATTCTTTATTTCAATTACATCCTCCTAGCTTTCTCTCTTCATATATTTTGTATGTAAATGTAAATATAAAAATATCATCATTCAAATTTAAAGTTGTTGTTTTCTTTAGAGGAAGAGGAATTAAAAATATCATCATTCATTTGTATCAAATCTGGTACAATATTACTCTTCACAACTAATTTAATCATTTATAATATGGACTTTAATTTGGAACAGAGGGAGTATGCATGTTTTGCTTATTATTTTCTTCACAACTAATTTAATCATTTATGCTTACTAGTATCTTTGTTAGCAAGATTTTGTATAGTCATTACAAATGACTCGTTCATCCAAATCTTATAACAACAACCATGTAAAAGAGATAACAATTGTAAGTAACTGGAATATGTTACTATTTTGTGTAAAACAATTAATGCATTGTGCAATAAACTCACCTAGTTAATTAAGGTTCTTTGTTTCTGTTGTAGCTTAATATAGTCCAAGTCTACCTTCATTGAAGGAAATTAATCTGGTTTACGTAGATCGGGCGCTTTGAAAAAAAAAGAATAGGGACGATTTGGCCTGGGCCGGTTTAAGTTGCATGAAAATCACACTTTTTTTTTGAAATATAACTTGAATGCTTTCTTTAGGATGGCTAACTAATCATATAGGTAGATTGAGGTAATGTATCCGTGATCTAATCCAAATAAGAATGTTTATGCTGAAGACATTATAATGATTAATCCTTCATTGCCAATATGAATCATATATATATATATATATATGATAATTATTATAGCATATGCTTTCATCTTTAAAGCAATTTTCTTTTTATTTAGTACTAAAAAATGTGGACGCTCTCTTCAGGTATGTCGAACATGGCGAACGGTATCCCAGTCTGACCTCCTTTGGCAAACCCTGACACGGCGTATATGGCGTCGTAATCACCTCCTCCATCCGACATGGTATGAAGAATACATTTACCGCCATAGAACAACTAGAAACTTCCGTGATAGAAGGTATATCTACAACACCCTCAACTTCCCTCCGAATGATAACAATAATAATAATAACAATAACGAAATTCTCTCCTGCCGCCGCCTTGCACTATCTGATTACCATCTTGCTGCTGGTTTTTCCGATGGGTCTGTTCGCCTATTTCACCTTCCCACGAGGCATCACGTGTCAACCTTCCATCCTCTTCAACGTAACCATCTTGGCCCGTTCTCTCGCACCGTCTGTGGGATCTTTTTTACAGATAACAGGCTTGTATTTGCCTCACATGATGGTGATATTCATGTTGCATCTATCAACGTTCCCGGAGTCACACGGAGGGCTTACTTAGGTGATGTGGTAACTGACGGTGTCCTTGTAGATTTTGCTGGTTGTAACCAGTGGTGGGTCGGTCTTTATGCAGGTGTTTGAAAATTTTTTATTTCATTTGTTAAATCATCTGCTATATGCATATCTAAACTGACATGAACATGTATCCTTTTTTTTTGGTTGGCTAGGTGTTCCAAACCGTGCCTTTCATGTACGAAATGGAAATACGGAAGAACTTGTATTCATTGGTGGCACACTGACTGACCCAGACGCAGTAATTGGCTGGCACTTACTCACAGACCTGACTGAGCATGTTGGTCGAATCCGCATAACAAATGATGATCTTGCGGTAGGTTTTACGAGAAGCAGGGTCATTGTATTTGATTTGAGAAGCCAAGTAATTTTAGGAGAGGTTGTAAGGCAGATAAGCGTTGGTGCAGCTGACGCTTATGATGGAGCTCTCGTGTTTGTAAATAGTAGGGGTGTAGCTAATGTACGCCAAGTGGGTAGTTTGCAAGAAATCTGTAGGTTTATGGCTCGTGGTGGGTCGCTTGGGTGTATGAATGGTGGCTATGGTTTTATGTGCATTGGGGGTGGGATTAGAGTTTGGGAATTGAATCATGGAGCGCACTTGTATATTTTAAGAGAACGGATAGGGGATGCAACCGCGCTCATTGCAGATGAACGGTATGTAGCAGCTTGTACCAATGATCACACCATTCATTTATGGGATTTTGGAGCACGTGACTAGGCTTATCTATCAACTTGTACATGGTGTATGCCGTTTATCCTAACACAGAAATTAAAACAGAAGCTTAAAAGACCTTGTTATCAGAGAGGAAGTGATTATACAGGTTTCTGTTGTGTGCCTTTGGATCCTTCCTGTATCATCAAATGTTGTTGTCTATCGGGAAGGTTGATGCACTCGATGATTGACAATGAAATCGCAAAGTTCTGTTTCGTTACGCGCAGTACTCTAGGTAGGCAAGTATTATTGACATTTAACATTTGTTAGTTGAGTTTAAAATCATTGGATATTATTTGGGTATAGTAGATGTTGTAGAGTTTTGCTTAGGGATCGATTTGCACTTTGCATGATGATGCATCAGATGCAGACCAGCAAAAAGGTTTTTGTAAATTTCGTTTAGAGAATTGGTTGTTTTAGTTGTCTATCAGTTCAATAATTCGTTTTGCAGCAATCATCTAAGCTTCATATTACGCCAACACGAAACTTAATCATTCCAATACTCCTGAAAATCCAAATCATGAGGTGAACTTTGGATTCGGGTTGGTTAACACACCAAAAAAACGATACATCTCAGAATATATATATTTGGGATGATTTCCCCTTTTACAATAATTAGTTTGACTTGAATACTTTGTTTTTAAGCAATTTTGTGAACAAGATAAAAGCTTTTTGACCGGACATCTTGGTTCCAGACATGAGACCCCGCAAGTTGTAATACATGTGGAAAATACTTGAGTCAATCGATAAGGTGAGCCCTTGAAGATGTTCCATTGTTTCATGTGGTTCATATCACCTTGTGCTCTTTGTTTCTTCTATACAAGTGATCGAGTGGCCATTAGCTTGGAGGGGGTCATGCAAAGGCCGGCCGTGTTATAAATCCCTAGTCCGAGTTGCAGGAAGTCCTTTTTTAGTGTGTTATATATAGCGACTGCTTGTATTTAACTTGTGATTTGTGAACAACTAACTTAACCCAAGAAAACACTTCCTGCTAGTTGATTACAACCACCAAGAAACCCCAAGCCACTTATTACTTATTGTTGTTTGGAACCCACCCCAACCTACATTAGGTAACCCAGAATTACCCTCACAAGTTATTCGATTAAAGGGTCCCTCTAATATGACCAAAGAAAGAATGTTTCTAAAGACAACAGATTCAAAAGGGGCGCCTCTTTTGATCAAAAAGGTCACTCATCTTGTCTTTGTCACAACATTCACTCCTTTTTGAGATTTACTAGTATTTAAATACTCTTTTGCGTTTGTCACAACATTCACTCCCTTAAGAGCGGTAGGTGGTGTGACACATCAACGTCACATCAGCATCACACAACACCACCAAGCAACCACACCATATTTTTATATCAAAATATAACACTTTTACTTCAATAATAAAACCATTTCAAGCATTAAATAGTTAAAAAAGAAATTAAGTTTATTGTAAGACTGGAAACTATATGAACAGAAAGCCAATATTGCATTTAAAAGTTTATTTGATTTTATCTAAAATCAACCAAGTTGCAGCCTTTTAAAAAGTTAACGTTTATTATCTTCTTAATCAAACAAAAATGAAAAATAAAAACAAAAATACTATTTTTCCTAATCAAAGTAATGATTTACATTGTAAACATAGAAACCCAGAGAGCAAAAATGAGAATAAGACTTAAAGTAAAAAACTAAGATATCTATTTGTAGATATTAAATGGAAGTATGGTGAAAAGTGAAAACTAAATGAAAGAAATTGATTGAAGCAGGAGGATCATAAATAATTGAGAAGAAATGGACTTTCCACACCACCACCCCATTTTATATTTCGCCGTTGACTGCTCAACCTTGAAGACTCCACACCATATCCACACAGAAGATGTAATGGGTCGACCCCAGGTGGTCAAGGTCGTTGCCTTCTACCCCGACCACCCCTTAACCACTACAAGCACTCTAATAACTTTTAGTTAAATTTAAAATATACCATTATATACGATTTATTTTTATATACATTTAGATATAAGTTTCGTCTCAATCAGAAACCAAAAATACTTGTTATATTTTCGGTCTCTGATGGCAACGAAATTATTTCCAGTCTTTGATTGCGACGAAATCTATATCCAAACGTGGATAGAAATAACTAATTTCTACATTAATTAAAATAACTAAAAAATCTCAAAAAAAACCAAATGATGTGACAAAAGGAGGACTTTTTTTAGTGTGGTCCTTTTTAAGGGGTGTCTTTAGACATAAAAAGGCCTCAACAGGAGAACCCAAACTAAACCCTTGTAAACAACCTTATGTAGATCGGCCCAAACCCAAACACTCCCTGCCGGCCCGGTTTATTGCATGTTAACAATCTCATCGTTCTCCTTTTTGTTCGACCAGGACCAAAAAAAAAAAAAAGCCGGAGCAAGAAACAGAAAACCAAGACCGAAGAGATTTGGTATTGTTGTTGACATCCAAAATAAGTAACTAATGTGTTATTTTTATCCCCATTATATACCTATCTATGACTGTTATTTAGGTACTTAGTGATGCACATTAGTGTTGTTGTTGTTGTTAACGCAAACACCTATTTTGGATATCGGGTTGATGAACTTGTCATAAGCTTTGTTTAACTTGGTAATTTGGTATGAAAGCAGATTCGTTTCAGTTGCTCATGTTACGAAACTTAAAAAAGAATATTTTTTTTTCTAGCATGTATTAATATTAGTCGGTAATTCGTTCTGATACTAGAAACTATACTATAACTGAAGGTTAAGATCTTTTTAGTATTCTGCCTCTCTAGCATTTTCAGTATAACAATTTGAGCGTGTGCCATCTTATGTTTTTGATATATGTATGTATGTATTGTATGCGTTTACTATTTTTTTTAATATGTTCAGAATTAGGAATGGAGGGGATCATATCCGTAGGAGAAAAGCATTTTATGCAAGGCTCAATTGCTCAAGCTTTGCGTACTGATGGTCGTACAAGCTTAACTTACCGACCCATAACGGTCGAAGCTGGAGTCATTCCTCAAGTAAACCCTTTTCTATGTTAGCGGTTAGCATTCGAGACACCACAGTGACATCCAATTGGGTAGTATGATGTGCACGAACCACGCAAGCCTGAGATGAAACCCAGGACTCTCGAAACCCCCCATAATAATCCACTCCTACAAATGTAGGAAGTGAGATTTGAACCCTGGTGGTTTTCCCCAAGGTCAAAGACCTTACCAATGGGCCACCAACCCATTGACCTTTTCTATGCATCTTTTCTTTAATAAAGTTTTCATCGTTTTACCTGCACAGGCAACTATTCAGTAAGAACAGAAAAAAGACTTGCTTTTTTGTGCTTACTAAGCTTAACGTCAGGCAAATGGTTCAGCAAGAGTTAAGATGGGTAGAACAGAAGTCATAGCTAGCATAAAGGTAATTTTCGTCTGTGTAACTGTCTTTTCTTATAACTCAAAAACTTATTGTATGTTAATTGATTGCATGATCTTACTTGATTGCAGGCCGAGCTAGGGAAACCACGATCTTCGGCACCCGACAAAGGCAACGTTTTTTTCTTGATTGATTGCAGTCCCACGGCAGCGTCTGAGTTTAAGGTTTAATATCTGAATACTTGCCAATTATTGAAGTTTGTCATCATACAAGCACATCTTTGATGACAACTTAGTTGAAACAGTTATATACTTGAAGTTTCATCATTTAACGTTACAAAATTTTACCTTTTGCTTATATACAGCGGAGAGGTGGTCAAGAACTGTCAACTGAACTCTCTGCAGCTCTCAGACGATGTCTTGTAAGAGGTAACGCTGTAGCAGGTATGACGGTCTTCAAACAAATTAAAGTTTCATGGTCCTAGTGTCCTAGTACATATAAAATTTTTCCACTATTTCTATTTACAACGGGGTTTCCGTAACTTGTATGTCAGGATCTGGAATTAATCTTTCATCTCTGACAATTGTGGATGGGAAGGTCTGTTGGGATCTATATATTAATGGTCTTGCGATTAATATGGATGGGGATTTACTTGATGCCTTAGGTGCTGCCATCAGGGTATTTACCTTTTTATCCACATATATAGATTTACGTTTATTTTGCATCTGGTATATGTGTTGCAACCACCTTTCTCTACTGATTGATATTAGCTTCTATAGGCTGCTTTTACCAATACACGTATTCCAAAAGTCAATGTTGTTGCGGTTGCCTCCTCTGATGAACAGACAGTGGTGGACGTGAGTGATGAAGAGTTTCTACAATTCGACATCACTGAGGTTCCTGTTATTGTTACTTTCACTAAGGTGATGCATATTTAATTATATGTTCCAAAATGGGTGGGTCGGGTAAGTGTTTGGGTAACGGGTCAAAGCTGGTAGCGTTAACTACCTGACGGATTACGTTTGCCTAAAAGTGACCTTTTTCCAATATTTAGAAATTCTACAAATAGGTCGTGAATAGCTAAAAAGTTACTTTGTGTCGATGATAATCTGCTTTTCTAAAACACACTGTGTGTGACTTCCGTCCCATTTGACTATGTTGGTTAGCTATATTGAAGTTACTCTCATATACAAGTGTGTTGAAATCGTCATCTCTAAGAATTATTGTGCAAGTCTATTTTACTTTCACTCAATATACACATGTTACATATAGCTCTTATTGTCTTTTATATGCAGGTCGGAAGGCATTATATTGTAGATGCAACTTCAGAAGAGGAATCACAAATGAGCTCTGATGTCTCTGTTTCGATCAACAGGCTAGGATTGATATGTGGGGTGAGTAAAAGAGGGGGATGGGGTGAATGGTTAGATCCAAGTGTCGTTTTTGACATGATATCCGTGGCTACGAATTTGAGTGAGCAGATAATGAACAAATTGGACTCTGACATAGCTGCAGCCAAGGCCATGGAAGAAGACTCGTGATATTTATGGTGATTATAGTAGTCACATTATCGTAGAGAGTTTAAATTTATTGTGTTGCACTCAGTTATGTCGGTATGTATCATTCGTACCAGTTACTGTATTGCCACTTTGGTGAGATTCTGTAGGTCAAAATGACATTTTGATGTACCATTACGAGGCGGATGAATATTTTAAAATCGACAATCTTTTGGCCCTTGAGAAAATCGATTATTCATACCTTCAGTTGGAACTATTTGGGACTTTGGGTGTTTGAATTTGTGAGGTTCAATTTTTATGTCCATATAACAAATTAATGTTTTTGGTTGAAGATTAACCGTCATAGGAGAGGTTTTATTTTTTGAACGGCCATAGGAGAAGTTTTCCACTCTCAAATCCTCTGACAGGTGTTTCTCCTTTAGTAAGTCATCCCCCACAGTCTCGGTGTCAGCTGCGTATATTGTCCTCCCCTTCTCCATCGAGATATGCAGTTACAACTACACCTATAGAATTGCATGTACACAACTTTCAAATATTGGATTACAAAACCAGAAACTACTTTTTCCTCGACTCTCCCAGTGTTTCTGCTCGACTGCATATCTCTTTGGCATGTTACCTCTTAAGTTACAAACCCATTGTATTCGTGTCAAAGCTGAAACATATTTATATTGAAAGTTGAAACTTATACTGAAACTACTCCGATATTTTGTAAGACACCAGTATAAAGTGGTTGAAGTTACTGATGATCATTCTGGTTTGCATGTAACTCCATTGGTGAAATTAGGAGGTTACAAAACAGGGTATCACAGTGACTCCAAGCACCAGACCCGTTGGATCCCTAAAAGAGAAATGCTACGGTTTTCCCACCAAGTTCCACATGAGTGTTGGGATCTTGACCCTGCTGCAACCCATAAGAACTTCTCCGGGCTGCAATGGAGGAAAAACACAACTGCAGATGCTACAATGAATAATAATGTACAAACCTGAACACATAGTGATGTGTGAGAATTGGTGTAAGAAATCTAAGTAGCTGGAAGGGATCATAAGTGGTGATCTGGCGGTTTAAGCTCACATTTATTTTTAGAAGGGTCAAATGTTGGGTGAGCTACTTGTACCATCTTTAATACTTAATCAGAATGCTTATTAACATTTTATGCTTATACCTTAATGCTATTGCTAGTACCACTCTTAGTATATACTAGATGGGTGCCCACGCGTTGCAGCGACATTACAAATTATAACACGTTTATTGTGAACCCAATCAAAATCCAATATAAGTAAGTAAATAGATAAATCCAGTACAAATTATAACACGTTTATTGGTGCTTGAAAATTGTCACTTTTCACTACTATTGCTGGCTTAAAAAACAAATGGGCAACATTTTAACCGATACCAGCCCTGCAGTGCTACAATACTGTCATATTCTCGTTTTGAAGCCCGGTCCTATAAATCTGGGTAAAGATCGGTCCTGTTTACAAAAGACCATTTGAAGGTTCAGTCTGAATGTCCTATCTTTAAATAGTTTTGTGTTTATACCTATATAGGTTTTACATGCATCTTTAAATTGCATTATGTTATGTTAAATCTATATTCCTTTCGCCTTCTAAATCATCTTCCATTCTCCATTTCAGTTGACAGAAAGCATTAACCATATATTACTGTAACTATAAGAGGTTCAAAAATGGGCTAAAAGCCCGAGTCTGGGACAGGAAAGCCCGAAAAATCATGGCCCCATAATGATTATTATTTTGGTATTACTCGTATTACTTTCTATATGCAACTTGATATTGATGTTTTTTAAAGGCACAAACTTTATAATGAATAGTTCTATTATATTTACAAATTTATATGTTGCAGTATGATTACCGGTTATAGCTTGTAACAAGATAAAGCATAAATATAAATATACAACATATCAGATTTTGATATGGAACACAGGTGCAACCCAACACAAGACTTAAACTGAATATTGAAATCAAATCAGAGGGCCTAAAGATAAAATTTAGCGTGAAAGGGACTGAGCTTGGGTCAAGTTAAGATGCCTACTTTTCTTTTTCTTTTTTGGTCTTCTGCTGAATGATTGAGTCGAACTGGCCAGGTTTTGAAGGTCAAGTAACTTCACATTTTCACTATATTCTTTCAATTTCTTGCTAGTTTCTCAATAAAATTGATTATTGCAGCTTGTATAGGCATTTTGAAAGTTGATGTACCTGAAAAGCTGAACCAATCTCCTTGAAGAGACTGACCAAGCACATTCGTCTATTTAAGAAGCTCAGGCTTGGTGTTGACATGACACCTGATAAGAAATCCAGCTGAGCATAACGTCCCTCATTCATCCTATCTCAGGATACCGCACATCATCTTCATCATTAGATATCTATCAAGCATATAAAGTTAATCTAGTTACATGTTTTGTTTGATTTTTTTGTCCCCCACATCAGACTCAGATACAATTTTTTTAATTCTCTCATATCGTTCAAGCACAAGATACCCATCTTCTACCTCTTTCGACAAACTCATAACCAATCTATCTCTCCATACCTGAGAAAACCCTTTACACAATTCAGTCAAGATCACAGAATCAGGTCCAATGGGCCTCTCTAACATTTCTTTAAACAGACAAAACACACCATCATAATCATCATTCTGCACGAAAGATGACATCAACATCTTTACTGTATCCACAATTGGACGACAACCACTCTTTCTCATGCTTTTGTACAACTGAAAACCTCGTTCTGGGTTCCTTCTTACGCATTGTCCTCTTATAAGTGCAGCAAAAGTCGAAGCATTTGGTACCAATTTTTTCTTATCAAGTTCTTGAACCAAATAAGCAGCTTTCCTTGTCTTCCCTTCATTACACAATCCCAACAACAACGCATTATAAGTCAAGATATCAGCTTTGAACCCATTCCTCATCATTTCTTCAAAGACCTGATTACCCTTTTCGGTTTTACCTGCTTTGCAGTACCCACTAATCAACGTGTTAAAAGTCACTGTATTAGGAGCTACATTAGCCCTATTCATCTCATTAAACAGCTTATAAGCATCCTTCATTTTTCCTTCCTTACAAAACCCATGAATCAACGTATTATAAGTAATCACATCCGCACTAATCCCATTCTTCTCCATAGTAACTTTTAAATCCATTCCAGTCGTTAAAAGTCCCTGATTAACATACGCAGCAATCAAAGTATTATAAGACGAAACAAACGGGCTAAACCCCATATCTTTCATCTCATCAAACACTCGTACAGCATTCTCCAACTTCCCCAACTGACAATACCCATTAATCACCATATTAAGCGTAAAAACATTCACATCAATCCTCGACCGTCTCATTTCCTTATAAAACAACAACACAACATCTGCACGGTTTAAACTAAGCAAAGAACTCATAAACAAGTTACAAGACTCAATAGTGGGCACAAACCCGTACTCTCTCATCAAACAAAACGTATCACTCACATTCCTAAACATTTTAACCTGAGCATACATTTTAAAAACCGCATCAAACACACGCGGGGTAGAGTCACACAACCTATAACTACACAAAACAGCATCAAGCAACTTACTTGAACAAGTACACCCAACAATCTTTTTTAAAACATACTCAGCAGACACAAATTTTCGATATTTAGTCAAAATATGCAACATTATGGAATGGGTTTCAAGGGTTAGTAAATTTGGGTTGTGGGTCTCAACCCACTTGTAGAAATGCAAAGAAACAGAGTAATTTTCTTGAAATTTTAGTAAAATGTGTTTTATTGTAAATGGACTAAATTTGGGTAATAATGTAATAAGTTTGGTGTAATCTGAGTGAATAAGATGACTATGGGCTATATTTATATAATCAAGATCTTGGCCTTTGGCTTGCTGGATTGTTTTGTGAGGTATTGGAATTTGGCTTCTTCTGGATACAGGGGATTTAGGGTTTATGTTAAAAACAGGGGATTTAGGGTTTTTGAGAGGTAGGTGTAGCAGGGTTGAAAATTGACGAATTTGTACAAAATTCATGATTAAAAAGAGTGATTTAACAGAGTATTTTGAAGAAATTTGCTAAAAACATCACAGTCTTGCTTTCTGGTTTGCTGACAAAATGGACAAGGGGCAGGAGATTCAAATGAGCCCGGGCCACAATGGTGGTGCTCCCCTTTTGGTTGCAAAGGATCCAATTATTTTCTTTTGATTTTTGATTTCTGTGTTTGCGCACAAATCTTTGTGCTTTGGAATTTTCATGCTTTTCATCTTTAATTCAATTTTTTTTTGACACCTTACAATTTTTTTTAGGGATAAAATATACGAAATGTGTGTAAAACGTATGCAAACTTGTGTAAAAAAGTTTAGATTAAGAACAAAATACATAAAAAAAAAAAAAAAAAACTAAAAGACGATATTTTTAAAAGTTTATAACATCTAAAAATACATCAAATTATATATTTTTGTTATAAGATAAATTCACTAATGTAGAGTGTCCACCAAAATTACCCATAGCATAAATTGAGCCGCAACATTAACCTACACTATTAAAAACAATATGAATATATTGATATTTAACCCAGAATATAATAATGTTTTATATTGATGCATAACACCACCACTCTATATGGTTTAAAAGAAAAATTTTACCAAATTTTATGTTAATACACTTATATAAACTCATAAATTACAATAAAAATATTGAACTACATAGAAGACGTGAAATTAATAATCTGTCGTTTTTAAATAGTTCATCCTAAGACACACTCCAAAATCAACCTCAAAATTCTCGTTGACATGACTATGGAACATCTAACCATGGTGATGAATCTAGTGATAGCCCACAACACAACCGAATATAGTTTGGTCCTAAACATTCGGGTCAAAATGGGTCCATCTTATGACCCTCACCTTAACCAATCAACTACACCCAAAACCCCAAGTGGGTGCGCATCACATACACTCAAGCACTTTTTACCACCCTTTCCTTTATTAAATACACCCTTTAAAATTAAATATAAAATAATAAAATTAAATACTTAGCTTAAAACTTATACTACACACCAAATTATACCATTATCACATTATACATTTTTCATTATATATATTTTATACATACATTTATTTTTATTTAACCTAAATATTTTTGTGGTCGGCGATTTAACAAAATCTTCATTTCTTTCGTCTCATTTTTCAAAACCCTAATCTTGATTTTCACTATAATCTATATTAATTTAAAGTTTTATATATTTTTTTCACTTTTAAGATTTACAAATATAAAAAATTTATCATCTTTTTTTACTTTTTTTTAATATATAATTTAATCCAAGATCTGAACTAATTTAGATCAAATCCATTGATTAATTAAGCATGCTGTTACTGTTTAATTGCTGCTGATTGTGGATCTAAGGTCAGTTTTTTTTTTTTAATTTACTTTAAATTTATATAGTTAAATTATTATTTGTGTGTATATATATGTATTGTATGTATTTTTTAATGGGGTTCTGAAATTCTTTGTTAATTTGATATTTTGGTTTGAATTGAGATGAGATCTTTTTGTTTAAGTGAGTTTTGACTTGTGTACTGAAATCTTGTTGACTGAATATCAATTTTCTTAAAATGTTAATATTGTGTATAATTTGGGAAAAATTAGTTGGGAATTTGGTGATTGAGCTTAAATTAAACATAAATAAGAAGCCTTATTTATTATTATGTGGTTTGTGAATGTAATTTGTATTTAACATCTTTGTGAAATGTGATGTGAAGTTTGAAACTTTTTAAATTTTTAAGAGTTGGGTTTATAATCTTTCATCTGTTACATTGGTAATTAAGCTTTTTTTTTATGCTGTAATAGATAGATACGAATTGTAGCATTATTTTTTTACATATCATTTTTGAATATGATCTGTAAAGTTTGAAACTTTTTATAATTTTAAGAGTTGGGGTTTAAACTAATATCCAAATTCTGCTAATCAATCGTATCATGATCATGAGCTGTAGCATTATTTGTTTTTATAAGTGGTGTGCATGTGGTTTTTTATTGAACATTTTTGTGTAATGTCTTGTAAATTTTTAAGCTTGTTTTAAAAGAAATTTAGTTGGATTTTAATCTTTGATCTGCAAGTTCTAGTAACCAGGCGTATATACTGTATTAGATACGAATTGTAGCATTATTTATCGTTATATTATGACGTTAATGTGTAATCTGATGTAAAAATTGAATTTTTTTTTTTATATTTTCAAGAGTTGTGATTTAATCGTTTATTTGAATTTCGGTAAATAAGCTTATAATGCAATAAAACTGAATTCTAGCGTATTAGCTGTTATATGGTATCTGAGTATGATTTGTATATGATTTTTTTTTTGTGTAATGTGATGTAAGGTTTGAAACTTTTTAAAAATTTTTAAGATTTGTTTTTTTTATAAATGTTTTATGTGCCAATGGCAATTATGCTTATAATAATCATGAATTGTAGCCTCGTTTTTTATACGGTTTCTTGATGTGCTTTGTATTTGATATCTTTGTGAATGTGATGTAAGGTTTGAAACATTTTATAATTCCAAGAGTTGGGTTTTAATGTTTAAGAGATGTGATCTAATCATTTATCTGAATTTTGGTAATTTCGCTTGTAATGTAATGAAACTGAATTCTAGCATTGTTATATTGTTTTAAAGTATGTTTTGTATTTGATTAACATGATGTAAATTTTGAAAACTTTTTTACTTTAAGAGTTGGTTTTTATTCTATTTTTATGTGCCAATTTGGTGATTATACATTTATGCTTATATTAATCATGAATTGTGGCATTTTATTCATTATATGGTTTCTAAATGTGATTCGTATTCAACATATATATGAATGTGATGCAAGGGTTGACACATGTTATACCTCTAAGAGTTGGGGTTTGATCTGTTATCTGCATGTTAGGTATTTAAGCTTATACTGTAAATAAAATATTAATGGTAGCATTATATGTTATTATGTTGTTATATGGTTTGTAAATGTAATTTGTATCCGACATATTTTTGTAATGTGATGTAAAGTTTGAAACTTTTTTAACATTTTGAGTTAGGTTTCAATCTTGTATTTGAATCCAAGTAAATATACTATATAATAAACATGAACTGTTATACAGCTTGTAAATATCATTTGTATTTGACATTTTTTTTGCAATATGATATCAAGTTTGAAGCTTTTTTGAGTTTTACAAATTGGGTTCTAATCTTTTATCTGCATGTTTTTTAAGCTTATACTGTATTATATAAGAATAGTAGCATTATTTGCTGTTATATGGTTTGTGAATATGATTTGTGTTTTACACTTTAGTGTTATGTATAGTTTGTAACCTTTTTTATTTTTTGAGTTGGGTTTTAATGTTTATTTGGATTTTGGTAATCAAGTTTACGATAAACATGAATTTTATCGTTAAATGGTTTGTGAGTGTGATTTGTATCTGACATGCTTGTGTAATATGCTGTAACTTTTGAAAGTTTTTTATTTTTTCAAAGTTGGGTTTTAATTTATTATTTGAAATTGTTATAAATATGTAGGCATTTTTAGTTGGAATAGATCTCTTGGAGAGATTCAAAGGTCAAATTTTTAAATGTTTAGTGCTGAAAGAATGGAAACTCAGGGAGTTCTGTTTTATATGCTTTGCACATCTCTTGGAGACGTGTGTGTGTTTATTTTGTTTAACATCGTCTAAATTTTGAAACTTTATATAATATTTTCTGAGTTGGGTTTCAGCTGAATCTTTCATTTGAATTATTTTACAGACATGTAGACAATAGAAATAGTTATTTGTTCGTCTGAGATGGAATACAACGTAGAAGAAGCTCTACGAGCGAAAGAGAGTGCAGAGAAGTTATTTGCGATTAAAGATTTCATCGGTGCAAAACAGTATGCTTTGAAGGCTCAGGCAATATGCCCTCAACTTGAGGGCATTTCTCAAATGGTTACTACTTTTGAAATCTATGCAGCTGCTCAGACGAAGATAAATGGTGAAGTTGATTTGTATTCGGTCCTTGGTTTACATCCATCAGTAGAGAAATCTGTATTGAAGAAACAATACAAGAAGATGGCGGTTCTTCTTCACCCTGATAAGAACAAAACAATGGGAGCTGATGAAGCTTTTAAACTTGTCTCTGAGGCATGGAGTGTACTATCCGATAATGCAAAACGTAAGTCTTATGATATCCGGAGAAACAATCACTTATTAGCAACGGTTTCACAGTCTGCTGGTAAACTTGATACATTTTGGACTGTTTGCACGTCATGTCGTGTTCAGTACGAATATCTTAGAAAATACGTGAATAAACGACTTTCATGTAAGAATTGTCGTGGGGTGTTTGTTGCGGTTGAAACGGGATCGGCTCCTGTGACTTATTGTCCGTGGTCATATGCAGCTGATAATAATGGATATGCAAATCATTCATATAATGCTAATGCTGCCACTTATTTACCAAATTCATCGGTGTGTTTTACTGGCAACGGGTCCTCTGTTTTTCAATCTCCACATGGACCTGATTACAATAGCAATGTATCATTTCAGTGGAATGCTTCTTCTAATATTCCAGATCCTAACCTTGTTCATAAACCAAATAAAAGAGCAAAAGCTTACGGGAAGAACGGGACCAGAAATTCTTTGGCAAATACAGGTTCTGGTGACGGCCCGCCTGTTAGGATGGGTAGGCCTCCTAAGAAACGAAAGATTGAGGAGGAAGATGGACCGCGATACCCAAATGGTGAAATGTTATTCAAAACTGACCCTGATGTGGTAACTAATGGAAACACCATCACTGAGGCGTCTACCAGATGGTATCTTGCACCACCAGTTTTTGATGCTAGAAAGTTGTTAATTGATAAAGCTAGATCGGTTATCAGGTGTAAGTTAGAAGAAATGAAGTTAGCTGCAAAGAATGGTAAAACAGTTAAGAAATCAATCCCAATGCCGATTACGGTCCCGGACCCGGATTTTCATGACTTTGACACTGATAGATCCGAAGAGGTATTCAAACCGAAGCAAATCTGGGCTATATACGATGAAGAAGATGGAATGCCTCGTCTTTACTGTCTTATTCGTGAGGTCATTTCTGTGAAACCATTTCAGCTCTATATTAGTTACTTAAATTCAAAAACTGATACCGAATTTGGTTCTGTGAAATGGATCGAATCGGGATTCACTAAATCCTGTGGAAACTTCCGGGTCTTCCACTCTGACATTGTTGACCAAGTCAACATATTTTCTCATCTTTTGGGCCGAGAGAAGGCGGGTAGAGGAGGGTGTGTTAAAATATACCCAAAAAGTGGAGATGTTTGGGCTGTGTATCGAAACTGGTCCGATAACTGGAATCGGAAGACACCTAAAGAAGTGAGGCACCAGTATGAAATGGTTGAAGTTATTGATGATTATTCTGAGGAGCGTGGAGTACGTGTAACTCCATTGGTGAAATTAGAAGGTTACAAAACGGTTTATCAGAGGGACTCCAAGCACCCAACCCGTTGGATCCCTAGAAGAGAGATGCTACGGTTTTCCCACCAAGTTCCATCTTGTGTACTCAGAGGCCAGGCACTTAATTTGCCAGATGGGTGTTGGGATCTTGACCCTGCTGCAACCCCAGAAGAACTTCTTCGGGCTGCAATGGAGGATAAACCCGATACTGCAGATGCTTCAATGAAAGATTGATAATGTACAAACTGGAACACATAGTGATGTGTGAAAATTGATGTAAGAAATTTAGGTAGCTGGAAGGGGATCCTAAGGTGTGATCCGCAGCGGCTTAAGCTCACATTTGTTTTTAGAGGGGTTATATGTTGGTTGAGCTACTTGTACCATCTTTAATACTTTATAAGAATGCTTATTAACACTTTTAAGTTTATACATTAATGCTATTATTAGTACCACTTTTAGAATTTATGGTGCTACAAAATTGTCACTTTTGACTGCTATGCTGAATGAGAAAGAAACAATAACAGCTAACGCTCTTGATGGTCCTTTTCCAACACGGGGCCTGCCTGAAAAAGCTTGTCACTGGTCCTAGGAAAGCCCAGCAGTTACAATAAGGGACATATCTTCGGGTTTGAAGTCTGGTCCTGGTCCTACAAAATCCCCTGTAATGCTTGGTTCGGGTTGTGAAAGCCCAATACAAGGTATGGTGTCGAATGTCGTATCCTTGAATAGTTTTTGGTGTATATCTTTTGCTTCCACATTTTTGATCCTTACATAATGATAATGCTATATCGAACTTATATACTGTAGGAAATCCTCTTATCAGTTGTTTATGTTCAAAACATTCATTGTTATGAATGTAATGCTAACTAATCACTTGGAAGACTAGTGTGTAATTCTGTTTTTCTTATAATTTTCTGCAACTTTCTTCATCATAAGATCACTATATTACTGTAATGTAACATAACATGGCTAAGATATCTATATCTATCTATACTATATTATAAATAGCTTTTTCAAGTATCTCATATTTGTAGGAGTGAACTAAAAAAAGTATACTTGCGTAAAAGTAATGAAAAGTAATGAACCTAAATGGGTCACTTACATTGCCTGGAAGGCCAAACCGCCACAAATTTCTCCATTGCGGATATTATTCTTTCGGTTACATTCTGTTTTTTCACATTATAACATTCTTGTGTATCCAATCTATGAGGTTGTAAGGTCACGTTTGGTTCACGAATGTTTCTTGAAAAAATGGAGTTTGATGGAATGGAATTAAATTCAATCAATGTGTTTGGTTAGCAAAATATATTCAGAAATGTTTTCACACTATCACTAAAATGTCATTTCTACCCCTTTTTTAATATACTCCATATTAACTTTTTATTTTGTAAGGTGAATTTCGCTGGAAATTTCGTGTCGCGATTCGACAACAGAAGGTCTAACATACGTTGTTTTAACCGGGTCCGCGCTAGAGAGCTCCCTCGAAGTAGAAATGCCTATTTCAAATACCCGATGGGGAAAAACCCCCTACTAATCTGCCCGAAGGCACGACGATCAATAGGGTAAACCCTGCCCTTCCGACTTGAATATATTAACTAGTTCCTCTTTTTAAGAAAAGGATACATCAAAAACATTGATCAATGTAAAAGTTTATGTCTTTTTCTCCATCCCTTACAACCGTCCTTTCCTTGCCTCCATCCATTTCCTTACCTCGTGATTAACTTTCGCAGATCAAAACAATTCAAAGAATTGAATTCCTTCCCATTTTTGTATTCAAATATGGAATGGAATTGACCAATTCTATCAAAATCCTTAAAATTCCGTCAACCAAACATGCCCTTAGTTTCAATTCATCCTTTTCTTGTTGCAAAGTAGGAAAGTCAGTCATAGTGTTGTAATAGTGTCATACAGCACTTTTAGTACTTTAGAATGAGAACGCTACTTGTTACACGTAATGGGTATATGCATCTTAATAATTAAGGAAGCCAAAAAGATGAGGATAGTACAAAAGGATTTTGAATAAATGGGGATTCTTTAAAGTTATTTAAAGGTAAAATTGTTAATTTTAACCCTTAAATTAATATCAAGGGTCAAGATTTAAAAATAATTTTTGAATCTTGACCTTTGATTTCAATTCAAAGGTCAAGATGCTTTCAACTTTACCCCTAAAATTATTTATAACTTTAGAGAATCCGCATCTGAATAACCTAGCTACTACAGCAACGTAGATAAATATGATGACGATTAAACCAAATCTATATTGTACATCATGTACAAAATGACATCCTAGTTTAGAAAAAGTTGCAATTTTGCAATAAACTTAGTAAGTTAACATCGTCATCAAGTCACCCGACTCTTCTAACGTTAGGGCTCACTTTCTTCCCTATGCTCCCTGGTGCGTGACGCAGTCATGGTCACATTTTTTTTCTTATACAAGGGAAAACATACAATAGAAGAATGGAGATGTATAGTATACAAGGGGCATTTGAAAAGTTGTACGACATACCATACGTATCTTAGGCTAGATGTATCAGAACCAGCAGTACGAATATGACTCAACTATAAAAAGAGAACAATAACATTTGTGTTAGAGTTATGATACGGATGCCTAAAGTATAAGTCTAAAACGCTGAATAATACATGTAAGAGTAGCATCCCAACAAACATACATATGGTCAAATAGTACGTGACCATCACCTCATATTTTTAATATCATTGAACTTTTTCGTGTATATGACGATAGTGTAAATGACTCTACAAGAAGTTGGCGATACGATACTATAATGTACATTTATAGAGTTGGTGCTCAATGGGGTCTTTGAGTAGTTTTCGTAAAACACAAGTCGGGACTCTTATGCTACAACTCGTTCCACGATCCACATTAATAAACAATGTGATGTTTAAACACTTATCAGTGTGATGTTTGAAAACCTAATTTCAGTGCCAGAGGCGGCTTTACTATATATAGGCATGGGCCTAAGGCCCCCAAAATACAAAGTCCCTCATTTTTATATTTTGAGCTTAATGTTTTAGACTTTTTGTGTTATATGTTATTACTATAGAAAGGTAACAAAAATGCGTAAGAAACAAACAGGCAAATAAACTTTATTGCCTCATGACTGGCCTTTAGTAAAAAAAGACACCATACAAATAAAGTTACTACCATCAAGGGAAAAAAGTGGGGAAAAAAAAAATCTAACTATTAAGAAATCGAAAAATCCAATAGCTAATTTTCACTCTGATTTCCAACGAGTTAGTGATTAAATCTTTATTATATGAAAGACTTTCTCCTAAAAATGGTGAATAATATTGCTTCTTTGCGTTCTTTTCACATAACAACCTAGTATATAAGATGAATTACTTTTTCTTTTTTTTTTTGCCTTTTGTGCTTAATTTGTGTGTTAATCAAGTAGGCCCCCAATATTAATCTTTTTTAAGGCCCTCAAAAAGCTTAAACCGACACTTTCTAGTGCATTACCATATGAAGCCATCTTGTGATCTTCATTCTTTATTTCTTTAGGGGGGGAGGGAGCCGAAGGGGAGTTAGCCGCGAGATGCGAAGGGATGAGCGAGTTCCAATTGCCACCTGCGCGAGTTTGCCGCGAGCTGGAGGGCGCGAGCTAGGAGCTCGCGAGAGGTTGAAGAAGGCGTGTGTCATCAGGTGCTAAAGGTGCCAAATTTTGAAACCTATAGTGACCGTTGGGGGGGACTAAAGGTGGAAGAAAGATGGAGCCAGAGACCTAAAGTGACAAGTTGATGAAAGTTATTTTTTTTTAATTTCTTATTTATATTACCCATTTAAACTTCCAAAAACACAACACACACTCCATATAAATTCCTAAATGACATTTTATTTATTAAAATAGTACATTACAACATAATTAAAACTACTTAAACTAATTTAAAGTACTTAATATTACAACATATTAAACACTCATTTTTTTTGTTCATAAACTGCTTCCGCATTTATGATCAAATGGTTCAAGTTGATGACCGCATCAGCAAGTTCTTCCATAGTTTTTTCAGTGTTATGTAATATTTGGTTATTAATAAAAGATATAAATTAAAAAGGATTAGTTATGTAAAGTTTATAATGTTAAGGATAACTTATTAAAATGTGGAGAAAAAAAAAGGTTGGGAGTTTCAGTTGCCACTAAAAAAAGGTTGAAAAAAGGTTGGAGGCTTGAAATGAGGTGAAGTAATTTGATTGATTATTTGAAGGGAGATGAAAAGGTTGAGCCTTTCGACTCCCTCCACACTTATGCCTTTCACTGTCACTTTAAAAATCAAACTTCTACATGAACCATATGTTGTATTCTTTTTTACTTTCTAATAAAAAGTAGAACCCTTGGAGAGTTGTAAACACGTTTCTAGAGGTCAACGTGACTTATTGATGGTAGAGTCAAATAGTAAATAGGTTGACTGTACTTTTTGGTTATGAGGTGTGGTGTTTAATATTTGAAAGGAAAATATTAATGTGCCTAATTTGTATATTTAAAAATAGGTCTAAAAGAGAGAACACGTCATATGGTAAGATCAAAGGTATAGTTAATGAAAGAGAGCAAGTAGGAAACATGTGTCATGCTATGTATGTAGTAGGTATATAAATTAGGCATATATATTATTATCCTATTTGAAAAAATCGACATGACCTTATAAGGTAAGATGTATGATCTATTAACAATTTTATTTGGATCAATTTATATATATCAAAATAGTCTTTTGATTATTTTGATTTGTGAATCATACTTTTATATGAATAATCTTCACAATTTAAATGTGTTTCTTCCAAACTACAAAATTTACACCTATTCACGAATGGTATAGAAAAATAACATGTGCCTTGAACCATTTAACACCTATAATGCATTAACACCTGTCACACCCGTAATTTCTTTTAATATATAAAACTAATTTATACCTCGTGCGTTGCACATCTGTATTTTATTTCATAGTATCTCGTAAATAATATATAAATAGAAATATCCGTAAAAATTGAGGTGAGTGATTATATATTATAAAGTAGATGTGGATATATATTTTTGTGCAAATATTGTTTATACTTAATAATGTGATTAAAATTAAAATAACACAATTGATGAAAATAAAAATAAAACTCATATGTATTTTTGATTATTTTTGAATAACTTTTTAATTTTCCCAGTATTAGTTAAATGATTAGAAGTCTTTTTCAATTATTTATTAAATTAAATTGGTCCAAAGACAAAAATCATTAAGAATAGATATTAATATGTTTGTTTAGTTGGAAAAAAAATACTATGGATAGCAATCATTTGTTTGGAAACAAATAAGAAGTTAATTGTTTTATTCATAATATATTTCTATTTAATTGATATTGTAATGAAAAGAAATGTAGTATATATTAAATGCAAAAAATATATAAGATTATATTGGTCTAAAAACAAATATCATTTTAAAAATTTTAATACATATTAGGATTATTTATTTAGTTTTGAAAATCAATAGTATTCTCTTTGTTCCATTAGAACTGTCATGTTTTGAATTTTCAAAGTTTTCATTTTTTCACTTTGATCTTAAATATTTTTATTTATGTTATATAATAGTTGATAAAATTTATATGAGTTGATTGAGTTTTATATATATTTTCATTAGTTGTAATTTTCATCAAATATTATAATAAAAAAAAGTCTATTTAAAGTTAAAATTAAAAAAGGAAACTATGAAACTATAATAACTCTCTCTTTTATTCACTAATTTAAACATTTCCACCTAATATATGAATAATACCATTAATGAAATAATTTATAACATAAATCCCTCAACTCTTAAGATAAGTACACTAAATCCTTTAACATTATAATTACTTTTACATTCACCATTATTGTCTCCCCCACTACCTGTCATCGCCACCATCGAAACAACCGTCACCACCACCTCCGTTATTCGTTGCTGCCACCACAACAACGCGCATTACCACTATCGTTGCCACATTGTGTAGACATACGTCTCATATAATAAAATCATTGTATATAAATTTTGAATTTTAAGTGAATATGTAGAGTGAAGAAAGATTAAGGTATTTTTAAAAATTATATAAAAAGATAAAAATTAATTTAGTGTGATCCGAAACTTTAGGTAATAGTTTATGGGATTAAATTTGATAAACAACATTAACATTGGTCCGATGGTTTTACAATCTAGTGTTTATGCATCAGGTAGCCGGATCGAAGCCTAGCAATTTTTTTACTTTGATGCAATGCTATTTAATATAGATATATTGGGTGAAATGGCAAATATATAAATCAAATGGAGGTAAAGACGACACATAAGGTAAAAGCATAAACCAAATCGATATAAAAATGATACGTATGAAAAAACTGATAAGATCGCCACATCATCAAATTGATATAGAGAATTATATATATACTAGATTAAACTCGCACGTTATGCGGGACTAACTGAGAACTTAAACTAAAATTAACTGGGAATTATATTATTATTCATAGTTTATGATAATATAAACAGTAGTCAATTTACAACTGATGCAAATAATAAAATTATTAATTTATAAATATATAATATATATACTTATCAAATATGTTAAAGCATGACTAATGAAACGTAAATATATATAAATCCTAAAATTCTTTTTCAATGATCTATATATATTAAATATAATATAAAAAACAATCTCATTTAAAACAATGATCATTAGTTTTTTATTTTATTTTTAGAACGGCACAATGATAATTATCATTGAATTAATAAAAAGACGCGGTCTAAAGCATATATGAACATCTTTGCGCTCATATATTATCAAAATACGGAATCTTAGTTATATGAAGATAAGTTACAAATATAGATTTAAATATCAAATATATATGTGTGAAATTGATAAAGTAAATATCTAATTTAAAATTGATAATATAATCGGTTAGTAAAATATTAGATGTAATTAACATTATAATATAGTTTTATATTATATTAAAGTATATTATATACCACGTATAAAGATAATTAAATACAAAGGAAAATCAAAAGAGATAAGTTACAAAGATCGACAATATATTATGAATGTCTTTTAATTAATTTTAATATGCAATGAATATCTACCGTAGTTTGCAAAATATAAACAAATATTAAGTTAGATCAAGTGGTTTGTGTATAATACTAAAAGTTAGAGGTCATGAGTTATAATCTTGTATTTGACTTTTTTCTTTGCTATTTAAGATTAATTAAAAAAACATTAAAATTATGACGTGGCAAATGAAATGCCACATGAGCATTAAAAAATATAAATCTAAATGTCAATATATCTAAAAAAAATATTAAAATTATTATAAAATGACATCTAAGAAAAAAGTCTAGTTGGCACAAAAAGATAAGTGCTACCTAAGAAAAAAACATATTATCGATCTCTTAGTTATATAGAGAGATACAGGTTAATAGTAGTGAAGTTGATTTTTGGTATATTGAAATTTTACTTAACTTGCACATGGCATTGTGAAAATGTTTGATACTTTGATGTTATCAGAAATAAAGATTACTCAACGATGTAAGTATATAACTATATATATATAGTATTAATCTTTACTGTCATGCTATAAAAATAGGCCATATATTTTGAATTATTAATTAAAGTTTTGGGCTCAAACAAACCTACCAAACTAAATGTACGACACCTTTTTACCTACTTTACACCGACTTAATATATGTGTTCAAGTCTTTGTATTTTTGTTATCATTATGAAATATATGATAATTTTTTATTATACTAAAATATAATTACTCTAATAACTTATTGACCAATCACAACTCTCGATTTTTTAATGTTGACTTTTGTTTTTTCAATTTTGACTTTAATTTACACTTTTTTGTTTTCCAACATAAATTTATACTTTTTACCAACTAGTTTTAATATAATAAATAAATAATAATAATAGATAATATATATCCGATAGAATAATAGCTAATATTTATCCAATAAAATAATAACTAATATATGTTTTTCATCACAAATTTACATGTTTTACCCACTAATTTTAATATAATAAATAAATAATAATAGCTAATATATATCCAATAGAATAATAGCTAATATTTATCCAATGAAATAATAACTAATATATATCCAATAATATGTTCTATCATATATATATATATAATTAATTATAAATATATTTAATTTAATGTAAATATATAAAGATTTTAATAGTAATTGTACTATTTTATTTTATTTTATTTTAATTTTAATATATAATAAAAGACAGTTGAACTAATGACTTATTAACCAATCATATCGCTCAATTTTATCAATTTGACTCTCGCTGATGTCACTATTTAGTTTTTACATATATTTATTTAATTAATAAAAAACAAATAACTAAAATAATTATTTTTACAATGTTATTAAAATTGGTTCTCTATCTACAAATCCCGTTTTTCACACACGAACAATTGTACATTGCTGTTTCTCGAGTTAAGTCGAGAAAAGGCTTTAAGGTGTTAATATGTGATACCTTAAACAAGTTTCGTTTATAAAGAAGTCTTTCAAATGATGAAAGGGGGTATATACTTCTAATGTTCTTTTATTACATTAGTTTTCTTTTTATTAGCTTAACATTTTTGACATTTGAATTGAACACTTATTATCTATTTATATCTTCAACTTTGAACTTATAAGCTTTTATGAGTTACATGTATTAATATCTAATATTAATAATGTCGTAAGCTTCGTATTCAGTGTTGGAAACGGGTCTAAACTCTAGTTTTTTCTATAGTCTAAAAGGAGAAAGAAAAATTCTATCTGTTTCTTCATTTTTTTTCTTTTATTTGTTATATCTATGATTGATTCATTACTTTTATATGCATGTTCTATATGTCAAAGTAACGTAGTTGTTCTACAATGTATATAGAGATTGGTTTTTCTAATTGATGTTTGTCATAAATAATTGCTAAAATAATTTTTGCATAGGTTTATATAGTTGAAAATACTTATTTGTATATTGTATATCATAAGGTCCGTTTTATCTTATATATTTTTTTCATATTATTTTCGTATTCAAATAACAAAAGTATCTAAAGCAAGACAAGTTACTAATATAGGAGTTAATAATAAAAAGTAAAACTTTTAGTAAATAAATATAAATATATATATATATATATATATATATATATATCGGGGTGAGTTATTTTGAGAACCACAAAAAAAACAAAACGCGAGAACCAATCTCAGCCCTCCATTCATCAAGATCAGAAAGGGCATGTTTGTCATTATTAAAAAAGTTGTTCAACACTCTTTTTCTCTCTCCTCTAATTAAATCAAAAAATATCTAAATCATTAAAAAACTTTTATCTTACAAACCGTAGATCGTTAGATGGAAAAAAAAACATGGGTAGTCTTGAAATTTCATCCTCTTTCATTAGAGATGCGATTCGATATACTTTCGACGACTTTTTTAATTTCGTTTTTTTTCCCATCACGTTCATCCTACACATGTGTAAGTACAACCTACACATGTGTAAGAAAGACCTGGATCTGGTGAGTTGTATAACCTGCCCATGGGTAAGTACAACTTACATACGGGTAAGTTACTTATAAAGTTCAAAAATGATGAAGACGCATTGTAAAACCCTAAATACTAAACCCTAAAGCTTAATTTCTAATCCGAGTGGGATGCTACTTTCTAAAAATCCAGGAAAATCTAAACCCTAAAAACCTAAAACGGATGAGGGTTCCCACTCTAGGGTTTAGGGTTTGAAGTTGTAGGGTTTCATCCTCTTTCATTAGAGATGCGATTCGATATACTTTTAACGACTTTTTAAATTTGTTTTTTTTTCCCATCACGTTCATCCTACACATGTGTAAGTACAACCTACACATGTGTAGGAAAGACCTGGAACTGGTGAGTTGTATAACCTGTCCATGGGTAAGTACAACCTACACATGGGTAAGTTACTTATAAAGTTCAAAAATGATGAGGACGCATTGTAAAACCCTAAATACTAAACCCTAAAGCTTAATTTCTAATCCGAGGGGGAGGCTACTTTCTAAAAATCCAGGAAAATCTAAACCCTAAAAACCTAAAACGGATGAGGGTTCCCACTCTAGGGTTTAGGGTTTGAAGCCCGAGTGTTAGCCTATCGGCTAACCCTCGACCTTCAAACCCTAAACCCTAGAGCGGGTACACGGTACGCTTTAGGGTTTAGGGTTTGAAGTTGTAGGGTTAGCAGGCTAACCTTACAACTTCAAACCCTAAACCCTAAAGCTTAATTGCTAATATGAGGGGGAAGCTACATTCTAAAAACCCTGGAAAATCTAAACCCTAAATGCTAAGACCTAAAAACCTAAAAAGGATGAGGGTTCCCACTACAGCGTTTAGGGTTTAAAGCCCGAGGGTTAGCCGGCTAACCCTCGACCTTCAAACCCTAAACCCTAGAGCGGGATGTATTAGGGGTAAGTAAGAGAGAAAAAAAAAGGAGCTGACGAAAATACCCCCTAGTGTTGAGAGGGGTTTTTTATTTTTAATCTTGTCCATCTATTTTCTTTGATCCAAGGGTGTAGATGAGTTCTTGGGTTTTTTTTTAGGAGTTCTTAAATAACCCCTCCTCTCTCTCTCTCTCTCTCTCTATATATATATATATATATATATATATCTCAATCTATATCTATATCTATCTATCTATATTTATATCTATATCTATATACATACATATACATATACATAATAAAACAATAAGAATCCTGACATTTTAAAGTTATCCACCTCAATCCACCTCAACCTAAAGTTGTCCTTAAACATTGTCACGTAGGATTTAGGCTATGTGTCATCTTCATATGTTTTTCACAATATTTATTCTTTATTTATCAAGTTAGATATATCTGTATGTAACTTTTTTAAACATAAAGATTGTTTCAAAATCTAATATGAAAATTGAAATACATTTTAAACATAAAGATTGTTTCAAAAACTATAAGTTTTCGACTTTTCGTAGTAGAACATATTCATTTGACATATTTAACATGTATTCAATATCATACAATTTGTTGATTTATATAATTATCCATGTGTATGTGCGTTTACATGTTTTTTAATGTTAATCTACGTTGAGAACTTTAAGCCAACACTTTAAAACTTATAATGTTCACTAATTAGTCTGAAAAATATTTTGTTTTACTAGCAAGTTTGTCTTATCAATCATACATAACAAAAATCCGACTTTTTTTTCAACAACGTTGTTGCTTCTCCCTTTATTGAAGTGCTATTTTTTTCTCCAATCATATGAATGTTATTAGATTGCTCAATGCATTTGATATGTTATCTTTGTTTTATTTGTTTCCATGTTAAAAAAATATATATATAATAGTAATTAAAAATTTTGTAATTAAAAAATGTTTGTATCGAATTTTATTAAATGATTTTTTAACAATCGCGCAATGTGCGGGAAACAAACCTAGTATATATATTTATATAATTATTGGTCATATTTAAGGTGTAAAGTGTTATGTTAGTAAATCACGCATTTTGAAATAATGAAATTCTAAAAGTGTAAATAAATATATAAAATCTTTGTGGAATGTATCATGAATCCGTAATAGAAATTTTTTTGAAGGTGACAAAAAATTTGTGTTTTGTGTCACGGTATCATAACATTGAAGAATACATCTATCAAGTCAAACTCAAACTATAACGGGCAATAGTGTAGTGCCAAGTTTGTAGCAAATTGGTAAGTTTTGGTTAAATTCTAGCCAATAAGAGAAAGACGTGTATATGCCAAAAACTTGTCAAATCTTGCCAAAAACTAGCCAAATTGTATGGTATAATTGAGTTTTTTTTTGCCAATATGCCAATTTGTTGGCAAAAACATTCAATTTCACTAGAAAACAAAAAAAAAAGGTCACCAAAGATGCTCCCAACGTTCACTAGCATCGGCCAAAACTAACCGATGTAACTTGCCAAAACTTGCGATTAAATTTGCCAAAACTAGCCAATGAATGTGGTATAGGATTGCCAATGAACCAATACTAGCCGATACTTTTTGCCGACTACACCATTGCTCCTAAAAAGCTAATGATTTCATGCAATAAAAGAAAATTGTAATTTAAATGTTTTGATCATATATATTGTAGAGTAAAAAGTAAAAACGTAACAAATCACCCACGTGGTTAGTTATATTTTAGTTTTATCTACAACCATAAACCTTATTTTACATTTTTACGTGATTATTGTTTTTCTATTTATTTGTTGTAGATAGGCCATGAGCCCCGATAAGTCCTCCACACGCATCATGAGGGTACATTAATGATTTTTTAGTTATTTCGTTGGCCCATACGGAGTGAGACGTGCTCACTTTTTGCCATGTCCAAAAAGCAACCAGAACGCCCCCATTTTGTCTACTCCATGCCCCCTATATCGCCCTAGGGAGTTCCCGTTCAGAAAACAGTCATCGATCCCTATCGGATTTGGCACACCCAATCATCGTATGACCCAAAGCCTTCAACCGTTACTTTTTCTTCCCCAATAGCTACTTTTTCTTTCTTAATGGGTCTCTTTATTTAAAGTCTCCATTAGTTTGAGGCTTCCTTGAGAAGCCACACTCCCCGTTACCTAATTATCATGAATTGTTATTATGTTTATCATTATTTCACTCATAATCTATTTTCCACTTTGTTGTTGTAGCACGAGATATAAAAAACAATAATAAAAACTAAAAGGACAAAAATTTATATTATTAATATCATACTTTGGTCAAGTGGTCAGGGGTGTTTCACTAAACCTGCTATGCGGGGCTCCGGAGGAGTTTACTCCAAGGTCTCGAGTTCGAGCCTTGGTAAGTTCTCCTCGACGGTATTTTCTAATAAAAGAGGTGGTATGGTGAGATCGGCTATTTAAGATCCGCTTATTGCGGGACACTTTCCTTGTGCGATCAACACACATCATACGCGTCTGAGGTAAAATTCATTTGTAAAAAAAAAATAAATAAAAAAAATCATACTTTGGTAAATTTTTGTAACTTGCGATTCGCTAGCCATGATTCATAATTTTGCAAATCACAAACCATGATTTGCGATTTTGTAAAAATGCAAGCCATTGTTTGCTATGTAATTGATATTTTATGAAAGCTTAGAAAAAGTTTGGTTCTTTGGTTAGTACATATATATTTGATGTTATTTGGTATTTGGGTTAGAGGTTTAAAACTTGTCAAACACAAGTGGATAAATTATATTTTGTAATCCATATATGATGATGGTAACTTATCGGATACGATTTTAATACATTATGTTTTTTTGTACCAAAACGATATATGAGATCAGAGGGTTCCACCCATTTTATCTATAAACAAAATAGAAAATAATAATATCAAGAAGAAGAAACGATTGGTTTCTATTACACATTTTCACCGATATATGGGATCAGAGGCTCCACCCATTTTATCTATAAACAAAATAGAAAATAATAGCATCAAGAAGAATAAATGATTGGTTTTTATTGCGCATTTTCACCGAACAATGTGACATAATTTGTTCAAAATAACTTTTCACGCAAGGTTGATTTCAAATTCCTTAAAATGTGATGAATATCATTATTAGAAATGACTATGGTACTAATTTGTTTTTATAACATATTTTGAAAAGGTTTATTTTTAGCTTTGATTTATTGCAAATGTTGTATTCATATCTGTTTTCCAACCTCCTTTTTCAAGGGGAAAAAGAGAGACTTTTATGACCTATATATGCTCCCAAATTATTATTCAAAGTTGTGGAACCCACCAAATTCATTGCATATATACAAACATTTCAACTACATATTATGTAATAAATAACAATATCGTTCTTACTTATACACCATCATATTTTACATTCTTTTTTCTCCTTGAAATCCCATGGATTCATCTTTCCAAATTGAGCCCACAAACAAAAAACTAAAGCTATTCCATGATCTTGATGATCATAACGATCAAGATTATGCAATTCATGGTGACAATTTTGTGTTACAAAATTTACCTAGAGATGTGCTTTTGGACATACTCATTAGGCTGCCAATATCATGCTTGATTCAGTTCAAGTTGGTATGTCACTCATGGAACTCATTGTCTATGGACCCTGAACTAGCCCGGGTTCACCATGTCGCGATGGCGAAAAACGACCCCATGTTAATGTTCCATTGTGATTACCCAATTCGAAACCAACTCTCCTTTGTTGAATTGTCATCAAATGATCATGATGAAAATATTGTAAGAAAGATATCTATTCCTTTTTGTAACTCCATGCCAGAGTTTAATGTTGTGGGATCATGTAATGGTTTGTTATGTATGTCGGATTCGCTATATAGGGAACCTGTTTACGTGTTTAACCCGTTTTCAAGGGACTATCTTGAGTTACCGAAATCTAAGCAGTTTGATGAACAAGAGGTGATATTTGGGTTCGGGTTTCATCCAGTTACAAAGGAATACAAGGTTGTTAAGATTGTTTATTATAGAAACTCACATGGGCGGAAAAGGGTCATTAGAAACATTAGGAATTACCCGAAATCTGAAGTTCAAGTACTCACTATCTCCAAACAAATGAATAAGAGTTCATGGAGATGCATTGGGAAAATGCCTTATCAGATTGATAGACAATTGAAAGGAGTTGCATTGGTAAATGGGAGACTTCATTGGTTGAGTAGACTTAGTCGGGTTTCTGGGGTTTTAGACCGAGAAATCATCTCATTTGACTTAAAAAGCGAGAAGTTTGAAGTGGTGAAGAAGGCTAGTAATATGGTAGTAATCAACAGCAACCATCATTTGGCCACGGTTCAAGGGTGTTTAGCAGTTGTTGCTCCCTGTGGATATGGGAAGTTGGAGATTTGGGTTATGAAGCAATACGGCATCAAGGAATCTTGGATGAAGGAGTTTGTGATTCATGGAGCGTACCATGTGAAAGCGCCAAACCATGAGTACCAACACGGGATATGGAGGCAAGCATTAAGCAAGAGGATGGTTCGGGTTCTTTGTGTCTTGAAGAATGGAGAAATCTTGTTAGAGTATAGAGGAGGGAGGTTGGTCAAGTATGATCCTAAATGGAAAGAGTTTAAAAATGTTGTGTTCCCTAAAATGCCCAAATTGTGTCAAACAATTGTTCATGTTGGTACACTAAATTGGGTACATAATTAAATTTAGAGGTCATAATAACCACACAATCTATTTATGTTTACAAGTTCTTTTACATATGTTTCAACCTAGAGACTAGTTTCTTGAATACGAAACCGTCAACTATTCATAATGTGAATGTCATACTAGAATGTACTTGTTACAACAAACTAATTCACAATTTACATAATTATGATCTGAAAACTTGTACAACACCTGCAAGGACCCTCTTGAAACAATCTGATCTATGTTGTTTCTTTGTACAATCAATCTAGAAACATGTACATGTGACCTTCAAAACGACTTGAGGGTTGTGGTATGAGGAGATCATGACTTCAACCCAGTCATTCTCTCATACATTATACTGCTGCCAAATGGGAATTCATTTTTTCTGCCGATCTTTCATCAACTGATTGAACTCAGATTCCTGTAGATTCGACAAATCATCAAGATTCCGGTAAAAAGATCATGATTCAATTGGAGTACCATACAAGGTAAAAAGTTACCACAGCAAGGAACAATAGCGTGTATAATGATGCTGTTAATAGTGAGAAACTGCCAGCCATCATAAACCACCAGACTGCCCTAACCACAGGTTAGATAGTGGTGCACCTTTTTAACCACTCAACCAGACGAGTGAGACCTTAACCACAGGTTAGCTAGTGGTTCACCTTCTTAACCGCTTCAACTTCTTAACCAGACTCAAAGAAGCAAGCTGCAGCTGAATACAGCTGTTCCTCCTCAAACGGTTTTGAGACATAGCCATCCATCCCACACTTCATGCATTCTTCATCCGTTGCTTGAATGACATCAGCCGTCATGGCTAAAATGGGCACATGCCAATGACCCACATTTCCAAACACCTCGACACCTACTTCACCCGACTGGATCATTTCATTAACCTTATTCTCAAGAACACGGATCTGTCTTGTAGCTTCAAACCTAGAAAATTGAAATAACAAATTAAGAATAAAACTGAGCTTATTTAAACAGCAATGTAAAGATATTAGAAACTTACCCGTCCATTTCTGGCATTTGGAGATCCATGAAACAAGCATCAAAGCAATGAGGCGGTCTAAGCTTATTTAATGCAGCCCTTCCGCTATCCACACATGTGACAACAGCTCCATATTTCTTTAAAGCACCTTCCGCTACTCGTCTGTTTACAACATTATCATCAACCACCAAGATTTTCTTGTTTAGAAGGAGAGTCCCTAGAGTGGGTGGTTTTCTTGTTGCTTGTGTCTCATCTTCAGTAACAAAAGTTTCTTGGAAGCATGAAATTAAGACACTAAATCTAAGAGGCTTCACCAGAACGTCACACACCATATTAGCTGATTTAAGTTCATTGTGTCTAATTACAGATTTGGCCAAAAGAAATACTTTCACTTTGAGCTTTTTAAGGCTACGAAAAAAAGAAAAACTAGTTTTTTCATCACAAACTTCTTCGTCTACGAGGATCATGTCAAGACGAGCTGAATCACTGCAGAATAAGCACCAGAAATTGTCAATAAGCTGGCCTAGAATAAGTTGGTTGCCCAAAACAGAAATAAGAGTAAAGTTGATTGGTACCTTGATATGTGAGATTGTGCCGAATCCAAATTAGATGCAATCTCCACATATATTCCCATTCTTTGGAGATGGTATTTTGTAACTTCAGCTCTTACACATTTATGATCGATCACTAATGCTTTTAGTTTCTGAAATTCTGATACAGATGGATATAACTGTTGGACTACAGTATCAACAGAACTTGTTTCTTTTTTCATGAAAACAGCTGTGAATGAAAATGCACTTCCGATGCCTGGTTCGCTGACAAAGCCAATCTCACCATTCATAAGATCTACCAGTCGTTCACTAATACTTAATCCAATCCCGGTGCCACCATATGTCCGTGACGTCGAACTGTCAGCCTGCATGAACGGCATAAATATACGGCTTTGTGCATCTTTTGGAATCCCTACACCCGTATCTTCCACAGTTACTAAAATCTTTATCTTTTCAGAACTGTTAGTCACATCTTTGTCACTTAAATTCACAAAATTTGCCCAGCTGCTTCTCCTGTCAACAACGGGAAGTCCACTCAAAGTGTTCTCAAAATTTCCCCAGCTTTTTATAAGTATTTCATCTTTCATATCGAGTGGACGTGTAACTTCATCTGCTAAGTGTACAGATACAAATATGTGTCCCCTGTCATGTGTGAACTGCAACCAAACAAGGCATAAGTGAGACAAACGAATGCATGAAGTAGCGTTAGAGTGGCATCATGTGTAAGCAAGGTAAAAGGTCATAAAAAAGTAATTCTTTAGTATAGGTTGGGTTGGCCAGTAAACATTTTTTAGAATAGTTAGTGCATTGGATAAGATTTTAATAAAACTATATGGTTTCAATATTGATGTAATTTCCTTATATACGAGTTTTGCGATTGTATGCATTAAAAAAATATACATGGGTGGGTCTTTCAACCTGCTCACACATCCAACTGCAAACACAACTCACATTGACCCGGTTGCAATGAAATAAAATCGGAATTGCCACTTGTGAGTGGATTAATCATGGGAAAGTGAGAGAACTAACTTTAAGTGAGTTTGCAACAAGATTTGTAATTATCTGCCTGAATCGTCCAGGGTCTCCAACAACTACTTCAGGAAGCTGATGAGAAACATAAACTGCCAACTTCTCACCCACAAGAATAAAATTTCATTTCATTAGAATGGATATATAGCATCAACAAATACTCTGATTATTAAGAAACAAGAAAGATGAGAAAATTAGTGCTTTAGCGTTTTACCTCAATGCCTTTTTCTTGAGATTTGTTTGAAAATAATGATAAGACATTATCAAGAGTGGCGCGTAGATCAAATGGGACAGCCTCAAGCTCGAGCCTTCCAGATTCAATTTTAGCCTGATCTAAAACCTCGTTGATCAACTTAATTAAATCTTTTCCACTAGCATGAGCGGTCTGTGCAAAGTCCAGTTGCTTTGCATTAAGGTTTGTGTCCATCAGCATCAGCAGCATGCCTATTATGAAAAATTATATTATGTACACACATCCAGACGGAATATCAGTGTTGTAAAGTAAAGAACAGATTAGTCAAATACCTAAAACGCCATTCATTGGAGTCCTGATTTCATGTGAAACCGTTGCAAGAAACTAAAAGAGATAACGTTATATAACTGAGCCAAAATAAAACACAATCTGAAAGCTATAGCAATATATATTATATACACACACCTGAGATTTTGCAATATCTGCAGCTTCAGCACAATGTTTAAGCAGCATCATTTTTTCATAATCACGCTCAACGGTATCAATTCGATTTATAGCTTCATAAAATATAACACCTAGCAACACAACAATAGTAAGCATTCCAGCTGATGCGAATATGGCTGTCCACGGAGGAGAAGGCCTATTCTTGAACCTGCAAGGTGTTACAAAAAAATCTTGAAGGTGTTTATAATTGGCTTGTAAAACTGACCATCTTTATTAAGAGTATCCGGATATCCAGGGATCAACTAAATTAGCTTTGAATGGTAACTAGATTATGCCAAAATACTACAATTACTTATTTTACCCCCCCCCCCCCCCCCTTCTATCCAAATTGTCATTCTTAATAATCCTACAAAACATTATGTGATTTAGAACTTTATACTAAAAGTTTAAAATTCGTTATCGATTTAAAGATAAAAAAAAAAAAAAAAAAAGTTGTCAAGTTTTACAATTGAATACTTCATTAAAAATGTACATTATGGTCTCTTATCTGTAAACTCTTAATAATCAGAAATTACCTGCAACGCATTTCATGCTTACGAGCAGGATCACCAAAGTCAAGGCTACTAACATGCAGCAAACCCGTGTCAGTCTCGTTAGGACCGTACATATTAATAGCTGCAGAGAAGTTTGTGGTGTCATAAACGTTCACAACAATGGTCTGCTTGCTAGCTAGTTGGTGTAGAAGCTTCTCAACTAGTGAAGGGACATCATATGATGCACCAAGATATCTGTTTCCACAAAATGATCCGTTAAGAACTGGTTTGATGACCTCGACTCATTGTTAGTACGATGGAAGTTGGTTAGTTATTAAACCTACCCCACAGTCGCATTAATTCGTTGCTCGGGTGTAGCATCTTGAGAAATGTGAACATTATAGACAGCAAAGGTAAGTACAACACCCAAATGATTTGATTTTAATAGCTTAAAAGGAGATGTCAACACCCCCTTTCCTGATGCCCTTGCTCGCAATATATTTTCACGATCTTCCTAAAACGATAAACAGGGAGAAAAATTAGACGGTAGTATAATATAAAAGGGCTATTTGCATGAAAAAGTAACGAACTGTGACCAGATTTCTATCCTAGATAACCAAGTTTTTAGGCCTGAAAACCTTAAAGGTTCACCAAAATCTATTTACCCAACTTTTATCATATTTCCCACAGGAAAATATGATCCTTTAATCTGTCTAAATGACAATGTGACAGCTAACGTGTCAGTAACTATAGATTGTCATGACTATTATTCTGGCGTCACGAGTCGATCACTCGAAACAGAAATCAGATCAAAGTTGGTTACTGTGTTTATGCAAGACCAAAAGAACAGTTGTGAAGTATTTAAGTAATTTTTTACAAGATTTTTATGATAATACCTTTCCAGACATCATGTCAATTGAAACAATATGCGCTACAGTTTCTTGAGATAGGATAACGGGAGCATATTCGTCACGAATAGGTGAAGGATCCAGCTTTTCAGGGTCACAATCTTGTGCCAATGTCTGATCTTCAGTTTCCATCTTCTTTATTGTCCATCCATATTTTTTCTCAAAATTCTCCCGCTCAGAATGACGCACTCTCAAAGCATATGCCACACCACTTGTGAGTGGCCGCTCAAAGGATGTTCTCTCAGTATATTCGCCAAAAGTTTTCTGCCAAATAGAAGAGAACTTTGTTATGGTGGAATACTAAACAAGTAACCTGCAATTATGTGATTTATGTTGACATTTATAGAAAGGCACGGAATTTTCAGAAGCTTTCATTTAGGGTAACCTCTAAATTAATCGGTATTCGGTACCACGTCAGCATCACATATTAAAAAACAAAAAAGATGTCAGCATTGTCAAACTTACCAACCCAAATAAAAGAGCTTTTTGAAATGAGTACATCTTTTGGAAGTTGGTCATCTTATTTTTAAACAATACCCAAAACATAAATCGGACCAAAGTTTGTTTCAATTTACCATAGGTAGATTAATGGTATGATACGATAATAATTAGGAATTGTAGAAAGATTACTTGATCGATAGCCGGAGGTTCTTTTCCATGGTAAAAAGTGGAAACAAGTATGGACAATGCATGAACATGGTTCATGCTCACATTGAACTGATCCTGCAACATCCGAGCCCGTTCATCACACATGTTTGCCAACATTTCTTTCCTTCTGAGGCTAATTCCTGCATTTAAGTACCAATATAGCCAAATTGATATAGCCACCCCGGCTATCACAAAAAGAATCAATAGCTTCTTCATCCACTTTCCTGCCCCCCTTGAAGAACCTTGTACTTTATCTTTCTTTTGATCTTTTCGGATGAAATTCTTCAGTAACATTTTATATAAACCAGGAATCTGGTAGGTCAACACAGTTAAAAGAATAACCCAAATGCATGCCTTCACAAAGGAAGAGATAGGTGAGTCGCCTAATGTAGAAATATTCTCACTAATATGGGTTTCAACCTTTGATTCTACGTATTGTACAGTGCATGAATGTTGCTCTTCAAGCTCATTATTTTTCCAATATGGCACTTCACGAGCACAAGTAATTACATTCTTTGCAGATGCTCCAGGTTCTGATTGTTTGGTAGGTTTCAAGGAAGTTATCTGAAAGTCAACAGCAATAATCTTCGCATTACTTATCAAAAATCTTGAAATCACATATTAGCTAAAATAACCATTTTAAGGATCCGTGTGTGATAGTCTGACTAGAGGTGGAATGATGGGCAAGGAGGACGGTTAGTTGACGGGTCAAAAGTGGTTTGGGTCACTACAGTTACTTTTATAGTGCAAGACAATAGGGTCAGGTCGGGTAGTGCCAACCCTTTTAAGTTTTAACCTTATCTTCTTTGCTTTATAAATAACTAATGTGGTAAATATGACTACAGTTATTTTATAGTTACAAAGGTAACTTAGTATTTTTGGTAGAGTGATTTAGGGGGTTCTATGCATTTGAATGCACCATGACATTCCGGGGGACTTTCAACCCGTTTTCCCTGTTTCCATTTTAGTTCAATCTAATAGCTTAACCTATTTGACATTTTTCTTTATTAGTTGAATAGATAGATTTAACCATTAACCCTGTTAGAGATGAAACATTACCTAAATTGACCCATTGAGTGAGCTTGTTCAAATTTTGAAATGGCTTTTTAGCTAATGTCTATCCCAAAAGTAATAAACACTTTTTTAGCTGTGTTTGAGAAGTCAATATTAAGGCACTCAAATGGCTTATTAGCTACTCGTAATAAACATAACTATTTTGCAATAAGGCAAACACACTACAGCATTGACTGAAGCAAAGCTAAATTTGCATCAAATAATTGACCAATTGTAAAGAAACCAAAACATTTCATGTGCATTTTGATGGTCAATGGATAGGATAGAAAATAGAAAATAAAATTAAAAAGAGAACAGAAAAAACAGTAACATTACCCATGGCATAAGTTAAACGTTATTTTTGCCCCTAGATTATGCATATATCTTTAAGTTCTCACCATGACAGAAAAATTACGAAAATTTTCCTTTAGACATACTCATAATAGACCATTATTGCTGAACTTGGCCGCCTTAAATATTTAGAGACCATGTAAGGTTACACAATTTGCACGCCCTGAAGGTATCGGCCCTGTTCTCATGTACCCAGAATGCTAACTAGTTCACAAATTATCATGTACTATGGATGCTTTACAGTTCACAAAGCACCAAAAAAATTCTATGCTATTGAGGCTGTCATCCTAATCAAGTGGGAAGAGACTAGTTAGGGATTAATTTATTTATTTGTAAAGCAAGAGACTAATGATTAACTATCACATTATCACAGTAAAGTAAAGTAACTAAACCTAGAACAAGAATCATGCTTTTTGACAATATATAACTTGAGTAAATAAATCAAACAGTAAAAGCAACAAAAATGGATACCTGATTTGACTCAAAGAAAGAAGCAGCTAGCTGATGAAGATGGTCCAACTTTTGGTTTGAAACATCATTTTTCAAGAACCAAACAAACCCAATTGCAACAAGAAAAGCCCACAAAAAAAGCAGCAGCTTTTTCCATTTCCAACCACTCTTATTATTACATCTTCTTGAAGGCTCCTTATTAGCCTTTTTCATCTTGGAATTGGTCAAAAATCTACTACCATTTATCTTAGATAACTTGCAATTTAATGACATTATAAAAAAAATACACTTGCATATCTTGATAAAAGGCCTTGAGAATTCAAGTGGAACAACAAATAAACTCATGAAAAAGCACAAACTTTATGAGTTGCAAGTATATTGTGCACCAAACCCAGGTCAAAATTTTATAAAAAGCTTGAAACTTTTAAATGCTTAGAAGCATCCAAAACTGTTAAAACTATTAAAACTGGAAACCAATCAAAAATTCATATTCCATTTATTAAAAAAATCTAAGTTAATAAATAAAAAAAGAAGAAAAAGATGTCAGCCCAGATCACAAGTCACTGAGTGAATTCCAGAAGTAAATTTTTGGCAAATACTCCGTAACAAACTTAAGACTAATACAAATCATTACAAAATGACAAAAAAAAAATGAGATGAAGAAAGAAGAATATATATAGTTATGTAATTATACATATACGAGTATATCTTATACATATATCAAGGTCTGTATATATCTCTGAAAAAACAAAAGAAACGTCAAGAACACACCTTTTTTACATATAGATAAAAGCCCATCATCACAAACAGAAAAAGCCAGTTGGGTTCTAACTATAGAAGCAAACCCAAGTGGAATCAATGACAAAATGTGTGATGTGTGAGAAAAAGATGCAAACTTTGCTTTTCTAACCAATTGCTTTCTCTCTCTAGAAAATGGTGTGTATTTAAAGAGTTAGAACATATGTTGTTGTTTGGGCTGGGAACATGATTATCTCATCATCTTGTGGATGAAAGCAAACAAGAACAACAAAACAAAATGAATAGAAATTTAAAATAGCTACTGTACATTATAATAATTGTTACTTTAAGTTAATTTTCACTATCTTGATAATATTCTTTTTAATATTGGTGATATACTGATATATACTTTATCTCATCTTAATGTTTTTGGTTTTAGTGAGGGGTGAAAAAGACTCATGGACCCATCATTCAAAATTTGTATATGTTTGTTGTTTTGTATATGTTTGTTGTTTATTTATAGATTTTCAATAAAAATAAATTAAGCATGAAAGGTTAAGTTTCTTCTGTTTATTTCATCATGGAAGAAGATATATTTAGTTTTCTGATTTATGCATAACCATCGGATGAAAATTTTGTCATGTGAAAAACCATTAAAGAATGAGAAAGTCAAATTAAATTGTTAGTTTTAGAACTTAACATTTATTTGAATTTAATTTAAAATAAACAAATATTATAGTGTAGATTTTTTGTTTTAAAATGAAATATCTAATTAAAAATAGTGAAAAAACAAGTTTATGATAAAGTTGATAATTTTTAGATGAAATAAAATATCGGTATCTATATCTATATCTATATTTTTATACTTTTATACTATACTATCTATATAAACAAACTATCCTTTAAAAATTTAACATTCTATCTTTAAAATCTCTAATTTACCCTTTTAATTTATACTACCATCAAACACTTCATCCCTGAAATTCCAAAACTACCCTTAAAAAAAATCTCTTCCCTTCCCTTCCCTGAAGTTGCTCACATAATATACCAAAATAACACACATGTGTTACTGAATTTAATAATCAATCAACATAAAAAAACGTTCGCTCTAAAACAACAACGGCGGTTTGCACTTTCAGCCGGACTAAGAAACACTTGAGTTGAATCATACATTCAGGTAATAACATGGTACCGCTACTTAACCAGCGTTTTTTTCCAATACCCCGATGCATCGCGAGGGTACAAGGCTAGTATAAATTATAAAGAAAAAAACCTTTTATTTTTAGAAATGTTAAACATTGTAATATTTTCATTTAGCACTCTTTAGTATATTCATCTACACAACTCCTTAAGTTAATTATTAAACTACACCATCGATTCATTATCTTTTAAAAAATCTCGTTTAACCATTTACATCAATTAATCTTTTACATCAATTATTTACACTACTCGCACTATCTCTACCACCAACAGTCGTCCCCACCACCATATTGTCGCTGTCACAATCACAATCATATTGCGTGAATGTCGTGTTAGTATACGTTGAAGCATATCAAAATGAAAATAATAAGAATCATGAAACTAATAAAGTTTTTTAGAAAAGAATCAAGTTTTTTAAAAATAAAGATGGTAGATAAATATGCAACTGACTCAAATATATCTTTAATGTGAGGTGATGAAATAAAAACTTAGCCCCCTGCCCTATTAATTTTCCCAGGTGATGAAATAAAAGCTTAGCCCCCTCCCTGAATGTGAGGTGAAACAGCAGATAACCATTTGTTGTTAACAGCGTATTAGACAACCCCAGTAAGGGAAAATATTATATACTGCAAACATCAGCCCCCTACCCTCACATTAATTTTCCCAGGTGATAAAATAAAAACTTAGCCCCCTCCCTAAATGTAAGGTGAAACAGCAGATAACCATTTACTGTTAACAGCATATTAGACAACCCTTAAAGTAATTATTGTAGATATTAAATTCACATCTAATCTAACAATCTACTATCAATATTACCGCCAAAAACAGTGATGGGAGTAAGTGGGAATAAACAAAACAGTGGAAAATAAAAGAAGAAAAGTGGCATGGATGAGAAATGAACAAGTGTTGAGATAGTGTGTTATCAGGTAAAAGAAAAGATGGAGCGTAGAAGAAAGACGGAGGTGGGTATTTATTCTTTCTTTTGATTAAATATTGAACAAAGATACAAAGCTTATTTATTTATTTGGTTTTTTCTAACAACAAATCTTACATTTAAATTAATTTTTAAGCTACTTTATAATACATCATTGTCACAAACCTTCGTCTTTCTTCAAAAAGCCAACGCCTCAACTAGGCCTGGCAAAATGGACGGGTTGGACGGGTTTGGGTAACGAGTCAAAATAAGTGCGGATTCAAGCGGGTCATTTCAGTAATGTGGGTCAAACGAGTGCGAATTTTTTAATTTTAATTACTACGGAGTATTATTTTTCCCAACATCTATATCTTTTCTTTTTTTTAAATCTCCATAACTGTGAAAAGTTATTATTTTTCCAAGATCATGAGTTTTATTTGATTTAGAATTGAATCTCTCTTGAAATGTTCTACATTTTAACTAAATCGGCTAATTCACCAAAGCAATTGCTCACACAATATATATATCCGTTATATATAATTATAAACCCCCAGATGTACTATAATAATAAAAAAACCATTAATTATCAAAAAATAATACTCGTAATAAAGATAAATAATGATGAAGGGAAAAAAATGTATTAAAAAAAAATTGAAAGTCAATTAGATTATTAACATATAATAATATAATAAATATAGATATAAGAAAAAAAATGATGTTTTATTGCTTATGGAAATAATATTTGGTACTGTCTACGTGAGGAATGGAAAGGATAAATGGAAGTGATAATAGTACCACAATAAGTGATACATTTAACACACATAAGCAACAATGACTTGTACTATATGTTGAAAAACTTATATTTTATGATAAATTAATAAAAAGAAAATGTTACATTTATCATTTCCCATATATAAATACGTATGTTAGTAAATATAGGTACAAGAGTAATGGCGGCATAGTCTCTGTGTATCAATGAGTCACTCAAAAATATAAAACCCGCACGCTTCAAATTAATAACAAGCTTACATGTCATATGTAAGACTCGTCCTTGAGCTTTAGCTCAATTGTTGAATGACTATCCCTATTTGCATAAGGTATTGAGTTCAATCCTTGGAGAAGTTATAGGAATTAAGTCATTTTATGAAGGCTTGACTTGGTTATACCCAGGTTCAAATATGAGAGGGCAGGGTTTACCCCTATTAATCGTCCTGTCTTCGGGCGGATTAGTAGGGGTCCCCCATAGGGTATTTGAAATAGGCATTTCTACTTCGAGTGAGCTCTCTAGTGCGGACCCAGTTAAAACAGTGTATGTTAGACCTCTCACTGTCGAATCGCGAAACAAAATTTTCAATGAAATTCACCTTTCAAAATAATACTTAAGACCCGCATGTCTAATTTTTCCAAAGCCCAATTATACCCATTGAATGAAATGAGTTACCCAATTAAACCCAAATTAATTCATGTGGGTATGGATTGCCAGACATAGCCTCAACCAATTCACTTAAGTGGTGATGGCAAAAAGCAATAACAAGTTATCCGTGTAATGGAACTAAATGAAACGGTAATAATGATGGTTAGACGTGAAATGTAAATAGCGATTGTTGATGATGATGGCAACGGTTAACAAAATTAGTATATTACAAATATTTAAAAAGATGATGCCATTGTAAGCATGTGATATCATTGGAATATATCGCTTATTTATAAATAACATATATCGCTTAGGTTTAGGTATATATAAATTCAAGTTTGCGTATTTTTAATAACGATATTCTTGCTTGCATTTTATAATTGTGGTGTATTACTAGGTAACAATAAAATTAGTACAAGGTAAAATAATAATAATAATAATAATAATAACTTAACAGAAAGTTTAAATTTAAAGGTTGACATGTTTTGTAAATAAAATAAATTGTAGGAAATAAGATAAAACACAATTTTTTAATCTCAGCTTACAAGTATAACCAAATTTGCGAGCTACTACAGAAATGACAAGATGACCAAAAAAAAAACACTAAAAGTTCTATGATCCAAATTATTTTATTATCCGAATTAAGACAAAGATTTATGTTAAGAATGTTCATTGCATGTGTCACATAAGAGAGCAAAAGACAACTAGGTTAAGGTCCAATAATTAACATCATTGTCCCCTCTCCAAATTCTCATACATAATTGCCAATTAGTATGGCGACGGGATTATCATTAAGTTAAGGCCTTTGGTACTTTAATTAGATGTTAGTTGTTTGAATCGGTTTATTTAAGTTTGAAAGGTTTACAAACCAATTCGAAAATCCATACCAAGTTCATATTTGAACTCTTAATTGAATTTGATTACCTTTCAAAAAAAAAAAAAAGGAATTTGATTAAAGCATTTTCACCCTAATCAAATATGAAGTCCAAATAAAAATTAAGAAAGAACATTCGTATTGTTAAATTTGTGTATATCAAATAGGGCTGTGATCATTTGAAAACTATAATTTTGGTGGAAACTAGAAAATTGGTCAAAAAACACTGTGATCTGAATTTAACACAATGTGTTTGATTTTTTTAATAAAAAAAAAACATTGTGTTAAGTTCATATCACAGTGTGTTTGAACAATTTTCTGATTTTCATGCACTATCAAAAACACACTGTGATTTAAAACTTAACACAATGTGTTTCTAGATTACTTAATAAAAACACATTGTGTTTTGAAAAGACACAGTTAAAACACATCGTGTTAAATTCATATCACAGTGTGTTTGGTCAGTTTTATAGTTTTCACATAAATTTTAGTTTTCAAATGACCATTTCACATATCAAATATTGAAAGTACAATTAAGAGGTCAAATAAAACTGATAATTAGCGTACAAAACTAAAAGAGTGTTATTATCTTTTATTTAGGGAAATGAACTACTTGTAGTTATTCACAACAATACATGCATTGTACAATTGTATATTGTGCTATAAAATACAATTGTTGTAGATGACTAATAACTGATGTAGATATATCACTCTCCCTTTATTTACGGGAAAAAAACAATTTTGTTAAATCACTAGGAAGGTGTAGTGAAGAAAAATTCATTTTGTACGGAATATCGATGATAAGACGTGTAAAATATCAATGAAAATATCGATGAAAATAAGACAATCAATATAATCTATGTTAAGACGTGTAAAATATCGATGAAAATAAGACAAATGAAATGAAACGAAGGCACAGGGTAACACCACCAGACAAAAGTCAACCCGACCAAGGCATTTGCAGTGACGTCGCCGCTAATACTCTGACACTGACAGGGGATCCGCTATTTTCTCTGTCAGATTTACCATTACGGACATAGGGGCACGCAGTATTAGCGACGATGTCGCTGCTAATACTACCTGGTCGGGTTTGACTTTTTTTAGCCTGGTGGACTTACGCTTCTCGCTGTCAAAATAAAACATGGACCTTGGACCATAAAAATGAAATATGATTTGAACAAATCCTGTGATCAACTCCTATTTTATATAGGTATTTATTTTATATTTTATATATATGCGGTCAAATCAGATTTTTTGATAAATCGAGTTGTGAAGTGACTAAAAGGACAAGAATTTTATTTATTACTCGTATATATTTTGATTTGATGATGATGATGTGCATCAATTATTGGTCTCTGACTAGGGAGAAAAGACACTTATACCCTCAAACACGCCGGAAAAAAAAATTCAAAAAAGGAGAGACGATTAGACGAAGTGGGGATTCTGGTGGAGAAGAGTGGAGCCCATTGACAGCAAGATCTAGGCCCATATATCATGTTAAGATAGATTGAGACGTCAACATCATGATTATGGGTCCCACTGCTAACCTATTTTACTTCGGTTTATAACCAATTACATTTACAAACCGTACCTCACATGCCTTGAAACCGGATACAAACAAAAACCACAACCTGGGCCACCTCCTACTACTACGTACTATTCATCAACTACTACATAGGGATGAAAAACAACCCGAAAAACCTTGTCGAAAATCAATACCGATAAGAATCTGGTTTCAATATCGATTTATATGCATACAATACAATACAATTTTTATTTTATTTTTACATTAATTATGCAAATATACAAAAAATTATAAATGGTACTAGTTAAAAAACGGAACACAAACGAATCTACATAAAAATGAACGCAAAATATATTTTTAACATCGTATGCTTCTGTTTATTGATTTGTGTTTTTTACCTTATGAGCACAAAAAACTTATTTTCTTAACAAAACAGATCTTCATATGTTTTTATCCATTGATCATTTGTTGAATTTTTTGTACGGATGCTACAAATTTCGAGTCTTACGATGTAACTAGGAACTGTTGTCAAGAAATTTGTAAAACCACGAAAACCGGTGTCTAAGACACCGGTCTTTAGTTTTTTTGAGCAAACCCGGTAACTCAAACACCGGTTTTGAGTTTTTTTTGGAGCTAAGTCGTTTACTACAACACCGGTCTTATTCACGTGGCAAGCAAAGTCGGTCTCCTAGACACCGATTTTTAATATTTTCACCGGTCTTATTCACGTGTCTAAGACACCGATTTTAATTGGAGAAGAAGAAGATTGGCATCCAAGATTCCGGTTTTAATTGGAAAATAATGAAGACCGGTGTCTTAGACACCGGCTTTTTTTTTGCGATGCCACGTTCACGTAAACCGGTGTCTTGAAAATACCGGCTTTGCCTTCTTCCTGCCAAGATTGGAGTTTAAGTCACCGGATTTAATCGAAAAAGCTTAAGACCGGTGTCTAAGACACCGGTTTTCGTATGTTTACAAATTCAAAAATAAATGTTCGTAGTTACACCATATGACTTGAAAATTGTCGTGTCCGTACAAAAAATTCATCATTTGTTATGTTACACTTAAATGAATGAACACAATCACATACTTTTTTCTTTAAAAATTTGTCTTTGACCATTTGTTCAACTAAACTTGAAGAAAACATATAAACGGATTTGTGTATAACAAAATGTTTCATGTTTGTATCATTCTGTTACATACAGCTACAGGTAAGATTGTATTAAACCATTGGTTAAAATATGGATGGTATGTGTGGTAATTCCACTTAGGAAACAAAAAAAATGATTAATCCTCTTAATAAATTAGTTAAAAATTTTTCTAATTTTTATATGAGGACATGTGAAAAAATTAAAGGGTGAGATTAAGAAAGAGAATTAATGGTATCTATATGTCACAAGCTAAAGTTATTAAGAAAATTTTTAAGCTAGTTTTTTAGGAAGATAAATCATTTAAAAAAAAAAAAAAAGTTGTTATGGCATTGGGTAAATAGTTGTTGTTTGAGGTCATAAAAGGTGGACATGTATACAGTAAAGGTACAATAGTAGGGTGGGAAATTAGAGGGTCCATTCTCTATTCTACCCCCAGCTATCAATTTCTCTGGAAATACCATGTCCTGGGTCAGGACTTTGGTTTGCTTTTACTTCGGATTTTGACATCTATCATCCACCAAGGTCATTCCCATGAGTTACAAAGCAATGAAATTTATTTTATTTCTTTTAGAAATGCAAACAATGATCGAGCCATTGCACGTTGAGGTATATCCCTTTTTTTTTAAAGACATCGACGAATAAATAACTAACCTACACAGTTCGATTCCTGACAATGCCTTATAAGGTTTGCTCCTTATATGTTAGATGATTTATATCATAAATCAAAAAAAGCTAATGTATAGTGTTTTACAAATTAAATCTACAACTTACTCAGTTCGATTCCTTACAACACTCTATAAGCTAATATCTTGTTTTTAGATAAACATATCTTAAATATTTTAATTAAAGTATTTCAATGTTATAAATGTTTTCTGTAAGATGACATTTTGACATGTTTTATTTTTATTATATGTGTCATGACAATTACTAAAAACAGTTTTGATAAATTTGATAATGATAAGATTACCTTTAAAATCTTAACATATTTACATTGAGTTTTATTTATTTTTAGTTGATTAATTTTGTGTTTATAAGATAGAACGATTGATTAAGATATATATTAGCTATTATTTTATTAGTTATATATATAAACTACTGGTATTTTGATTTATTATATTGAAGATATTGGTTAAAAGGTTTAAATTTGTGATTAAAAATTAAAAAACATAAAGTAATATGAAAACTGAAAAACAAAAGGCAAATTGAGGAAATCAAAAATTGTAATTTGTTAATAAGTTATTAGAGCTTTTAATATGTAAGAATATAACATGTCGTGAAAATATGAAATAAAAAGAATTAAACGAAAGTTCTGCACTAATTAGAACTTATGTTGATAGTTAGATGATAATTTTGATATTCTCTTGTTCCAGAAAAAAAAAATGATAACTTTGATAGATTGATTTTGTCAATTGTTATAAGATATATTTAGGTAAAAGATATTAAAGTGATAAATAGTTTTGGTGTAATATTGTTGACCTTGTTTTTCTTCTTTATATAATAAGTTTTTTTTGTGAGTCTGAGAGCTTAGATTTAAAAAGACTTTAGGTTTGAGTCTAAAGGAACAAGTTTTTCTATAATATGTTGTTGTGTCTTTTGACGGATTATTAGATGAGTTTTCTAACTATTGAGTATCAGGCGAGAAGACTCATAGCTTTTACCCGGTTAAGACAACATAATTCAGACTCTCTATTGTGGTATTTGATTCACATCTATAAAAAAATATAAATATTTTTCTCAGATTTGAATTATGATCTTTTTTTGAAAAATATATTTTTGTAATCATCTAAGCTAAAACTAAAATGGCTTTTTACGAAGTATTTAATTGCTAACAATCATCATTTAGTTGACCGAAAATATATTTAAAAAAATTAGAAAAATAACCACACGTTTTTATTCTTTTGAACATGAAAAAAATGCATCTAGCCAAATTATTATTATTGTTGTTGTTGTTGGTGGTGGTGGTGAAACTAAAACCCTTTAGCTACATTTTAAAGTTTAAAGTTTAAACGATTGCTTCTTTTTCGAGTGAGAAAACATCTTCGTTTTCTTTCTTTCACTCTTTCTATGTGTTTGATGGATTGCCAAATTATGTAGGCCTAATTATGTACTGGACTGGAGGCCTGGCGCCAGTGCCGAGCCCAAAGTTTCAACCAAATCATATTTCTAAGCCCAGGATTATTTATTTTCTCGATAGAAAATACGAACTTCCTATCACAATAAAATCTTAATCTTAATCTTAATCTTATAATAATAATAATAATAATCTATACTATAAAACAGTTGAACTAATGACTTATTAACCAATATGTCTACAAATAATAATAGAAAAATTATTATGGCATGTGCCATGTGGAATGACTACAATAAACAATTCTATCAATATGTCTCAGCTAATAATGACAGTGACGAACGTGTGATTATTGTACTACAACTTGCAAAGTATAACACTTGGAACCATTTAACTTCAAAATTATAAGCTTTTATGACTTCGATGTATAAAGATATAATATTGATAATATCGTAAACCACGTGTCCAGTGTTGGACACGGGTCTAAAATCTAGTTAATAAGTACAAATTTACAATATAATGTTTTTTTGAATGATCAATTGGGATTGAATCTGAGAGTGATGGGCGATCTTTCACATCCACGAAGGACCTAAACAAGAAATTCAAGGAAAAACCTCCACAAACTTAGCATTTTAAAAAGTTAGAACCCAAAATTTATGGGTAAAAACTAGAGAAACCTAATCACAATTTACAGACATATGTGCCTCAAAACATTCTGATCCATAGATAATAAATATATGTTAAGAAGATTCTCTTAAACCAAACAATTGAAAGTAAGAAATGACATAGATATCTAACTCATAAACTTATTGCTCCATTCATTTTAATACATTTTTGACGAAAATACAACTCATTTTGACAATTTTTCGATAATAAGGTGTTTTTTGAAAGGTTAATTTCGCTTGAAACTTTGTGTTGCGATTTCACAACGAGAGGTTTAGTATACGTTGTCTTAACCGGGTCCACGCTTGAGAACTCTCTCAAAGTAGAAATGCCTATTTTAAATACCGAATAGGATAAAATTCCCTACTAATCTGACCGAAAGCACGACGATTAATAGGGGTACTCCCCCCACCCCCATACTTGAACCTGGATATACCCAAGCCAACCCTCATAGAAAGGACTACCTATATCTCAAAGTTGACTGAATGAAGATTCGAACCTGAGACCTATAAGTCACCAACAAAATTCCAAACTACTACACTAACTCATAGGCGGTACCACACGAGGGGCAAAGAGGGTAATTGCCCCCCTCAAAATTTAGATTTTGTCATGTATTTTTAAATTTTTCATCGATTTTAAAAATTTTCTTATAGGTTTTTAACATTTTGACCTCTTTTATATTTATATTTCATGGATTTTCTAATTTTGACCCCTCTGAGATTTTTTTCTGGTACCGTATCTGCACTAACTCATCATTGATCAACAATAAGGTGACGGTATTAGGATCCTTCAAGGTTCATTACTTCATTGTGACATTTTCTTCAACGTCACTGTTTTATTAAATACTATCAATTACACCCTAAACTTAATCATGTACATACCTTAAAAAATATATATATCAATATGACTCAACAAAGAGGGCATAAGGTGTTGAATACGGAGTGATAATAATAAAGAACTCAATGGAGGTAACAAGATTTTTAATCAATACTAGTATAATGTCCGTGTAATGCAACAAGAGTTAATTTTTTATATTTATATAATTTTTTTTGGTACTTGTTTAATAGTTGAAAAAAGAATTACAGTATTAATCAAACTAGTATATCCGTGACATCTGATAATTTTTTTTGATAATGATTTAATAGAGATGCAAACAATGTAAACTTTTACGTTACTCTATGTATTTCACATTAAGAAAAGGTCTTTATCATACAACATTATCTGGTGAAATCACTAGTCCATTTTGAGTGCTTGAAATTGAACTTTTACACAGATACATAAGACTATCCGTATTAGTTTAGGATATTCATTTAACAAACATCTTAATCACTGTGTCACGTTAGATTTTCATCCATCCTTCTCACAAATACCTTTTACCCACAATAATAATATAACCATCCTTCTTACAGACAACCAAATAATTTCCTAACTAATTTTTGCCAAACCAATTCAACATCGATACAATTTTTGTCATATCATTCTTTGCAACCTTCTTGTTGTGGATGGTGTAACTTTTTGAATCCACCAATTCTCCTATTTAAACCCCTTTTCCAAATCATAAACACACAACCCCCTCCCCCTCCACCCCCACAGACAGACGCAAGCCATGAATTCATCACTTCTAAAAACATCACCTTTCATCCATTACCCTCTTTTCCCATCTTCAAGAATCTCAAAACATAACAAATTTCCCCCATCTTTTTATTATCAAAATAGGACTGCTCAGTGGGGGACCTCGGTTATCCAAATTTCAAATTCCAAGATTTTCAACACAAGTGTTTATCCAAAGAAACCCATTGATATTGAAGCTCAAAATGAAGAACCCTCCAAGGATTTGTTAAAAAGATTTTATCTTGATAAGTTTAAGGGTGTAATTAGATGTGGATTAATTATGGGGTTGTTCGTTTTGGGGCTAATTAGATGTCAAAATGTTTTGGCAATGGAAAGTGGTAGTGTTTTTGCGCAAAAGATGAAGGCTTTTTGGAATGGGGGAAAGTTTTCGCAGGTTCTTCAGGTTTTTAGAGAGCAAGGTTTAATATTGGCTGGACTTTTGGGATTGTCTGCTTTCTTTTCCATGGCTGAGACTTCAATTACCACTCTTTCACCTTGGAAGGTATATAAATATATCTGCTTGTATGCATATGTATATGTATGTGTAAGTTGTTTTTATGGTACTTATGGTTGGATTTTTTTTAGGTGTGTTTGGCATTGTGTTTTGGAAGTGAATAATGATTAGTTGATGTTGATTAATCATATAGGAATTCTCTTACAGTGTGTTGTTAAGTTATTTCTAATAGAGAAAGGAAAGGAGTAGGAAGGAAAAAAGATAAAAATTGCATTTTTAAGTTTTAGAGGGTGTGGAAAAGAAATGAGAGGAAAGGATGAGTGGAGAAAGTTGTTAGTTGTATATGTTCCACTTTTTTTCTGCCCATTTTTGTGATGATTGGGAAGGATTTGAAAAGATAACTATCACATTAGATGGATAATGACATGCTTATCCCATTTTGTAAATATAATAAATATTTTTTTTTCTTTTACTCTCAATTCTATCCCTCTCATTTCTTTTCCACCTATTTTAAACTCAACAATAGAGCATTAAGGAATTACATGTAAAATGACTCCTAGATAATAAGATAAAAAGGGAATGAGTTTTGTTGCACCTATGTCTAAACTTTGACACTATAAAACTTGAGATAATCAGAATCAGTTTCAGTATACCCAAACAGTAGAAACTGACTGATTATCTGTGACTTGAAAATGCAGTACTCAGATAAAATATACCAAATGCCATGCCAAGGACTAGCAAGTAACCATTTGTATTAGTATCATCATCAAATAGATAAGATCGTATAGTAAAACCAACTTCAAGCCCTACAAAACCTAATTCCGGGAGCCACCTTCGTGGACTGCCCGGATATTTGAACATATCCCATAAGCCCCTTGAACTCCTTCCCTGTTTGCTTACTAAGGCGATACCTTGACAGTCTCTCTTGGTGATGATCTCTGCACTACCCCTTGGAATAAGCTCATATCGATTGAAGTTAACATTCACCACCTGGTGTTTTAACTTGATAGACTTCCTACCAGAACTAACTTGGATCTAACGTGTCATTGATTTACACTCTACTTGTTACCCAACTGCGAAGAAGATGCTGACACAGACTTCCACATTCTTCTCGTCTGCCACACTGTTTGAAAAGGAACAAGATCAAGTTAGGCTTCTTCACTTTCACTGCATAGCTGTGGCACTTCCAAGATTTGTCACCTCCTCAAAATCTGGTGGAAGTTTGGCCCATTAATGGATGGTCTTCTTTCTTGGGCTGTAACCTCTTTGCTCAGAACTACTGCCTCTTGCTTGTTCAATGCCTCAATCAATACGGCATTTGGATTCTGTGGTGGAATCGTAACCAGTATGCTTTGAAAACACTAATACTAAGTCCGAAAAGCTGATAGATACTGTAAAGACTCTATTCTAAAATGGGATTAGTGTTAGAAGGAAATCTTGCAATTTGAATTGGGTGGACTGGTCTTTTGCTCCTACTGCCACTTTAGACACTTCATAACCCTTTTTGGGCTCTAGCATCTTGCTAGACCAATGATACACACACACACACACACGCATACTAACAGATCTTATAGTAAAAAGGAAAAAAAAAATGAACTTATCTCTTTGAGTTGCACACTGAATAGTCAGATGATACTCTCAAAACTCCACTTAAGTTGTTAGTGATTATTGTGTATGATACTATATAGGCTTTTGTTTGTAGATAAGAGAGCTGGCTGAAAAAGAAGGAGAAAATGGTGTGTTCAAGCTGCTTCGTACAGATATCACTCGTTTTCTCACTACCATTCTCATTGGCACAACGTACATTCTATGATTCTATCTATTTATTCAAAAACAATTCTTAATTTAAACAAGATTTTACTATATGGAATAATATTTTTGGCTTGCACTACATTGTCCAGCGTTGTCAACATTGGAGCCACTGCACTTTTCACTGAGGCAGCAACAACGGTTTTTGGCGAAGCTGGTGTTGGTGCAGCAACGGGTGTTATGACGGTAAGTGCCTAAAAATTAATACTATGGAACGAATCTTTGCAGCAAAGGTTGTTGTGACGGTATAGCGAACCTGGTGTTGGTGCAACAATGGGTGTTTATGTAATTGTATACATATGATTTGATCAGAAAAAACTAAATTGTTCAGTGTGTCATTTCAGGTGGTTGTTTTACTTCTGACTGAAATCACTCCCAAAAGTATAGCTGTTCATAATGCTACTGCGGTTGCTAGGGCTGTGGTAGGCATTGTTTTATTTATTACAATACTAGATATAATTTTTATCTTTAGTCGAAACAACTATGCATACAACTTTACTTGACAACTTCCGCGTTTATGTATTAAGTATTATCACGTATCAACCTAATCCGTGTCTTAAATAATACATAGGTCCGTCCAGTTGCATGGCTATCTTTGGTTCTATATCCGGTGGGAAGAGTTGTAACTTTTCTATCAATGGGAATGCTTAAAATTCTTGGCTTGAAAGGAAAAAGGCAAGTTCATAATATATGGAGTTGATTTCATTGCATATCCTTATTTGATCATTTTGTCTATTATAATTTGCATCAGTGAACCATCTGTGACTGAAGATGAACTCAAGTTGATGTTGAGGGTTGCTGAGCTAAGTGGAGCCATTGAGGAAGAAGAGCAGGTATGCATAAATTTTGTGTTATATCTTGTCGATTCTTGTTGCACTGTACTTAAGTACGCAACTGAAATATAGGTTCGGGTCAAAATAGGCAAGTTTTGGTTCGGGTCAAAATGAGTTTGATTGACCTTGAGTACCTTTTTCTAAACTTAGATAAAAATTTTTGAAGTAAGTATTGAGTCAAATATGATTAAAAAGTTTGTATTGCTATAATGACAATACAAATGATTTAGGAGGTTATATACATAAATTATACATGTTGGGTGACTTTTGACCTATTTTGTTGCAAGCTTTTTATTGCTTTATTTAGATGGTTTACCAATTAACGATAAAACATTACCTGAATTGACCCATTCATGGGCTCCTCTACCAAATGTATAGACAACTGCTTTTTTCCTTCATTTCAGGATATGATTGAGAATGTGTTGGAGATAAAAGACACTCATGTGAAGGAGGTTATGACCCCTCTTGTAGATGTAGTTGCAGTTGATGTCGGTGCAACATTAGTTGATTTTCATCACTTGTGGGTGACACATCAATATTCTAGGTATATTTGAGTGCTGATAGTAATATTCCAAAACCCAATTGGTCCTGTTGTCATTTTACAAAAAAATTTCTTAATTGTACTTGTAGGGTACCAGTATTTGAGCAGCGAATCGATAACATCGTGGGTATAGCTTATGCAATGGATTTGCTGGAGCTTGTTAGAAAGGTTTGATTTTTAACATTTAAGCATTTTGTATGTTGGCTTTTTGGGTTAGATTTACATGTACTTTGAATTTTGAAGGGAGACATGCTAGAAAGTGCAGTGGTAGGAGATATTGCTCACAAGCCTGCATATTTTATTCCTGGTAAGACTTGATATTTACTTGATAGATGAACATGATCCTCAAGTAACCAAAATGTTTTTGCAGACTCAATGTTAGTCTGGAATCTTTTGAGGGAATTCCGCATCAGGAAGGTCCACATGGCAGTTGTTCTTAATGAATATGGAGGAACTGTGGGAGTATGTTATGGACTTGATGCTACAATATTATGTTCACATGTATAGTTTTAACAGCTTAAAGTCAAGGACTTACTTTTGATTTTGTTTGTCAATGATCAGATTGTAACGCTGGAAGATCTAGTAGAGGAAATTGTTGGTGAAATCTTTGATGAGAATGACTCAAAGGTAACTTTTAAGATTTCATGAAACTTACTCAATCCATGTAATCATCCATATAATATTGACGGCTTACAGGAAGAAATCGAGAGAAAAACTGGAAATATAGTGAAGCGAGCTGAGGGAGTCTTTGATGTTGATGCAAATACATCAATATACCAGCTCTGTGAAGATCTAGATATCGTATTGCCAGAGGTATTGACCCTTTTAAATAGTTTCCTATTTTAATTGTCTATCTGTTCTATATATAATTTTTTTTTGTCTATGTGTACTTAATTGTATATTGCATGCAGGATCATCAATACGAAACAGTTTCAGGTTTTATTTGTGAAGCATTTGGATATATACCAAGAACAGGTGAAAGTATTAAAGTATTTTTGAAGAAAGCAAAAGAAGATGATGATGACAATGACGAGAGAAAACAAGAAACCAAGGGCTATGAACAGAAAGATACGTCTCAAACATTCAAGCTCGGGGTAAATTTAACAGCCAAGCCATTAATTTTCTGAAAATATGGTTGTAAAACAATATAAAAACCGAATCTTGGTATGTCCTTGCTGCAGATATTGGCAGGAAATTGTAGAAAAGTTAGTACTGTGAGATTCGAAAGAATAAACAATAATTCAGGAAAAGAAATCAAAGAAGCTGTCCGAATAGTGCCCAGATTTTGGAAAAAGAAATGGAAAAATGATGAAAGCTCAGGCAGTGGCGATGATGAGCCTAAGATCACCTTCTCCTCTGAGCGCATCTTATTGGAAGATAAACAATGATCAAGGTATCAACTTTTGCACTTATTCTCTTATAAGTTACATTAAAAAAAAAAACTAAAAAAGTTAAAAAAAAAAAAGAAGATGACCAAAAAGTTGCGAAAAGGAAAACAGAAGCTTTTCTACAAACGAAGGGAGGTGTCGACTTCATTCGAATTTGCTGACCAAAAGTCCTTGAATGGTGGCTCTTTTGCAGGTTTTCGAGGTTTTGCTTTCTCTGTGTGTAAGTTCAGTCCAAGAGAGAGAGAATCTTGAAAACATGCTCTTGTTGAGGCTGTAGTTGTGCTGTGTAAGTTCATCTCAGGGTGCATCAACAAGGTCACTTGTGGCTCATACCGATTTGTTTGACTCAATGATTCAGGCCCGGGAAACAATTTTAAAAGCTCCATCTCTTGTCTCTTCTCCCTCATTTTCTGCAGCTGCCTGAATCTTTCTTGCAGGAGAGCTATAGATGAAGCACTACCATCACCACCACTTGCTGCCATTGAGTTGCCACCTTGCCTTCCCATATAATGAAGAGCCAATATTAATACTAATGTTTTTTGTATGTGGGGGTATTTTGAGATTCTTGCACAGGTGTGTCTTATATTCTAACATAAGTGTATTTAGTATTGATATTTAAGAGAATGAGCCACCGTTTGTTGATTTGGTGTGACGTCATTGGGGTCTAGAATCGGCATGCCGAGCACAAGATCCAAGGGGAAAGGAGATGTGCGAAGGCAAAAGGACTTTTTGAAGGAGAGAAAAGGTGAGAATGTGAGTCCAAAGACCATTTGGAAGGTTGCATTTGTGAGAATATAAGGTTAGGTTTGATGCTGTGGTCAGGTTTTGTATTTCTCGAATGCTTTTAAAAGCTTTGTAAAATATGCATGTATGTTTCGTCTCTTCTTTATGTAGTTTCTGCATTTCCTTTTGGCACGAAATTCCATTGTTCATGTTAGCCGCACCTTTGTAAAAGTATCCATCTAATATTGTTAACCGTATAGTTTTATTTTTTTTCAATTAAAAACAATAATATTTTATTTCAAATGGGACATATAACCGTTTTCTTTTTATAAATTTTTTAAACCATTTTATGGATATAGATAGAAATTCATATCATTCATTTTGTATATACTTCATTCCAAAAATGGTTAAAAATACATTCACTACAACATAAATATACACATTCATACATCTATTTTATTCATCACACTTCACACTACAAGTCTACAACTACTAAAAGTATATAGCGTGAATGGATCCAAACCCCGATTAAGAGAAGCCCATAAAAGTTCAACAAAGCAAAGAGCACCAAGAACAGTGTAGAGTAGGGGTGTTCATCGAACTGTGAAACCGGTTAATCCGGACCAAATTGCAATATTTAGATTGGTTTGGGCGGATTGAACTGTTAAAGTCTGGTCTGGTGGTTTAAGTTTTAAAAAACTAGACTACACATAATTTAAACTCTACATAATTAATTTTAGATATACAATGCATTTAAAGTTATAAATTAAGATATAATAATGATTTTTAAAAATAAAATTACACTACAATAACTAAATAAAAACATTTGATAAAAAACAAGATACAATTGTTGGAACCACGTTAGTATGACCGTCACTGATCATCTATCATTCCTGATATGATAATTGACGATAACTGAAATCTCTATGTCTAGTAAATATATAATGGGTTTATTTACTCTTAGAGACGTAGTATAGGGTTTCTCATTAGGTGATAATTAAGAAGACTAATGGTACACACATTAAACACCAAAGAGGTTTAAAGTGTAAATACTCTCCTTATATATAGAGTCATTAACCCTAAGTTAAGGTTAATCCAAACACATATTAAACCCTAATTTTTATGTGTGTATTCCTCTCAAATTCGTGCATCAAGTTACAGCCGAATTACTCATCCCATAATTACTCTATCACCTTGTTATGGGAACCCGAAATCAATAGCAATTATGTTTTATGTTCTTACAGGTTCCACAGGATGATCTGAGATGTTACTCGAATCGAATCATGTTTATTCCAACAACAATCACTAAAAAAAAACAAATTATTGGTATCTAGTTATTGAGTTGCCAAACAAGCTCGTAAGACTATTCTGATTTCTGAAGTTGCGATTTTGGGGTGTTTGTTGAAATGAAACAATTTATACAATCAACTTACTAAATACTTCGTAAAGCTCTTTGTCGAAATCCGAAGAACACATTTTAATAAGTTGGCATTCGTGAATGTTGAAAGTGTTGGTACGTATTGTGCTTATGAAATGTTTTAGGTCGGTACTTGGTAGCATATCTATAGTGTCATTTCGGTATTATACTAATGTTTATTGCTAAAAGTGTGAAACATAATAATAAAAATCAGTGGCGGAGCCTATCTATATCGCTTCTAGTTTTGTCTCAGAGTTTTTTTAAATTTTTTTATATTAGTCTTCAACTTAAGATATTTCAAGCCCTTTAAAAATCCAAAAAAGAATCATTAATGTAAAATAATTGTTGGCCCCAATTTTCCGGTGACAACCAAATAGTTTACAGTTGAAGTTGTCAAAACATTTGTGTACTTGATAAACAAAGGGTAGAAACAGTGACAATAATGCCTTTCAATTTGTCTTTTTCACTGTTAACACCCTTCCAGATAATGATGTATCCATCTTATATAATAAGTCTATATATCGTTATTAGTTTGTCCCCTGGATTATTTTTTAATGTTCCCAAAATCCCACCTTCTAATTTCTAATACATTAATTAATGGTGCAGCAAGTTTTATAATGTTTTTTCCGTCATAAATTCTTCAATATATTAATTTGTGAAAATAACTTGAGTGACTCAATGTTTTATGCGGAGTAATATATAATTTGAAACAACTTTTTAAGTTCATAAAAGTGACCAACGAATTCGCAACTCGATTTCAAAATAACTCAGTGTTTGAATTTTAATTGCAACTCGAATTTCCAAATTCCCAACTTACTTTTCGAACTTGCAACTCGATTATTGAATTCACAACTCAAATTTAATTAGTATTAATAGGCTTACGTAAGACATTAAGCTAAGAAAAAATATATATATGTGCAGTATATGTATGGCCATTATAACATATTATAAGGTATTATGTGCTTACTTAGACCATACGTACGTACCATGCACTTATTATTTTATTGGTAGTTTTTTTTTTAAATTCAATTTTATCATCTCTTTTGAAGACCCAACATGATCAACTCATGTTGAACTAACTTAAAACATCATGATTCGATTTCATATCAACATATATCATGTTTCATGTGTTGATCGACGTGAACACATGTAAACTAACTAACTAAATAAAATTGTTTAAAAATTTTATATTGTTAACTTTTATTTTCCTAGCACGGACACTTTCTCTCTATTATTTTCCGTTATATATTGCATGTAAATTTATGTACAATATATATTCTCAAGGTATCATTTCTTGTTACAATAATGTTTATATTTGTACATCATAATTGAAGAGTTTTGATAGTGATAATGTGAATGACTAATAACATATTACGGCATGTATAGATTATGATGCTCTTATCTCAAATAACCACTTTTTAAATTACTAACCATGAACTCATGAAGTAGTTATGGGTATGAAAATTGAAAACTCGTAATTATAAGCATTCTAGTCCAGTCCAAAGAACCCATCAATGTGGCCATGTGGGTCAGACATAAGTTAGTTGTAGATTATAAAACAGGTCTTGCACCAGCTAGACCCAAATTGGGTCCAAAACGTAAGACGAACAGAAGGCCATTTAATTAGTTAGTGGGCTTTACTAATAGTAATATATATGTTATACCTTTTATCATGCATATAGACAATCGTCACCAAGTTAGTCTAGTGGTCGGTCTTGATATTTTTGAAAAATGTAACGGTTTCAAACCTTCAGTTAAACATCTTTTAATAATTAACACTTTAAGCCTTTATCTTTTTAAATATTCTACTGTTACCTTTATATCAACCTATACCATTTGAGACTTAACACCGTCACCACCAGAAATAATACCATTACCGACAATACTAGACCGCCGTACCCACTACCGCCGCCGCATTACGCGGGTACCATGCTCGTATATATTAACTCATATGACCTCTAAAAAGTAAGTTTATTACGGTATATAAACAATTGGCAATTATTTCTTTCATAAATTTAATTTGTTGGGGTTAACTTGTTGAAGGTATGTGGAAATACTACAACGTTCTAAACACGAAATATCTAATGGGTCAAGCTAACTTCAAACGAGGCCACTACTATTCACACCCACCAAGGTTTTGTATAAACTTCACCTTGTTTCAATGTTCATCTTTTACTTAAACCAAATATATATAAAAGATTAAAAAGATAAACAATGTTATATGTACATGCAGTTTTAAAAAGTATAGTCAATTGCGTTTTTTTTTTAAATAGTTGTAACCAAATACTTGTAATATATTTTTCTTTATTCTTTTTGCAAAAAAAAAAAGAAAGAAACTGCTCAGTGCCGCCTTCTGCGGGTTTTGAGCCCCAATACCTCAATGGTGTATGGGGGAGGTTAAGATGTAGGCAAACCTTACCCCTACCTAAGTAGAGAGGCTGCTTCCAGTTTCCACCTAAATGATAGAAAAGACCCTCCAACCTTTGCATGGGATGAGAATCGAACCCATGACCTCTGTTTCCAGAGGCCAGAGTGTTTATCACTGATCCACCCATGATGCTCATAAAAAAGAAGATTTCATAAATATTTCGAACTAAAGAATTACTCCTTCCATCCCAATTTAAATGTCTAAATTTGTTTTGCTGAGTCTTTTTTCTAACTTTGACCGTAAATATTTTTGTTTGTATAATATAATACCCAATGAAACAATGGACGATTAAAGTTGCGAAATAAAGACTTCAAAAGTTAAAATATGACATTTAAATTGGGACGAAGGGAGCACAAAATTCGAAGAGATTACCTAAAAAGGAATAATCTGATAAGGAAGGAATCATCTAAGTTTTTCTAAGCAATGCTAGCAAGTAAAGTAAATGTGTTTAGCAATTGTAGATGAAGGTTGCTTCGGCAATCGGCTCAGACGTACAAGAAGTCAGGAAATGTGTGTGTTTTGACGTATAACGACTCTTAAGCCAGTCCAAATAATTCTAAACTTAGATTGATTTAAGAGCTTTTGAAAGTTCTTAGATGTTATAATGCATAACTCGTGGTTCACGGCCCCCCTTGAATATATTTACAACAAAATAACGTAACCGTCTCAATAAAACAATTGGTACTTCGTAACGTGGCTCCCCGAATTTTCTAGTGTTAATCAAAGCTTTTGAGCTATAAAAAAGATAACTCGATATTTACTGGGTTTCTTTTAAGCGGGGCTTGTGCCTTGTAGCTAGGTCTGGAGCTAGAGTTTAAAAATGAGCTAAAATTGTTGGGACGCGAGGAGGGTATGACCTTTTTTTCTTCCAATCTTTATAAGCGTTTTTTTTTCCCAATCTTTATAAGCTTTTAGTTTAAAGAAACTAGATTTTAGACCCGTGTCCGACACTGGACACGGGGTTTACAATATTATGAATATATATTAGATCTTCATATATTTAATTCATAAAAACTTATAATTTGGAAGATATACGGTTCTAAGTGATATACTTTGCAAGTTGTAGTACAATAACCACATGTTCGTCACAGTCATTATTAACTGATACACATTGATGAGCTGTTTGTAATAGTCATTCCACAAGGCACATGCTACAATAATTTCTCTATTATATAATTAATTTTTTGAAACCAATTGTACCCATAATGTGATATTATTATGAAAGATTATTATGAATTAAAATATAAACATACTTGTGATCCCGTATTTGACATTCAAGTATACGTGTTTGATCATACCATAACATGAATATGTTTATTTTCAACCACTTTCCAATGATAATTAGATAACAATTATGATTGTTTTCATATTGTTTGATAACAATTAGGACTTTTGATTTGAGTGACAATTGTAACTTTAAAAAATTAAATAAATATACTTTTTGTAACGTTTTTAAAAAATTTAAGAAAAACTTATCAAATTGATGGCTAAAAATAAATATAATTTAAGTATTTAGGGTTAAAAAGTGTAATATATTGATGAAAAACAAAAAAAAGTGTAAGTTAATGAGACTTTTTCTACAAATTAATATAAATACCAATATAATAATATATTTGGATAATGATTATTGGGATTTCTAATTTATAGTTAATCTAAATGATGACATAAGCGAGAGTCAATTTGATACAATTGAGCGATTTGATTGTTAATAAGTCATTAGTTCAACTGTCTTATAGTATATATTAAGATTAAGATAATACTAAAGTTAAAATTGTACAAATACTACTAAAATCTTAATATATTTACAATAAATTTAATTTATTTTTATATAATTAATTTTATATATATGAAAGAACATATTATTGGATATATATTAGCTATTATTTTATTGGATAAATATTAGCTATTATTTTATCGGATATATATAAGCTATTATTATTTATTTATTATATTAAAACTATTGGGTAAAAAGTGTAAATTTGTTATGGAAAACAAAAAAGTGTAAATTAAAGTCAAAATTGAAAAAAAAAAAAGTCAACATTAAGAAATCGAGAGTTGTGATTGATCGATAAGTTATTAGAGGAACTGTGTTAGTATAATAAAAGATTTAAGAGTTTTTGAAAGTCTGTTAGTACTAAGATTTTCTTTTTTCAATGCCAATATGCCATAATTGGACAAAGCTATCGCTTGAAGTTTTTAAAACCCTGTTGTCAAACTCAAACATATTTAAAATTGTAAGGTTAACAAATCTATAATCCATTTAACAAACATAAATCTGTTTTAATATACTAAATCTAAATTTACCCGCGTGATGCGGCGGACCATAGGAAAAAAAACGTTTGTTAAGTCGCAGTACCGTGTTTGTACATGAATGTATGATTCAACTTAAGTGTTTCTTAGTCCGGCTGAAAGTGCAAACCGCCTTTGTTGTTTTAGAGTGAACGTTTTTTATGTTGATTGATTATTAAATTCGAAAATGCATGTGTGTGTTTTTAGTATACTATGTGAGCAACTTCAGAGAAGGGAAGAGACACGCGTACGAATTTTTTTTAAGGGTATTTTTTGGAATTTCAGGGATAAAATGTTTGATGGTAGTATAGATTAAAAGGGTAAATTAGAGATTTTAAAGATAGAATGTTAAATTTTAGAGGGGTAGTTTGTTTATATAGATAGTATAAATAGATTATATGATATTATATTACTAATCATTGTTTATAAGTTAGCAGTTGATTATTTAAGGGCTCATTGTTCTAATTAAATAGAGCTACATGATCGATTAATTTAAAAATATAAAATATAAGATGCACCCTTACGTGCTATCCTCTAATGAGTTCAATAATATTAGGGAACGAATAGTATGATTTGGTGGAGTTGTTAAGAAATCATAATGAGATAAGTTAACATTATGTAGCTTTTTGTTCTAAGTTATTAATGATTATTTTAGTTAAGTATTTGTGTTATATTTTCTAAAATGTGTGTACGTATCAATGTCGTATGAACCGGAATTAGGTTGTCATGTTGTAGAATGAATGGTCATTTTTGCTCTTAATAATTAACAACTTCGTAAGCCTCTTGATGAACACTCAAAAGAACATACATAAATTAAGTGTTGTTTTTTATTTTATTTTTCTTTTACATTAAGAAGTAATATAATATATTCATTTAATAAGAGATTATTTTAAACAAACAAATATCATCAAATATTGTTCTATAAGCATAATTACTTTTTACAATGTATACGTACAGTATTAATAAGGCCTCTCGTAGTAACACTTGGACGAGCTCGTCCAAGTGGTCTTCCTCCTTGTCATATTATGACATTAATGCTACCGTCTTCGTCTACCTCGTCCAAGTGAAGGTCATTCGAAATTAAGAACGGGCTAGACAAACGTGTGTGGGGCTGGGGGAGCGTGCTTCGTTCGTTTAAAAAAATTACTTTTAAACATAAATTTATATATAACGGCCAGTATTATACATATATTTATATATCTATATAAAGACCATCATTTTACAACAATCAATAAAAAAACAACACATCATTTCACATTACATACTATCATTCTAACATTTTCATGTCAAACAATCAAACATATTAACCACCATGTCGAGCTCAGACGACGATGAATCGCGTTCATATATAAGTAAATATACGAATCCCGACTTGTTCCAAACGTTTGCTAATTTCTTAAAAAATGAAGAACAAGAAGAGGTCGAATCCTCAAGGGTGCCAAAAATACCACGAAGAACCATACGCAGAAATCACGTCGAAGCTGCACATCGTTTGTTTTCTCATTACTTTGCTCCACAACCGGTCTTCCCAACTGATTATTTTCGAAGGCGTTTTCGAATGCCCAAGGATATGTTTATCCGCATATGTAGAGATATTTACAACTTTAATGGCGTGCAACCATTACCGGATCACTTTCAATATTTCCAACTTACTCCATCCGATTGCGTTGGTCGACCAGGGTTCAACATCTTCCAAAAATGTACTTCCGCCATACGACAATTGGCGTACGGTTGTCATGGCGACCAACTAGATGAGTACTTGGAAATGGCAGAATCAATTTCATATTTGTGTTTAACAAACTTTTGCAAGTGCATTATTCAATTGTATAATGAACAGTACTTGAGAAGACCGACTCAACAAGATGTGGAGCGCATAATTGCTAGGCATTTGGAGGTACATGGTTTCCCGGGCATGCTTGGAAGCATAGATTGTATGCATTGGGGTTGGAGGAACTATCCAGTGGCATGGCAAGGACATTACACACGGGGAGATAAAGGACACCCGACGTTTATGCTCGAAGTTGCTGCTTCGTATGATTTGTGGTTGTGGCATGCGTACTTTGGTCTTGCAGGTTCAAACAATGATATCAACGTCCTAAACGAGTCAGATTTGTTCGATCAGTTGCTGGAGAACAAGGCTCCTCAGCTCGATTTTACTGTGAATGGTGAACAATTTACAAAAGTCTTTTAAATATCCCATGGATCTGAAGACCACGAAGTTCAAGCGTTACGAAGAAGCTGCAAGAAAGGACGTCAAACAGGCATTTGGAGTTCTTCAAGATCGTTGGGGAATCATTGAGAGACACGCACGTCCGTACAAGGTCAATAAAATTAAACGCATCATGTACTGTTGTGTGATCTTACACAACATGATCGTTGAAAATAACGGCCATGCAATATCTCCAATTGATTTGGAGTTGTTGAACAACGTAGGTTCGCAACCACCACGTTCATGGAATCAAAGGCTGGCAACACAAATGAGGATGATGGGTGACTTACGTTCATGTTCTTGTTTTTATTTTTAATCTTAACTATTAGTATTTTGAATTTTATTTTGAATTTTAAATATGTAATGTTTAATTTTAATTTATTTATGTAATGTAATGTTTAATTTATATGTGGTGTTTTTATTTTTATAAAGGTTTTTATTAATTTTAGATAAAGAAATTTATTAATATTTGGGTTAAAATAAAATAGAATAAAAAATTATAGGAAAAAGTCTTAATGTTAGGGGTAGTTCTTAAATTGGAACATGCTGACGTGACATTTAGGAAGAAGTGAGAAAAAGATTTAGGAAGAGACTTATTAAAAAAGGCCTAAACTTATTGTAACAACGCATATATGTTTTAGTTGTATTTAGAATTAAAGAACAACTAAGTCGTCTGTTATTTATGACAAAAAAAAAAGTTAATAAATCCTTCTAAATATTAACTTATAAATCATATTAAAAGTATAAAAATGTGACATGTGCTATCCATTAATTTTCTTTCTTAATATTACCCCCTAATTTTGCCACATTTTTTCATCTAATAATTAAAAAAAAATTTAAACCATTATTTTAAAGGATTAATCATTTCCCTTATGACAAATATATCTTTATCAAAAGTTCATACTAGAATCATTATAATAGACCATATTGAAATAAAGGTCACAAATTCAAACTTTTGGATATTGCATTTTGTAATTGGGTTGAATGGGTTCCAATGATATGTCATATTTCATACTTGTTTAATATTTAAATCATTGTTTACAGATTAATACAGTCAAGTACAATTATTAATCCACCTAACTTATAAAAATAAGCTATAATTATCTAGCATTATAATTAGCTAACCATATCTCAACCAAACATTTTTGGTATCTCGACCACAACTACTATTTACAGCGATAGTCGTTGCAAATAATGCAGGCCTCCTGTCTGTAATGGTAAGTCTGGCAAAATAATAGCGGACCCCCTGTCAGTAATCGTTGCAAATAGTTGGATATGGACAAAACACCACTATTTACAGCGATAATCGCTACAAATAGTCTAGTTAAATTACCAAAAGTCCGATCAGATACCAGCCACCTTATAATTTTAAATATGTTATCATTATCTAAACTTAAAAGCATAGTCATAACTATTTAATAACCACTTAAATGCAAACATATATGATTACTATACTAAATAATGATTACTCGCGTATGATGATTTTAAATGCAAACATATATGATTACTATACTAAATAATGATTACTCGCGTATGATGATAACATTTTGGTTGATTTATATATACAGTCATCGTTGTCATCTTTGTCACGAGTACTTGATATACTACATTAATTATTAGGACTTGAATTGGGTATACTCATGTTTAAATTTGAGGAGACATGGTTTTTAGATTTAGATAGAGAGTTACTCTTTTATATATACGAGCAATAGTACTCGCGCAATGTGGCGGTGAGATTGTGGGAGTGATAGGTCATAGGAGGTGATAAGTCATATAGTGTGATAGCCAAATGTCTTAGCCGTACGGGCTCTGTATCCGGATTTAAAATTTCGTCAAAAGTATATCGAATGACATCTCTAATGAAAGAGCATGAAATTTTAAGAACATCCATACAATTTTTATAATTTATCGATATGCGGTTTTTGAGATAAAATATTTTGAATTAAATAGAGGAATAAAATGATTTATGGATGAGGGAAAAAAAAGTGAGTGGTTGAGATTTGAGGAGAGAGAAAAAAATTAGTGGTTGAGATTTAAGGGTATTATAGGTATATTAGGTAGAGATGTTTAATTAGTGAATAAAGAATGAGGGTAATTTAGGTAGTTTAAATCATCTTTTGAGATTTTAAAAAAGGGCAAAATTCTTTATAAGATAGTATAGATTGATGGATGATATAGGTATAGATAGAAAAAGATAAAATCAGCTTAAAAAAAAACTTTAAAATTAGTGTAAAAATATGATGTTAACATTTGTCATGTGTCAAAAACTTTAAGTTGATTTTTTAATTTATCTATACTATCTAATACTATCTCATAATGCATTTTGCCCATTTTTCAAATCTCAACTAAGTAATTGAACTACCTAAATTACCTATCTTCTTTCTTCACGAATATAAACAAATCTACCTAATATACTTATAATATCCTTAAATCTTAATCATTCATTATTCACTCTCTCCTTAAATCTCCACCACTCATTTTCTCTCTCTTCTTTATAAATCATTCTATTCCTCTAATTCATTCAACATCTTTTATCTCAAAAACCGTATATCGATAAATTATAAAAATTGTATGGGTGTACTTAAAATTTCATGCTCTTTCATTAGAGATGTCATTCGATATACTTTAGATGGATTTTTAAATCCGAGGGCGGAACTCGTACGACTAAGGCATTTGGCTATCATACTTTATGGCTTGACCTATCACCTTCACCATCTCACTGCCGCAACGCACATGCACTCTCTCGTATTAATAAACAAACTATCCTCCCCTTTTTAACTCTCTGCTTTTAAAATACTAAAATATCCTTAATTTTCAACACATTCTTAATTCTAACACTAAATCTACCTAATATATTCCTAAAATTTTTTACACTCATATTTATCCAAACTATCTATCTTCTTTATTACTTAATTTAAATATTTTCACATAATATCTCTATAATATTCTTAATAAAGTTATTTACAAAATTTACGTACATCTCTTAACCATAAATAACTACACTACCATTTACGTCAATTACTTTTAAATTAATAACCACATCATTACCACCACCACTAACATCATTCGTTGCCGTCACCGCTATCACATTACGTAGGTACCCATTTTATTCTTTTAGATGTATTCACCATTACCTAATTTAATACAGTATCATATTTCTTATACGGAGTGAAAATTATATATTTTACATACTTTGAGTCTTTGACAGTTTGATATAATAACGAAGAAGATGCGCATATAACGTTTTGGGACCCAGGGGCCAAATTCCACGTCGGAAGCGGATGGTGGGTCCGGAGCAACATTATGCGGCACATGATTAGCAGACTAGGATTTTGTCTTATCCAAATTTTATCTCAATTTTTGAACACTTAATTTGCTGAAATCCGGACCGTTGATCATTGCATAGCATACTCCACCAACTGACACGTGTTATACATGCAATACAATCTTTTTCAGCTGTTGAGTGTGCTGTATGCCTGTGTCAGATCATGCATTGGCACCCCACTCCATTGGCCTTTCAAATACATTTGTTGAGCAAAATCGGACTATTTAAGACTGGAAACATAAATCAAGTTTATACGAAATTTAATTGGGTTTATGAAAGAACAATTATTAACAGTGACATGCTAATGGGTTGGTCATTCATTGGTAAAGTCTTTGACCTTAGAAAATCTATCAGGTTTCAAATCTCACTTTTTATATTTGTATGAGTGGATTATTATGGGAATTTTCAAGAGTCTTGAGTTTCCTCTCAGGCATACATGTTTCGAGCACCACCACTGCTCAATTGGATATCACCGTGATGTTTCGAATACTAACTAATTACTACTAACTCGCTGTTAAAAGAAAAAAAAGAAACAGTGACATATCTGAAATGGGTGTTAGGGTATGTATTTTAGTATTTACATATCTATAAAAAGATAAATATGTAGTTGTTTTTAAGTTTATGTATAAAAGAAAAAAAAAGTTGGGCGAGAACAAGAAGGGCTCGTCGTCCGACGACAGTCTACTAAGCGAAAAGTCGCTCGCTTCCCACATACTAATTTCTAATATTTATAGTATAATGAATAAATGATTGAATCTTCATGTTTTTTCTGAATTAAAATATTAAGATGTTAATGTTCTAAAAAAATATTAAGATGGTGGGGTTCTACATCCTTAAATTAATTAAATAGCTAACATCCACGTATTAATTAACACCTCTCTATATATAACTATAACTTTGGATAATGATAAATCAATGTAATTGTTGTGCCTAAATATCGACATAATAATAATATGATAACATTTTGAAAAATCAAGGGATAAGATTATGAAAGAGAATTAGTGGAATAAAAATGTCAAAATTTTAAAGTTTTTGGTTGATTTTTAGGCATATTTTTAGGTTATTATCATTTTTCACTTTTTAATCCATAAAATTCATGGAGGGTCAAACATTTATTCATTAAATAAAAATATTAAAAAATTAGTATGTGAGAAGTTTCACACATAAGTTTAGGTGCCAGACAATATTATATGTTCACTTTACCCATATGTCTATAATATAACTAAAAGAGGAGGTTGAGGATACACTTGACACCCCTAATCCCTCCTTTAGCCCAATACTCTCTTCTTATTAACCCTTTATTTTTTTAATATTTATTTAATAAAAGGCCGACCTTTAATAAAAAAATCTTTATTATTATTATTATTATCTATAAACATATAAGATAGAGATCCAGAGAGAAGATTCTTAAGGAGGGAAGGGAGAGTATGTTCGTTTTTTACTTTTTTTAGCTTGTTTTTTTAGTTTTATTCTTTTTTTCACTTTTCTTATTTTTTTAATTAATTCAATCCATAAAAAAAAAATTTAAAATAAAAAAAATAAAAAATTTCTAACCCGAGTTAATGAGTTATACATGTAAGGGTACGGTACGGGCTTCGTCCTAAAGGATATTAATAAGGGGTAACTGGTAGAAGTGATAGGCCATAGAGGGTGATAGGTCATAGTGGGTGATCGGTGATGTGCGTGATCTACCTAACGGGCTTCGTCCTTAGCTATTATGGCTTCGCTTATAGCTTACGGGCTAAGCCCTTTGAAAAAAAAAATTTAAAACTTTTTTAAAATATTTATATGGAATAAGTTAATTAAAGAGAGAATGAAAAAGGTTATAAAAAAAACAAGTTAAAAATAAAAATAAAAAATGAACCTTCTCATCCTTCTCTCCTTAATTAAGGTACTTTCTCATTTGATCTCTAAACAAAATTAGTGACGGATCTTTAGTGACGAAAAATGACAACTTAAAATTTGGTCACTAATTTATCATAATGACCAAAATTTGGTCACTAAACAAAATTAGTGACGAAAATTTGGTCATTATGATAATTTAGTGACCAAATTTGGAGTGGTCACTTTTTGTCACGTTTCGTCACTAAAGGTCCGTCACTAATTTTGTTTAGAACAAAAAAATGTTATTTTTTGGCCATTAGTTTTGTTTAGTGGCCAAATTTAGTGACCATATTTTCTCAATGGTAACTAAATAAGGTTATTAGTGACCAAATTTTAGTCGTCACTAAACAAAGTCGTCACTAATCAGCTTTTTTCTTGTAGTGTAAGTAGGTGTAATTCTAGGATTTGGGGGTTGTCACGATTTAAATAAAACTAAAATAAGAAAAGCAATTAATTGATTAATCTAGCAAAACAGTAATAATTAAAACATTGCATCCACTTGGAACAATTTACATGCCATGATCATTTGAAAAACCGTTTAGATTTGTTGAACAATCTTTTCACGTTCATATTTTTGAAAAGTTCTAGATCTGAACCGACTTCACCAGCGGCGCTCATGATGTGGGAGCGGCGCTCTTGAAGTCCCAGCTACGCTCGTGAGGTCCTAGAGGCATTGGTGATGTGCGAGTGGCGCTTGTGAGCTTTAGGATCACTTCTAGCGGCGTTAGAGCTTCAGGTTAGTTGCGCTAGTCTTCGACATCAACACAAAAGTTGTAGATTTTTCTCTCGCCTTTCCATGGATAGCTTACTCGTCGAAAACGGAGTCCGTATGAGGAAGTTATGCCCAAAATAGTAACACATGGTCATTTCCTTCATGTTGGCCTAAAATTCTTCATGTTCCGCTTGCTAGTCTTCGTCCAAAGGTCTTGTGGCTTTGTGTTAAGTTGAGTAGAAACATTTTCCTTCACTTACACGCATTGTGAACCTATCATAACATGTCATCTAATTAAGTACCAAAAGTTCATATTTCTAAACTCATTTAAGTATCAAAACACGACCTAATGATACGAAAAATAATCACAAAATGGACGCTCTTTATTGCCGCTAGCTTTTTGTTGCATAAGAAAAACACTCTTGAATTAGCTTTCACTAAAAGAACATCAAAAGTTGTCATTAAGAATCAATTTACTAAGAATATATATAGAGATTTATGAAGCAGAAACTTACTAATCAAGAATTAGTACTTGATCTTCGTACGCAATGCAACTTCTTTATTTTTTAATTATTAATATATGTTTATTATTATTGATTGGTATACAGTTTAATATAAAAGCAAGCTTTATTTTGATGACAGGTACATTATTAATAATACATAAAAACTTTATAAGAGAATTTACCAGATTTTTCCATGTTTTTTTTTGCTATTTGCAGGGCACGACCATACATGGCTCAGTCAATGGTGAATGAGCAGAAAATTTTAGGAGTATTTTGACCGATAGAGTGGCTATTCAACTAGCAAATTTCCAAGTTGATAGAATATTTTGAGACTACCCGTCCATTGGACGGTATTTTGAGACTATCCGTCCATTGGACGGGCCTGAGCACTAGTATATAAATTGATTAAAGATCCCAAAATTATATAAAAATTTTTTGTGTAACGTGATTAAAGTCACTTGTATTGTATTATTTACAAATAATTCAATAATATATAAGCATGTTCTTTTGATTATTTTATCGGTATAAAAGCATAAATTGCTAAACATTTTTCAACAATTTATTAGCTAATTAATATGTTAATTTTTCTAGCAATGAATAAAGTTTATTGATAAAAACCATTAGTAAGATGCTAGAGGTGACGATACAAAATTTAAAAATACATTTTTACAATGTTTTAGAATTTTTTTGGAATGTTAACTTCTAACTTCTAAGACTCCAAAAGAGTTAAAAAAGATTTATTGGAACATAAGAAAAAATCCAACCAATAAAGAACGACTACCCGTTTTTAATTCAAGATGTTTTTGATACGACCTTAAACAATGTATAAAGAAAAAGATACATCGAAGCACAAGAAGAACCAAGATCACCTATCTATTGGGTTCACGTTCCATGAATTCCATATTGATTCATCAGATGAATCAATATTTTTCTTATTCCGATCGAGAGTAAATTCACAGGTAAGATAAAGAGACGACAGAGTTGAGAATTTCTTTGCTACTCTCGCAAACGTAGTTAGAAACTTACATACGCAAATCAAATACGTAGTATGATATTAAGCACTTTAAGAAAAACATGGCCCTACTCCCTTTAGAATAATAACATGATATGCATGGTACTCTACTACTATACAATACGATTGTCAATATACATAACAATTCAATTTTCTCATTTTAAGCAAAATACTACAATGTATGATTTGATATATCAAACCATAGTTGCACAAAAATAATACAAGTTTTTAAAGATGAACCATCTGATAATCATTGGTCATTGTTATCTATATATTTATCTATATATTTATATTATCTATACTATATTATAAAATAAATAGTTTTATTTAATATTTTAAGTTTCAACATTCAATCCAAACCAAATTATATCAATAACCTCTACTACGTACTTGTCATCGCCGCCACTCCCACCACCATCAATCTCTGCCGCCACCACCGTCGCTCGCCACCACCGCCGTCATTATATTACCTCCGGCCACCGCAGCCACCCCACCATTGTCGCAACGCACTGGTACCGTTCTTTATATGAAAACAGAAAACTTAATAAAAACAACAGAAATCTAAATTCAAATGTGTGGCATCGTGCTAGTTCATAAGTAACATTTATCCAGTCTATAGAAACATTTTAATTTACGTATACAGTTTGTCACCTCCGGCCACCGTAGCCACCTCCAACACTGTCGTAACGCATGAGTACCATTCTTTATTTGAAAACAGAAAACTTAATAAAAATAACAGAAATCTAAATTCAAATGTGTGGTGTCGTGCTAGTTCATAAATAACATTTATCCAATCTATTGAAACATTTTAATTTAAGTATATAGTTTGTCATGTTACACAATTATCAACAAAAGTAAAGTGACTAATGACAAATATATAGTTGATGATCATCTAAACGTGAAGTTATAAGTTGATTTTATAGTTTAAGTAAGACAAGATACTAAAAATTAAAAAACTAAAATTGACACAATGACTTTAAAATATAAATTAAAATGATATAGTCGTAAAAATAATACTCTAATAATAATAAAGAAAAGAAATTTATAAAATTTTAATTTCTTTCTGTCAAACTGTCTCCCTCTATAATCTCCTAACTTGTAGTTTTTTAACCAGTAAAATAGTCACAACAGCAGGAGATTCAACACTGTAACTACCTCCTAACCCCCCTCATTCTCAAATTTGACTTTTTGTATATTACTCTCATTATTATTCACTCACAAATTACTATTACTACTACTACTACTAATATTTTTACAGATTTTCTTCATCCTCTCCTTCCATGAAAACCAAAACCCATTAAAAAGATTTGATTTTTAAGGTACCCCTTTTTCTCTTTTTTTACTTTTATGCATTATAAACATATCATTCCTTTTATTTTTTTATTTTTTCTTCTATGTGTATATATATTTATAAATTTTTGAGTGAGAGTTGAGAGTTGCTTTGAATTAAAGACAATCGGCGCTCATTAATGGGCCCCATACATTTTATAAATGTGTGTGTATATATATGTATATATATATCCTTGCTGTCATTTTCTGTATATTATAATGAATGTGTCGTTTTTGCGGAGAATAGAGGACATAACTTTGGATAAATATATAAATATATACAATATTAGTTTATTCATTAGAAAAATAGCAAAAACAACAACAAGAACAACAAGATAGATATAGATACATACATATAGATAGAGAAAAAAAATATAAAGAAAGAAATATATATTTGTATATGTATATTTTTTTTATAGATAAAAAGAGAGAGAGAATGGTGTAGTCTAGTCACTCAATCAAATCATGGAGGAGTTTTTGAGGTCCATTTCAAGGTTTTCTTGAACCTTTTTCTAGTTCTGCATCCTGTTATTTTGGTGAGTATTTTAGATCTTTGTTTTTTCTTATAATCATTTTTTTTTTCATAAAGTTTTGAAATTTTTGTTCTTCAAATCCTAGTTGAAAGCAGAAATTTTTAGGTTTTTTTTATATGGGATATTTTCAAGTGAAAAGAAAAATAAATAAATATATGTTATATTCAAAATAAGAACACAGGAATATACTCACTATGAAAAATTTTAAACTTATGAATTTTTGTGTGTTTTTAGTCCTAGTTGAAAGCAGAAAATTTTTAGCCCTTTTTATTATATGGGTATTTTCAAAATAAAAGATTGTTTTGGGTTTTCATGGATTTTAGCTTTTTTTTTGGGGGTTACCCAAACTTTTCTTAGTAAATTTTATGTTTACTTAATTTTTAATATGATACACACACATAGATTTTTTTTTTTTTTCTAATTGGAAAAAAAATATATATATTTTGGAGTCTGCATGTGTTGTGTTTATCTTATATTTTGTGTCTACTGGCAAACATAAAATAAAATAAAAATATTGTCCAAAATAGTAAAGTTTATATCTTGAATTTCTGTTCATATTCAAGTTGGAATTTTCATTTTTGTGTTGAAACTTGAAGGTTTAAATTAAAATTTTTAATTGTAATATTTTTTAACACTAACTGTTTGTAAAAAAAAGTGCCAAAGGGCACACATTATTTTTGTGGATAGCATAAAGTGGTTGGTATTTGTTTTAGCTTTTAATCTTTAGAATTATTAATGTCTTACTGTGTTCATTTAATTTAAATGGAATTTACAGTTTTAGATATGTTTGTTGCCAGTTAAGGTAGGAAAACATATTTGGTCTGATATTCATTTTTGGTATTTTATCAATCATGCTTTTCATGGTGGAATCTTGTTCATGCCATTTTTGCTCATAAAGTTATAATTATGTTGTGTTGAGTTTCTTTTTGCAAGTCATGGAATCATGTGCCTTTATGGGGGGTATGTGTTGGAATACAAATTCCATGGCTTGAGTTTCAAATTATATGCTCAAATTTTGAATCCAAAAAAAAGTTTTTTTTTTTGTTTAGTTTCAAGTTTACTATATACCTTCTAATCTTTAAATCCATGTTTTCAAGAAAACCCAATCCCGTAAAAGGCGCGACAAATATTTGTTCTCGAGCACCTGATTAATTTTCTTTAAAATTTAGCTGTACAGCAGTTCCTTTGTGTTTACCTACTATCATCACTGCCTTACTGGCCATCACCTTGCAAGTCTTGTTTTTCATAGTAAATTTATTATTATTATTTGTTGATAATTGATTGAATTATTTGTATGGTAATGTTAACTTTTTATACATGTCATGATTGTTTGATATGTAGTGCTTCTTTTGATATAAAAAGACTCATATTTAATCATTTGTGTAACTATCCAAAATGATGATATTTAATAGTGGATTAATTTAGTGCAAGATTTTGTTGCTGTTCATCTTCTATATTATGCTCATGAATTTTTTTATGCACTTTGTTTCTTTATATAATATAATGTTACTATATATATATATATATATATATGAGATATATTTTTGACTGAATTTTTTTCATATTTTTTTTTCTTTCTCAAAAGCCTTGTTTCCATGAACATGTGATTAACTGTTGTTTTATATGTTAGGTCATAACTTAAGATGGATTTCTCAGAATCTACAAAAATCGTATACGACAGGATTCAAAAGATCGAACCCGAGAACGTGTCCAAGATTATCGGGTATCTTCTTTTACAGGATCATGGGGAGAGAGAGATGATAAGATTAGCCTTTGGCCCTGATAATTTAATCTACTCCTTGATCAATAAGGCAAAAACCCACCTGAAATTACCTTCTAATACATCCGCTGGTCAACTCCTTTCGCCTCCTAACGCCAATTCCATCCCTGAAATGCCGATACACTTTACACCGTTCTCTCCTTCACACCGGCATTCACCATTGACTATTCAAGTGCCTACCCGTTGTTGTGATCCCCATGATCAACCGGTTGACTATGTTCCTATGGTTTATCCTGCTTCTTATCCAGAAGATTATCGTCTTCACAACCATCTTCGTTTCATGTCATTAGAAGATCAAGTTGAGTCTCTTAACAGCCCGGATTTTTCGTCCAATAATTACCACTCATCTGAGCCCGCATTGGGTCCTAGAGCGAATAGGAGGTCTCCAAGTTTGCCTGAATTCCCTTTCAAAGTTTGCCATTACTTTATTAAGGGGTTTTGTAGACACGGAAGCAACTGTAGGTACTTGCATCCGACCCCTGAAACCTTCTCCCAAATTTTTAGCCCGAGTTTGAGTGACGATGATCACATGTTTTCACCTGGGTCTCTTGATACACTAGAGTTAGAGCTCACTGAGCTCTTGAAATCCAGAAGAGGGTTCCCTGTGTCGATAGCTTCTTTACCAATGATATATTATGAAAAGTTCGGTAAGACACTTCAGGCTGAGGGATATTTAACCGAGAGCCAGAGACATGGCAAAGCTGGTTATAGTTTGACCAAGCTTCTGGCACGTCTTAAGAGCATTTGTCTCATTGATAGGTAAAATTCTTAGACCATCTTGACTTGGTTTTTTTCTGCAGTTTATAACATTTTGTCATTTTTTTTTCAACCCTTTTATTGATAATGTTGGCATTGTGTGAATAGGCCTCATGGGCAACATGCAGTCGTTTTGGCTGATGACTTAGCGAAATGCATTGATCATAACGGAGATAGAAATGAACATGGTGGCATTGTAGCCGGTTCTAGGCAGATATATTTGACTTTTCCAGCTGAGAGTACCTTTTCGGAGCGTGATGTTTTCAACTATTTCAGGTAAGGAGTATGCAAAATAAAAACTGTGCTTTACACGCGTGAATGATATGAAAAGATTTTTACTTATTTTCCCTTTGATTCCTAAAAACAGCAAGTTTGGGCCGGTCCATGACGTGAGAATTCCTTGTCAGCAAAAGAGAATGTTTGGATTTGTGACTTTCATGTTTGCGGAAACCGTTAGGCATATTTTAAATAAGGGAAATCCTCATTTTGTTAGTGGTGCTCGTGTTTTGGTCAAACCCTACCGCGAAAAGTGTAAGCTTGATGATAGGTAAGAAAATCTTGATTTGTCGTTTATGGATGTCATAACACTAATTACTGTCATTTTTGGATGTCATAGCAACACTAACTGCTTGTTTTTTAACGGCATAACAATAATAATTACTTGTCGTTATTGGGTGCCATGTGCTTAAAGATTACGTTTTGTACTGATTTTTCTGTCCTAGTTTGCTCTAAGTTGGGCTATTGTCATTATGATTATCATGATTGTTATTTTTATCTAAAGTTTATATCAATCTGATTAGGAAACATGGAGATACGTTTCATCAACACTGTTTTGATTCCGAATTTGGGCCTCATTCAAGTGAGAAGCATATTAAACTTTCTCTTTATGTTCATTAGGCATCACACTTGCACTATGTAGTACTAACTGATTGATTAAATATCTATTTCAGTGCCCAAGACTGGTGATAATTCAAGGTTCATCAAGAAGCAGTTCGTCGATGAACAACAAGAGCAGGCATTTGAATTTGAGAGGAGACGTTTTTCAGATATGCATTTAGCAGCAGAGGTCAATAACCAATCTCAACGTTTTGGAACCTCACTCGAAGAGTTGATGCATTCAGAAGGTAGTACATTTGAACCATTTTATTCAATTTCTCATATTGTTATTACTTTCTAATTAAAGTTTCTTACATGTTCATTATAGGCAATGGTCATGCACAACACATGGACTTCCCTTCAACTGAGCGTTTCAATCATCTTCTAGATGTTTTTAACAATGGTGCAACTAGTGAGGAAAAGATTAGGCAGATCAATACTAAATACAAAGAAGAGGGGTATGTTTGCTGTAACCTCTTTCAATTCTTTATGCTAAAAAAAATTATTTTCTAGGGAAGGTATTAAAAAACAGATCGGTCCACCTTTTTTGATTCGTTTTCTATGTTTGGATAAAATTTGCAGTAGCCAGGGACTGAATCTTCCAGAAAGTCCGTTTGCATCCGCATTAGGAACTGAAATATCAACAGTTATATAGCTTCTTCAAAGATAAAAAGAGCAGATTTATAGAGTTAGAGAGATGACAGAGTATAAAGGCCATTTGAGAAAGTTTAATTGATATATAACGACAACAAAGTTTATATAGAGGAAATATGTTTAGGGCGACAAAGAAGGTTGCAGAAAAAGGGTACAGAAATATCATCTTGATATATAACTAAGTTACTGTTTTTTTAAAAGTTTTTAGAAGTATAGCAAAGCTGCAGGAAAAATAGGTGGCTTTAAAATAGACAGCAACTACGTAGGGGGCGCATTTAGAAGTTAAAATCGCGGAATTCTACTGCGTCTTTGGGATATTACTAGATATATATAGATCTGCTAATAATAAACACTTAGTTTATTATACAATGTTTACTGTTTTTGAGTACTTGTTCGTTGTGTTCGTATTTTTGTTGAAGTAACCTGTTAAAGTTACGGTTACATGCTTGTATATTTGTAGTGGTTTGTACCGTCGATAGAAAAAAAGGAACACGGAATGTGATATGGTATTTGCATTGTTGGTTGATAGCTTAGAATCAAACCAAAGGTAATATACTCATATGGCCTAGTGGTATCAAGATTTATTGAAAATTTTAGCTGTTGCTTTGTCAAATGGTTGATTACTTGTTCTATTCATTTATTTAGTGAAAAAGAGAGTTTGGTGGTTTATGTTTAAAGTCTTGAAAATTTCTGTTGGGTAGCGGTAGCTGTACATTGCCTGATTCTTGCCCACTTCAACGGGTGGATGATAAACAAATATGTGGATAAGAAGTAAAAAGGCAGGAAAGTAATTTGCAGGCATTGCGGCATATTAACTTGGCAAGTAGGAGAATAGAGACAAACTGTTGTCCTACTTTATAAAAACCTATCAAAGACAATACACAAGTTAGCGTCACATTACTTTCTCCACCCTAATACAGACACATTTCATAAGCCCATTTGATGATTAAACTTAGTAGAACCGTAAAAGTAGAATTTAGGAGGCCGGGCTTTTTTTATATGTGCACATAAAAAGGTAAACGAGTGAGGATCTTTTGGTTTCATGTAACGTCTTGGTATTCAGAGTACACACCGCATAAACTCATGTCCGTTAATTGTCACACATGGGTCACAAGATAGAGTTTTTCTATTTGCATTTGATAGGATTTGAACCTGTGTCTTGTAAACTTCATCTGTTGGTGCATGTGGTCACATGTTGCAGTTGATATGGAAGGCAAGAAAATATAAACCAAACCTAGCGAAACTGGCAAATATATCAGATGAATTATGTTGTTAATTAATAATCATAATCACAACAGGTCCTAGCTTTCATATGTTGGATCAATGGGGATTCTCGATTGTAAGGGTTATCTTAGTTATAGAGCATTACACGTTCGTCATTATTGATCACTTATTGATCAAAGTATAAGAGGACGTTTGGTTTCTAGAATATATAGGAATCCGGTGAAATGAAGTTTAGATTTTTTTACCTTAAGCTAACCTAACACGGAAGAAAATTGAATTCCCTTTCACCAAATTTCTTTAAATTTTGAGAACCAAACGGCCCCTAAGTCTTTATTTGTGTTTGAGAAACTGTTGAGCATATAATACTATGGACAAATGCTACATAATCTTACAAGATTTATTGGAGTCTAAGTTTAGTTTTTAGACATCATCTTAAAGAGTGACATATGGATCCATGTTTGATGATGCTAAAAGAATCGGGAGTGGTTCGGCTGGCAGGTCGGCAACAACCCCTCCACATCCCCATTAAGGCGTCGCATCCATGTTCGTGGTTTTAGCGTTTCTTTGATGATCGCTGGGGTTTGTTTTTGTTATCTTTGATGCTTTTAGTCCGAGAGAAAAAGGATCAAGGGTTCAAAATTATAGCCATTAAACAGCTCTTTTTTAAATTTGTTTACTTTTCTTTCTTGTTCGCTCTTCAGTACCATTCTATAAAATTTCACACACGCATACATATTTTATAGCCTTCAAAGTATGGGCAAATCGACTTCAAAGACAGAACGAGTTGATGATTTATTGCGCAAAATAAAACGACTTGATGGTTATCAATTCAAAATCTTAAAAATGCTCAAAACAACGAACTTTATAGTGCACCATGAAAGCACACGACCAAAAACTTTAGAAATATATTTGTTTTTTCATTTATATATATGGTTTTAGTAATGTTAATGTTTTCTAAATTTGAGTGGTTTATTAAATTTACAAAACTTGTAAATGTTTAAAAGATAATAGTATTGAAGAATGCAAGTCATATCAAGATAGTATTTCAAAAATATGTTCATACAATAATTTGTTTCAAGTATGGGAAGTGATAAAGCTACAACATGTTTTAACCATTTACAACAATGTCTGCTTTACACAGTTGTACACTGTATAATAAAACATGTACATTTGTTATAGATGGCTAATAATTGTTATAGAATTATCACTTTCCTTCGAATAAAGGTAGAAATTGTTACGTTAAATTAACTACATTTACTTAAAATCAAGAAAAAAAATAATAAAAAGGTTTTAGATAATCAAGTTGTCTGAGTATTTGAATATCCCTTTTATGGACATCCATATATCAAGATATTCAGATTTCCAGATAAATTCAAATTGAATTTTGAGTTTATTTTGAATTATGGATCCGAATTTGGATTTATTGAACACTAGATTAAACCCACGTTGTGTAGATAACTGAAAACATAAATAAAAAATAAAATAACTGATAGTTACATTATTATTCATAATACATAATAATATAAAAAACTGTCAGACTATGAATGATACAAAGAATAAAATTATAGTTTGTGAATATATGATATACGTCAAATATGTAAAAACATGACTAATGAAACATAAACATTTATAAATCATAAAAAATTTATTATGGTATATAACTATTAAATATGATATAATAAATACTTTTCAAAAAATCAATCATAATATAATAAACAATCTTATTTGTAACATAGTAATTATCATTGAATTAATAAAAAAATGCAGTATAATTTATGTAATCTTTATACTTATATATAAAATAGAAAAATAATTATTAATGATTAGAATTATGATTGATGATTAAGATTAAAGTTGATTATTAAGATCATACATGACAATTTAAATATATCAATTTAAATGAAAAAAATGACATTTCACTAAAAAACTAATGTGACAAAAAACTAAAAATGTCACATAGGAAAAAACATATCCTCTCTTAGTTAAAGAATCCTTTAACGGCAAGAATTTACACAAATTAATGATAATAGTTTTTAGGGTAGTTATTAATTATTAATTTACTATATTAAAAAATATTTGAATGAATAAAAAAGATATAATTAAATCTTGTTAAAAACAGTGTTATTAATGAAAGACTAAGAATACATTGTCTTACAAATTTAAGATATAATATTTTATTTTTAAAACGATTTGATAAAAAAGATAATATGAAATCTTATCAATAGTAGTTTTAATATAAATAAAATAAATTATTTCTTTATATTAATCAAAAACCTATATAACTTTTGCCTAATTTACGTATATATATCTGGTACACCTATATTTATTTTTATAAAATCTAAATATATTGAATTTATATTTATCTTAATCTTTGTAATTATTTAAATTTGCCAACTAAGAATACCATGTAAAATTAATTTAAATTTAAATAAAAATTATGTGTCACATAAGCTTTTTCATATTTTACTTAGTTATATAGAGATACTCCTCAAAAGTAGGACTAAACCGAATAAAAATGAATTCATAAATGAGTTGAGAAATATCTTTTTTTTTTAAAAATAAAGTTGGTGAATTACTCGCGAATATCGTAAGGTCTAATTTATGTTATTTTAACTAGGTCAGCACTAGAGAACACCCTCGCTATATAGATTCCTAATTTAAACTCCTTATTGAGATATCCCCATGAACCAAAGATATGGAAAAGATTACTCACATCGTCCCATTAAGGTGGGAGGAGAGCTTCCCCACTCCTCCCCTCCCTTCCCCGATTTTTCTTCTCCTCCCCTCCCCTCCCCAAATGCTAGGAGCACCTCGCCACCCTACCCTCCCCACCCTTTTCTATTCAATTTCATTTCTATTTATTTTTTAAAACTAAAACATGTTATTTAATAATTAAAACCTAATATAATATTAAATAAAACAACAAACTAAAACACCAAACTACAATATTAAACGAAACGACAACACAATACATAAAACAACAAATGATTGTTGTTTGATAAATTACATGTGTATATATGATATATGTATGTGTGTGTTTTGTGTTAGTTTGAAAGGAAATAAAAAAATAAAAAATAAAAAAGAAACTTGCTGTGAATGAAAAAGAGGAAGAAAAGATAAGAAATAGAGAAAGAAGAAGAAGAGAAAGAGAGAGGGGTGGTGACCGTTGGTGTGGGTCCCCCTTGTTTTTTTTCAAGCTCAAATGGTCAAAAAATCCGGCACCACAACTGGCACCATTCTCCCCAACTCCCTCCCCACCCTACCGGTACCGAGGGGTCGGCGCAGTGTGCCAACTGGTACCGGTCCCCTCCCCTACCCACTTCGTCCACCCTTATAAGTGAATTAAATACATTTAAGTATTTTGCCACAGTACATGAGACTACCTATTGTGGAAGTGATATTGTTACAACAAATTTAACCATCTACAACAATTTCTGCATAATACAATACAATAAAATTTATATCTTTATTGTAATTGACAAAATTTTGTTGTATAAATATCATTCTCCATTGTTAATAGCATAAAAAGGTTAGTTATTATTGGAATATTACGAGTATAATATAAAAAAAAAAAAACATAGTAAAATACGCGTCCACTTGAATGTTGAAACCCAAACTATAAAACATATGGGCCCATAAACCCTATCAGCCCGTTTACTTTATTCGACAACAAATGAAATAGTCTTCCGCAAATGCAATTTTATACTCGATTCTTTTCCTTATAAACAAAAGTTGAACAACCGTTATTCTTTCATCGAGAAACCTCAAACATTTGGTCGGAGTACGTTTAGTAAATTGACGGATAGTATTGTTATGTGAACACAACATCAGGACATGTCTTAGGATCATATTCTTAAATCGAACTAGAAAATATCCCGTGTTTATAGTAATATCGTTAATCTGGTCTTTTTTATGTTGTATTCACTTGGGTATTGATAAGCCATGTTCTAACTCAATACCTTTGTACGTAACTTATGCTTTTTGTTATTTTATAATATCGGATAGTCAAAAGAGTGTCATTTTTGAATTATATACAATTATACATAACACTTTAACAACTACCATATCAGTAATACAAAATTTTTTATTATACTAAACCAAATGTTACCAAGACAAATCTAAGAAACCATTCATGTGGTGGGATAGGAGGCATAATAAGACCAACGTGTGATGGATAATTATGGGGGACAAAGTTATCATTAATGGAGTTAAAAGGGGACAAAAAGTTCTTAAGCATGCACTTTACTTTTTGTTTGTTTTCCAAAATAATGCAGTAAACATACATGCTATATGAGTATAAACTTTAGTACCAAAAATAAAATAAATATATGCTAGTAGTTGCTATCTTTATTATTCTTTTACAGATTTCTGATAGGTAGTTAGGTTTCCTTCTTGATATATATAAGAAGTGTGTGAAAAGCTAAACCTACCAAAAAATCTAGTCTAGCAAAGTACGTACGATATTGAGGAATCTCATATGAACCTATCTCATAATAGATTCGCATCATGCCCTAAGTTAGGTGTAGAATTCATTCCCAAAAGCTAGGTCAAAGAAGGAGGGGATACCTAGGCTTATAATCCACTAACCAATCTCATACTTGGTCGATGTGGGATCATATCAGAATCGAAGCAAGACAAAAGACAAATTGACTAAAGTTATAGAACTTGGTAGACGAACTTGAACAAACACGTCTTTTCTTTTCTTTTCTTTTTTTTAACGGCGAATTTCGGATGTTACTTTATTTTGAGCGCAACTATTCCCAAATGGGACCCCATCCAAGGGCATGGGCGAACCCCCCCCCCCCCCAACACCACCTCGGTGCTAACAATTACGAGGGAAACTTAACCCACCGCCCGAAGGCCCACTGTGGTAAAATCCCCCGAAGTCAAGTTGGAAACCAGGACCTTTGAGGAACCTAAGGCTTCCCTTCATTCTCCAATACCGCCAAACTATTAGCCTATTGGTTATGAACAGACACATCTAGTAAAAAAACACTATTAATGTAAATGAAATGTTGGCTGCCGTATTATCGAAATGTGCTCCCTTGATTTAAAAATGGTATTGGTTAATATTTCATTATCACTTTTGATTGCTAGTGTTGGTTTGGTTCCTCGGAACTTGTTTGGGCTCGCAACAAAAACATCACGAACTTGTATTTGTACTCTTTTGCATCTAGCTACTTGCTAGATGTTTTTTAATATAATTTTGTCGTTCGGGGAAAAAAAATGGTAAATGATATGACATAGTAAGAATATTTCTACTTTTTTTTTCACAATCGGTTTAGAAAAAGATGAATTTTGACATAGGTTAAAAAGTTGTAATTAAGTTGGATGATACAAATGATGAGAAACCAACTGGGTTGAATCAGTGGTTGGAGCTCATGCCTTTGGAAACAGAGGTTATAGGTTCGATCCTCATGCCTAGCAAGGCTGGAGGTCCTTTTCTACCTATGGTAGAACCTGGAAGCAGTCTCTCTACCTTTGGTAGGGGTAAGGCTGTCTACATATCAACCTCCCCCATACACCGTCGAAGACGATATTAGGACCCAAAACCCGTAGAAGACGGCATTGGGAGTTACTTTTGATACAAATGATGAGAAGCACATTGGTTAACCATCCAGGGCGAAGCCATGATTTAACAATATTAAAGGGCTGACTTTATACTTAGAAATAAATTTGACCATCAAACCCTGACCCTGTTGTTTTTTAGACCCAACTCAACATTCTCAGTTAAATTCTTTTGACTAACCATGATAATTTTGGCCAAATTATAGGGATCATAGGGTTCTCTGTGCGTTTTTGGCCAAATTATAGGGATCAACATGTAGCCATATTGTACTACGATATGTGTAGCTACTTTATATTAATTCTAGGTAAAATGGATATTTGGTGCTATCGTACAGGGTTTGTTTTTTAACCACCCAAGTGATTTTCTCTTGTATTTTTCCCGTACATGACAAAATGGAAGGGTCTTTCAGTAATGCTTTCTTAGTTGTGTTGAATTGGGCTTACCTTGACAAACTTAATTTATCTAGTTTTTTGATTATTAACATGTCAAATATATAAGTATAAAAACAAAACTTTTATATAAGAGCTAAATAACAAGAGATTACAATACTACAGTATGTCATGGGGGAAAGTAAAGGTGGTGCTATTATGTACCCAACTTGGATGAAATCCATCTCACATGTTAATTTTTTTAACCATAAAATATATGGGGCTAATTATTTATTCATTATATATTAAATATTAAAAAACTAGTATGTAAGAAGGATTTTATCCAAATTGAATGTATAACAACACCACCTTCACTTATCCTTATGTGTTAGGGGTTGATTCCACTTTATATCTCACAGTATTGAGATTGCTAGCTAACATCTATTGCAATTTGCAAATCCCCAATGGCCCTAGCTAATGGCAATAATATTATTTTCTTCCAAATTAAAATGAAAATACGTATCTTTGAAAAAGAGACTACTACTAGTAAATAATGAGTTGAAACCAACAATTTTCAACGACAATGTAAGAAGGGGAAAATAAAAGTCTTCTAAGTTTCGTTATTTTCTACAACATACTAAATTTTATATTGTTGTTAAATAATCTATATAGTGCATATGACTGCGTGATTGGGTAAATCTTTTAGCACTAATTGTGCTATTTGCGATTTAGTAATCTTAACTATCAAAAATTAAAGGAATGTCCGCGTTTTTACAATCGCCTGCTAACAGTTTGCTGCAGAAGCGTGTGGGTCATGGCTTTATATGGATTCTTGGCTTTATATGGATCCTTATCTCCCTTGTTCCTTGTGTTTGAATTTTTGAAATTTCTCACAATCCAATTTTACGCCATTTCTTAGAGGGTTGACAACCAACCTCTCATTTCTTTTTTCACCATTCACTTCTAACCAATTACAGCATGTCACCTCAACTTCACCACTCACTCACCACTCATCCAAATTTTGTTGGCATCCGACCACTCACTTCACCACTCATTTTATAATTTTTATTTTATTTAAACATTAAATTTTCATTAAATTAAAAACATTACATAATAAATAAAATTAAAACATACATAATACTTAAAAAACATTACGAAAACATTACATAATAAATAAAAACATAACTAACATAATGATTTTAAAATACATAAATACTAACACTCGGAATAGTCCGAGTCCACAGTACTATCGCCGTCGTTACGATGAAGTAGTGGTATGTTTCAGGTGATCCGGCAACGTCGTCAGGTGGAGGAGATACGTACTCCACCCTCGGGTCAAAGTAGTAAGGTACATTCTCACCATCACCGACACTGCCTTGCCAGAACACCCCGTGGTCAAGCGTGGTGGTCAAAGTCGTAGAGGTGGTGGTAAGCTGAAAAATAACTTGATTGAGCAAATCCATCTTCTCACGAAGATACACGAGATACTGACTTTCGTTGCGGTTAAGAACCTTATTGGGAGCCGTCAATCGGTCGATCTGGGCTTGGTAAGCCGCCTTGTTTTCAGACACGTTCTGAATGACATTGTTTACTCCAGTGCGGTGTCTGGAGCCATAATTCAGGTGGATTTGAATCGCCGTTTTAACATCACAAATATTCATTGGATTGTCATTAGCCATGAAGAAGGTAAATTGTAGTAAAATGAGATTTGTATTTGAAGAAGGTATTTAAAGTTAGAGAGTTGTGTGTGTAAATATGTAGTGTGTAGTATATAGGAAATGTGAAAAAGTAAAAAATAACAAAAAAAAGCCTAAAAGTTTCAAAATCCAACCGTTGGACCTCGAAATTCATGCAACAATTGAGTGGTCGAGTGCGTGGTGTCACCACGCCATTTGACGCCAAGACGCGTGATGGAGTGTCGGCGGCAGTGTTGAGTGGTGGTGCCGCATCTACCACGCACCCATATAATTACAATACAGAAAAAGATAGTAAAATGTTATAATAACAAACAAATTACAAATAAATATTTACAAACTTACTTGTTATGGAGGAAGATGTACCAAATATATTAATTTTTACTTTTCTCTACCATGTTTAGTTAGTGACACATAAGTTTGTAAATTTTTATTTGTAATTAGTTTGTTTATATAACATCTCTAGGATTGTAAAACTCCATTTTACAAGGTTTGAACATGTTATCTGTGAACTATTATTTATACTTCTATAATTATACTTACTACGTTATAAATTATTTAATACCCTTCAAATTTCTCACAAAACAATTTGGTAGGAGAAAGTAACCTAAATACCAAAAAATCATCTTAAATATATCAACTTAAAATATTTGTTAATGAGTTTTGTGGCCCATTGGTAAGGTCTTTGACCTTAGGGATCCACTTGGGTTCGAGTCTCACTTTCCACATTTGTGAGGGTAGATTAATAGGGATTTTTCGAGAGTCCTGAGTTTCATAATAGACATGCGTGTAATTTAAGAGTAGGAGTAGATTAGAATGCCGTTCTATAATATATATATATATATATATATATATATATATATATATAGGTTGTAGATAAAATAAAACAAGTATTAAAGTAAAACAAATAAAACAATAGGTTTTCCTTCACTGAAAATCACCGTACATCAATTGCTTCGTGAATCTTCGTGCCTCAATTTAACCATGATCTAAGGGTCAAGATCTTATCCTATTTGTTTTAATTTAATACTTGTTTTACAATTATACCCCAATTAAAAAACCAATAAATACATCAATTTCTCCGAACTAGTGTAATGACCCCAACAAATGTCACACTTAAACTTATTTTGATGCATATATTCTTGATAATATCACTAAAAAACCGGAATTTCATGATGAAATTGAAAAGTTAACTTTCATGTATGTCTAATTAAAACTTAACTACTAGTACATGTTTTCAAAATAAATAAAACTACGCATAGAACCAATTCGCTATTAAGATTTCTTGTTTCGTGATGGATAAATCCAATGTATATTGACTTCGAGAAAAATATTTTTTTCTTTTCAAACATATAAATATTGTCTTCACGTTTATTTAGCATCCACATTGCACTTCATATTAATATGTTGAAGCATGTTTTCGGTTTACTTAGACCACATTACTTTCGAATTAAGACTGTTCGATACATTCTTTTTGGAATCAAAGCAATAATTATTACAAACTTGATTAGAGCAACTTTGAAGTTAGAACTAACTTAAAGACATTCTAGCTATATGCAAGTGGAAGTTGTCCAATGTATACATAAGTGCAATAATGGCATAATTTCTTTGTAACTATGGCACTTGCAATAAAGTATAAAGTGGTTAATTATGTCATCATGACCATCATTTTTGAATTATGCTACTTGCAATTTAATTTAATAAAAGTATCGATATCGATATATAATAGTCAATTAGCCATATTTTCTTGACTCAACCACACGTGTTACGAATAACAAGATAAATATTTGATAGCTAAATCTCATCTACACGACTCACACAGATAAAATAGTCCAATTGGGCATGACGTCTTACAGTAGATTATATTTCTTCCAATTAAGCAATCGCCTTAAGATATACATTTATATCAATGGACTATGGTATTACTTTAATATTCTCTCTGTCTCATATTTTAGTTGTCTAACTCTTAACTTTTAAAATCTTTTTGCTTTAACTTTGATCGTAAATATTTTTGTTTCTATTATATAATACCCGATAAAGTTATATCATTGAAAAGTTCGTTTAAAATAAATTTATTTATGTATTTTATATCAAGTGTTATAGAATATAAACAAAAATATTTGCGGTCAAAGTTGAGACGAAAAGACTTTGGAAGTCAACAGTGGACAACTAAAATGAAACGGAGGGAGTATAGTAGCATGGTACTCACGCAATGTAACGGTGGTTGTGGCAGCAAAAGTGTGGTGGTGGAGGCGACTGTTGGTGGTGGAGACGATGTCGATTGGTGTAGATAACTGATGTAAAGGTAATTGATGTAAAAGGTTAATGAAGATATTTTAAAAGATAAATGGTTGATATTGTAATTTAATCATTAATAGTATCTTAGATAATTCCTCCATAACTTTTTAAGAGATGGTTGTTTTATTTATTAAGCAGTATAAAAGTATATATTTGGTTTATAGGGGAATTAGGATTAAGAAATAAGGATATTTTAGATATAAAAAAGTGCTGAATTTTCTAAAATAAAAAAGGTCAATATGCTTTATAAGGGGTTATAAATATAGATAAAACATGATTATATATTCTACTAACAAAACTTTAAAATTTAAGTTAAAACAGGTCGTCCATCGATTCTTCATAAACCTACATCATTTAACCACAAAATTCTTAGGGCATCTTTACTTCAGAAAATATTTTCAAAATAATTAAATTCTGATGAAATATATTTTGCTTTTTGAAATCTAAAAGAGGGAAGAAATGAAATTTCATCTAATAATCTTAAGGAATATAGATGTCATCAAAAGAATGAATGTTATATATATATATATATATATATATATTCCAATGGAATAAAATGAAATTTAATTTCACAATTCTATCAAAATCTATAACCAAATGCGACCTTAGATTCTTATTAAAAGACTTTACCAACATGTGACTATTTTAACATGGCACTTATGCACCGTTTCTCACTCACACGCTCATGAACAAATGATTATCTCTTTTTTTAAAGATGAAATTCACTTAGAAACTTTGTGGCGATTCGAAAACGAAAGGTCTAACATACGTTGTCTTAAACAGGTCCACGTTAGAAATCTCCCTCGAAGAGTCAAAGTAGAAGCTTATTTCAAATACCCAATGGGGAAAACCCCTATTAATCCTTCCGAAAGTACGACGATGTATAAGGGTAAACTCTGTCCCCTAATAGTTAAACTTGGGTATGTCAACCCTTAGGGTGGGGTGAGTGCCTCACCACCCCTCCCCGCTTTTTCTCCTCCTCCCCGCCCGCTCCCTAAATGCAAGGAGTGTTTTCCCTCCCTTCTCCACCCTTTTCTATTTAATTTATTTTCTATTTATTTTTACTCAAATAACTTAAACTTTTATTTAATAAATTAAAAATACAACCTAAAATACAAGTAAAACACATAATCTTTTATTCAAACACACAAAACAACTTAAACATATAACATAAAGATATAAACTAAGGCATCGGTCATTCGTATTTCTCACAAAGGGCGTGTTTTTGCGCCAACACCATCTCCAACATCGGCCCGGTGAGGTGATCGTGTGACCTGATGACAAAGTCTATATCATTCTGCCGATGTTGAATTTGGACCATCCGTGTCATCTCCTCCTCCTGTACTTTCCTAGCCTCCTCCGCCGCCATATAGTTATCCATCATTGCCTTTTGAATCTGAAGCTTCTCCTCCTGAGCTCGCTTTTTATCCTCACTGTTGCATTCTAACTCGACGACCATCTTCAAAAACTCTTCAGATGTGGTGGAGGCAGATGTAGTCGACTGCTTACCTCTATCTTTACGCCGCCGGGGGGGGGGGGGGGCACGGGTCTAGCAGGGCAGGCTGTGATGGTGCTTCAATGTCGTTCCAACCTTCTACTTCTTGATCACACTGGTCCTCGTTTAAGTCAATATGGATTGACGCCTCCTAGGATGAACGAACATTGACATTTGACCCTTCCGTTCTTGCCATTTTGTTACCCGAATCCTCTATCCCCTCCGATCTAAGAACTTCCGCCCATTTCGACCCGTTTCTTAAAACTTGCCACGCCTCTACATGTGGAAACCCGGACTTGTTATTGTATTTCCGCATATACAATGCCACGACTGCTTTATACACATCTTCATCGTTTTGACCACTCAACATCTTACTCTTCTTAACATTGTAAATACCACAAAAACCTGAAATCTTATGTTTCAAATCCTTCCATTTTGACCGAATCATTTCCGGGGTACGGCCCGAATCACGCTTCATGTGTCTTTCCATCTCAAACTTCACTTTTTTCCAAAACGATAAGGCTGTTTAGGCATTTCCGGTGTATGGATACCCGGAAACGTTTAACCAAGCTTTTGCCAAATACGCCTCTCCATCCTTCCTCCATCCACGACATTCGGGACTTGGGTTTCGGGTATTGCTTCTTCTTCCTCCTCCTCGAACTGTTATTCTTCTTCTTCGACATCTTTGTATTGTTGTGATGAACCACCCGCTAAAAATTGCGAAAAACTCGATGTATTTTCTCCCGCATATTGCGAAAACCGGGAAGTATCAAATGACAAGGAATCCATCTGACTCAAGAATTCATCAACGGGTTGCAGTCTATAAACATTTTCGGCAGTTTTTTTTTTTTTTTTTTTTTTTTTTTTTTTTGCGGAGGAGAAGGTGATATAACATCGCGATTGTTTGGGGGTGGTGGGTTTTTCGGTCGTTTGTTGTCTTGATTTACCCTTCCCTTGATTCATTTTAGTGAATTTTGAAGTTGTTTAATTGTTTTTGGAAAAATTAAAAGAGTGAAAGAAAGAAAAGAAATCGGCAGAGGAACATAAAGAAAGAAAGAAAAGAAAAGAAGAATGGAAAGAGAAAGAGAAAGAGAGAGAGAGTTGAACGTTAGATGGTGGGCCCCTCACCTTCTTTGTGTAACGGTCGAATCATAGGCACCACCCTCCCCAAATCCCTCTCTACCCCACCGCGACCGGTTGGATGAGGCGGTGTTCAAACCGGTACCGGAGCGGCATCTATTCCCTCACCACCGCACTCCGTCCACTCTCATAGAAGGACTACCTATATCTCAAAGTTGGCTAAATGAGAATTCGAACTTGAGAACTATAAGTAAATAGGAGAACTTCAAACCACTACACCAACTCATCATGAACAAATTATTATCTAATCTACACTATCTTTCAAGAAGCATCATTTAGGCAAACACATACACACAAAGACTGAGAGTTGCCATGGCATATTATTGTCATCTTCGTCGCTACGTCCAGGTTACGTACTTGCTAATTTATGTTGAAGTATGATCGAGTAAAGTTGGGAGGTAAGACAGAGAAGATATAAAGCTTAGAATAGAACGAAAAAGGTTTTCATCTAATAGAGAATATATATGTGATAAGAAGTTGTGATCTAAAATGTTCCACAAAAAAGGAAAAGCAACATCTAATGAAAGGGACTCAAGTATTGTGTGATTGATAGCTTTTTGGGAAGGTATTCATTATTGTTGATAGCATTTGTGGTTAGGAAAACTATAATTATGGTCCTTTTCTTTTTAATGGACAAAATCAACAATTTTACTAACTTAATCACATATCTTGTGTAAAACAAAGGTGAACAATGGGTCTGTCATTTGTGCTTTCTGATTATATTTCGACGGCGATAGTATGGTGTGAAGTTTGAACAAGATGTGATTTTATGCCCCTTTTAAGAAAATCATGCTTGAATACGATCATTTTCGCAAGTCGCAATATTTTCTTTTTTGATTCTTTATTTAATTTAAGTTTCCAAAGTATCAAACTTTAGACGACGATCAACACGTCGAGCAGTGGCGAAGTTTGAAAACTTCCAGTGAAGGGTTTGGATCTATTTTTTTCCCTAACTCTAAAATGGAGGGTCGAAACAAATTATATCAAAATTTTTATACAAGAAAACTATATACCCCTACATTGCAAAAAAATATTCGGGAGGTCGGACCCCCCTCCCCGCTCTATTAAGATGTGCCCCTGACGTCGAGGTTGTGTGCTAGTCATCATTTTATCAAAATTTTATGTTTCATGATAAACATTATACTAGTACAAAATATCATATTCTCACATCTTATTCAGATATAAAAAGAGTTTGTGAACTAATTGTTTATAACGTACATTCAAGTCTATATCTGATTGTTAAGCGCGACCAATGGGCGGGTATTCTACTTTATTTTTATGTATTTATGTATACGTATGTTCAAGATTTCACCATATATAAGAACTTTTCCCTCGATTGAATATTTCTTTAAAAAAAAATGAAACAAGAATGACTACTAAGGGGGTAAGGAGTGGATAAATTTATAGGGACATCATGACATGAAGCCGGCGGTATCACCACCCCTTGTGTGGATTTTATGGCTTGACAGGTTGGTAGTTAGGTTCGGAACCCGCTGCCCATAAACTTGGAGAAATGGGACCCACGAGCAAAAGTGAACGTTAGGCATTGAATTTGTGGACCAAAAATAATAATTTTTTTTTCAAACTCAATATAGCTGTTGGCTATATATCTATATATACAATATATACACCTCCTTCTTCATATATATCTCCACAGCCGTCATTTTGAAACTCAATATATCATCTTCCTATATCATCGAAATATAGCCGTTGCCTGACAATCAATCTTTTGACTTGTATATCACCCTCCCTCTTCTTCATTCACAAACATCAAAACATCACACTCACTCTCTTTCTTCTCCCCGAATTCATCACACTTTCACCATGGATCGAAGATGGCAAAAACACGTTGCAGCCGGCTTGAATAGAGGCTGAGGATTTGTCGATGCTAGTCGAGGTCGTGGCCGTATCGGGTTGTCACGTGGGCGTGGTTTTGTGCCTCAAGAAACAGTGTACCACCCACAAAGCATGTCTCAACCATCTATCCATCATCATCAATCCAATCCACAACCTTACTACCCTGAACCAGCTAGTTCCCAATCGTTGTATGGGTATCCTACACAGCCGTTGCATATCCGGGATTACGAATTCGTTAAAACAGCAGAGTTCGAGCCTTTCTTACATACCTATCGTGACAAGTTGTCGAGCGACGATGATGAAGAAACTATCCCCGAAACACAAGAAGTTCAAACCGGTATTCCTTTTTATCAATTAATTGCGTCAATGTTTTTAAAACTTTTAGGGCATATCAAATTTATTTGGCAATCGTATATTGTAGATGATGTTCAAGAAGTCCAAGAAGTCAAGAAATTCAAAAGGCGTGCAGAGAAGAAACCGTGGACTCAAGAGGAGGAAGTGGCTTTGGCAAAGGCATGGATTCATGTCTCCACTTGTAGAGTAGTCGGAAATGAACAAGGAAGAGATAAGTTTTGGGAACGGATCTTGGATCGTTTTTCAGAACTTGTGGGTGGGACAACTCGAACCCATCATAGTTTGAACACAAAGTGGACTACAATGAATGGAGCAATGACCTTGTTCAATGGCCTCTATCAACAATCGGTTAGTAGTTTGATTGATTAAGTTTTAGTGACAATTTAATTGATTAAGGTTAGTATATATGTGAATGTGATTGAATCGGCCCACTGTGAATGTGATTGAATTTAATTGATTAAGGTTTAGTGTCATTTTGGTTGAATCGGCCCACTTTGAATTTGAATGAGTTTGATTGATTAAGTTTTAGGGACAATTTGATTGAATAGGCTCACTGTTATTTGTATAATGTTTGAATTACACATGTAAGGCTCACTGTTATTTTGTATTTGACAAAACAATTTTAGTTTACATTTCATGCATAGTCACATAGATTAATTTTCTAGTACAATGATTATTCAACTAAACGTCAATTGCTTAATTCTTCGAATTTTGATTCCTATATGATAATTATTTTGAAATATTTATTGATATGTCAGAAGAGAAGTTATACAAACAAAAAACCGGTTACAATCATTCCGGATTTAAATGAAGACAACACCCCCACTCGTCAAAGGAAAGGCAAGAAACCGGTTAGTGAGGCGTCAAGTGCGGCTACTATTGTTGACTCCGTTCAATTGTATGCCGATGAGAAGAAGAAAATGATGGCGGAAATCACCGAGAAGACGAAAGCTATTCTCGACCTCCAATATCAACAACAAAAGGAAAAGAGTGAGAGAGATGATTACAAGTTCTTCAAGAAGCCGCATGATGATGAGAAAGATCCGATCGTATTGGAATGGGTGCTCAACAAGAAACGCCACATCGCCAAAACGTACAATTGGCCTTTCGATGGTTAATTCATTTGGTTTTTATTTGTTGGAATGGACGTTTAACTACTTTTTATTTGGTTTTATGTAATGGACGATATCATTTAATCGTACTTTTACTAGTTTTAGTTGTTTTGTTTACGTGGATTGATATGGTGTTTACTTGTTTTAGTAGTTTTGGCCGCAACATATGATTTTGATTTAGTCAAAGTGGAGTATTTCTTTGTTTAAATATTTTCTTTTAATTTAACAAATTAAAAATATTAATTTGGGAGGGTTGGAAATTTTAATGAATGCCAATGGATAAAGTTTAGAGGGTAGGTTGGGAGGGTTGAATAATAAAAATGAGATGGAAAATTTGATTGGCTAATTTTAAGAGGGTTGATAAAATCATATAAACCATTCCTTACCCCCTAACAAATAAATACATATCCTAGTATGTTTCGTCTTTTTGTGTTTAAGAAATTAAAAAGATTAAAAAGGCAAACCTACCTATTACTCATAAACTACACAAATATCTAGGGTATATCAAGACTTACTTAATACTTTGTTAATAATCAACTCCCACGTATGCGGAAAGTGAGACTCAAAATGGGGTGAAATACCTTTCTAGTCTTAAAACCAGAATCTTTATCATGTATAGCCTCTTGGATATCGTTAGATGATCAGATGTTTGTAATTGGTACTTATTAATCCATCTTTGCACTCCGCATTATTGCTAGTACATTACGAACATGTAAAACGAAATAAGCAGCATATCGATCGATCGCTTAAGTAAGATAATTGTTGTGCAACAGCAATGATCAAATGTCTAGCATGGCCTCACTTGATGCCAATAAATGTTTTGCTCTTTACCAACATGAGAAAACACCCGTTTCATGTTCTTTAGAGGCACAAGAAACCAAATGCTTTGTGTGTATGCACGTGCACAAACATATATGTATACGTATATATATATATATATATAAACAATTATAAAAATCCTTTTCTTTTCTTTCCTTTCCTAGTTTCCTTTGGTTTATGGAGCATTATATTGATTTTTATAATATAATCTAGAAGCAAGCTATGTGATTGGGTTTTTAATCCACTCCACCCATTTACATTGTTTAATAAAACTACTTTGACTATATATATTATATTTTATATATATATAATACTTAATCAAGACGTTAAATCATTTGGTTTATGAAGAGTGGGTTTTTTAATCCACCCCATCCAAGATATACTAGGATTTTTAGATCTCTTCGAATACCAAAAAAAGAAAAAAAAACTCATTATAAAATCAAAAAAACAACTCATTCTTGTAGATTATTACCAAATACAAAAGAAGAGTTCAACTAGTTTTAAACTAAACTTCCATCATGATATGAGTTTGAAGATAACATGACATAAAAATAGTTCATTTATAATTACGAGCAATAGTAGCGGTAAGATGGTTGGGATGATAGGTCATATGAGGTGATAAATAATAGAGTGTGATAGCAAAATGTCTTAGCTGTACGGGCTTCGTACTCGGATTTAAAATGTCATCGAAAGTATATCGAATGATATCTCTAATGAAAGAACATGAAATTTTAAAAACACCCATACAATTTTTATAGTTTATCGATATACGGTTTTTGAGATAAAAGCTTTTGAATAAATTAAAGGAATAATATGGTTTATGGAGGAGAGAAAAAAAAATTTGAGTGATTGAGATTTTGAAGAGAGAGAAAAAATGAGTGATTGAGATTTAAGGGTATTATAAGTATATTAGGTAGAGATGTTTAAATTAATAAATAAAGAATGAGAGTAATTTAGGTAGTTCAAATTATCTTTTGAGATTTTTTGAAAAAAAAAGTAAAATGCTTTATAAAGTAGTATAAATATATATATATATATATAGCCATATAGGTATAGATATAAATATAGATTGATCCCTCCATAATTTACAAAAAAGCCTTAAGAAAATATACTCATATATAGTAAATATAAAAAATTATAAACTCGGTAAGTCAGCAACTTTATTAGTTCATTATATGATGTATTGAGTTAACAAGACTTGCGAATTAGTGACTGAGTTAATCGATACTATGGAAAAAGAAAAAGATATAAAAGGATGTGTAATAACACTCCCTTGAAGATAATCTAAACATAATACAAAAACAAACTTACATTAAAACTTTAAGAGGATAGTCAATGGACTTGTCCCTGAGCTCGTTCTACATCCTCGAACGAGTCCACACTGTTGGGTGGGACTCGTCCCTAGTTCGTTCGGGTCGCTCGTCCGGGTGGCTTGTTCCTACAGGGACGAATGTGTTTGGTTGTTTTTTTTTTAAAATGCAACGGCTATAAATTCAAAAGGAATGAGACAAACTAACTTTCACCATTTGGCAAGTTTAGCCCCTAAACGGCTATGTAGTTCAAAACAGGTTTAAAAAAGTGACAACTTTAGTCCTTAATGGCTAGTTTTTCAAAATGGCTATATATACACTTCAAGTGAACCACCATTTGACACCACTCTTGCATATATTCAGCTATATTATACCAAAACACATTTTTGTATACATAAATCATCATGAACAACCAGTTTCATTTAAGTTTATCAACGTACACGAGACCCGATTTGTTTCCTACTAGAGACGATGATGGAGAGCTTTTTGGCATCATGGCCGAATGTGTTGATTTGCTTGAACAAGGTGAATCATCAAGACCATACATACCCCGTATGGTCGTCGAAAGAGATCGATATGGTGCTCTTCGTCATGATCTTACGGAGCATATATGGCGCCTTTCGGCTTAATGTGTGTTTTTTATAATAAACTATTGCTAATGTTTTTATCTTAATGTGTGTTTTTTTTATTTGAAGTATTGTAATGTGTTTTTTTTTTGTGTTTTTTTAAATAAATTGTGTAATGTTTTTATTTTTAATGAAGTGTTTTTTATTTGTGTATGTTTTAGTTTGTTATAATTTTAGAAGGTTAAAAGTGTAAAGTTTGGATAAATGTGTAGAATTAAATAATTAGTGGGTCCAAGACTAGTCCTTGAGGGATGAGTCCATTAGGTGCATTTTAGGAGATTAGTCCTTGGAATGTTTTTTGCTGATGTAGCGCTGATAGAGACTAGTTTTTAGTGGATGAGTACTCACCATTGGATATCCTCTAACCCGATAAATACAAAATACCATTAATGGAGAAACATATATCATATATGAAAGAAAGGGACTATTCTGAACTCTTCTTTTTATAAACAGACTCTACTTGCCAAGACTCTACCTGCTAAGTTAACTCTCCACTTCCCTTTCCTTCTCAAAGTAGCAAAATCTCCTTTAATACCCCTTTTCTCCCTCAAAACTTAACTTAGCTCATTTCTTAAGTTTGAGTATGACTCAAACTCATCTTAGATTCTTTCATATCTTTTCAACGAACAATAATTATTCACTCCTTTCATGTCTCTATACTTCCAATAATTTCTACTTCTGATAACCAGAAAATGTCCTATTTTTTCTTTCAGAAGGTATGTTTTCTTTGTCTTCTTATACTCCACCAATTATTATCAAAATTATGCAATTCCCACTTCAAATTCACCTTTTTTGATATCAATTTAAAATAAAGTTTGTAACTTTATACATATTTCTTACAATTCTTGCACTTTTTTTTTTTTTTTTTTTGCAGATTCAAGAAACTGAAGTTGGGCTGTGAAAAATTCAAACTTTTATCAATGCAAGCATCAGAAAACAATAGATCGGTGATACCCAGTTCAATTTACTGTAAATCCTTACAAGAAATTGATGTTTCATGTGAAACACAATTTCAGTTTCAATTTCAGTTTTCACCTAATTTGGAACCTTATTCCACCTTGGAATCATCATCTGCAAGTGGGAGTTGTACCACAATGTACAACTCACCTACTTCATGTGATGTGAATGATTTTAGGTTTAAGTTAAGAGAATTAGAGAATGTGATGTTAGGTGATACTGATTTTGGTGATGTAGTAGACTTGCCTGATATAGAAATATGGAAAGAAATGATGGTAGGGTTTCCTAAAAGGGATTTAAAACAAGTACTTGTTGCATGTGCCAAGTCTATTTCTAATGATGATTTGTTAAACGCCCAGCTGTTAATATCGGAACTCCGGCAAATGGTGTCCGTTGCCGGAGAGCCGATGCAGCGACTGGGCGCTTATATGTTGGAAGGACTTGTAGCTCGGCTATCTTGTTCTGGTAGCACGATCTACAAGTCTGACCTTCCGTTAAATAGGCATATTTTGTACGAGATTTGCCCGTATTTTAAGTTTGGGTATATGTCTGCAAATGGTGCGATAGCTGAAGCAATGAAGTACGATAAACGGGTACATATTGTTGATTATTATATCGGGCATGGAAGTCAGTGGGTCCCGTTGATCCAAGCGTTTGCGAAGAGACATGGTGGTCCCCCGCATATCAGGATAACGGGCTTCCATGACTCCTCAAATGGGTTAAGGACCGTGGGTAGAAGACTATGTAAGGTTGCAAAGGCTTACAATGTGCCTTTTGAGTTTCACACTGAAGTCGGGCTAGAAAGCGTCCAAGTTCAACCCGGTGAGTCTTTAGCGGTGAATTTTGCGTTTGTGTTGCATAGAATGCCGGATGAGAGTGTTAGCATTAGAAACCATAGAGATCGAGTTTTGAGGCTAGTAAAGAGTATGAACCCGAAAGTTGTAACCTTAGTCGAGCAAGAGTCCAACACAAATACAGCCCCTTTTTACCCTCGGTTTCTTGAGGCTCTTGATTACTACAACGCAATGTTCGAGTCAATAGACATAACACTTCCACGAGAACACAAGGAAAGAATAAACGTGGAGCAACATTGTCTAGCACGAGACGTTGTAAACATAATAGCATGTGAGGGAGACGAGAGAGTTGAACGACACGAGCTTTTGGGCAAGTGGAAGTTACGGTTCAGTATGGCTGGGTTTAACCCATGCCTGATGAGCCCAATTGTGAACGGAACAATCAAACGACTACTAAAGAACTACAGTGATAGATATAGGCTTGAAGAGAGAAATGGAGCTTTGTATCTTGGCTGGATGAATAGAGACTTGGTTGCTTCTTGTGCTTGGAAGTGATCAAATATCCTCATCTTTATTAAAGTTTTTTGTTAAGTTAAACTGAAGAGCTTAATGTAATCTAAAACAAGATCCTTAATGAATCAATGATTATATGTTGATCTGCATTTTAGCCTTTTTAACTTTATATTTGGGTCATTATAGATAAACTTGATGAAGCTGATAAAGTGCTATGCTGATGACTCATTATCAAACCACCACTAAAACTTGCAAGTGCGCTAGACTCCTTGAGCTGATGTGGACCCAGAATGACAACGTTTTGCACGAACAAAATGAATGTGTTTTATGATGATTGATTTAACAGCTTATGAGTAGATCCATCTCATTGTGCATTCGGGCCCTATGTGTGTAAGATTTGTATTTTGTGGAAGATTTTCTTCTTAAGGACACTTAAGACATGTGGTGAAGATGAAAAGTCATCTTATGTATATTCCAATTAATCGGTTGTGATTAAAACACATGTCATGTACTTTTATATCCTCTTAAGTTGTTAGCCTAAAAATCCTCCAAATTAATAGGATTGTGACATGTGGAAAATCATGAGGTGGATTAGGACAGAACATTAGTGGTATTCACACGTCACCATCTAAAGCTATGAATAGGATTTTTAGATTAATATTTTTCCATTTTCCTTTATATATTTCTTGAAAAAAATGATAAAAGTAATTACTCATAAACTGCAAAATGTAACTACAATTTTACTTAAGACATGTTGTAAAGATGAAAAGTCATCTTGTGTTAGTATCGAATTAAAATGGGTTCGGATCACAGAAAGTCGGAGAGTGATTCCTGTTTAGGCTACCAGGTGCAAGTCAAATTCTTTTGTCTAATGTATGCAACCTATTCGTATTTTCATGGTTATTTTATAAATTCTTTTCGGTATTCCAAGATGTTTACCTGGTGAGACTCGAAATATGTCCCTTCTGAAACCTTCAGAACTTGTTAGTACCAGAATTTTTTGACAAGTTGTTAGTACCAGATAACCTTAAAATGGTTAAGCATTCGATTATAAGGCTGGATTTTGTCCAGTTTAAACTTCACAAAGTAGTAGTACTAAGCTTTTTGATAATTTGAAGCATTTCAATATTCACTAGTTTTCTATGTTTGACTGTTGTCAATAAAATAACATGATGAATTGACGCGGTTTCATTTTGATTGCGAAATCTATATAAATTATTGGTTAGCAAAACAGAATATGTTACAAGACAAAAGACGAGTCCAAGTCCAAGGGAACAGCCTTAGTCATGCCTGTTTCTAATCAACACTACATTGGAATGAAAATCCAACAGCACAAAACACCATAAAGTGTTGACCAGACAAAGGTCAACATCAAGCTTTCATATGAAAGAAAGATAACCTTCCATGTGTATGGTTCTTGGAGACTTGAATGTTGTCTTTACAGGTTCACGAAAGGAGTCGGTGCCGTCCAAATTGGTCAACACCAACTCACCTGCAAGAACCCCCTTTGGTCCACTGAATTCAAGCCACGGCTGTAGTTGTTGCTAATTAGTACATACAAGTACAAATATCTAGCCATTTCAAGCACCCCTTGGATCACACCCATAGTTTATTGAGATTTGTGAAGTGCTAATGATAACTTATCCGTACATGGGAAAGGACTGTCAAACTAGTTTTAGATTAAATCAGTCTAGTTTTTTCGACCAAAATATAGGAACCAGTTTGCGTAGACTCTCGAAGATATTACTTGATAATTTCGAGTTCCTCTTCCTTTATTGAGATTGATAGTCATTTATCTGGCTTCATTGTAACTCAATAACATATTCCTCGGTCATTGATCTCTGGCTTGCCCTTTTAAAAGGTTGGGGGTTCAACTCTGGTACCAGTTGGTACTCGATTCTTAATAAATTTCAGGCAGACTTCAAGCGACAACACCATCATAAGTCGCCAATTTCCAAAACAGAATAATAATAATAATAATAATAATAAATATAATCGTTAATTAGTCCCTTCGGGGACATCCGATAAAATTGGAACGATACAGAGAAGATTAGCATGACCCCTGCGCAAGAATGACACGCACAAATCGAGAAATGGTCCCAAACAAAATCGTTAATTATAAAAACTTGATGACAAAATAACGATAATTTACAAACATTCCAAATCTTGCAAACTTGTATCAATAACTAATATGAAAACATCCACAAACAACCAGTGCTAGTAGTGGACTGGTGATTCTCATTACCATGAGCCCACATCACTTTCTAGGACTCCTGGTCTGATTGGTCATGGCTGGAGGTGGATAGTTCATTAGTTTGTGGTTGCAGACTTGTAGTCACCAATCGTTTTTTTTTTTGTTTTTTTTAATAATGTGGTCGGCTAGGTCCGGTGGTTGATTAGTGGTCAGGTGAAATGTTATGTAGGAGTAGCAAAAACTGATGGTACAACTGTGAGTGCTCAAACAAATTTTCACAAAACATATAGGATTTCTTCCATCTGGTAAGGTCGTAAAAGCCTGTTATGTGCATTTTATAACACTATTAATCATACAACTTTTGATTTTCTGTTTCTTTGTCCCGAACCGCCATTTGAATTATTTGGATTTCTTCAAGACCCTTGACACTTGCAAAACTCGAACTTTTGTCCAACCACAGCCAAGAATGTGATTTGAAGTTCTTTTTTATCTAGGTTTCGCTCCTACATCATCATGTGGTAAAAGTTAAAGACGCCTCTATAAAATTCATTGTTATGCCATATATTTAAGCCTCATAGAAAAATATAATGCCAATTCATTCTGCCTTCTATTCCTAGCTATTCTTGGATTAGACAAATCGTTTAACCATTTTTCGCAATATATATTACTAATCATAACTAATTCTGGAACGAAGCACAAGGTTTATTCGTCACTTACAAATTTGGTTGATATTCGTTCGTTTGTTTGTGTAATACACAGTAACATGGTTGAATGAAATCCCCGACTCATATGTATGTCATTTGAACTAGATTGTAGTGCAATCATATGATTACTTTTATGTTGTTTTGTTCTTGGTTAAAAGTCGAATGTTATGGGGGATGAAGATCCTTTCTATAAGGGTCCCCTCAAATTATGAAATTCTGATCATTTTAGATTTCCTGTTCATATTCTGTAGAATTGGGTCCAAAAAAGAAGTCAGAATATGGTGTTTATGGGACCATCTTGAATCGGATTACTGAGCCCATAGTCAAAATATTTCGTAAAGAAAGGAACTTGATCTCATAGTTTAGGAAGAAATCAATCCATTTTCTCGTTGTTGGGTTAGCGAGTCGGGAAAGAGATAGAAGAAAGCCAGGGTCTAGTATTGATCCGGTTTAGTAAGACATAACAATTTTGCTAGGGAATTTCTCATCTTTAATTATGGAGAATCTTGACAAGTGCTATATAGATCAACGCATAGTGCCCCGACTCTAGAATGCCCCTCGATTTCTAAAAATTCTATAGTTATATATTAGTATAACTAGATTATTTTCTCGTGTAATACATGAGATAAACATAATATAATTAGTAGTTACAGACATGTTAAAATATGATAATATTAATATTTAAATTTTTTTATGTATTGAAGTTTTTAGATGATATACATCTTGAATCATAGTGTAAATTAATTAAGTTTATTGATAACAAACAGGATCAAAAAATGTTTAAATTATAAGTTGTAAGCTGAGTCAACTTATGTTTATTAAAGTTAGATCAACTTAGATGTCTAAGCTAACCCATTATTCACATGTATTGATGTAATAACCTTAAAAAATGATTCTTCAAAATGCCTTAATATAGATTATAGCAGTTGATTTAAGTTGATGATGAACAAAGATAGAACACAAAGTTAGGTGTAAAAGTCAGCTTGGACTTTCAGTCAGCTAGGATGAACAATCTAGGACTTACGATTGTGTAAAGGTCTTAAGGTATTTTAGCTACTTCTGATTATTGGAATCAACATTGGGATTGGTTAAAAATGGAAATAAAAGGTACAAAGTACTCACAAGCGTTGATGGTCCTTTATGCGAATTGTCATCTCTTTGATTGACGATAAAAATATAAAATGAAAATATATTTGAAACTTTTTATAAAAAATCATTGATTTTTTTTATTAAATTTTTTAATTAATATCAATTTGTACTCATTGTAACTTCTTGCAAACTAAATAAAATTGTATGATATTTAATCAATGGGTGGATTATTTATGGTACTTTAACAAACATATATTTTTTCTTTATGTGTTGATTTTAAAAACAGTATATCCAAAATAAATATTTAAATATAAATATAATCTATATATGAGATCTCATAATTTATAAAATAATAGAGCTATTTTTATAATATCTTGATTTAAAAAAATATTGATAAAAGATGTTAAAAATGGTTATATTACTATTTTTACAATCTTTTATTTTTTTTATTATTGTAGGCACCGTAAATGTCGGTAATATATTTTATCTAAATATCATAAGATACTAACAATGTAAAATTAAATACATATAACCAATTTTTATTACGTTATATGATGGAAATCCGATATAAAATGATAATTTAATAAAATTTCCGACATAATACAAAGGTGTAGAATAATGTAAAAAATTTATCAGGAATTAAAAAAATAAAAAGATAACAGGCCTGTAGTTGATGAAAGAAGATGAGCTTCGGTTAGTTGTTGTTTCCGACATACTTAAAGAACTACTAAAAGATGATTGATGCAAATTAATGATTAACAAAGCTAGTAAATCATATAATATCACAATATGTAAAGTAGGGAATGTAAAAGTTCGAACAATCTCACCTATGACCTATCACCATCACAATCTCACCTGTAGTTGTTGTTTCTGAGGTCGGAGCCCGTAAGACTAAGATATTTGGCTATGACACTCTATGACATATCATCTCCTATGACCTATCACCATCACCATCACCATCTCACCGTCGCAACGCGCGAGTACTTGCTCTCGTAACTAATAATATAAATCACCCCAGATCATCAAAATTCATCAAGAATTAAAGACTTGAAATCAGGCCTTTATAATCTGGGGAAGAAGAAGCCATCAATGGATCGATTTTGGATTTGATTGAATAAATGGAGACTAATGTGAGAACCGAGGGAGAAAGAAAAAGAAAGAGGATAAATTGGTAGGGAAGAGAAGAAAATGACGGTTTTGTATATTTTGTCATCCTATAATACCCTTTTCAATTTAATTTTATCATAATAGCTTTTTATTTAATTACAATGATGCCATCTTTCATTCTAGCCATTGATCAATTAATTTAAACGTCCAGATTAATTCAAAAGTTTCCTAAAAGTTCTTTCTTTTTTATGAGTTATCAAAATAACTTTTCACTATATATATATATATACTAGGTATTTTACCCTGCGCGATGCACGGCTAATTAAAAAAGTTATTTTATACATTAGTAAATAGTTAATCTACAGGTTTATCTTGTGGAAATCAATTATGTTATAGTTCATGCCTTCATGGTTAAATCCTGGAACATTCTGATCACCTTTTATCTTTTCTGACATCACAATCGATATCACAGTTATTTAACCTACTTTGGTGATTACACACCCTTAATAATCCTAAATACAATTAAGAAATAAGGTATATTATCTCCGTTAATCCAAAACCCATTTGTAAAACTCAAGTAACTATTGTTATTATTATTATATTATAGACTTTGTTTTGTGGTTAGAATAACAACCAATTTGATTACTTTATTTTATGTGTTTCCGCCAAGAGAACGAAGGAGAGAAACAACACAATTGTGTTGGACAACTTTTTATTCTTAATTTAATATGAGTTTTGATTTTTTTTTTTTTTAATATCTTATGTATATAGTTTTGATTTAATATTTTTATATTATATTTAATAAAATAAATTATATTGGTTTGAGAAGAAGTATTATAAGATAAATATTATGAAAAATGTATGGAGATGCCAAATAGGATAAAATCCTATGTGGTAATTTAAAATTGATGTATTATCACAAACTTAATTAATAAACATATTCATGAGTATTAAATTAGAAACCATAAAAAGATGGTATAAATGTATAACGATGGTATAAATGTATAAGATACCAATACTAATAGGTGAAGCCTAAATGGGGTTTCTACGGTTGAGTTAAGGGATGATGATGTTCGTGGATATATACAACACAATGGTTGCCCGCTTCGACTACCATTAAGTGTTCATTTTGTAAAACCACGGACGGTTTGCTTTTAATTTTTGGTAAATTGCTTATAATATATTAAATGTTTGATTCAAGGTGATGAATAAATGACCATAACTCGTGGGTCTTTGAATGGTTATGCCAAAAATTATATACACATTATATGTTTTAAGCAAATATTATCAAATAAGGATATTCATGAATTTTACATTGTATATAGCATATATGTGAATGATCGCAATCCATAAACAGTTTGTCAAATATGTTTACCAAATTTAGATCTAGTGGATCTAAATTTTCAAACAAAGGGTGCTTCTTTTTTTATTTACGTACGTAACTTATTTATTTAAATATTGTATGTATATAGTTTCTATATATTTAAAATTTAGTAATGTATTTAATTTAAGATAAATATAGTAAAAAATTATGAAGATGTCACGTAAGACAATATCCTATGTGGCAATTTTTAAAGCTAGCATTAAGTTGAAAGAAGGCTTTAGAAGACCAGGATTCTTACTGCTTTAATCCTAGGTATTTTACTCACGCGATGCGCGATCTGTTATAATTAGTGTCCAAAAATACTTAAAAATAAAAGTTCAGATGTACATGTATTCATGATTGGTTCATGATGTTTTGTTGTTTTTATTGTTATATCACCATATTATGCATAAGCATTTGGTAGATATTTCTAAATTATACAAAATTCATAAGATAAATAAAAAAAAGAAACATTAACAACAATCACTTGTATTTCGATTTTTTTTCTTTGTGGCTCCATCCTAGGATTGGTAAACAACTATCACTTGCAAATCACAAATAATGATAAAGCTAGTCAACAAAAAGTTTCAAATCATACCAAGTCATTCTCACTCGTTACTCATATAAAATGTAAAAGATCAATAATATTATCAACAAAAGGCAACATACTCAATAAACTTATGGTTATGTAATTATATTTATAATGTATAATAAAACTATGTCAAGAAAGAGTTTCAAATTATTGGTTTAGATTGATCTTAAATACTTTTGCTACAATTCCATGGGGTGTTGCTCGTTCTTCAAGCATTCAAAATAGTACATAAAAATTCGATAAAAAAATATATAGTTTTTATATTAATGCAATTTGTAAACAATATCAACTACTAAAACTTGAAATATATAATTCTCTATAATCTTGAGATTTCATGATATAACTTCCAAGATTGCATTTTTTTCCCATACACGTACGATGCTTTTTATTTTATTTTTAAAGTAACAGGATTTCCATTGTTAATTTTGTATTATATAGTTTCATTTATTTATTTAATATTTACTGTATTTAACTTTAAAGTAATAAGTTATTCTTGTATTTAATATTTAATTTGATTAAAGATATATAAATATTGTCAAAAAAATTATAGAGATGCCATGTAGGTAAAATCCTAAGTGACAACTTTTTAGTATAGGTTTAGTTTTGAAGATGTCTTTAAAAAGCTTGGATTACTACTTTTTTAATAATTATACTAGGTCTTTTTACCCGCACGATGCACGATGATTTTAAGTTACATCCATTCAAACACTTTATAATGTTTGTTAAAAGTTAATGTTTATATTAAAGACGAATCCAATCCAACTTACAATTATTCATATAATGATCATATTTTGATATTCATAAATAAAAATAAAATGCAAGTCATGTTACATATATTTCATTTTTTGTACTAATTGATTCTCTACCCAAAAAATGCTTATTATCTTTCAAAAAAGATTGATCTAAACTTATAAAACACACACTATTCTACTACGTATACTCCACATTCAAAGATTAAAAATTCAAATGCAAATGCGTTATCAACATCCTTATAATCATGAATCACATGTAAGTATCAACGTGATATGGATCAATTCTTTGACATAAACCAAATCTTTTTCTGTTAAACATGCATAATGAAAATATAAAGTAAATCAAATCTATAAAGATATATAATCAAAAACTGGATTAACGATTTTCCCCATAAATCCTATAAAACAAAAGAAGACATAATTTAATTAAGAACATAAGAAAAACAAAGAGTAAAGGTAATGAACATAGAATAGTAGAGAGTTTGATTAGTTTTTTTTTTAAATATAACTTATATATACGTTAATGATTACAAATTGTTAAATAGATAAATATATTTATAAATAAAATAGAATTAGATTTTTTATAAACAAATATGCAGAATCCCAAATACTAAAATGATATATTCGAGATTTTTGGGAATAATAAATAGAATGTTATGGAACCATATATTAATGTATTCTTCTTTATAGTATAAATTATGAAATAAATATATTCTAAAGTTTTTTCATATGATCAAGATTTGTTTTTTAATTTTTGTGTATATTTTATTTCATTTTTTTTTGGATACTATTATTATTCTATTATTATAAATATTGTAAAAAATATGGCGATGCCACGTAGGATAAATCCTATGTGGCAAATTTTAAAGCTAGTTTTATGTTGGAAGAAGTCTTTAAAATGCTAGGATTCTTAGTGTTTTAATATAGATATAGATATATATATATGGTAAAGTTATTTTGAAAACCTTTTTTATTGCGAGAACCTTTGATAACTTTTCAAATCAAGCCCAACCAATGATTGTTCTTTACATGAAAATTGTTTTTTGATTGTTTTCTGAATAACTTGTGTGTAATTTTGAAGTTTATAATTGTGTGGGGGCATAGATTATCATCCGTTATACAATTATGTGGAGATTTGGATTCTCGATTACATGTGCACGAATATTGCTATGATTACATGTGATCGACTTGCATACATGTGATTAATCACTGTTAGACTAACGTATGTTTTTTTTGTAGATGGTTGCCCAATAAACCCAAAATATAGATGTGTATTACCAACAAACTTTTCAAATTGTACATGGTTGATCATCATCTTCAAAATATAAATGTGTATTACCAACAAACTTTTTTTTAAGATGTTTTTTTTGTATATGCTTGAAGAGGGATATAGTTTTAATCATTCTCATTAGATTAATTGTTGGGGTTTTTTTTTGAAAAAAAAAATAAATTATGGGTTTCTTTGGCCGGAATCTGGGTTTGTATTAAGAAAGATAAGCGGTTTTGAAGATTTGTATATGAGAGAGAAACAGTTTTGAAGGTGATGATCAACAGTGTACAAATTGAAAAGTTTGTTGGTAATACACATCTATATTTTAGGTTTAATAGGTAACCATGTACAAGAGAGAAAGTACGTTAGTCATCCAGTAATTAATCCCTTAAATATATGTAAAAAAGATGTCTGGTCTACTAGGGTAAACAAAAATAGTATACTCCAATCCAGATTAATTAACAAAAATTACTAAAACTTTACTAAGATGGTAAACCTTTGGGGAATCTACCATTATTGTCTCATTTTCTTTTCTTGCACGTTTCTACCTAGCTGCGTTTTTGAACAGTTGCAATTTATAAACGTATACTAAATCAGACAATCAATTCTACTTCAATCAAAGGATACAAAATTATAAGTTATTTTTCAATTAATTTACCCGCATAGTTTGCAAAAATGAGGCTTTCCTTTGTTTTTTCTCTTTTTAACGAGTGTTGACACATCAAGATTCATTCGTAAAGTTTTTAAATATTTACACCCTCATTGGCTGCATAATTTAAATTTAAAGTTTTAAAAAAATAAAAAGTTACTTTAGAATATTCCTAAAACCAATAAAACCAAAAAAGTTTTGCCAATGAAGTGAAATTATACCCTAAACGGTATTATTGAATCTTGATACGTCAAAAAGCAGGTGAAAAAAAGAAGAAGAAAAAAAAAACCTATGTCTTGTCGTCAATACGGATAAATTAATTGAAAAATAACTTATATTTCTATATTTTTGATTAAAGGAGTATTGATTGTCTGGTTAAGGCATGTTCTTAAAGTACAACCATTTAAAAACACATCTAGGAAGGAACATGCCAAGAAAAGAAAAGGAGTCAGTAATGATAGATACTTCAAAGATATACAATCTGAGTAAAGTTTGGTAATTTTTGTTAACAAAAGTATATCGAAATATACTATTTTTGTTTACCCTACTAGATCGATATCATTTTAAGATATATTATAATGGTAAGTAAACAATTAGCTTTATATAACAGCAATCAGTGATATATCTTTCTTCGTGGTTTTATTTGATGTCTTTTCTAATATCATCCGTATTCTGATCGACCTCATCATGTTCCTTAATTATATATCTATATATATATTTCCGGTAGAGCAGTGAGAAAAAAAATAAACTCAACTTTTGATCTGGGCCATTGGAATTAGTTTTACAAATTAATCTAGGCTCTTTAAATTAAAAATCTAAATATGGTAACTACTTTATTATATTAAATGTATACAGTATATATATGGTAACATGGTTTAAAATTTATTTTGTTTTTTTTCCTATTTCTGATTTGCCACATTTAACAATTAATTTCTACCACATTGAAAAGAATAAGCACAATTTAAGAAATTGTGAAACCATGTCTAAATTATGAATGAAAAAATTCAAAAAACAAATATATTGCTTAACCTTTGAAGTAACCAATTGTTTTAACGAAACATGATATTAAAGTTTATAGTTTTTTTTTTTAAATAAAATTGAATCCAGTTTATATTCCTATCCTTAAAAAATTCATGTGAGTATATTACTTTCTAATAAGACATTTTATTGAATTTCAAACTTCTAAAATGGTTATTTATTGTATAAAAGGTGTGGTTTATCAAGGGCCTTAGATATCTTAAGAGTACACTGGTAAGAAGTATGACTATCTTAATTTAGAAGCAAATTTGAATTTGGACTTTTAGAGGATATTGCATAGGCGTATGCTGGACAAGAGACATAATCTTTAAAGTTTGCATGCTTGTGTGCATTTGTGGGCTCATGATGTTCCGAAATTAAATAGGAACTGATACGAAATATGTTTTGATCTTTGCACAAATTCATTACAAAAATAACTGCCAGTTTTTATATTTTATTTTTTTTATATAAATATTGCTCTTATATTAATGGTTATTGTAAACAAACCGATTTTTTTTTATTGAAGTCGTGTTTTTACATTGTGGACAATTATTTTATAAAAAAATAGAAAAATATTTGTGGACAATTATGGTGGTGACGGCGTCAGGTAATGGTGGCGACAACGGTGGGTGGTGGAGGCGTCAGTACAGTGATGGCAGTGGTGGGGTGGTGGTCGAGTTGGCGGCGACAATGGGTGGTGGTAGTTCCGGTGGCAACGGCGGTGGTGGTATGTTTTCTAATGTAAAAGTAATTGATGTAGTTCTTTCGGGGACATCCAAAAAAATTAGAACAATACAGATAAGTAATTGATATAAAAAGGAGTAGTTAATTATTTTAAGAGTTACACTATTTATACGGAAGTTTAGGGAAATTAGATGTATAATCGTGTTATAGATGGTTGAATCCTTTGCATAATTAGTAGTAAATGGTAGATAAAGTAAAAAAAAAATGGTCTAATCAATTTGGTTTAGTTTGTAAGCATAGATGGATAGTAAACTCATCGTCTTAAATATCATCTAATTTTCTATTCCATTCAAATTTAGATCAACCAAGATGCTTTATAATATCGTTGTCATCAGATCAACTTGAGTCGACCTAAGTTGGGTTGACGGGTTGAAAATCTTTAATCCTAACTCGACCAATTAAAAGTTAGGGTCAGAATTAAACTCAGACTTGACCTGGGTCGACTTAAATCAAATTTAAAATTTCACTAAAATCAAATTTAAAAATGATGATCGTAAACCTTACTTATGAAGACGAGTGTGTATGACGACGGTCTACTTCACCAACCGTCGATTTTAAAATTTCTAATGGAAAGGTAAATAATCTTAAATAGAACAATCACTAAAATCTCTATGTGTATAATTATATTATATAATTATTATGGGTTTAGGCTTAACGACTTCGGGTTGGTTGGTTGAAAATCTTAACCGAATTGATATCAAAATCGACTTGGAAATCTTAACCAAAACCTATAAACCCCGACGCACTAACACAAAAAAAATCAGATTAATGGGTTGGTGAGTTGATTTCAGGTCACATAGATTGGTGGGTTGGTAGGTTGGCGTGCTAAATGGGTTGGTGGATTAATCTTAAGTCATATAGGTTTGTGGGTTGACGGGTCGTTTCAAATCAAATGAATTGTAGGTTGTCTAATCAAATGAGTTGGTGGACTGACCTTTAAAAAACATTATATAAATTTAAATATTTTGGGTTGCTGGGTTGAGTTATTAACCAAAAAGGTCTACCCACCAACCAAAAAAATCAAGTTGGCAGGTTACCAAGTCAAGATTCACAACCTAACCCCGATTAAAAATGTCAATATATTAACCACCATAAGATATTAAAAATGCATAACGGGTTCAGGTTGGCAAATTGAAAATACATAAAACGAACTTGACATCATATCAACATTGGGTTGAAAATCTCAACGCGAACCCAAATAAATTAAAGTAGCGGGTCGAGTTTCAAGTTCGCCGAATGATTTTATGTGAAACAGGTCATATGGGTAGTGAGTGGTGGGTTGACGGGTTGATTTCAGATCAAATAGGTTATGGATTCATGGTTCAAATGGGTTAGTGAGCGGCCATATATAATAGTTATATAAATCTAAAAAATTTCCGGGTTAATAAGTCTATCGGGTATCTCGAAGGGTCAGCCGAAACCGACCTGAAAATGATTGACTGGTCAAGATTTCACAATCTTAACCCCGATTTCATCATCTAAATTTCAAATGAGTTTCACGTTAGGTCGATTTCATTATGATATACTATAAAACGTATAGTTCTCAAAATGTGTGAATGTGAGATACACATTTAAATTTATTTCATAACCCGGTCAATGACCGGGTATTAATCTAGTTCTATTTTATACACAAGGTATCCCGTTTACTTATATAATAAGAGAAAATTACGTTATTAGCCAAATCTCAAATTTCATAAAATTTGTATCAAATTAGCCACGTTTTTTGCATGATCACAAAATCGCTCCAAAATTTTCAAAATCAATACGAGATTTGCAAAATCGCAATGAGATTTCAGAAAATCACTACGAGATTCTGAAAAAGGATACGAGATTATGAAAAATCACAATACGTTAACTTTGATTTTTTTTTTTTGCAAAATCACAATTGCAATCATAGGTAATGGTAATTATTATAAATAACTATTCAAATTATCCTATGATCCTCCAAAACACAAATCTACTCAAACAGTCATGACATTAGATGATGCCATTAAAATACACTAAATAACAAATCATTTACTTGTACAAAACTAAGTAAATAAAAACCATTACGAGATATGCAAAATCGCTACAAGATTTTACAAAATCACAATTTTGAATATTTCTTAGCGATTTTGACATATTACTGTGATTTAGTGTCATTTGGTGATAATTCAAAAAAAACCGACTTTTATACAATATACATTTTGTGATAACCAACCTTATCTTTTTAGTTTGTCATGTACATAACTATACATAATTTAATCGTGAGCATAGTATATATTGTTTCATAAAAATATCACATATTAGAGAATGTGTAGGTACATATATTGAAGCATAGCATTTGGTTAAATATGATTGCTGACAAAGTTCCCATTTGATTTCAGTTCATTAAAAAAAAAACTCAATGGTATAATACCCCTGTCACCCAAGATTGAAAGGTCTCCGAAGCGTGCTAGATAGTCACCCATCACAAGGCCCTCAAACCCATCCTGTGGTGGATCTCAGGTAACAAAGTAAAAGCCTTTGATCCTTTGCCCCATAATTTTAGATGCTCCTCCCCACCGATCAAGCAGCAACGCTGCTCTTAGCTTTAAGCCACTATCGTTCGATTTTATAGAAATATAAATTTATAATTTTGATTAGGCAAGTAAGAGTTTTTTAAACAATCATTGGTAAAGTTGGTCATTCAGCTATATCGAGTGCCAAATTTGCTCTTTTTGAGGTTATAAAGCGGCAAATTTAAGAATTTTATAAGATTGACAAATTTGCTCTTTTTGCATATTTTAAATGACAAATTGGTCTTTTAACCTAAAAAAAACTAACCTACTCTTTCTGTGAACAATAGTGGCTAACTAAGCCTGAGAGTTATATGGGTACCAATAAGATACATGAAATCAAACGGTTCAATGTGTGATCCAGTTCTTGCCCAAAAGAAGATTTCGTATCGACATCTTCTACAACAAGAATATTCTTTGCAACATACTACAAAATAGTAATTTACATCATATCCACTTCTGGAAAATCTAAATGAAAAAATAAATATATGTAAGCCACAACATGGATTGCCAAACCCTATAAACTAAATGGAGAAAAGCATGAAAGACAAAGATGGCTACAAACAATAAATGTAGCTTATGAATAATGTTAAGTCCTGTCGGTATATGTATCTAAACAGCACTTGACCGTCCATAAGCACACAAATATCTACAAACTAATAATCGAAAGAATTCAGTAACTATAAAGGCCTCAGAATTGCAGAATTAGCATCAAATTAAGTCTTTAAAAAAGACCATTCAGTCCCGAAAGATGGTGTTCTTTTATATAGATTTCCTCATTGGCCCAATACACTATATAACAAAAATAGTTATGTTTAAGACATTTATAAGTAAGGATGTTTATATATATAAAAAAGAATGTTATTCTCACGGCCAATCCCAAGAGGTAATGGCAGAATTCTGCTCCCCAAGGCGATAGGATGTGACAAGGCCAACTCTCCAACACAAACAGGATCCTTTAAAAAAGGCTCAACTGTCATGATCATGGAGACTGGCTTGTTTTTTGACGATTTACATTTGTGTTTTACGAATATCAAACTAATTCGCCACAAATTATGTTTTTGTAAATCGTCATGAAAAAGATTTTACAGCAACATAAACAGAAATAAATTTTACAGCTAAACAGAAACATGAAAATAAAACATAAAAGATTGAAAAAAAGGGGCACAGAGATAAGAGGCGGAGGGTTATAGTTATAAGTTTGAGGGATTCGTTATCATCATGATGATATATATAGAAGAGAGATGGGGTGATGGTGGTGTATTATCAGCCGTCCGATGGTGTTACCTTAAACCCTAGGGAAAACTACTACATGGGCTTCGAATTGGGCTTTTAGTGTTTTTTTGAAAGTTATTTGGGCTTTTAGTTATTACACATTTGTACTTTTATACGAGTAATTTTAAACGTGAAGTGTATTTGTTATCAAATAATTGCACGGTATTTGCATAATGCAACGTTGGTAGCGAAGGTGACGGGTGTTCATAACGTTGACTGTTGGTGGTGGTAACAGTGTCTAGTGGTGTTAGTAGAAATATTTCAGAAGATAAAAGGCTTAAAATGTATATTAATAAGATAAAGATTTATGGTGTAAATTATTTCATTAATGACAAATTGGGTAACTTATAAAAAAAAAATTCCAATAAAAGAGATTCATCAAGGAATTTGGGTCATCTTCAATGTAATTTTCTAGTAATTATTTCTAAAATGAAGTGGACTTGTGATTTTTAATAAAAAAAAAAGTACTAACACGGTACCAACACAATGCGATAATGGTGGAAGCAACGGGGGTCTGGGTTTGGTGGCGGCGGCCCCGTGTGGTGATAGAGGCAACTTTTGGTAGTGACAGTGGTATCGAATGATATAGGTTAATGTAAATGTAACTGATGTAAACATATAAAGGTGGTAGTGAAAGATGATAACTTTGAATAAATTAGTAAGATAAGGGATTATGATGTAAATTAGTCCATTTAAAACAAATTGGGTAATTTGCAATAAATCTTTCCATATGAAGGGTTCATCAAGGGCAATTAATTATTTCCAAATTAACTTTTTTTATAACACTTTTTAAAAATAGGAGGAGCTATGATATCTAAAACGGAGTATAGATAGATTTTTACAGATTTCGAAGTAAGAGGCAAAGGTGTAGACCAGTTTTGGATTCTTGACACTCCAATATTGTTCTCGTGTGAGTAGTAAACAAATAAAACAACAAACAAGTTGTCACACCCTCGAAAATATTTATTTTGCGGAAACCAAAGGTGTGAACAATAGAGGAAATCACAAACACATATTATAATAAACGAACTCTATAATGAAACGTTTTTAGAAACTTTCATATATAATAACCATTGTTTCTTAACAAAGCTAAAGACATCTCGAAATGTTTTCTCTTAATATATGTTGTGACTCCAAAAGCATGCATCACGTGTATGCATCACATAGCTCAAGTACCTAAGAATACACGTTTAAATTACGTCAACATAAATGTATTAATTTTATGAATAGATACTTTAAATAGTAGGATTATAATTAATACAAAAATCTATTAATTTTAAGATGAAAAGATAGCTTAAATGACAATAATTATATGTATTAATTATGGATGAAAAAAATACTTTGACAGTATATATTATAATCAATACAAAATGTATTGATTACAATTGAAAAGATATTTTAAATGGCAAGAAAAACCAATATCATATTTCAAGTTGTGCTAGGGTTGACGTTGAGTCGTGTAGTATCTAGGTGGTGAACCAAGTTGAGTTTAGAGTGCGAATTGCAAACCATTTGTCAACTACAATCCACTCCGTTGGCATACCCAGGTCAATGGCAATCACATATAGAAATATAGTACTGTTAAACGCGTATCAAGGATATATTCTATCTATAAACCAGACAAATCGAAAATGTGAAATAATTCACAGATGGTGAATAGTAATTATATGAATATTCATTTAATTATACTTCATTGGAAATATATAAGGAGATTCATTAGAGTATAAAGCTCATGCATTTCTATAAAAATGTCAACAACTTATTATGCGTATAAAAGAGATATTTAACGTATTTAAATGCAAGTATATTTTAATTTAGTATAGAAATAAGTTGACAAGCATTTCAATACATACCATATAGTCATAGAATCGTAAGGTTTCATAGAAACACTTACAAGTTGGAGAATTATAAATTCTAAGATCAAAGTAATGATATAGGAATGAGCTCCAAATAAGATTTTGAGATAATCGACTATAACTTGGTCTTGTAAACTTGAAGAATATGAAATAATCCTAACTCCACGTGGCCATTATAGCTAAGCTTTGAGAAGTTCTTGAGAAAATTCACGATAACAACGTTGTGTTTACAAATTGCTACCAACGAATTCAACACAACATTGGTTGAATTGAAAGTTTGGGATGATGAAGGGTTATGAAAGATATGCTTGAACTTGAACAAGTATGGATATTGGAATGACAAAGATTGAGAAAAAAAATGTTTGATTATGTAAATTAGCAAGTTGGAAGTAGAATAAGGCTTGCTATTCATAGTAAAAATGTAAGTTAAGTTTAAGCTAATGTGGTGATGGTTAAGGAGTAAGTCATCTAGTTGTTTTACTAGAGTGGTGATGTGGTGAAAATGGGGTGGGAGTGAAATAGTAAGTGTTTATGTGGCACTAGTTTTACCTAAGTAAATATTAAGCTAAATATTTAGTATATATGTATTGAGATCCTCTAAAGTTCAAAGTAACTTCATATGTAAAGTTGAGAGATTGCTGACCTTTATATTAAATTCAAGGGTCAAGATTTAAAAGTAACCTTTAAATCTTAACCTTTGATTTTAATTCAAGGGTCAAGATTATCAACTTCACATATAAAGTTACTTTGAACTTTAGAGGATCCCAATCCAGTATATATATACATATATTTCGCATATATATAGTTACTAGATATTTTTATGACTTATTACTAGTTATACTAAAATCAATTAGCTAGTAAAGGTAGTAGCATGTGATGGTGTAAGACATGGTATAAAAAGTTTTGGTAAAAACTAGTTAGTTTCTTTCTTTGTAGCCTCCTTACTGTTCATTATAATTAATTAGATTTACCAATTTTTCAAGTGTGTTAGTTTATGAAATAAAAATCATATTAAAGTGTTAACACACTAGTTATTAAGTTTCCTGTTTGGTTGATAGGCATTCAATGGAATTGGAATTCAAATTCCAATCCTTGCTTTGTTTGGTTGGATATTGAAAGGAATTTGAAACAAAAACTTTCCACTAAATTCCTTCAAATACAGAATTTAGAATTCATTCACACATGTGATGGAAAGTTTTGAATTCTTTAGGAATTCACATTATAGACCAAAACACCCTTCCTCTCATCTTCATCACACTACCAGTCACCACTTGCATTTTCGTAATCATATTTACTGTTACTTCCATCATCACTCCCACTCCCTGGAGACCTCAAACCATCATCACCATCGTATTAGATTCACCAAAGCACACCACCCCCTAGCCGCTCTCGTGGAACAATAGTGAACCTCCTGAAACAAAACGCACCTGTTCTACAAACGATGGTTGACCGACCACCTCTGTGTAACCCTTGCTTATTTCGGTCGCCGTCGTGCTTGAGATTTCTGGCAGCCGTATCTAAACTCCATGAAGTTTTTTGTTAAACAATACTATGCTTGTAAATCATCGTTGTTGGATAAGAGAATTAGATCTGTGATAGATTAAAGAAAGAATATGACTTTTGGAAAATGAGATCTGTGATAGATTGGAAAATAGATTGAAGAAGGAAGAAAAGAAGTTGCAGGTGAAAGAAAAGAGCCTTTTGAGAAAAGTAAATCATGACTTTTGGTATATACACGGTATCCATCGATATATTTGTATTATAGTTAATTGCAAGAACCGTCCCTGTGGTTTGTTCACTTTTGTGGTTTACGTCCCTCCCTAAATATTTTAGTGAAATTGGTCCAAACTTCATACTTATGCTACATCCCTTAAACGGAATCCATCCATATTTTTCTGTTAATATACCTCATGTGCACCTCACATAAGGGTAATTTAGTCATATACTTTTAACATACAAGTGATTTCCGCATTGTTTTTTCATTATTTTATATTATATAAATAGTAATAATTTACTTGTATTAAACAATGGCTGCAAATCTCAACCAGATTAAACCACCGTCATATATTCTTTTTATCAATATCAATTTATATATGTATCTATATTTAAAATTATATCTCTGTGAGGTATGTATATCATTCTATGTCATACACGATTTCACACGATTCATTACACTTTTCTAGCTAAATCTATATATCAATAATGTATATCCTATAAAATATATCGATATCTTTCACACGAGATCATCATAGATCTATTCGAAGAGCTTAAAGAGTGGTTGCTCGAACAAATTAGGTTTAATTAGTATATAAACACTCACATACACATATATATGTGTGTGTGTGTGTATGCATCAAGCCGCTAGTTTCTTTGCTTGTTGATGATGGCGATGATAATGATTATAATTAAAAGACGGGCCATGAGGATGTATAACTATGTGTATGTATCGAAAGTTTCTAATATATTTAATTTCGTTATCTGCAAGTTGTTTATCATTGTATTTTTCTAATGGGAATTTTTAAATAGGTGTTTTTTTTTGTTCAATGAGAATTCAGATTTGGTTGGAAACAAAATCATATACTTGTTTAATGGGAATCTTAAATTGATTGATTTCTAGATTTTTCTTTGATTTTTGAATCAGTGGATCTTGAATCGGTGGACTTTTTCTGGTTAGAAACAATTTTTTAGTTGGATTTTGAATGGGTAGTGATGTTAGAAAGGGGGTGATGCTGGTGGCTAATCTGATGCAACAACTTTTGTGTTGATGTTTGGATTTTGTTTAATGAGTAATAACCTTTTATGTATATGAATTTTGATGAAACAAATTCATGATTTAGATTTTTGATCCGTTTATGCATAGGTTTGGACTATTGTTTTTGTTATGGGAGAAAAAAGATGAACACAGGTGGAATGCTAAGTTAAAAAGACAAGATTGCCCTCATGTGAGGTGCACATGAGGTATCTTAACGGAAAAATATGGATGGATTCCGTTTAAAGGACGTAACATGCAACAAAAGTATGAAGTTTGGACTAATTTCACTAAAATATTAAGGGAGGGACATAAACCACAAAAGTGAACAAACCACAGGGACGATTCTTGCAATTAACTCTTTGTATTATTATCAATTATTTTTTTAAAGTCTATATTTTTATTATTATTACTATTATCATTAGGTCTAGGAGCGTTCATATTATGATCCAAACCGAGAAAACCGAGAAACCGGACCGATTTTGGACCGAAACCGAGTAGAACCGAGATCATCGGTCCGGTCTACGGTTCCTTAATTTCATGTCATTCGGTCCTCGGTCCGGTCCATATTTAAACCGAGAAAACCTTCGGTTTGGACCGAACCAAGGTATATGCGACCTATAATTCAAAATTTCAAATATTCAATATAAGTTTAAGTAGGGATTTTGAGACTTTTTAATTGTGACAAGTATTTTTCTTATTATTTGGTGTTTTTGAGACTTTATTTGCTACTGAGATTGACACTTTCTGTACTATTGAGCTTAATCTTATTTTTTGAAGCATTTTTGTTATTGTGAATGTAAATTATGAATGCATAAATGTTAGCTTGTACTCATGTCAGAGACGCAGCCACGCAGGTACTTAGCTCTGGTACTAGCTCTGGTACTGTACTGTGTATGATTGTATCAAATTATATAAAAATTGTTGGTCTGATCTAAAGTTAAAGTTTAAAATGGACCTGTATGAATTTGGGTACAAGTGGTCCAACTTGTAAAAGCTTGTAATGTATTAATATTATATCAAAACTCCAAAAGTCATTGTCCATATTTTCGTGTTGCATACTTGCTTCACTAGAATCTGCATTAGTACACTAGTACATTGGGCATTTTGCTATATGGCTTGCATTCTTGACTTCTTGTTAAAACTCAAAAACACATATGTATGATATATCCCATATAAATAATTCTAAATAAGCAACTTGCTTGCATTATTATTCATGAATAACAAAAACTCAAAAAGTATGTCTGAAATCAAACAAACATGACTAAAAATAAAGCCCAACACTTGGTCTTCGGTCCAACCTTTTAGACTCGAAAACCGAATATAAACCGAGCATGGACCGAACCGAAGACATCGGTCCAGTCCTTGGTTCTAAATTTCTGAACAAACGGTCCTCGGTTCGGTCTTGTACAAGTCCAGTTCCGGTTCTTGGACCGTGAACACCCCTAATTAGGTCCATTAAATAAAATGAAAAGAAAAATTTGTAAATTTAGTAAAGGGTAGTTTTGTCATTTGTTATATTTAATTTCAATCTATTTAACTGAATTCTGTCAACCAAACACAAAGCATATTTTAAAATTTTTAGATTCTAATTTCGTCAAATTCCAATTCCTTTAACAAATTCCAATTCTTTTAAAAACATTATGTGAACCAAACACCCCCTAAGTCTCAAGCTCATACGAGAAAGACTTATGCGAAAAAATAAACATTTTACGATTTTTCATGAATTTTGAACTTTCTATTTTATATCTGCTCATCATCAAGGTCTTTAAAAAAATGTTAAGATAGTTCCTTTAGTAGATTGATTAGTCACATAATCAATAAGAAAGCTTAACTCATACTCATACATTTAATCATGCCCTAACTTAAATTAATAAACTCTTAATTAGTAAATATTAGCCTAATTACACATAACTAGGGATAGATGAAAAATTGACTGGTTGTCACACAAATGGAGACTTCAAGTCTTCAAGTGGAGTTTTAGCTTATAACCACCACTCCAATGTTGTTCTTGTGTAAGTATTTAACAAATAAAACAACAAACGAGTAGAAACTTCCAAGTCTTCAAGTGTAGTTAACGGCTTATTTGGCAAACAGGTTTTTAGGAACTTAAAGTCTCAAGTATTCAAAAATAAGTTTTGTTTACTCAACTCAAAGTCTTTTTTGTAATCATAATATTTATATTTATGTGATACATGTACAAATATTTTATATATACAAAAATACAACTTACAACTATCACAGTATTTCTTACATCTTACAATGTGTATAGCCGAAGATAAAAAGTTTTCAATGTCTTTCGTTTAGCTTATACAACTCATCATGAGACGTGTATATTTATGCTATCAAATCAATGACACATTAGAATTTTTAGTGTATATTATATCAAACACCATAAAAAATCAATGGTGTCATGACTGTCATCCATGTCATTTCAAAAAGTTATTATGTCTTCAATCCTCCAACCAATTTTAAGTGATTTAAATCATGAATGTTCCATATCTATTTTTGAATCTTTGTGATTTTGAGTTAACTCAATTTAATAATAGTCTTAAGTGCCAATGAAGTTGGTGATTCATTGGTAAATGTAACATTCGTGTTTTTTTTGACTTAATTGATTTGTAACTAAATGATATTTGAAAATGAGCGAATTTGTTAGTTTACATGAATTATCAAACGCTTTGTTGCATAGTAACGTAATGTGAAGTCTAATTGTGTAAACGGTCTCGTGTTAGCGTTTAAATGGTTAACGTTTAGCTATATGTCGAATTTAGCGGAGCGGGAGACCACTGGCCTCACCCCAGCCCCCCATCTCCACACTTCATTTCTTTCCCTTATCTTTTTCTTACCCACCTCTTTCTCTCCCTCATTACTTTTTCCCCTCTCTTTCAACCACCACCTCTAATCTTCATAAATTCAACATTTAATTTCACAAAATACTTGTATTTTTATATCAAATTTAACTAAATCTAGTAACAATAACAACAATAATCTTTACTCTTCAAAGAAATCAAGATTTAAAGGTGTTCATCCAAGTTTTTGCCCTAAACCCGAATTTGGAAGATTTCGACTCTCTTGGTAAGTTAAATTCGTCTTAAATCCTTTCTTTTATGTTTATAACGTCATTACTAGTCATATCTAAGAAACCCTTGGTCAAAATCGGGTTAAAACTTGAAATGGGTCCAATTAGGGTTAGTTTGGGTCAAGAACGATTTGGACATGTAATTGTGTTAAAGGATTGAATTTGTTTGATGAAACATGTTTGTTTATACTCAATGATGTTTGTTTAAGCCTAAAAATAAACCTTGAAGCACCACAAATCGATTTGGATGTCAAAAATTGAGTTTGGTTCGTGTTTGGCATGTTTTGGAACTGATATGGGCATCGGTGCGTCGCACCTCCTCCTTGGTGCGCCGCACCAAAGTCTAGTTGAGATTTCTGGGCAAAAAATGCGTCGCACCCCTCACTTGGTGCGCCGCACCTGCAGTGGTGCGCCACACCTGCATTTTGGTGCGTCGCACCTATCCTCCAGAAACTCGCTTACCTTGTTTCGATCGTAACTTTTGATCCGTAAGTCCGTTTTAGGTGTATGACCTATCGTTAGAATCGTATGAGAGTATAGTTTCTCTTAGTATCATCCTTTTTATGAGAAGCTATCACCATTTTTCCCGAGTCCCTCGTTTCTCCAATCATGTATCCGACGTCCGACCTTGGGGTGTCTTGTAATGACCTAGGGTGACTTATAATGTAACGTAATCCATAATGTGATGATTTAATGTGATATAATAGGTTTGTGACCGTTGTGCTCCCCGCTTATCCGCTTAGTCACCTTCTACCAACGCTTAAAGCAAAGGTGAGTTTCGTAGCCCCTACGTTTACGTTATTTGGGGTGGGAAGTGTACTCGTTTGTTAAATGCTTGTTAGTTGATATGATTGATTATGATATTGAATGAGAGGATGGTTACTTACTTGTTTTGCTTGTTCACGGGATTGCATGTGTTATGATTACGCATTGTTCATCATGTAAGTCGTGCCGGTTTATTACGCATTATTTATTATGTAAGTCGTGCCAGGAATGTATTTTTACGCATTGTTTATCATGTAAGTCGTGCCGGTTACTACGCATTATTCATTATGTAAGTCGTGTCAGGAAACGTATTTTATGCATTGTTCATCATGTAAGACGTGTCGGTTATCAATATTGTTAAACGTTGACTTGCGTTGATTTGTGTGGACATGATTAGGTATACTAATCCTCGTGTAACGTTAACGGTTGCTATCTCGACACATTTGATCTCTTTATCTAAACCTACGAACTCACCAACTTTATGTTGACACGTTTTAGTACACTTTTCAGGTGATCAGGTAATTGGAAGACGTGTCGGTTGATGATTGATGGTTTGCATGCTAGGATTGGACTTGGACTTACTGTGGATCTGTGATTCATTATCCCCGCTTATGGGTTATGCTTAGGATCATATGTCATCTTTTGTACTCTCTTTTGTAAACGTTTGATGGTCGTGTTCCTTATGCATTTTTGAATGGTCATGGACTTGTATTTGATTAAATTGTATGGATTACCAATCCTTTTAATGCATCTAGATTTGTCTCTACTTAATTTCCATGTCATGCTGCGCTTTTCTTGTGATATCTCATTATTCCGCCTTGTTGGGGTGTTACAGTAAAGTCTTTGACCTTGGGAGGATCCACTTGGGTTCGAGTCTCACTTTTCACATTTGTGAGGGTGGATTAATAGGGGTTTTTCGAGAGTCCTGATTTACTGGCACACGTGTAATTTAGGAGTAGGAGTTCAAAAAAAAAAGTTGTAAGTGTAAATGTGAAAGATCGATCATAATCATCATATTTAAAAAATCAAGAATTTGTAAATAAGAACCCTTATTAAAGTATGGATCGGAGTTAAAAAAATATCCGTTTAAAAGAGCGTTTCTCATATTGTTTTGTTATTAAAACATCAAACATGATTTTTTGAAAAATTTCGTTTGATCGCACTTAAAAGAGTGTTTTTCGAATTGCTTCCAATCTATAAGCGATCTATAATGCTTGCAATCTATATTATGAAAACAATAGTGGAGAGTTGCAAAATGTTGAAATGTATGAGTGTTCAAGTTAGAGGACTAAAAACGTTTTTAACTAAAAGTCCAATAAAAAATGATGTAAGCCTTTAATCTAAGGGTGAAAAATAAAGATGAACTTTAATGTAAGGTCTAGATTTTTTCATCTTACTATTTAAGGGTTCTCTTTTAACATATATATTTTTTTCCATATATCATACGAGTTATAATCTACTTATGTTTAAGTTGATAATAGATTAAATGTACGTAATTTGTATGTATAGACAAAATATTTTTGCATAATCATATGCCTTAGTGTGTTAAATTAGATGTAGTTTTGCAGGATTATGTTAATCGACATCACGTAAAGAAACAAAAAAGTAAAGGTCTTTAATCTCTACAGTCTGTATATATTTTTAAGCTTAGCAAAGTAATTATATCATGACAGTTTGGCCGAGTGGTCTAAGGCGCCAGATTTAGGCTCTGGTCCGAAAGGGCGTGGGTTCAAATCCCACAGCTGTCATACATTTTTTCTTTTTATTTATTTTAACACTTTTCATTTAATTATGAGTTTTTCATTTATTTTCCATAAACAAAATCTCACCGACTTTGAATCTCGCCTACCGTTTTTTAATAACTTTTCCGATCAAATCATTCATTCTTCATCAAAACGACATCCTTTACAATTTACAGACACAAACACATATACGTACACGAATCTATATCTATATATCGTTATTTCTATCTCTACACAACACAGCTTTTAATCCTCCAAAACCCTAACCCTAAAAAATCACCATGTTACTATCTCCCGGCCACTCCCCCCGCCGTCTATCATCTCCGTCACCGTCACCGGCGCCGTCAGTTTCTCAAACTCCGATCGCCGGATCATCAAGTTCAATTACAAATTCAAACCCTAGAAAACGAAATTCATCATCATCATCATCAACGGTGCTCGATGAAGACACGTATGTTGCCGCAATTGAAAAGATCATCGAACGTGATTTCTTTCCGGATATTCCGAAGCTCCGGGACCGGCTCGATTGGCTCGAAGCGACCCGGTCGGGTGACCCGATGCTTATTCGTGATGCGCAGTTGAAGATTATCGAAAGACGAGCTGGAAAGACTCCGGTATCGAATACGGAAGGTAAAATTCGCACGCCTGGTAGTACTTTTTTTAGAAATGATACGCCTTTAGATATCGATAGGACCCCGGGTTTTGATAAGAATGTGAATAGTGAGTTTGTGAGTGTTGTGAAGGATTTGGGTAGGGATGATAGTGGGAATGTGGGTGGGTCGGATTTAGATGAGTTGACGCTTGACGCGTTTTTTAGAAGGTATACGAGTGAGGATAACGATAGTTTTTCGAAGTTGATTGAGAAAGTTAATAAGAGGAAGAAGGAAAGGTATGATTTTTTGTTGGAAGGGGAGAAACGGGAGACAGGTGGGTTGATTGAGGATGTGAAAAAGGATAGGATTACGGATGGGTATGGGACGTCGGGTCAGCCTTTAGCTAGTTTGGATGGATGGAAGTATACTGCAAAGAATTTGTTGATGTATCATCCTGCGGATAGAGGTGAGGTAGCGTTGACTCAGGAGGAGTTGGCGAATAGGATGAAAGGGATGACGAAGGAGATTAGTAAGACGAATACTAGGTTTCATGGAAAGATGATGGATTCTAGGCCGAAAGAGGATGATGTGATATCGGTTCTTTATAATACGGTTGCTAGTGGGACGCCGGTTCCATGGTCGGATAGAGATGGTGATAAGATGAAGAGGTATGATTTGGAGGATTTGAAGAAGACACCGAATCAGTTTTATGTGGAAAGTAATAAGAAGGCAGATAATGGGTATAGTTTTGTAAAGACACCGTCGCCTGCGCCGGGAGTGGATGAATCACCGTTTATTACATGGGGAGAGATTGAAGGGACGCCGTTGAGGTTGGAACCTGAAGACACACCTATTGATATTGGGGGTAGTGGAAACGGGCCGCAGTTTAATATTCCTCTTCCACCTACAAGAGATTTGAAGGCGCATTCTTTGTCTCGGGAGGCTGCTAGAAAAATCAGGGATCGGTCTAAAATGTTCCAGAAACCGCCACTGCCATCCGTAGCTAGAGGAGGCAGTGCTAGTCCAGGTGCCCGGACCCTTTCCCCTGCTGCTCAGAAGTTTGTCAGAAATGCAATTGCCAAGTCTTCTCATTCTGCTACTGTTGATGAATCACTCCGTGCAAGTTATCGTGGGTCAAGTCCTGGGATGGGGACACCAAAAGCTGCAAGAAGCACATCAAGGTTAGGAAGAGATGGGAGTATGACTTCAAGGTCACCATCTGTTAGGGACGGCTCTAATCCTCCTTGGTAATAGCATGAATATTTTCATTTTGTCTGATGATTAAAGCTTTTGACAATGTATTTATTGTGGAACCATGTTGCCTGTGGTTTTATACTGTCCAATAGGTTTGCATAACTGCTTAAGTATGATATAGTTATCTATCATACTTTCGTAAGGCAATCTGTAATTGAATCCACTTGTTGGTACTTAATACTCGTGTAATATATTCACATCTGTTTCATTGCTTTTATTTATCTCAACCTTAACCCATTAACTAGACTAATGTCTTCAATGTTTTCATGACATCCTAATTGACTTACAAGCATTATCTTTTATAATCTACCTTAATTTGCTGTTAAATATCTTAGGCAGACATATGTCTTGAATGTTTTTATCATGTAATTTGAGATTATCTACTGGCAGTTTAGTTATTGTTATCCATCTGCTGTTATCTCACATTCTTTAAAGAAATGTGGCCATCGATCTTGTAATTTCTTTAGATAGAAGTCTTGGTGACTGTTGCATGATGATATTTGATAGTTAAAACTTAGCGTAGTTTTCTTATCCTGAAGACATAGTATAGAGTTAAGACCATGATGACTTTCAGGTTGCAGTGTTGCACATAGTGGCAGATACCTTTCTTTTTTTCTTTTTAATTTTTATTTTCTATACAGAACCTAGCTCATGCCCTTTGCCCTTTGCCTTAAACTAAGGACATTAAGGTGGTGTTTGTTTGGGACTTAATAAATTAAGTCAATCAAAAATACTTAATCCATTAAGTCATCAAAAGTGTTTGTTTTCCTGACTTAATAGTGGGCAATTTTGACCCGTTTACTTGTGAATGGGTTGATTTGGGTCATGTTCTCTCACTAACATTTCTAATGTGTAGTTCGAGAAGAATAGCTTAAATGGAGAAATTGAGATGAGTCAAATAGCCAAAGGTCAAAATAAATAACTAAATAAATAAATTTGTTTTGGCTTGGAACCTTGAAAACCAAATTCTTCTGAAAATCAGATTATTGAAATGGTATCGTTCATGTAATATTTTTTTGACGCCAAGTTAATAAAAAATGGATCCAAGACAAAGTGAGTTTTCGGCCAACTCAATCTGGCCCGTTTTGGCTCATGCAGATAATTACCCGTTGCGAACCCTATTTTGTTTTGATGTGTTACCTAACTCGTCCATTTTTCCGCCCCTAGGTGCTATGTATGCTTTAGAAATAGATTGAAGTCTCCATGTGTTACTTAGAGGGATAGTACTGCTTTGGATTGTGAGCTTTTTGACACCACAAGTTGGGTTGTTTCAAAAACTGTTTAAAAGTACCAGGACTTCCCTCCGGGACATGATTTTGTCTGATTAATGGAGAAGCGTTCAGATTCGGGCTACATTAAGCAGTCTGCTGGTAATTGGTCTCCATTTTCACCCCAGGTTGCAATTTCTGTACTCGAGCAGAAGATCTACCTTATGTATGTGTCAGGTTGTAATCCCTGACAAGATCAGGATGTGTCGGATGAAATTTGCAGAGTCCTCTAATGCTGGCTAATTTTCAGATATTTTGTATGCCAATTTTTGCTAGTAGTGTATAGATTATAGAGCTATGTAGAGCTGACTCATTAGTCATGAGCCATTAGACATTAAAAAGAGATATCTTTGCCTTTGATTCTTCTTTTGCAACACACTTGCAGCAAAAGGTTCACATGTCTTCACATGGAATCATTAATGGTGATTCATAATTTACATTTCAAGACTTTGTAATGAAAGAGTTTGCTTTGTTCATGATCGAAATGTGTTTAGGATTACATCTTTCCCTTGCTTTTGCTTAAAGAGGAATCCAATATGCCTTTTCTTTTGTTTGTTCCACACTACTTGTAACAATCACATGTCTCGAGATTGATTCAAAACGAAGTTGAATTGGTAACCGACTCAAGATACGTGTGATAGAGGTAGAGTCTTGGTGAAACTCATAACAGTACTTCATGGTTGTGGTAAGATTACAGGTATGCGATATTTTGTGATATTTTGGGACGTCTCTTTTGCAATTTGGAACCGTTTTTTGTATGATCTGTGTGATTGTGATGGGCAAACATGGTTGTTGATTCAATGTATTGAACTTTATGACAGAACATTTAATGTGCTCAATTGGCTGGTTCACATGAGTTTTGCTTTGCCTTTTCTTTTCATGGATTCTCCCTTTTCAGTTTTCCACAACCATGATTGTCACGGATGTTACTGGTACTCGATAGAGGTAGATCGTGAAATCCAGACAAGGCGAGATTGTTTGAATTTCAAAGACACGACACGAAATTGGTTATAATCATTATTATACCAACTTATATTATACTTTTATGCATAATGTTAATGTAAACAGTTTACGGTTTCAATCTTATGCGCTAGAAGCAGTAAACTGAATGGGTCGGGTGAGATTGGAAAAGAATAATGTTACAACACGAGTTGAACCGGGATAGACTTGATTAACTAGCAACTATCGTTTTGGTCCACCCCAAATTGTTTTACAGCTAATTGACCGTCATAGATGATCAATGAAACAACTCATCATTACATTACTCCAACCTGTATGATTTGATTATATTTATTATCTAAAGATAATTTCCATATATAATAATCCGGTTCTCCTTCCAAAAAAACAAGTATTGATTTAAATCGAATAAACCAATTTTTTTACTAGACTGAAAATCGTTGTATATCATAAAAATATTAGTGAATCAGTTGTGTATCATAAGAATCTCAGTGAATCAGTGTATATACTTGTGTTTAATAAATCTTTCATTATTAGCGATCAATAGTTAGTATCTTACTTTATTTATTTTATTTTAATATTTATTTTATAATCAATCCCATAATAACCATTAACCACATGAGTTTTGATTGTTATGCCATCTCGACAAACCTACATAGTAGAAGGTTGCGTGCATTAAGATCATCCACAATAAGGGTATCCATAAGTGAGTTGTGATTACATGGAAGATATTTGTAGAAAGGATATTGTTCTGGTGATAAGGTGGTGGGTATCCATCCTTGGGTGTATGTGGAAAAGGATAGTGAAGGATGTAGAAAGATGACAAAAATTGGATGAATGATGAATTGGTTTGACAAAGTATAGTTTGGTTGTTTGTAGAAAATATGAATATATTATTATTGTGGGTAAAAGTGTTTATGAAAAGGATGTATATAAAGCTGACGCGATATGCTGATTAGGATATTTGTCATAAAAACATCCTGAACTATTGCGAACAGTCTAACAATGCATTCTCATTCACCAAATAAAATTACTTTCCAGTTCATTTGAAGTAACACCACCATCAATAAGTTGAATTGTCACATCTTATATGTTCATAATATCTAGATACTAAATGTCTAAAATACGTATCAAACAAAATATACTTTTCAAAAACTTTTATTCGAGATGATGTCTTATTCAACATACTACTAAAAATCTATATTATATTTTTTTAATTCACACAATCTTCCCATGCACCTCTCTAGTTAACATCAGCACACGCATCTTCTATATCTATATCTATAAATCTATATCTATATGTATTTATATGGCCACACACAACTTGCTGTAATGCATATTTCTCTCTGACATAATTGAAGGATCCTAAAACAACTTCTTGTTTGATTCTGCATTATTCAAGGTAACTAACATTTTCACAGCATTTATGTTTTCTTTTTTGTATAGAAGTTATTAGCCTGTATATTTAGTCCTTTGTGTTTGATTTGATTATCAAAATATCATTGTATATCTGGTTCTTAAGAATTATGATCTATTAGTTGAACCATGAACTGTTAAAGTGATCTAAATATGCGTATTATTGTAGATAATTTGGCAAATAAACTTTGTTCGTCATGATATTATTTCTTGTTTTTATGAGGTAATTAAACTCGATTTCATCATCCTTTGTCATGTCATTTGTATAATCAAGATAGATTCTTTATAGACCCAGTCACACCTGTTTTATCTTTTTGATTGGTTTCTCTCACAATGATCAAGAGTGTGGGAGAATAGTGGCGGATCCAAAATTTTGTTTGGGCATTTGTTAAGGCAAACCATATTCGGGTCAATCCACCCGTTTTGACCCATGAAAAGTATGACCCATTTGGATCCGTTACCAAACTCTTAACTTCGTTATTGTGTAGTTGTGATCAAAGGTTGGTGTAGTATATGTGTATACAATAGTTGATCCTTTGATGTTAGTTGTTGAGTTAACTTGTAAGAAGACGGTGTTTAAACTTGCAACAACTTCTTTTAGTTTTCTTAAGGGCCCTGTTGTGGTAATTAATGAATTTTTGCACAAAGCCTCAAACTTTAAAAGTCAATCCCATTGGATAGACAAAGACAAATTTGATCACCTTATAACCCTTAAGTTATGAGTTACCAATTATCTTTCACCGTGATTTTAAGCCGGGTTTAAAGGTATTGAGTCATACCATGCTTTTGGGCTCAGGGGAGTTACAAATGATATCAGAGCGGTATCCCCTCAGTTGACATTGGTGGGAGACTCATGCATCTCCTTGGTGTCCATTCCAGTGTTTGTGTAGGCCAAACAAGAAGTCAAGGATGGAAGGAGTTTAAGTGGTGAAGTTTATAAAAGCTTGTAACAGTTACAATACGTCCTACATGGATAGAAGAAGAGCCATTTGACAACTTTATAAGCCTTGAGTTGTGGCTTCCAGTAACTTTCACTATGATTTTAACGCGTGTTTCGAAGGTGCTAGGCCGGCCCATGACTTTGAGTTTTTTGGGTTTTGGGGTGTTACACAAATACTTAGAGAAGGCCATGATAAGTTACTATATTTTGAATATAGACTCGTGAATCCTTAATTCATAGCTTGGAATTTGTATCACGATATATACTTGTTTTTAAGTTTTTGCCATGCACTTAAAGTTATCTGACTTTTGTTTGCAATCTCAGATTCTTAACATACAATCTGTACAATGCCATCTGCGAATCCTGACGATGATCAAGACAGAGAACCGTTTGTTGAGGTTGATCCATCAGGAAGATTTGGCCGATACAGTGAATTGTTAGGCACAGGTGCAGTCAAGAAGGTCTATAGGGGATTTGACCAAGAAGAAGGCAGGGATGTGGCTTGGAACCAAGTAAAGCTAAGGAACTTCAGTGAAGACCCGTCCGTCCTTAAGAGACTATTCTCAGAAATAGAACTGTTACAAACACTCGAGAATGAAAACATCATTGTTTTGTACAGTTTCTGGAGAGATATCGAACACAGCACCTTAAATTTTATCACTGAGGCATGTGCCTCGGGTAATCTAAGGGATTACAGGAAGAAGCATAGAAGGGTCTCGCTCAAGGCTATGAAGAATTGGTCACGACAGATCTTGAGGGGGTTAGAGTATCTCCACAATCATGAGCCATGTATCATTCACAGAGATCTTAACTGCAGTAACATCTTCATCAACGGAAACATTGGAAAGGTAACTATGTGTACTATTTATTGCGTTTTGAAGTCATATATAATCAGTTTTCAGTATTTGTGTATAATGAAATCGATTATGAATATTTTCTTAAATAATCAGTTTGAGAGTAGCTGCAAGGAACCTGACTATGATTAGTTGAATAGTACTACTTCAAACTACAAACACATATACAGACACTATTTTCTGCAGCCCATTTTATTACATTTGATTATCTTTTTCTAGTTATTCCATATCACAAAATCACTTCCAAACTGCAACTAAAAATATGTTTTCTGATTACAGGTTAAGATCGGTGACTTGGGTCTAGCAGCAGTGGTAGGTAAGAACCACGCGGCTCATACATTACTAGGAACACCCGAGTACATGGCTCCAGAGCTTTATGAGGAGGACTACAATGAGTTGGTGGATATTTACTCATTTGGAATGTGTTTGCTTGAAATGGCTACGATGGAGATACCTTACAGCGAGTGTGATAGTATTGCTAAAATATACAGGAAGGTTACTGGAGGTGTGATGCCTAAAGCGTTCGACAAAGTAAAAGATCCTGAGCTAAAAGCATTTATTGAAAGATGCATTGGTCAGCCACGAGTAAGGCCTTCTGCATCTGATCTTCTTAAGGACCCATTTCTTATTGAGGCCAGCAGTGAAGAGAGTGATGGCAGTCCATAAATTGTTGTCTAACAGATCTTGTGTATATGTTAATATAGTATTCTTTGATTTTTGCATTATGGGTCTAAGTTATTATTAGTTGCTGTTAACGTAAACAAAAGGGTTTCAGGTAGTTTGTAAGTTTGTTTATGAATGAATGACTTATTTAAGGATTAGAGCCCATTAGAATTGTTTATATTTTTGCAGCTTCAAGACTAGTCTTCTACTCATTCTGTATGGTGAATTATACACACATGACACATGTTTTACTTTTTCAAGATTTGAACCTGCGACTTTTGGATTAACGGATTATATAATCGACACTTAGGATGTCATTAGACCAAAAACGTTTTGCTTCTGGATTCGGGACTTGGGGAGGTGGCTGTTTTTTCTCTGTTATAGTAACATGCAATAAGCACTTTCTCAATATTAGGATGAAAATGATGCAAGTGCTATTTTTCTTATTTTATACTTAAATAAACATTTCTTAAAGCACCTCAATGGTGCTTATTTTGTACACGCACTTTACAAATATTTAAAACCATAAATATACTAGTATTTTGGCAGGGAAAGACAATGGTGAATGGCTATTATATGGAAAGCCAAAGTTTCAACAAATGTCATACAAAATACTTCATATCATTGACTTTATTGCAAATGTATAAACATGAAAGATCTTCATATATACAATATACATACATTATATTGCAACAATATTAGTTCAATGTGAAAATATGCATGGCCATTATCAAACCTTTTACTGTAAGCAGTATGTCTATAATATAATGGTATCAGGTATTGTTAACATTGATAATTTAATATGATCAAACCTTTTAAATCAAACAAAGATACAAATATACATGTGGGTAGCTACAATAAGATAAAAAAGTAGAAGGAAAAGATTTGTGGGGATTGAGTAGGGTGGGAGGAAACAAAGCCAAGAATAAGGAATAAAAAAAGGATGATTTTAAGAGCCGTGCCGTCCTGGTTATTAACTTATGCTACAAACCACACAAAAGACTTCATTTTTACTTCATCTGTCATTCTTTGACATTCCATCTTTTCTCATTACTAGTTTTCCCATTTTAGGCTTATACTTTTATTATTTTTTATGTGATCAAGTTTTTAAAGTTAGATAACTAGCTATTTTCTCCACTTTCAAAGTTTCAATTGAGACTCAATCAATACTTCATCTAAATTATATGCCTTTTCCAATGCTAGTGCATGCATACAATTTGTTTCCCCCTAAATATTTGTTGTAATATTTGAATAGTTAAAGTTTAACATATACTGTATTACTTTCATTTGTCTTTTCACTTGAAGCCAAATCTCTCTATATACTGTATATGGTGGAGTTTCCGGGATTGTTTAGTTAAGCAGTTTATTTGCTTATTCTGTTTTTGCATCTTAGAAAGAAAGAAATGCTACTTAACTGAATGAATCCAATTCGACGTGATCTTAATTTAACATCTTTCTTGACTACAACAAAAACAGATTTTTGGGATCAAATTTTATGGAAAGGTGGAAAAATTCTGCATATATATATTCCGATAGATTCATGCATCCGAACCATTACAGAACTCGATTATTTACATGCATTTTTGCTTTGATACCACAATCCATATAGCAATAGGTTGAAATTTGCACATACTTGGTCATTAAGATAAAAATAACACAAGTTGTAGAGATTTGTAGGTGAATTAGGACACAAAAAATGTAGAGATTGACAAAAAGGTCACATGTAAGAAGGGTAGAAAAGTTTACATCCTTATTCTACTGTCCAAGGCTTTGATAACATTTTCAAACTTCACAATAATCAAGAAAATGAACTTTGAAACCTTAATAGAAAAAAAAAAATCACCATTTCTTTTATTACACTCGTGTGCATCTTTACTTTGACCAACACACAAAGTTTCTACAAACTACACACATCTATGACCTTACATGCATTCATCCAATGGCTTAAACACATATAAAAATCATCTGGTTTTCTGGATTCTAGAAGTGCTCACAATGTACTATTTTTTTGTTATTATATATGAGGAGATCCGGATCAAGCAATTATATCCATGAAAAGACTCAAAAATGATGGTTAAATTCTCAGTTTGTTTATAAGTTTTGCAGACTTACAACTTCTTTGTTCTTTTCTTATTTACCAAAATGGATATATCTGCACCAAAAGACAATGCTTGTATACTTTCTAGTCCTTTATCATCTCCAAATGTTAGTGCCCTTCTCAAGATCAAGATCATTTCATGGTAATACTAATCGAATCATGAAAAAGTTCGCAACTTTTTGTTATCTTTCGTTACTTGCTTGATTCTTGGTTTGAATTCAATCATACCCTTTTAACATTTTGTCTTTTCTTTTCGGTTATATGTTATGTAGGAGCCAAGAAACAGGCTTGCCAGCGTCAGTTTGTGTTCGTGTTGCTGGCAGAATTTTCAATCTTCATAAGGTGACTTTGATCATATACAGCAAAAAAATATGTAATTTGTATATTATTCTAACAAATGATTTTTTTTTACAGTATCCCTTGTTTTCAAAGAGTGGATACTTTAGCCGAAAATTAACTGAGTCAAATGAACTTGAGATACCACAAGATTTCCCAGGAGGGCATGAGACTTTTGAAATGATCTCACTTTTTATCTATGGCTCGTCCACCTTAGTCGACCCTTTTAACGTTGCAGCCTTAAGATGTGCAGCTGAATATCTTGAAATGACGGAAGAGTATAGCTCAGGGAACCTATGTGAGCGTTTCGATATATATTTAAATCAAGTTGTATTACAAAGCTGGGAGGACACCCTTATTGTCCTCCAAAGATGTCAATCACTTGACCCATGGGCCGAAGAGCTCTTAATTGTGAGCCGGTGCATTGAATCTTTAGCCTTCATGGCTTGCATGGAGATTCTTGATCCAGAAAGAAGAAGAGACCAACCTGTTGTAACTTTAGAAGCTTTAAGCACTAAAAAATGGAGCTCTGAAATGGTTCAAGAAATTATGAGCCAAGATGTGTGGATTAAGGACCTAATAGCACTCCCATTCGGGTTTTTTAAAAGGGTAATCGGGTCTTTACGGAGACAGGGTATGAAAGAAAAGTATGTTAGCCCGGTTATATTATTTTACGCGAATTGTTTACTTTCTGTTGAAAAAGGTAGACAAGAAGATATAGCTGTATTACTACAAGGGGTTCTTGATTTACTTCAAAAGGGCGAAAAGGGTAGTAGAATCATTCCAGTTGGATTTTATTTCAGATTACTCTCTAGATCACTAAAGCTTAATTTAGATAAAGAGTACATCATAAAGTTACAAAATCAGATATCTGGGGTGTTGCATACGGCTCAAGTTGAAGATTTTCTTTTCCCGGAAAAAGGAATAGATGATGTATCGAATAGCGTTGAGATGGCCACTATGGAGAGCATTTTTTCGACTTATGTTGCCTTTAACATGTGTGCAAATAACAACCTTCCTTCTCCATATCATTCTGTTGTTGCAGAATTATGGGATGCATATATCATGCGTATAGCCAATGACACAAAAATGAGCTCAAAAAGATTCATGGAACTCATTGAAATCATACCAACGGCATCTAGGCAAAATCATGATCATCTTTATAAAGCATTGAACATTTTTCTACAGGTTAGCCCTTTTTATTTATTTTATCATAATTTTATATTAACTTTTCAGTAATGTCCAAAAGAAAGCTTCTTTTGTGAAAACATGTTGATACTTAATGTTTTGCAGCTGCACACTGAATTGTCACAAGACGAAAAGAGTACAGTATGTAAATACCTCAACTGCCAGAAACTATCTAATGAAGTTTGTGTAGAAGCAGTCCAAAATGAATTGATGCCACTGCGGTTAATAGTCCAAGCACTGTTTGTTCAACAGTTGAGTACACACAAAGCATTAAAGGAATGCTCTGACTCGTTCAGATATGCACACCATGGAGACTTCTCAGGAAGCCTTCCAAGTTCAAGATATGCAAATTCAAGAAGCCATTATCTTGCAGAAAGTCCTTGTGTTGATGGAGAAGACGCAAGAAATCTACCACTAAGTTTCTTGTTACAAAAAGATTTAGCATCTGAAAACCCCGAGTTTTGCAAAACAGAATATGAGTCTACAAGCTTTAGAATTCAGACACTTGAATATCAGCTGATGACCCTGAAAAGAAGCCTTCAATTGCAAAACACATCCAAGAAAAGAGAACAAATTTCCAATAAAGTGGAGCCGGTGAGACCTTATGGGCTAGAGGGAAGAACAATGAGTAAGAAGAGAAACCCTCTCGGACAAGTGACTAGCTGCATTGGGACAGTGAATTTTGCATCACAAAGGAAGTATGCTAGTAAGTTACTGAAGGTGTTTAGAAGATTTAGTTTGTTTGGTAGAACAAAACCAAAAAGAAAACAATGTGTAAATGGTGTACACCCAAAATCTGTGTAATATGTTTATTCTATACGATCTAATGTATGTTTTACTCGTATTCTACTGCTTGAACAATCCAACCCGAGTTTAAATGTAGCATCTTTCTTAGCCCAATTAATCTAATGGCTAATGGCTTTACCAATTATAAATTTGCTTTTACAACTCAACAAGTACAGATAACAAACGAAGAACGTATGTCTTAACTTCTCATATATATATATATATACACATAGTACAACAGATTACAATAGCATCAGTGCAATACATCAAACAAACATTCAACACCAAACAGACTTATAGAACTACAAAAACAAGTAAACCCCAAAGAACAAACATTGAGCTGTTATATGAGTAGTTGGTGATATTCTGATATTACGCACTGGTTTTGATCACCATATGTCCGTTAACATAATGTTGACGACAAACAGGCATATACATATCTGCTCCACCAATAAGTTCCGTTTTTGTGTCACTGGTCTTCCTTAGGGTAAAATGGGCCCGTTTACCACATAGTTCACATCGGGCAGTTAACTTAGTTATTGTGTCAGCAATAGGTACTATATCAAGCACTGGACCAAAGTTCCTTCTGCCAAATGAAAATATTAGAAATACAAAATAACAAAAGACATGAAAACAATTAACCAAGACATGATTTATCATAACACCTTAAGTAATCGCCATCAAGACCAGCAACTATAACAGTTTTCCCATCATGGTCAGCAGCTTTACTACAAAAGTCATAAAGATCATCGAAAAACTGTGCCTCATCAATTCCGATAACATCCAACTGCCAAGCATACAGGACTAAATCAAATCAATAAAACAGTACAAACTTTCAATAAAGTTTGAAGACTTGGTCAAATTAAAAATATATATTTGTTAAAATATGATCTGTAATTCTGTACTCAACAAATAGTTCGTTTTTGACAATTTTATTCCTGATGGTCCCTGCAAAAAAAGAAAAAAGAAGGATAATGTTTTGTTATGATCATACCTTATCATAAGCTTCCTCCCCAAGATTTTGTCTGAAAGACAAGAGATCAGGAAGTGCCCAGCATGGATACTTTGTTCCATCATGTGTCACAACCGAATCTATTGCATATCTATTATCTTTGCTTGATTTTATCATTGCTATATTCCTGCATTCATGCCCATTTAATATAAATTAAACAGTGACAAGATCAATACACCAGCTATTCAACTCTATAGGTCACCTAAGTATGTAAGCAAATCATTAAACTTGAAGTATAATTAAATCCGACATATCTTTCTAATTCGGCTATTAAGTGAACTAATCAACCACTTCAAATCTAACCCATATGTATTGAAAATTTAGCACAAATACACCATTAGTACCAACAAACTTACAAAGCAATTTCAAAGTATGAAACGTTGTCGAGTAGTATAAAACTTGACACTTCAATGTTACTACTCCGCCGGTCACAAAATATATGTCCACATTTCCATTTTATTTGTTCCAAAATAAGTTTCCGCTTTCAAAAAAAAGTACAGTATATCTACTTCACCATTTTACATTTGATACACTTTTTTACAAAACTGACTCATAAAAATTTGTTAAAAAAACAAAGGGTAATTTTGTCATCTTCCTACTAACCAATTTATATTTATTTCCTACTAACAAATCAAGGTCTCAAGGAAACACATGATTTGGGATCTTAGATCATGTCACTATAGTATGCCTTTATATCTTTCATTAAAATTATTTGATAAATAAAAAGGGCCAATAATGAATAAATCAACATAATATCAATAAACAATTAACAATTAATCAGCAAAACCGTCACCCAAATTAATCAACAAGGCATCCTATTTGTGGAAATATTGACATTGTCAAAAACAAGTAATTCAACAAATATTTAAAAAGTCAACACCGGTCCCAAATATATAGCTTATATTATAAGATAAATGTAATCTAACATTTGACTACAAAAAAATAAATAAATAAATAAAAATCATGAACTAACATACGAAAGCGAAATGGATCTAAACAAGAGCAAAGCCAGAATTTTTGTCGAGTTGATTCATTCATATCAAGAATTCAAAAACCAAACTTATATATTTACATTACAGTGATGAGTTTTTATTTATTAAATAATTAACTATAATAATTAAAATATTAAAAAGGAAATATATGTATGTATGTATGTATACCTGCCAAAAGTGGCTTCAGATTTGATCCTGCGAAGAAGGGCGGTTGTTTTACCAGCAAACATAGGACCCACAATCACATGAATCTCACCACACGAGCGACCAGAAGTGGCGGTGAGATCACGGTGATCAGGTGGTGGTGGTGGTGGTGGTATTAGGGACATGTTTTGTGGAAGTTGTGTTTGATGATGAAACATAAGATTAGAGAAATAGAGATACTCTGTAGATGTATGTAAAAAACTAATGTGTGTGTGTGTGGGAAAGAATTTATAGGGAATTTGAGTTTGGGAGGGAAGATGGAAAATTGAAATGTTTTTGGCAGGAAAACTAAAATAAAAGTGTACCGGATAAGTTTCATGATAATGATTTATTGGGATCGCACTTATGTGGTTTATTTATTTATTTTATTTTGTCGAATTTTGGCTTTTTTTTTAATTGTTAGTTTGAATCACTGATACAACATTAAAATATTATTTGTTCATTAGTGTTATCACTCACCCGATCATTAAAATAAAAAAAATCAGCAGGTAGTGCCAAAGTTTTGACAAATTGGCTAAATTGACAAGTTATCGACGAATCACAAATCGGCACGTATCGTTGCCAAAAACTAGCCAAAAGTAGTGGTGTAGCAAAGAAAACTTGCCAATTTGGAAACTAAATAAAAGGTAACTAAAATTTATAATCTTAGTTGCCGGAAAACTAAAAAAATGACTTTTTTTTGTATAATATAAACTTTGGGCTCAAAATCAAAATTTGGGGGTCGGAAATTTCGGAAGTCGGAGACGCCATGGCTGCTAACCCGAAGGTTTACCCCGCCAAGATACGTCTCGGATCATTCGAGTCCCATTTTTACGAACATTTGTATCATCATCGCCCATTTAACCGGCAACCTAAAACTGTTCAATGATATCATCATCGGCTAAAAACTACTTTTTCTGGCTACCTATTGCTTTAATGGAACAAAATCCGGCAACGCTACCAAGGAAAAATCCAGCAACGTTACCGCTAAGTTAACACTACCAAGCTAATCACAAACATGCAATTAACGGCAATGTAAAAAGATAAATATACATATATAAGCAGCAACAATAACCGGAAAACCCAAGAAAAGGTTTGTCGGAAAACAAACCGCCGTAAGCAGCAGCAACCAAAGTTAACCATCAAACCAAGAAAGGGCTCATCGGGAAATCACAGCCGCCCCGGAAAACCCAAAAAAGGGCTCGCCGAAAAACCGATGCAACATGCAACAACACCAGCAATTCACCGGAAACCCAAGAAAGGGCTCGCCGGAAAACCGAACCAACAAAGCAACAGTTAACTATATCGATTAAACCGGAAACCCCAAAAAAGGAGTCACCGGAAAACCGACCAACAAGTAGTTAATAGCCTACTACACCCTTGCACAAGCCAAACAAAGTTTTGGCCGTAATAAAAGTGAACGTTTTTGGCCGAAAACAACCGGAAACCCCAAAAGGGGTTTCGGATCTTACCGGAAAAGGGTGATATAATGTTAGGAGCATCGACAAGTTTTATCGGCACGTATTCTGGCAATAGAAGCCAAGAAAAACATAGTTTTAGCCTCAAAATCGAAAACCCCCGAAAAAAAAATATTTAGGTTTTCGGTAAGGGTCGAAAAGATTGGCACAAGAAAAAAAACGGTCACACGTACACACTCCCAACGTTTACAAGGATCAGCCAAAACATGTCGATATATATAGCCAAAACTAGCCGATTAAATTTGTTAAAACTAGTCGATACATGTGCTATAGTGTAGCCGATGAGCCGATGCTTGCCAATGGTTTTTGCCGATAAAACAAACTGACTACACCCTTGCCCCTAATAACATGACAAGAATAGGTAACATAACTCTTTAAGCAATATGTCACATGTCTTGATCTCTCGTTTTTATATGCCTTAGCTCAAAACGTAAACAAATTCATAAAACTAAAGATATCTAATTCTAAAAAATAAAATAATAAAATACTTCAAACTCATAACATTCAAAGGTCCTATGCGACCACCTAACCCATTAAGTTTATTGTGAAAACTTTAACTGATTGTTTTCAATGTTTGAGTTCATTAAATACTTCTTAGCTTATGCCCCATATATATTTATTGATTGTGTTTTAATATGATGAACATTAATAAGTGTTCTATCTTGCCATAGTTGTGATTTTGTTTATAGTGAAAACTATTGTCATTGTCATTAGGGGAGGGAGGGGGAGATGAAAGGGAGATGGAAGGTAGCTCGGCAGATGGGAGAGGGTTCGACCGTCACTCAAGGGAGATGAGATGAAAATGGAAGAAAAGGTTGTGTGGGGAGTATTATTCTCGCAGAGAAATAAAGAAAGGATGGAAGAAAAGGTTGAAAAAGTTGAAGGAGATGGAAAAAATGGTGGCAGTAATGGTTGCCACTGAAAAAGGGTTAAAAAAAAGGTTGAATGCTTTAAATGAGGTGGAGTAATTTGATTATGTAGTTTGAGGGAGATGGAGAGATGGGAAGATATGACTCCCTCCCCCTTTATAGTTGAAAGTTCTAAGGACTGTCTTAAAGGTGGATTAATTTCAAAACATGAAATATAGTTAGTTTGAAGATATTTATATATTTTACATTTTTATAAGCTCGAGGTACAAGCTAAAAACTACTTCAGGTAACTTATAAGAACATTCTCAACAATGACACCATCATTTTACATTCTCATTGCCACATGAACACCACATTATCTCATTTCTTAAAATTTAATTACCTGTAATCGCCTTTACTAACATACTGATGGTCGTTTTTGTTTTAGTGTTTAAATTTATAAAATAGTTGTACAAGTTAATACCAAAAACACACACACCTTAACGGACAGGGGACTTGATCAGATGTAGTATAGTTTAGTGATAAGAACATGATCGTTCACAGGGACGTGTTGTTTTACCTAATCTAGTAGTACGTGTAATTCTAACGGTTGTGGGGTTGTCAAGATTTCCTATTATACTATTGCAATAAAAAGTAAATAAAAGCCGCAACCACTTATTCAGCGAGAGGCTTAGTCTGAAAATAGTTTGAAAAAACAAATAACAATAATTAAATTAAAATACTTGTTTGGCATCTCCGATCTCATGATATGACCAAATACTATCTTACCCGTTTGCTAGATTGTTGGAAACTTAATTACGGCTCAGATTCTTGTTTGATTCACTTTGCCTAATTACTAGTGTTGTCGTTAGACTCACACTAACCTATAAACAAATTCTTGTCAGATTCATTGTTTAAGCATTAATGACCTAAAGTTTGTGTTACTATTTCATCTTTTAGTTATCCGGAACTTAAGCGATGACCAGATAATAATTCTCTTCGGTGACCACAGTGCTCGGTTACAAGTCACTGGATCGCGTCTGACATTATTAAGCATCATGTTCAGTTCATTCTAATTACTATGGTTCTGGATTCCTCGGTTACAAGTGAATCACCTTTTACATCTAGTTATAGACCGACTAGTGTTTTTCATCCTAGAATATTAGTCCTAGTGTATGATCATAGACAACCATCATAATCAAACTAATATATTCAGATATAGAACCGATAACAATATGAATTACTAATAAATATGGATCTACGATAAACAGTAAAACACATTCCAACAGAATCTAACAAACAAAGTAAAACAATAAACGTCTACATGATCACATTGATCCAAACAAGTATTCAGCCTACTAGCCTATCATTATTAAATGAATAACAAAGTCTGAAAAGATGAAAGACATTGTTTACCAAACTGAAAGTAAAATAGGAAGATAAATCTAGACCGCAGATGAAGATCGGAAGGTGTTAGAAGCTCCAAAACCTTTTGGAAATCTGCAACTACGAACTAGGGTTGATAGTGAGCGGATAGGGCTGTTAAATCGGCCCTCTCTTAAGGTTTTGAGGGTTAGTTCGACTTAAATAGAGCTGAAAGTCGGTTACTGAACTAGGCCGCCCAACGGTGTTGAGGGCTGGGCCTGAAGGGCTAGTGGCGCTGGATCATAGGGAGCGGTGCTGGCTGGTTGCTGGCGGGGATGGTTGGTTGCAATTCGTTCTTCATCGTTCGACTCTTAAATTGACTCCTTGTGTCTTGTAACTTCATAGGACTTCGTCTTGAGTTGCTTGATGCGATTTACCCTCTCTCGCATCTTCTGTGAACCTGCATAAACATACGATCCCATTAAGTACCAATAGTTCCGAAATATAAACTGATTTAGACATTGAAATTAAGCCTTTCGAAATAGGTTTTTATCACAAAATGAACGCTCATCATATACTACATCAACCTATATCCTCATGGATTAGGATCATCTAAAGTTGTTTATAGTAAAGTTGGAGACATGGTAATCAAATGTCAAGATTCAAAAATCATCTTTGAATCTTGACCTTTGATTTTAATCCAGAGGTTAGAATCTACAACTTACTAGTGAAGTTAATTTTAACTTTAGAGGATCTTAATCATATATATATATATATATATATATATTGTAATATTTGTGATTTTGACATGTTGTCTAATTATACAATTTGACTAACTAATATTAGTTAGTAATATAATTGAATGCCATTTTATGATTTAATGACGGGTAATATGCTAGTCGAGGCCATTTGATTGTGTTATTTGGTTATACGATACTAAAAGGCGTTTAATTTGATTAGAAATGTGAATCGGGTTACCCATGGGTTGAACCCATGACCTATGACCCAAACTAACTAAACCCAACCCTATCATTTCCCCCACCCTTCCATTTTTTCCATCCATTCATTCATTTCACTCTCTTTCTTTCACTAAATGCAAGAGCACCAAAAACATATATCTCTCTCTAAGTTCTTGGATCATATATTGTTGTTTGAGCAAGATTTATACAAGAATTATCTTCATTATCATCACCTTCATACCATATCAAAAGTTGGTATCATCAAGTGCAAGAAATCTCCTCTTCTAGCTCAAATTCGGGTTTGACACTTTGGTGGAAGATTTGGTGGTGGACACGAGACAATCATTTAACGATTATAGATTGTTCTAACTTGTGATTGCTCGATTGAGGTGAGTTCCGTAGTCCCCTACTCGATTGACATTCGGGCTGGAAAGTGTACACATGCTTGTTGCTTGACTTATTGATTGTGTGGCTTGGTTGTACTTTCAGTTATGATTATATATTGTGATTATGATAAAGGTGCATACAAGAAAAACGGTAATGCCTTCAAAAGTTATAGATGTGGGAAGGCTGCGGGTGACCCTATATATAAGCATCTATGAATTATTGAAAGTAAGATAGTTTCGAAGTGTATGTACATAGTATATGATTGGTGTGACGAATCTTGTTGGTTCATTGGTTTGGTTCATTCCAAGTATTTGATATACTTGACGATTACGTTGGTTCATTGGTTTGGTTCATTCTAAGTATATGATATACTTGACGATTACGTTGGTTCAATGAAGTGGTTCATTATAAGTATTTGATATACTTGACGATTACGTTGGTTCATTTGATTTGTTCATTCCATGTATTGATATGCATGTTGATTACATTTAGTTCATTAGTTGGTTCATTATATGTAATTAATTTCTTACTAACTATTTGTTTTTATTTAATTAATTTATGACATCATATCTAATTAAATTTTGATTTTTTACTTCTTCATTAAATATTTTCACTTTTAAATATTTTAGTTTGCTATATATGAATGACTTACATGCTTTCTTTTAAGTTTTATATATATATATTTTTTTTACAAATATTTTTTGGTAAATTAAAGTAAAGTTTTTTTTATAGCTAGTACAAATAAGAAAGAACCACAAAAGATAATCTCAACCGTTCATCAAACAAAAGCAACATATCAATCTTGTTGTGAAGTCCGAACCGTCGCAGATCGTCAATCAAAAATGGGTCCACAAACTAAACATCCATGCATTCACATACATGGGATTGAACACAAAAACCATTTTCCCCAATAAGTATATATATAAACCTCAATTTGCCTATCAACTCAGATCAAAACACCCCCAAAAAAAGTTTATCTTTTTTTTCTTATACACTACCACACACATTCACCTACAGAAAAATCTAATCTTTTTGCCAAATTTCACATCTTTATTTATGTAGAAGACAAACCCATATCATAGATTTATTTTGTAAGATATATATTTTTGTTTTTTTAACTTTTATTAATTTTTTATTTGAAAAATTGAACAAAATCAATAAATATAAAGGGGGCAATATCTGAGGAGGATGAACATGCCCTCTGTTCTTATTGTGCCTCCTCTCAGATCTTAAATTTTGTATTTTTATCAAGTTTCTTCATCTGGGTATTTGTTAAATTTGGTGGGTCTTTGTTAGATTTGTTTATTTATATGTTTTCTTTTATTATTGGCCTAAAAGTTTGTTTCTTTGATTAATTTTATATATTGTTTTGGAATTTTGGGCTAAAAAGTTTGGTTTTTGATCGAATCTTTTGTTGAAGTTTTGAGCTGAAAGTTTGGGTTGAAGAATCCTGGAAATGTTTTCTGACTGATACCTGAATTCTGAATCCCATTATCTTGTTGGGAGTATAATCATTGTGTGTTTCTTCAAAGTAAGGTATATTGATTTTAATCTGATCTACATTTTCACTTTATTGAAGTATGGATTGTTATTTTGTTTTTGATACTGTCCACTATGAAATTGACACACCATTTTAAAAAAGTTGTTATAATTTTTTTTTCTTTTAAGTGTTTTGATTTTTAAACTGGATACTTATCTTGGGATAAATAGAAATAAAGTGGACACTTATCTTGTGACGGACATTTTGATAATGTTTTTGGTAATTTGTATGTTTAGTTTCATTATGCTGCTATTGTTAAGTTTGATGATGATGCTATAGTAATATTTTTTGTTGTGAGTTTGGGTTGTGATGGATTGGTTTTTGGTGTGTGCAGAAAATGCAATCTGATCTTGGTAAGTTATTTATCGGTGGGATAGCATGGGACACGAATGAAGAGCGTTTGAAAGACTATTTTACTAGTTATGGCGAGGTTATAGAGGCTGTAATTATGAGGGATCATGCCACGGGCCGTGCTCGTGGTTTTGGGTTCATTGTGTTTTCAGATCCTGTTGTTGCAGATAGAGTTACCAAGGAGAAACACAACATTGATGGCAGAATGGTAACTTAGTTCATAATTTTGATTCAGATTGAGTGATCAGAATACTTTGTGTGATGTTGTTTTTGGTAATGCAGGTTGAGGCGAAAAAGGCTGTTCCTAGGGAGGATCAAAGCCCAATTAGAAGTAGTAGTAGCTTTGAGGGTTCTCCTGGTCCAGCCCGAACCAGAAAGATTTTTGTAGGAGGGTTAGCGTCTACTGTAACTGAAAACGATTTCAGGAAGTACTTTGAACAATATGGAACAATTACGGATGTAGTGGTTATGTATGATCATAGTACCCAAAGGCCACGAGGATTTGGGTTCATTACGTTTGATTCAGAGAATGCAGTAGACAAAGTTCTATTAAAAACGTTTCATGAACTTAATGGTAAAATGGTTGAGGTTAAACGAGCAGTTCCAAAAGAGCTTTCGCCTAGTCCAATCCGAAGCTCACTTGGTGCATATCCTTATGGGTTGAGTCGAGCTAGTAGCTTTCTTAATGGAGCTTACTCTCCGAATGCTGTTGGAGTTGGAGGTTATGGTGTTAGGATGGACGGTAGATTCAGCCCGATTCCTTCTGCACGAAGCGGGTTTGCTACGTTTGGTTCTGGCTATGGAATGGGATTGAACTTTGAACCTGGGATGAACGAGAATTATGGTAGCGGTGCTAATTATAATAGTACTCTGAGCTATGGGAGGGGAATGGGCCCATATTATGTTGGGAATTCAAATCGGTTTGGGAATCCTGTCAGTTTTGAGGGTGGAAATGCTGGGAATACATCTTTTTTCAGTTCGAATCCTAGAAATTTATGGGGTAATGGTGGGCTTAACTATGCATCAAATTCCACAGGCTCAGCTGGGGTCATTGGCGGGGCTATCTTAGGGAACACAGGGCTCAATTGGAGTTCATCTCCGATTTCATCTCAAGGTTTGGGGAATGTTACTACACAGAGTGCTAATCTTGGTTATGGAGGCGGGGAGAATAATTATGGCTTGAGAAGTGCAGGTTATGGAAGAAATACTAGTAATAGTGTGGTTCCTACATCATCATTTGGTGCAAATTTAGGTTATGACGGGCCTTTTACAGACTTTTATGGTGGTGGTGGCTCGGTCTATGGAGGTGACCCAACTTGGCGGTCAACAAATAATGAGCGTGAGCCAGGTGGTTCATTTGGTGGGTATGGGCTAGGTGGTGGTGGTTCTGATGTCCAGACTAAGAGTCCTTCTGGTTATGTAGGTGGTTATAGTGTTGCTAAGAGACAGGAAAATAGAGGTATGTTTTCTTAACAAATCATGAACACTATAGAAAGTTATTTTTGTTAGTATAATTCAGCTCACATGGTTTGATTCTTATGGTCTACACATTAGTGGGAAAGTCAAATTGGGCTCATTAGCTTTTTTTGGATTCTGTTTATCATTCACCAGAGGCGGATCTACAAAAACATTACTGAAAACCTTATATATAACATAAATCGGGACCAAAAATTTGAAAGCAAAATTGAAGAATTTCGTCAAACTATAATGTATATTGGATGGATTATTGTCTTGGCAAACTACCCATAAATGGTTCAATGTTATTGCATGCCCGAGTGAAGTAATTCTAAATTGGCAGAGAATCCCTATACGACATTTAACTAATATGAAGGAATACTGGTGATTGATTTATGTGGTTATTTTGAATTTTTGATAGTTTTTGATCATGCTTATAAGTTATAACTAAATTTGCAATAACATTTTAAGAGAAGAGTAGGGGCCATTATAATGTGATCATATCTATCAATTTATGTATTCACTGTAGTTACGGTTCTCCATTCTCCAGAACATATAATTTGACTATGCAAACACAGATTACTTGACGACCTATACCGTTAGTGGCATATTTAGGAGACATAGCAGGAATATGTTGCATAGAAGACGTTATAGTAACTTACTCATAAGCATATATTATAATGTCGATTAGTTTCAGACTCGAATAGTACTAATCGTGTTATGGTTTTAGACAGTATACAGTTATTGTAGTTTCAGCTGATCGAGCGATCATAAAAATTAAAATTTAAAATGTGATAAAACAAACACAGAGCTGCCATGGAGGATAGAGGAGACTTGATATGTTTTTTGTTAAGCTTATTATATAGGAATATACGACTATATAAACTCCAATGTAGGGACAACTTTTTTTTATAAGAAATAAAATACAGTCTAATAGAATGATGAGAAGAGCCATTTATGATTAACAAAGAATATCAACCCTCATTTATCAGAAAATGCATTGCGTTATACCTATTTGCCTCAGAGACTAGGTGGCGGAGTGCCGGAGTCGATTAACTTGGCAAAGCTGTCTAATCTGACATGTACTAAGGTGATTTGGCTGAGATTGCCTCACCTGACCGACTAGTCCCTACCCTTTCTCAATTGTTGCCTGCTAATTTATTTGTTCTGTCTGTCTCTCAATATATAATTGGTCCCGTCGAAACCTTTTTTGCCCAAGTTAGAGACTTGCTTTGCAAAGAAGTCCTAGCCTTTTTTGACTTTCACTGCTGTGTTATAGACTATCCTTGTGTTTAGACAAGATGATTGCATATGCATAAATAAATCCCATAAGTTTTTGATATGTATGTTGTTATATATATGATTCTTGTAATCATTAAGTGAAGCTGAAATCAAATTGAAGTCACTATAGCTAGCTTTTGCTGTTTGGGGTAAACAAGTTTCATTTATGATTATCTGATTAAAAAAATGTCATATAATCTATTTCTATTACATCTTATAGTAATCAACTAAACATGACTTGGGAAAGAAAATGGGGAAATTGATATTTGCATCATTGACAATTTGTCCATATCAATGTGTGTCTTATAAGTATTGCAACTTATTTTAATTCTTCACATAATATGCAGCTGTCATCTGTAAGGGTACTTGATATTTACGGATTTTTTTTTGCTGCTTACAGGAATCGCTGGATAGTAGGAAGCATAACTTTATAGTTAAAGTACGGTGTATCAGGCGTTATGTGAATTTTGCTCACCTAAAGAAGGGTTGGCTATCTTAAAGCTAACTTGAGTGCAGTAGATGGTGGATTATAAGGCGTTTTTTCTGTTTTTATGTTTTGGATCCATGAGTTTTCCTTTTTTGGTCTTTTTTGAGTGAGGTGTATAATTTGAATGCGGCATATAGTCAAAACAAATGGTGTCATCTCTTGTGAGTGAGATGATACAACAGACAATGTTTTGCCTGGACCATGTTCGGGTTTTTGTGTTCTTTTTTTTTTCTTCCTGTTATTCATGAAACTGCAAAGTTTCATGTCGTTTTGTCGTCGTTTTCAGGGTTCAGTTTCACATTTGGTTTGCTAGCAATGAGCTCTAATTTAAACTCATAAGTGTACCAGGATTACTGTTGATTCTATTACTAGTATCAAACATTCGAGGGAAACCTATCTAGGGTTCCCATGAATAAGTTACATCAATCTTATTAGATTTTTGCTTGCTTACATAAAACTTTGGTTTCAACTTTATATGCAAATTTATGTATATAGTACAGTTACTCTAGTATAATTGCTTATGAGTTATGACAGTTTCTTATATAGGCGTGTGTTGACTGTTTTGCTGAAACTGACTAGACCAGTCAAACTGAAGCGACTTCACTATGTTGACCCTTTCTTACTTAGCCATCTTGATTGAAAAATCATCAAATCTAAGTATATGGTTTGTCATGACTGCTCTCAATTCCATGTGTTTCTTAGACTAAGAATACATTGTGTCCAGGTTTACCGAGGTCAACAAGTTGCCAAGATTTGTTTGGGAGAAAGTCAAACCGATGTTTCAGTTTGATCAGGATTTTATGCATCAAAGTATCAAACTAGTCAAGTCAGATAGTGACTACTTCTAGTTTCTTGTCAAAGCACTTCAACAAATTTGTAGATCTTGCTAGTTAAAAACTAGTGCTCACTGATTTTTGGCCGATGAGTCCACCTTTATTTAATTTTACACTTTTTTACATTAAAATGATTCGTGAGCTTTTAAACATGTTAAAAATGCACTTTGGTGACTGTCACTCACTTTTACCCAATTAAACCTCTGTAGTTTTAACTAAAATTTAGGTTTTGCTCGTTTGTTCCGTTATATATAAAACATAGTGCATTGACCCATTTATGAGCAGGGGAAAGCTTACACACACCCAGGAGAAAGTAATAGCATCATGAAGGATTGTTGGCTATAAAATCAGAAGCCAACCGTAACCACCTTTTCTCTCTTAAAGTTTGAAAATGAGGAATGGATAGAATACGGATATACGCCTTCCCATTATGCTTAGTATGGTCGTATTTTGAATGTCATAATGGACACATCAATTAAACTAGCCAAAGGTTAAATGTATTTGATCTAGTCTCTGATCATAAAAGCATCATATAAAAGTTAGAATTAAAAGGCTTTGGTCCACTATAATAACTTAGTTGCGTCATTCGAGTTTCTCGGCATATTGTTTTCAAAACTCAACATCTTTGAACAGGATCTCCAACAATATTACAAATAAATTTATCTATTGAATAGAGATTACATGTTTAGAAAATTCGAAGTGATCAATAACATAATTGAGAGTAATGCTCTACAAATTGAGCGTATAGCATTAAGCAAAGAATTTTGTTCTACCGATTGCATACATTATAATCCTTAACAATGAAATAGTGAAGCTCTACATCTCAAGATGACTCCAGGATTTTCTCAGTGTGAGGAAGTTGTGTGTATTACTCTCATTTTGAGAGTGAATTCGTGTTATGTTTAATCTCTAACAAATCGTGACGGGTAAAAATCATAGAAATTGAGTGGTTAAACAAAGATAACGATACTCAATCCCGCTAAAAAAGAGGCATGGGGGATATATGATGTTGACAACCTTATTCATACCCAAAGGTAGAGAAGTTATTTCGAACTTAAGATTTTATCCTTGAAAAATATTCTCCATGACAAAGCAAAGTCAAAGCCGAAGAGGACACCGAGATCTAGATCTCAGATTTAGAGAGAAAAATAAAGAAATAACAAATTGAGTAAGAGTGTTTGTTTTTTTAACTATTAAGTGGCTAAATTGATACAAAACAAAATAAAGAAATAAGAAATTGAGCAAAAGTCTGTTTTTTTAACCAGTAATTGATAAATAATGTATGTATGGATTAAGTCATAATACAATTATTTTTTTTTTTATTAAATCACAAAAATAAACACTTTTTATAAGCTAAATAATTTAAGACGACTTTTTTTTATTACTTAAACAAACACCACCTGAATACAAAGTAAAAAACCAGTAAAAACTAAAAAGGGCTAAAAAGTCATACAAAGTTGTACGGGACTTTATTACAAAATTAAAAACATCACAAAGTCCAAACTGACCACCATCTCCGCCAACCCCCTCCTTTTATTTTGACCTTTTCCCGCATCTAATTTCCTCCAAACTCTGACCCGACCCATATTGAGAAAAACCCGGCCCAGATTGAAAAAAAACCCACAGTTTGATTGTGTTTTTGGTACGTCTCGAACGAAGGGATCAAAAATCAACTGCTTCTTTAATCTTTCTGCTGTCAAAGGTATAATCTTTATATCTCTTTTCTCTTGATTTGTAGTGTTTAAGATTAGTTTATCCATAATTAGTGGGTTTTGTTGATTGGTGTTTAAATAATTATAAATTTATACTTATTAAACTTATTTAGAAAAAGGTGAACTATAATGGTGTCAAAATGAGCATTTTCTTAATTGTATAAAAGTGATCAACTATGTTTATAACTTATAAAATGATGTTATTGATGAAATAAACATGTTTAAAATAGTCCCATTAATCTTATATAAATGTCGGTTCATAATTACATATATGTCGGAGGATTATTTGAGTTGATTTGTGATGTTTTTAACAAGCATTCGTGTATAGAGCAAGTTGTGCAGATTAAAAAAAATGGGTACTCTGTAGAATTCGTATAAAAAATCAATCGTAAAATCTTTATCAAGTGAATCGTATAATTGTTGGAAATTTAGTTTAGATAAATAAATGAAATGATGTAGGCTGTCGAGTTTTAAGTTTCAAATTTGGCTCAAACGTTATACGGGATGAATATGAGACATTATAACTCATACTATAGGTTGCTTCTAAGTAGTGTAAATAGTAAATGAAGTCGTAAGTAAATCATGTAGGGTGGTGTGTGATATATGACATTCACATTAAGATATTAATTTTAGTGAGGCATGTCGTATTTGAATAGGTGATCCGGATATCTATGATAGATTTACTTTCTACTGGTGGACTTCAACTCTTCAATATGAGTATCTGGGTTGGGCGTAATGGGGGCAAGAATCCATATTATGCATAAAATTGCATAAGAGCATATTGTTGTGAAATAAGGGTTATAAAAAAGGAATTCATGTACACGTATACAGTTCTATCATTTGATTATTATGTTTAGGGAAATTGTGTTGTAGACGTGTATGCATACTTGATACTTTGCTTGAATAGGTGTTGTTGGCTTATTTGCATGAAGAGTTAATAAGTGATATGGAAGTGAATTAGAAAGGATGTCGTTTCTAAAAATCTGATATTACATAAAGCTCTCATTACAAGAAGTTGATGACTTGATGGTACGAAGAGCTTAAATAGCCATAAGCTGATATTATAAATAACTAATACAAGAAGCTGTCAATATATTGTTGCACTAAATGTTATTGAAATGTTTATAAATGTATAATGCATTAATGCCAACTTATACTCACCAAGCAAAAGCTTACCCATATGTGTTCCTAAATTTAAAATGTGTTGGTGGGCTATATTGAAAGTGGGCGGATAGTGACTTGAACATTGTTCTATCTTGTGGTAGAGTTTGCATAATTGGGTAGTGAGTAAACAAGTTCCTTACCTCCGTTTTCCATAAACAACGAATAAAATGCTGTTAAAACTTGTATAGTTATTTGAGTTGTAGATGTCATTTGGTTGTTTAAAAGTCATAGTTAAATTTTATATACAAGTGGTTAACTTTTCATGTGCAAAAAGAATTGTGAATATGAATCTTTTTGTTGGAGTTTGATAGTGTGAAAAGGGAAATTTGATAGCGTATTTAAGGTTGGTCACCGTCTGTGTAGTTAATAGCGGTGTTATAGCGGATAGATGACCTGAGGTAAAATAGCGGCCAAAATAGCGGTCCCGCTATTAGCGGCGCTATTTTACCGATATCGGTGCTACAACGGTCCAAAGAGTGGTAAAATAGTGGTGCTATAGCGGTTTTTTTTGGGCCAAAACTTGAAAGAAGCTCTAATTTTTGCAAGTAGTAACACTAATGTTTCAAATATTGACGCTTTTAAGCTTGACTTTTGCTATTTCTATTAAGTATAAAGTATTAATTGATATTTTTATTGAATATTAAGTAATAAGTATTATATATATATATATAGATATTGCATAGTATTTTCATTAACGCTATACCACCGCTATCTCACCGCTATAACCAATATAGCATATAGCGGACCTTGACCGCTACATTGCTATTTTAGTAATTAACTACTTAGGTCACCGTACGATACTTTGGTTCTGTGACACAATGGTCATTCTTTCCAGTTTTTTAGATTTTTGGTGTTTTATGTAGTAAAGCAATTTGTAAATTGTATTGTAAAAGTATACATGAGTTTTAAAATAGTATTAAAGGTGTATCTAAAATTATAAAAAATTCTGTGTGTAACAATTTTAGGTGCTTTAAGGGGAGGGGTTTTTAGATATCCTTTTCTTACAATGCTTTAAACGCATCTAAAAGGCTTTAGGCATGGAAAAATGGGCGGGTTGGTCGGTTTTGGGTAACGGGTCAAAGCAGGTCATTTTTTAAATCATGTCAAATGAGATGTGTAGCTGCCAATTTGATATATTGTATTTACTCTACAGATGCTTACAGAGACTACACATTTATAAATCCTTTTATCAATAATAGGATCATCTATAAATATGTAATGGTATAATATAATAATCATACATAAAGCTTATTTATAGATTTCAAGCATATGTATTTAATGGTCTTCTTGATACCAAAGAGTAAAGACATTGAGGTCTGCTGGATAGAAGGTTTTCCGTTGCCAATTTTCTATTTTGGTACTTAAATTGTCAAGCTATTTTAGCTAGTTAGAATTGTAAACTAAGAAATGCGAAGTTCTAAACAAGTGATAGTGCAGCGGTAGTAGCTCCCCTTTTGTAATTGCTAAAGTTCATTTCATGTATATTTTATTTTATCTGACAGTTAGTAAAAGGAACGTTGTAACGAGATGGATGGCAGTGAGAACCAGGTTGATTCCAAAAGAATTGTTTTCGTGACTGTTGGCACAACATCATTCGATTCTCTTGTTAAAACTGTTGACACTGACCAAGTAAAAGATGCGTTGTTAAAGAAAGGGTACACTCATCTTGTCATTCAAATGGGTCGTGGATCCTATGTCCCTAACAAGGTATCTTGGATTGTTATTTCTGTTTGAATTGTATTAGATCAAATCAAATTGAATTGACCTGTAGTTATATCTATGAGTAATAAGTTCAGGTTAAAAGTGATTAAATAAAATCGGAATTAAAAGTTATCTCACAAAATGCAGTCTAGTGGTGAAGATGGATCACTGGTTGTAGATTACTTTACTTTTTGTCCAAGCATTGCAGACTATTTGAGATCAGCATCTCTTGTTATAAGCCATGCAGGTATTATATCTAAGTATCTAACCCAAGAAAGCCAAGATTAATGCTTCATTAGTTTATACTATACTGAAATGACAATAAAAGTGAAAATTGGGCAGGTTCAGGGAGCATATTTGAGACGCTCAGGCTGGCCAAACCTTTGATAGTGGTAGTCAATGAAGATCTTATGGATAACCATCAAAGTGAGCTTGCTGAAGAACTAGCAGAGAGGAAGCATTTGTTTTGTGCCCGGCCTCAAACGCTCTACCAGGTCATTGAATCACTTGATATAGATTCCATTGTTCCATATGAGTCAGGTGATGCTGCCCCCGTTGCTAAACTAATTAATCGGCATCTGGGTTTTAGTGCTGATTGATCACAACCTGTTCATATGTTTTACTCGTTTACCGTCGTCTCTGTAGATCTATTTTGCAACAAACATCTTAAAACATCAGTGGTGAGCAGCAATACTTCCTAAAAGTTTCATTAATTATTACCGGAGTTTTTTGGTTTGTAGTGAACATGATTTTAGTTTTCCTCATTTGACTATAACATATATCGAGAAGTGCCTTCATATGCAGATGATTTTGAGTTTTCCGATATCCAGCTGATGACTATGACCCTCAATTGCAAATTTTTTGGATTTTGCTTTTACTTTAGGTACCAAAAAAATGGCCAGTTTTTTACTCGTATTTAGTACTGACTATTGTTAATGATCCCAAAGTTTAGGAAAGAAGCAATCTTGAGATCATTTAGTACAATATGTCTCTCTTTTCTTGAATTTTTTTACATGTGATGTTTGAGCTACCTATGGCTATAGCAAGCAAAAGGATGAGGATCTTGGTCACGTGAATGATATACATATTCATAAGCCTCAAGCTACTTTAATTTTATAATTTCCTGTAAAGAAAATTTTAAACTTCACTTTTTGGTGAAAATGAAACTTTGCTTCCTTTATATATCTGCTTTTACAACATAACCTTGAAGGAATTGACATTTTATACCAACTTCCTATTCGAGTGTTTTTAATCAGACAAGAAATCAAGCGCCCCTGTTGATTGAAGATTTGGCTGTGAAACATCATGCATTTGAGGGACGCCATCTACTACCAAATTCCCAGCTTGCCATACTTGGTTAATAAGAGACCCACCTGAAAATGGGCCCACAGATGCATAAATAGTAATCTCGTCATTTGAGAACTCAGCTGAAAGGCCTGAAACTCGGAAGCTAAGCTCTTCAGGCAGCATTGTCGGGCTATAACTTGTTATCATAGTTGGATATACCGTCATGCTCCCATTGCTGTCATGGAAAGCTACCAGTGCTTCTGATCCAACCATGCCTAGTTGGTTCGCGTTGATGGCCCATGCAACCCAACCATGGGGGCCTTGTCGAGCCCGGTATGCGATATTTGCTATGCCCATGGATGTGTTGTAGTTCCAATGGAGATGGGCTGATAGATGGCGAAGATCCTTACAGGAACTGAAGAATCTTTGAGATGTAAATTTATAGTCTGAGCATGTTCCAGCAGATAGTGTTTCAAAATGAGATGCAAGAAAGTAAAGAAATACCATTAGGCTAGATCTTATTGCCATAGCCATTGATAGAGTAACAACAGTTAGCCTTATTAGCCTTGTTAACTGTTACTTATATGGATAGAAAATGCATTTAGGACTGTCATGAAACTTTTATTTCATCACTCATAAAGTTGCATTTGCTTGCTCACAGGAGGCATGCCATGCATGACGAACCAAACTATTAGGGATTAAAGCAGTGTTCGTTTCAGGGTGTAAACGTGTGTAAAAGTTGTATACAATACTTCTTTTTAATGTCTGTATGTCTGTATAACTACTGACTCATCCCCAGAAGGTCGAGTTTGCACATCATTTTTTTTACTGGTCGAATAATATCAAAGTTTTCTACTAATTCAATTATTGTGGTCTTTACAAGTTTCTAGAATGATACTTATTGTAACATTCGAAAGCAACAAAAGTAAGGTACCGACGTGATGCAGTCTTGACTCGTTAACAGACCACCTATAGTTGTGCATTTTTTATATAAACGCGTAACGTTTCTCCTTGTGTTTGATGTGATATATGATGTTACACCAATGCGAAAAGGTTATTTAGGACATCATAATAACTTAAAGATAAAAGCAACCCCACTTTAAAAAATAGGGAATCTTGAAAAGATGTTGCCCTGTCTAACCTTACGTTTAGATGAAAAAATGTACATGAAAATAGTGTTAACATAAAAGTAGAAAATGTTGGGCGACTGTGATCCCATAGTTTGAGCCAAGAGGTTAGCACAAGTATATATACTTTATTATATAAATGAAGTGATGAATTTCAAGTTTCATATTTGTTACGATAAGTCAATTGCCATGGCAGATCGAAGATTTTGCGACTCCATTTCATGCATTTGAGGGACACCTTTTCGATCGACACTTCCAACTTGCCACACTATATTGACAATTGGCAAGTTTCTGAGTGGGCCAACAATTGCAAAAATAGTCATCTCCTTGTTTGCATACTCCGCCGAGAGCTTTGAAACACGGAATTCGAGTTTCCCAGGTTTCATTGACGGGTTGTATCCAATAATCGGCGTGGTATAAGCCGACATCCTGCCTTTAGCATCGCGAGTAGCAACCAGTGCTTGCGAGCCAGTCATAATTGTTGATCTTGGATTGATAGCCCAAGCAACCCAACCTTTTGGGCCGTATTGGGCTCGAAATGCAATATGAACTAGTCTTGAGGATTTATAGAGGGTCCAATGGAGATAAGCATGGAGGTATGGAAGATCCTTGCAAGATTTGAAGACCCTTTTGGATGTAAAAGTATGATTTTTACATGTTTCAGCAGACGAAGTAGTGAAGAATAAAGAAATAATAATAGTGAAGATGAATAGAATGGTTTTAGAACTTAAAACCATAGCCATGATCTTTTAATCTAGTATCTTGAGCTTTATACCAATTGAAATATGATGTGGTTCTGATTTATTGTGGAGGTGGAATCGATTTGTAACTTTCTAAGGAATAATAATGGGAACATCACTAAACCATTTTGAGAAGAAGTTGCTTTTTCGGTGCTATGCTTTCAAATGGTGCTTGTGCATTTTTCTACCTATAAAAAGTTCTTTTGCATCTATTTGGGGTAGGGATGTGCAAATGGCCCAACCCGGCCCGACCCGAGAAACCCCGGCCCGAATCGCGACCCATGAATGCATGAAAATCAAAACCGTGACCCGGCCTGTCAAGGTCCAGGCCGGTTCGGGTCGGGTACCGACGGGTCACGGGTTTCCTTCACTTTTTTTCGGTTTTTGCTTTCACCCGACCCGGCCTGGTCCGACCCACGAAAACCACAAATGCGTGACCCGTGACCCGGCCCGTTTGGGCTTTGAGCGGGTCGGTTCGGGCCAGTTCCGGGTCGGGCACGGGTCAACGGTTTTTTTGCTCATCCCTAATTTGGGGATAACTATTTTGACATATTATTACTTATTTTCTCTCTTCATAGTTTCTTATAAACAAAAATTATTAATGTTATATCTTGACATATACAGTTGTGTTTTAACCTCCCCATATATCATTGAGATATTAAGACCTAAAATTGTGAAAGAAAAAATCTTGGTTCAAGAAGCCAATAGAAAAGAAAATGATAAATATAACTAAACAAGACTTAGAAGTTGACTTGAAAAGAAGATACTAAACTCAGAAAGAAAAAAAGTGAATAGCTCATGTTAACTTTTTCTAATATTTTTTTTTAAAGAATACCACATGTTAATTGATAAAGAGTTAAGTGTATCTTAAGGTTTATTTATCATTAGAAAAAAAACATTAAATTTAAAGATAAATTTAAATAATTACTAGCTCTCTCCAAATTAGAGCTGCAACATATACGTTTTTACATTATGTAGACCTTTTTTTAAATCATTAATAACTTATTATTAAAAAGATATATGTTCTTACATTATGTAGACCTTTTTTTAAATCATTAATAACTTATTATTAAAAAGTTTAGTTAGCAGTAACTTTCAAATGTTTATGAAAAACATATTTTGTTATATTTTATATAATGTTGAAACCATGTCAATTAGAATTGACTAGATTCTTTTATTATTTGATTTGGCGTGTGAAATGTTGCTGTAAAAGAAACAGAAAGCGTGAACGGGTTTTACATAATTTGGTTGTAACAAACTCAAAAAGTGTTAGTTTAATTAGACATGCTTTGTATACATTCAACACACTTTCATTATATAATAAGTTTTAGCAAAATCTTGCATGTTGCAAGTCTTATTTGATATCTATAAAATAAAAACGTTGAAAGCTATAGAAGATACTTAAATTAAATATACAGGATAAATGTTATATGACATTTTAATATATGAATGACAAAATATCTTACTTAAATTATAAATTTTACAAGTGGGGCGACCACCAAATTAACATGTGAAGCCGCCACTATTTAATATAGCGTGTCAAGAAACTTGACCAAGCAACTCGTGCCATGTTGCTCGACTAATGTAATTTTAACGTTTCCCTCCCTCGATCTTCTATAAAATAAACAAGTAATCGTGTTCGGTAAAGACGTACATTGTGAAAGTAGATAGTACTAATTAATCTTAGGATTATATTTTAATGACGGTGGTTTTTGAGACTCGTTACAACGGTCTTGTCGTTTTTGCTCATCATTTGTGTCAAACAAGTGACACCATTGGCACTGCCTGATTGGCTGCCTCATCAATTTTGGTGCATTGCTTAGCCGAAGAAATCGGTTTTGTCTCGTCAATGTTGGTCGAAGAATCTAACTTTTTATATAATTATATATTTACGTGTATAAAATAAAGTGATGAAGGAAGTGATGATGTGTGGTATGAAGAGGTTTGTGAATTGGTGTGTTAGTTTATAAGTGATAAACAACGTTGATGTGACAAAAATAAAAGATATTAACAGTAAGTTAAGAATATGTCACATATATAAACTTTGAGATAGTTAAATTTAAAAATATAAATTTAAAAGTATAACTTATTGATTTAAGATAAAGAAAAATAAGCCAAAAAAAAGTCATTTTTACAAAAAGAAAAAAAAAAAGTTGAAACCAAAGTGAGATACAGTATAACCTCTATAATTTAATACTCGATAAATTGATAATCTCGATAAAATTAATAATTTGTCTGGTTCGAACTTGGAACCAGTACAAAATTGGACCACAATCAATAAAATAATAAGATAATAACTTTTTTGAAACCCTAATGTAAATATGTTGGTCCCAGTGAAACTCTAAATTAATAATTTCATAAATATTCCAATATTCAAAGGTTGTTTTTAGTAAGAAAATAAATCTATAGTCACTTATTTTTATTTCAACTTTAAGTTTATGTAAAGTTCGTCTTTAATTTTTTCATTGCAATTAAGAGTTGATGAATCGTATTCTCGTATTACAATAAAAAGTTGTGATGAGTTGTTGCCGCTTACAGTGTTTCTTTCTAAGCTCATAAATCATCATCAACTTCGTTATCAAAAAGTGGTGATCTTTCTTATACACGCATAAAAGTTTTCATTGTTGATTGGTCAAAGTTGATCTTTTAACACCTTTTAGTTCAAAAGCCATAATGAAGTGAATTTAAAACCTACCATTCGATATTTACAGTGATCAATTTAGAACCATGTGTATTGAGCTATCTTTAATTCAAAACAATGAATTTGGTTTAATAAATTGGTGAATGTATATTCGACATGAAAATTTTGAAAACTATATATGAATCTCTTTAAGTTAATAATTTATTAATTTATCAATATAATAATATCTTGTTAAATTAATAAAATACTTTGATTTTAATATTATTAATTTATGGAGGTTATATTGTATAAGTTGTGAATTTTAGGGTCAATACTTATTGGTTTCCTAGTGTGGAATTTAGACTTTGGTTTAAGTTTAAATGGTTGACTGGTGGATCGGGTCATAGCCCTGACAAAGTACTCGGAGTACTCGGATCATGGGACCAGAAGACCACGGCATGGCACTATGGCACGGGTTAAACTATAACTTTGGAACTTCTGGAAGCCCACTTGTGTTTCGTCAATATTTTGAGAGTTGACTTGCTCCAAATGTTGGTTTCTTTTTCTTGAATTCATACATGTTTGAAATAGTATACCTACACATTATAAAAACATTTGTTTCTCTAGTAATTAATTTAAACATTTTTACTTAGCATACCAAAGATAACTTATATACATTATATAGTTATATGATGTTTCATTGCAAACCTTAAATAATAGGGGGTTGTTTACTCGTGTGTAAATTGGTGTGACTGCAGCATCATGATGTTAACATTATATAACATTTTTCAATATCTATAAAACTTTTAAGAGATTAGTTCAATACGAAAATTTACATTCAAAAAAATTCGAAAGCTGAGTAGGCACGGCTATCGATCGTATCAAATTTCTTAATATAATTATGTTTTTGGAGACTTCCTAGCTTAGGGTGAACTGAGTCGTTAGGCACCCAACCGGCACCGAAGGGAACACCGCCCAAAGGTACCGGTACCGGTTGGGCGGTGGGCGAAATCGAGAGTGTGATCACCGGGCTTGTCTCGCAATATATGACTGGTAGACTAAATAAAAAAAACATGGGGGCCACCTAACGGTCTTTTTTCTCTCTTTTTTTTTCCTTCCTTCTTCTTCCCCATTTGTGCCTTTTGCTTCTTTTTTCTTCTTCATTTTCTTTTATTTCTTCTTCATTTTTTCTAACATACAACACACACATATGGCAAACATGAACCTAAAGGATATTAAAATGGCGATGCAATCCCACATGGTCAACGACGACAGACACCGATATCAAATGAACACCATCATTCAGAGTGTATCCGACGAGAAGACGACTTACCAAGCCGAAATCAACCGAATTGAAGCTCCTAATCGGATTCGGAACACTGCCGAAAATGAGTATGTTGTATATTTTTGACAGAAGATCGACTGACTGAACCAAATTATTTTTCAGCTTACCACTGCCTCTTCCACCTTCACAGTCACGCTTGACCACGAGTTATTCTCGCAAGGTAATGTCGGTGGTGGTCAGCATGTAGATTATCATACTGACCCGGAGGAGGAGTACATATCTCCTCAACTCAGCGACGCTACCGGGTCTCCTGAACACTATTGATACATTCATCATAACGACGACGACAATATTGTGGACTCAGACTATTATAAGTTTTAAGTTTACGTAATGCTTTTAATAATTTTATTAATATTATGTGAGGAGGGGGGAGGGGGTGGGGGATGGGGTGGTGGTAAAGCACTCCCCCACCTTAATGTTATATTATAATGTGGTATATATTTCCATTTAGAGGAAAATGGTCTCGTTAATGACTTAATTTATGAAATTAAAATCTTTATCTTTATATATAATAAAAAAGGATTGTTTTTTAAACTATTTTTAGAAACAATTATGATGTGGCATGTCTACAAATTTTTTTAAAATGTTTTTATTTTATTTATGATGTCATATCTAATTAATAAAATTTTAAAGATAAATAGCCAATTAAATATTTTCAAAATGTTTTATTTTATTTATGATGTCTACAAATTTATTCTTTTATTAGAAATCATCATAAATACTTTTTTATATATTATCATAAATGTCTTTTTATGTTTTATTAATGCAATAGGTAGTAATATATATAATTATTGTGTTAAGCAATTTAATATCTTCAAGCCGAGTTATAATATATCAATAACAAAAGTTATATACATTTTTTTAGATTTTTATTGCTTTTAAAATTTTATTAAAAATGCTTGAGTTGAAGCCGGGCTGATTAACTAGTTGTGTACGTATTTGTATTTGCTTCTTAACAAAACTTTTACTAAATGTAAATATTACAAGTTACTATATATGGATTCAATAAATTCGAAGTGAAATTTCACCCGAATTTTCTTATATATTTAGGAAACAATTAATTATAAAGTAAATAGGATATTCCTGTTTTGGGGGATGCGGGACCAATGTGATATCGAATGGTCAATTGCTCGTTTAGAAAGTTATTAAACAAGTAGTTGTTGAAAACGGAAGTATCGGTGCTTCTTTTTTCTATGTGAATGCAATGTCTACTTCTTCCAAATTCAAGGAATATAAAGGAATACGTCAAAAAAAAAAAAAAAAAAAAACAATAATTCGGTTAGATCAGTCACAAGACCCATTATTACTTTAAAATACTTAAAATACTAGAGTTATATCCACGCGATACAACACTGACTGGTTTTAGTGGCGCGCGGAGGTAGAAGTGACGCCAAATAGTTTAAGTTATTGATATAATGTAGTTTGATGAATTGTTAAAACTTAAAAATTAATATTGATATTTAAATTCACTGTCGAAACTAAAAAAAAGATTTACTTTATAATATGATACGAGAACGGTACCCGCGCGTTGCGGCGGCCGTTGAGTTAGTGGCGGTGAGATGGTGAGGTGATAGGTCATAGAGTGTGATTGGTCATAGGAGGTGTAAGTCATAGAGTGTGATAGTCAAATGTCTTAGTCGTCCATCATCAGATTTAAAAATTCGTCGAAAGTATATCAAATAACATCTCTAATGAAAGAGTATGAAATTTTTAGAACACCCATATAATTTTTATAATTTATCGATGTACGGTTTTTGAGATAATTTTTTTTGAATGAATCGGAGGAATAAATGATTTATGGAGGAGAGAGAAAAAAATGATTGATTGAGATTTGAGGAAAGAGAAAAAACGTTAGGTAAATATAGAATTGATATATGAGCATTTTGAGAAAGTAAAAGTTGAAACTTAAATTGTAGACACTCTGCTTTATAATATTGTATAGATATATAAGTTTCGTTAAATACAACCTTAAAAGTTTTAGCTACCATATTTTAATTAGTTGTATATTATCTTAAAATTCTGAAACTTTTATATGAAAAGTAAATATTTTTTTTATGTACATTAAGTGCAGCCCTTAAGGTTACATTTAACATTTTTGATATAAAAAAATATAACGTTTTTAAGTAGATCTTTATTTTAGTTAATACAACCTATAAAAGGAATACGCATCAATTTTGTTATTTAAAACATATTTTTCAAAAAAAATTTGCAGTTTTATTCCAAATTAAAAGACATATTTAAATTTTATGGTAAATGAAAAATTATTTAATCGAAAACCCTACAAATTATAATAAAAAAAAAAACCCTCTAACTTGTTTTTAAGTAATACGAGTAACTAATGACGGTAACAAAATAATATAACTCCTACTCCTACTCGTATTCCATTACCCATTAGTGCTTCTGCGATTCTTCCTTTTTCGACCACACTTTTTTCTTTCGTATCTATATAATAAGATAGAACTTTTCTCTTCCAACCACACACACAACTTTCGCAATAATTCAAAGAAACCCCAACTTTTTATTAACTAGTTTACTTTCCGATCTTGTGCTTTTATCTTTGCACATCAAAACTACTAGTTATTAAATTTATTTCCAACCCAGAAAAAAATTTATTTTCCAATGGGTAGTAAAATCTTGAGTATTTTACTTTTGATATTCATATCAAATATTGCAATTTCTCATGCTCAAAATTGCGGAACATATTCTTTTACAAGTAACACAATATATCGAGCATGTGTTTCTTTACCTGTACTAAACTCTCATCTTCATTGGAACTTTAACGCTAATAGAACTGTCGACGTGGCTTTTCGCCATACGGGCTCCACCACGTCTCAATGGGTTGCTTGGGCCCTTAACCTTCGTGGGCGGGGTATGATTAATTCTCAAGCTCTTGTGGCTGTAACAAGACCAAACGGGTCAGTTGAGGCTTATAGGTCTTCAGTAGATAGCTTTGATACAACTTTGACACCAAGTCGGTTGAGTTTTGAAGTTCCGGTGATCAGGGCTGAGAGAGTTGATGGTGATGTGATTATTTATGCGACGTTGGTTTTGCCTAATGGACCAACAACTAGTTTTACACATGTTTGGCAAGTGGGCCCGGTTAATAATAATGGTGTTCCTTCTACTCATAATTTGGATCCGCCTAACCGGAGTTCTGTTGGAACCGTGGATTTTAGTAGTGGTCAGACGGGTGCCGGTGGTAGTGTTGGCGGGTCACGACAGCGCCGGAGAAACGTAAGTCTCTTTATTTTGCCTTTTGTTTTGGATTAGTCTCTCTCTACTGTTTACATCTCACAAAATATTAAAATTTTGTTCAAGGATTTTTTAATTTTTCATGGATTTTAAAATTGTCTTCTTTATTATTATTTTTTTCTTCCATGGATTTTTTTAACTTTGACCCATCTTGGATTTTTTTCGGACTTTTCATCTATGTATTTAGGATGTACGAAGGAAATATAGGAATAAAGATCGTCTAAAGTTATTCTCAACTTTATATGTAAAGTTGTAGCAACTTCAACCCTAAGATTAAAATCTAAGGGTTAAAATTAACCCTTAAAGAGTTGAAGTGTAGTTATCTGATTATATACAAACATATTAATTTGATAGATAAGATATATTGATTTGGTGAATTATTGATTGACAGACACATGGAGTATTGAGTGCGGTTAGTTGGGGAGTACTAATGCCAATGGGAGTCATGGTTGCTAGATATTTGAAGGTTTTTAAAGTAGGTAATCCAGCTTGGTTTTACCTCCATGCTGCAATCCAAACATCGGCCTATGGCGTTGGAGTTGCCGGATGGGCTACTGGCCTCAAGCTCGGTGGTGACTCAGTCGGAATCAAGTACAATACTCACAGGAATATCGGAATCACCTTGTTTGTGTTTGCCACACTTCAGGTATAAACAGTGTTTCTTTTTTCAACATTTGCTTGCAATTAACATAAAGTCTCCATATGCAATGAACCATTTTTTAAGTCAAAATCTTTGACTTTTATGACATGATTGCGTTAGATTTTGACTTGGAATTGTTTGAAGACTTTTGACCCCAATAAATGATAATTCTGAAAGATTTGTCACGAGATTTTATCTTGTTTAGTAGTATTATTTATGTTTTTGTGCAATTTGCCTAACGGATTGTTTGGTTGCAACTAAATATTGTAGGTTTTTGCTCTGCTTTTGAGGCCTAAGCCAGATAACAAATACAGAATCTATTGGAACTTCTACCACCAAGGTCTTGGATATTCGGTAATCATCTTGAGCATCATCAACGTCTACAAAGGACTCGATATATTGGACCCTGAGAAGAAGTGGAAGCATACTTACACCGGCATAATTATCGCATTGGGAGCTATTGCGGTTGTATTTGAAGCTTTGACATGGTTCATAGTTTTGAAGAGGAAGAAGGAAGACAAAAGGACACACGCTGGAGCTAATGGTTCTTATGGAGCTAATGGGTCTACTCTTCCGTTGTAGACGAGGAAGAAGGAAGGGGATTTGTTCTCTTAGATGTCATATGGTTGGATTATTGTTGTACTTTTTGGATATTGAGAGTTATATTCTTTCCTATTTTTTTTGAGATTTATATATGTTTGTGTATATACATATTTATATTGAGAATTTTGAGTTGTTAATGTTTTGTTTGAGTCACTCTTAGATATTCGAGTTTTCTTAACTAACTTTCCTGTAGTATCATCACTGCAGCGGAGTTTAACTAGAAAGTTGGGATGAATTGGTGCGATTCCTTAATTTCTAAGTTTGAGATTAACAAATGACATAAATGCAGATTTTGTTTTGTTTGTGTAACACTCCGATGTTTAAACGGTAATATTTTAAGTAAGATATTATATTTTATAGTTAGTAATGATAAATGAGTTATTTTAATTAAAGTATAAGGGTTAAAATGATAGTATCTAAATAGAAAGTTAAATAAAGTATAAGGGTTAAAGTGTAACTAGTAGTATATAATACCTTTAATTTTAATTAAAACAATTGATATATTAGAAATCACTAGTAATTAGTGGTAGTGTGTGTGGCGTGAAGCTTCCAACCGCCTGGAAGAAAAGAACGAGCAAAGTCGAAGTACATGGATCTTAATTACTAATTCACTTTCTTCTCATCATAATTAACACTCTAATTCTACAACATCAATAATAATAATAATATATCTTTGAATGATGTAAGAGAAGCATGGATGGATTTTATTTAGGGTTTATCAAGAAAGAATCGAGGATTTCAAGTGTAGCTAGCTAGTATTTATAGTTAATTCAAATGAAGGTAAAGTTATTAATAATTTTTAATATTTATATGTTTAACACATGATGGTAATAAAATTATTATCATCATTCTTTTAAGAATTTTTATAGAAACCCATATTATTATAATTGTTATTGTTGTTGTTTGGTTAACATTTGAAATTAAGATTTGAGATAATAAAGATATATTGTTAAGTGATAGTATAGTAAAGTTATATTATGTACTTGAGAATTTTATAAGAAAAGTGTATTATGTATTTAGCCAAACACAACAATATATGTATGTTATGGGTTAGTTGGAAAGTTAAGTAAGCTATATAAGTAATCATGTATTTTGCCATTGTAATAGGTTTTGAGTTCGATTTATCTTAAGGATTAATTGTAAGTTGTCGTTAATAAGGTGAGTGCAAAGTATATTTATGTTTACAGTTAGACTACAAGAGTTGGCGTTGTCCATTCTTGTAGGTAGTTAAAGTTAAGACTACAAGAGTTGACTTTTAATTTAACTCTTGTAGGTAGAGTTTAAGACTACAAGAATTTGATTAAAAGAATTTGATTAAATTCTTGTAGGTAGAGTTAAATAGCAGTTATGGATCCATATGCTTGTTAGTTAGCTAGTACAAGTAGTTCAAGTAATATGATAAAGTGTTATGATTGTGCTAGCCCAAGATAATTGATATGATGATAACTTGCATAATTGTATTTTGTACTCACTAAGCGAAATTGCTTATCTTTTTAGTTGTTTATATTTTATAGGTTTAAGAGGATCAAAAGACAAACCCAAGTTGGAGTAATTAGCTAGAGCATTTGAAGTAAAGGTAGTGTAAATTTGGTGTTAGTTAATCCCTTTTAATAACCAAGCTCTTGATCAGATATTTTGAAAGTGTTGTCTTTTGAGTTGTAATTTGGTCAAGTTTTAGTTTAAGAAACTATCGGTCAAATGATAAAATTATGGTTGTATTATGTATTGATTTGAACATTAGACTAGTTTGTATGTTTTAGTCAAAATGTATTTTTGACATGTAATGTTATCTTTAAAGTTGTGTTTAGTAAGCTTGATAGTTAAACTAGTTTGAAAATACAGGTTAGATACATGATTTTACGGATAGGATATGCCAAAATTTTTAAAAAAATAATAAGTCAAATCAAATAAGTTTGTCGTTTTGTGTTTGAGTCGTTACAGTTTGTTTGATTTAGTCTCAGATTTGTCATCTCTAACGAGTCATTCTCATGCATAAGTCTTGAAGACGATTAAGAATGTTGAATATTATGAGATTTGCAATTTGTTGAATGGGTATTTGGTCTCGATCCAAAAAGTGTCCCAATGAATCTTATGACTTGTATACAAGAAGTTGTTAGAACTTTGCAACATCTGCGAGGCTCATATCGAAACTAGAAAGAAAACAAAGCCACCAATACAATACAATAAAGTAGACACAGAAAGTCAAAACAAGTAAGCATACACAAGCACTTGAAGCCAAGCAAATCTACAACCTTTTATTACCTTAAACTCGAAACTGGCCCTCTTCCTCTTGTGCCACTACATCATCCTTTTAGACTCAAAACATCATCTTTGCAACCCTTCTTTGACCCCATAATCATATATACCCCTTACGCTATTTCCATAGGCGTCCTTGAGCTGCCACATCATATCCTTACATATCCTTATAAATCCTTAAAATCCTATAATTTTATCTCCAACCATACAAACATCCTTACATATCCTTTAACTTCACTAAAACCAAAAAAAAATATAAGTAAGGGCACCTAAGGGCATGCCCTTGGGTAAGGACATGCATAAAAAAATCTTTAGTTTTGGACAAGCTTCAACCGCAAAGGATATCCAAATGTACCTAAGGGCACCCAAGGGCGCCCAAAAACATCCCCATTGGAGATAGTCTTATAAGTTCAGTCCATGTAGAGTGTCCTCTCGATTCAAAATCTACAACTTCTGCCAATCAAGTCATACAGCGGAAAATAGAATCCTATCTTTGAAACTAAAAATGATGGGTTCATGCTCCCAGAGCCGGCCCAATAGTATTAGTGGGCTAGGCGGCTGTTTAAGGCCCCCAGATGTTATGGGCCCCTGAAATTTTCAAGCCGGCCCTTTACTCTTGTTTTGGGCTTATAATTTGTTTTGGGCTTGTGCTTAATGTGCTTTCTGTATCCTACCTAAACCACCTCCAGTTTAATAAATTGATCGACTTTTTAGTTTTGAATTTTAGTTTAATAGATTAATTGACTTTTTGGCACCTTTTTTCTTAACTTTGGTACAAAAAAAATTAATGTTCAATTTAATCTAATAGAACGTTTTGAGTTTATCTCTATAATACACAACACAATTTTGCTAAGTATTTTCTTGCAACTAATTTTAATTATACTTTTTCAAGAATATAAGTTTTAATTATACTTTAATTTAATAGAATGTTTTGAGTTTTTACATTACTTGGTGTGATATAAATTGGCTTTGAAATTAAAAAGCTGGTTTAGACATATGAAACGGTTTTTGTACAAAGCTTTAGAAAAAAGGCCCCCGTATTAGTCTCGCTTAGAGCCACCAAAAGGGTTAAGCCGGTCCTGCATGCTCCCATAGAATCTGATCGACATATAGAACTCACTTTCTCTACAGAAAATGTCTCGCCTTGAGCATTGGCAATACCAGTTTCCAGCATTCGGCATCGCATTGGCAACTCAATTAGCTGCTAAGGACTCTACTTGATACATTTAGAAGTTTATTCGAATGTTATTTGTATTTCGAATAGTTATTTAATTTTCTAATATGTAGTATTAGTAAAAAAACCCGTACAACTACTCTGTCAAACGAACATTATAAGCTGATGGGAAAAAGCGTCCCCCCTCGTCCCTTTAATGACGCCTGCTAACATTGCCCGCCACGCGACTCCAAGCAAAGGTGTCCAATTCTAGTTGGGCAACTCCATTTTTTTTGTTAGTTTCACTTTACACAGATACCACAATTTCCAAGCAACCGCCTTTTCACTTTTCCAAGTAACTCTTAAGGTAGTCTCACTCCAAAGATCTTGAGGGGCTTCCTCTATGCCGACGGGGCACCACATGGCACAAGTCTCACTCTAGTGAGGAAGCCTCACTTCGGATAGTCTTAGTTAATTTCATGATTTTCCAATACAGTACGGGTTACATTTTTATTATTTTAAGTTTTAACACATATACTCATACACGTTATTTTAAGATCGAGTTAAAAGAGAGTGAATATGCTAATTTAAAATTTACCAATAAATTTTAAGGCGTACACGTTAAATTAATTATCCGAAGCATAAGATTACACATTATAGTTTTAAATTTGTTGTATCATACTGTACATATTATGCGTCTTAGACATAACTTTGATACATAACTGAGATAAAATGCTAATGATCTTTAGTCCATGGTTGAGGTGAGGCACCCAGTGACCTCAATAATGAGATTAAATGCCATTTATGATGGGTTTTTCCTATTGGTGTGGAGATGATTGGATGGACCAATGGTCCGTTAGTTATCCAAATTCAAAAGATTCGGTTACTGAGATGAAATCGATTACACATCATATGCTAACCTAAGTGTCAACACATTAAAGTTATGACTAGGTTCAATATGTGTATCAGTGTTAAAGTTATGCATTATTTTTCCTTTGAAAATGTATCGACCAGCAATGAACTAAGTGCGTAAATGGGTGTATCAGTATAGTTTTAGTGTTACTAGGACAATGCCTCTCCAATATAGGGTTAGCCCATTTGGTAAAGAAGGTTGCCTCTTGGGGTTTAAGTCCAGAGATCAGCCAGTTAGACTAGGTGAACCTTGAATCTCCAAATGCCTAGTTCGACGTCAGGTTAAGTTCCGAAAACATTGGGTTTTTTTTGTAAGCATTTTGGGACCAAGTATAAAAACACAAAACACAGTAAACCCCAAAATCCAATGGTCAAGTATTAAGTTTTCGGATATTTCGGATGTAATATCCTAAACTTTTCTATCTTTGACCTTGACATTGTCGTTGGTCAATCACCAATTTCTATCATTTGACCGTTAGTTGATCTTTGGCGCCATTAGTTTCTTTAATTATTAGGTGATTAATTTGTTGTTAAATGATGATTAATGTGCATATATGTGAAGATGTTATTAAGTTAAGTGATGCTAATATGGTGTGTCGGTTCACCATTATGTGCCTAAGATGTGAATTGGTCTTCCGTTAGCATATGTATTAGTTTCGGGCCTTAGTTTTTAGGCTAAACTGACTTTTGGGGCTTGTTTGAATGGGCTTAACCCAACCCTTATGAACGAACTTTAAAGATAAATTCCGGTCTTTGCGGGTTACCAAGGTTGATAGCACCAATATTAACTCTCCATATCATTTAATAAGTTTCACTAATCCATAAACCCATACTCTTTAAAGAGTCTCATTTATCCATCTTTTCCTCCGAAATTTCACGAATGACTTCTTGGAAATCAGTAGGTAACGTTTTCTTGTTCTTTATGTGTCCAATAAAATGATACTTTCTTGTGTATAAAAATTCCCAAACCAAAAATTAACATTTTCGGTGATATTTTAGGATCTCAATAATGACAGATATATAAGAAGGATTGAGTACAGTAAAATCATTTTTTTAAAGTATTTTAATGTTATGTAGTTATTTGAAAGAATCACTTGATTTGGTTGAATAACGAATCAGGGATTTCATTTAAAAATTTATATACGTGTTGTAAGGTTTTCGTCGTTTGATAAATAAGCAGAGAGATAAAATGAGATATTTATGGATTTATATTCTTTGATGAAAAACTAAAATTTTGTCAAAGAATTGTTGAAATCCGTTAAGTAACGAAGTAGTAATCATGTTTTGAAGTTTCATATATATTTAGCATTTTGATGGTTGAAAAAAGAAAAAAAAACAAAGAGTAGCTCAAGCCCGTCGACAACCATGTCCCATTTGTGCTGATGTCATGCTGATGTCATCTTGATGTTGTCATGATGATGTTGTCTAAGTTACACTATTAGCCCCTGTAGTTACTACATTGTCGTTTTCAGTCCTTATAGTTTCTTATATGACAGTTATGGTCCCTAATGTTTTAGAAAAAGACAATTTTGATCCCTGTAGTCTTGAAATTGACTATTGTAATCTTTGCAGTTCTGAATAAACAAATATGGTCCTTGCAGTATAATAGATTGAAATTGTCATTTTAAAATTTTGTGATTCAAGATTGAAGTTGTCATTATTGATCCTTGTGGCTTTAGCCATGTTATATAAGAAAACTAATAGATTAAAGGGCTTTTTACTTGGAATATAACTCAACTTGTCACCTTTTACTTTATTGAGGATCGAAAAAATGTTCTATTTTGGGGACAAAAACCGGCTAAAACACCTTTGTTGGGTCTTTCATTAGGTAACCAGTCACTTTTTGTGTTTATTTTAATTTATTTAAAAACAACAACCCAGAAGAACATCTTTTGGCAAAATTTAATTTTATGTGTTAGCTTTTGCCCATGATTTGGGAATTAGGTTTTGGTATTTGGTTTGATAATAACAGATCCAACATCTTTTGGCAATAATCACAATTTAAAGGCTAATAATTTTTTAGATGAATTGCACTAGTGATATGCGTAAAATAAACATGGACCACCATATGTTTGATTATTTGCCAAAGAGAACCTCGATTGATTACTTTTGCTAATAATTTTTTAGATGAATTGAGCGTTCTTTGTCTTCTTGTTTTCTTTCCATGTAAGTTAAGTTGTAATCACGATTTTGTGATTTTGAGATTTTTGTTGATGAAAATTCTTGAATTTGTCTAATCCATTGTTTAGTTTTAGTGTTTCACTTCCATTTAAATATATTTGTATGATTATGATTAGGTTTATATGCAATTTCTCCACACTTGATTTTTCCCCAGTAAACATAGAATTAGTTTGGCATGTTTTTCAGTTAGATGGTGTTTCGAAGAACTTATCGTTTTCATCAGTTTGTATCCAGTATTAAAGAAGAGAAAAAAGGCTCTCAAAAGGGTAATTCCAATAACAGTTTGGAGTATTTGTAATGCGAGAAACGACACTGTTTTGAATAGCATCTAGCCAAAGGCTATCGAAGGTCGTAGAGGAGGTGAAAGTTCTCTCATACTTGTGGATTCAGAGTTTGAGGAGTTTTCTTTTGACCGCTGAGCACTGGAGGAATAATGGAGCGGCTGGTTTCATAAAGCTGTTGCGATTTGGTTACATGGTTTTGTTTTTGGTGTTGGTTGTTGACTTTATTTTGTACATAGTAGTATGTAAATGACGTGTTATGCAATATTGCAATGGAGTTGTGATCTACAACTTTGAACCTTGAAGATGCATTTTTACATGCTAATGTATTCTATTTAATCATCGTGGTTATTCTACCACTTTAGCCATGTATTAGTGCTGAGCTGCTAAGATATTATGACATTGAAATTTGTATGGGATGTTTCAAGGTTTAATATTACTTTGTATGTGATTTTGTTTTTTTAAAACATAATAGGAGCAATGTTAAAGAAAAATAATTTTACAAAAAATTGTAATCAAACTCAATTTCATTTCTCTACCTTGGTCTACCAAACAATGAAATTGATTTCTTGTCACTACCAAACAAAAGAAATTAAATAATTTTTCAACCAATTTCATTTCTCTCTATTTCATTTCTCAGCTACATTTCATTTATTTGAATTTCTCCTTACCAAATGTGCCCTAAATGTATATTCGGTGATTGTGGCTGTTAGTGTTTATTCTTAGTTAGCTTCACCTAAATCCCTGATCCATTTTATCATGTTTGTTTCACCTACATCGCTAGGAAAAAAAAAAGTCGTTGGAGAGTATGGCCAGATCCTCTTGGTCGACATTGATGGCTAGAGGTTTAACAAATAACATGTCTCTCTTCTGCCTCTCTCTTTTTCTTGACTCTTTGGGCTATTACTTATATTATTTTGCTTGTTTACTTGGTTGGTTGGTGAATTAAAGTGAAACCCACAAAATTTTCTGACAAATTATCAAAAATTAACGAAGATTTATGGGCGTATGAATTGGAATTACAAAAGAAAGAATTTCTAAAAAATGGGGGGTTGGGGTGAATTTGAGTGGACATTTGTAGTGTTTTGAGGTGCATTTCGTTTTTCTGGCAAGGAGTGGTCCGACAGTGGGGTGGCCGGAATCAGAAAAGTGGAAAGAGAGAGAGAGAGAGAGATGATGCCTGCAAGTGTTATACATATAGGCATATATGTATTATATAAATTTGATATGTATATACTAAATATGCTTGAGAGATGTGTGAATAATGATGATAATGATGTGAAATGATATTCTGATAATGATGATGATTTTGCCTTTTGATTTGCCTTTAGGTATATATATATATATGCAAATGATATTCTGAAAAACATACCAGATCAAATAGATACTGCAAATGATATTTTGAAAAAGTGGGGTCCACATGAATATTAAAATGTATAACCGGGTAAAAATGTCACTTAGCCGGTAAAAACCCAACAAAGGTGTTTTAGCCGGTTTTTGTCCCCAAAATAGGACTTTTTTTTGTTCGATCCTCAATAAAGTAAAAAGTGACAAGTTGAGATACTTTTCAAAAAAAAAAAGCTCTAGATTAAAAGTTATTGAATAATGGTTAGTATTTTAAAGTGTTAAATATACTAATAAAACATGATCTCGAGTCTTTTATTAAAAGACAATGATAGTGAGTATATGCTAAAAGAAACTTAGTGGATTATCAATTAAATGGACTCTTTTATACATCGTACGCTCCAAAGGTTTGAGTATTCACTATTGAGTCTTGATTAGTGTGAGATTTTGTTAGTACTTTGTTATTGAGATAAGATAACATTTTTCGTCACATGAGATACACCAAAGCATAGTTATTATAAGATCCCCCCCCCCCCCAAATGAATGTAACACATGCTTGTATGTTTATGGAAATGGATGGGAGGTTATTATGAGTTATTTGATTATGCCTGTTATGCTATAATGACGATATGTATATGTTATGTAATGATGAAAGTGTATGCTTATGATTGTCTGCATGACTTGAACACCTAGTCACTAGACATATGAATAGGAATTCTATGACACGTGCACAATTAAGAGCTCTAAAGTAAAAAATGATATATGTTATTAGTTTAGGTGAAAGTTAGCCTAAGCTAATAAAGATTAGAAGTCTCGAGCATACTTAAGATGTTGTGTCAAGCTTAACCCATGCTAGTTCCAAGGAGTTAATGTGTATGTGGTCACGTGGTTGGGAATCATGATACCTATCGTGACATAGTTACGTTTGAGTATTCCGGGTGGAGTAACTAACCACCAATGCATAGAGGCATGAATTGTTTATTCAGTTGGATTGACATGTCTTTTCTTAAAGATGTCGATGGACCAACTCATGCCGGATTTGAGGACTCCATGTACGGTCTATGACCGCCTGCACACGACCCCACATATCTCTATGTAATTGGCATAAGTCACTTAGCCTAGGTTTAGGCATGTTTAGGAATACGATGATATGGAAGTAAAGTTAGGCACGTTTAGGAATATGATCATCCTAATGTGACATGCTTACAGTGTGTTATGTATTGTATTTGATAATAACTAATATGACACGTTTTTGTTAATATATTATGAAATGACAAATGTTTTCAAGTTTATGTTATCTTACTTAGCTTTTTAAGGTACCACTTGTTTTTTTTTTTTTTTTCTTGAAAATGTTGAGTCTTCAGGATAAGCACACGTGAGCTTAGTGAAAGGCTTAGCTTGGTGAGTCGGGTAGAAAAATAAAAAAGACTTTTTAGTTTTCCCACCGCATAGACTTTTATTATTAGCCATTATGTTGATTGGCTTCATTTATTAAGACTTAAGTTATATGTGTTTATGTTGGCTTGTATGTTGATGCTAGACTTGGATTTTCTTATACTATTGTGACGATACAAGTTCGTAACACCATTTAATACAAGGTACTATCCGTTACGGATGGGGCAAGTTATAAATGTTTATTTTCTCGAAAAGTTAAACGCCATTAAGCAAAGATTTGAAAAATCTAGGATTTTAACGATGGGTGTTACATTGGATTTTTGAATATCTGAATTTTTTGGAAAGTCCATCTGGTATCCAAATCCAAAAATCCGATTTTTGGATATCTGAAAATTAGGATATCCAAATTTTCTGATAACTTTGAATCGTGTTTTCGGGGTTTTCTGATTATAGATCCGGATTATTTTGAACACCCCTACGTGAAACTGTGAAAGGAACAAATTAGTATCTTTGTCCATATTGGTGGAATGTTGGCTTCTATTCTAAGCATCTAATTTGGATGAAAAGTATATGTGGCACTGGCTGGTTAGGACATGGACAATATCTAACATCGATCAAGTGGCAAAGCTGTAGATGGACATGGACCTAGTGTTTCAATACTATATATGATCTCTCATAAACAACCTAGCTAGCTACCAAGAAGATGCAAAAGAATTGTATCATCACCACATAATACGTACATTCGCTATCATTAATTAGTTGCTCTTCACATTGACCAAATAATCAACTGGGGTCAATTGAGGTTTTGAAGGAGCACTTGGTGTGCTCTGACAGATGGAGCGACGACTTCAGTTTCAGCAACATTGACCCCAAAATTTGTATGGACAATTAAAAAACATCAAAATGAAGCTCATTCTAAACTCGATCTAGTTTTTAAAAGTTAGTTACTCCAAGTAAATTACATTGCTTCTAAATTAACTAAATTTGTCAAATAATACTATTTCAAAAAGCTTTTTTTTTGACAACAAAGTTTTTAATCAGCAATAGGTTTAGTCAAGAGCTAGTTCTTTAATTTAACTTGTACTATACCCTCAAAATACATACTAATATCATTTTCGGATAATTTTGAATTGGGTGTTCGGGATTCGGATTGCGGATTCGGAAATATTGGACATCCTTACGTGAAAATGTGAAAGGAACAAATTAAAGTTTCACAAAATAAAATAAAACAGCTCAAATTAACTTATACTCTCAAAATAACTAAACAAGTGATCAAGAAGGAATCCAAAGCTTTTGGGAGTTCTTGGAAGATATGAAGTGCAGACTTTTTCATTTCAGTTTCTGAGATGAAAAAAACATTGTTAATTAATGGGAGGTCAATTGTTACATATATATATATATATATATAATTAAAGTTTGAACACAGTTTGAACAAATATAATAAATTGAGGGACTGAAACTGTAGCATTCTAAGTCAATAGTCAATACGTAGTTTTAAGTTGTTAGTTTTAGCGGGCAAGTTTATTAGAGTCTTGTTAATTTAATTAAATGTAAGCATTTGCTAATGAAATAGACAACTTTGTTTTGTTTGAAATCATGAATTGCTTCTCCTCAAACATAATATTTCTCTCTTATCACATTACTGCTTCCGGGAGTTTTCCTCCTTCAACCACACTTTGCTTCTTCGATCTGCATGTATCTATATATGATAGATAGAAATTTTCTCTTCGAACCACACACAACTTTCCCAATAATGGAAAGAACCAAATTACTTTAACTAGTTTTTCTTTGTTCCCCTGTCTTTGCACATCAACTAGTCTTGATTTCCAAAACCCAAAAATATTATTTATTTTCCAAATGGGTTGTAAAATCTTAAATTTGCTGCTTTTGATATTCATATCAAATATTGCAGTTTCTTATGCTGAAAGATGTAGAACATATACTTTTTCAAGTAACACAACATACGCATCATGTGTTTCTTTACCTGTTTTAAACTCCCACCTTCACTGGAACTATTACAACACTAATGGAACCGTGGACGTGGCTTTTCGCCACACGGGCTCCACCATGTATCAATGGGTTGCTTGGGCACTTAACATTCGTGGGTCGGGCATGATTAATGCTCAAGCCCTTGTTGCTTTACCAACCCCAAATGGGTCAATTGAAGCTTATACTTCATCCGTAGAAGGGAATGCAACAACTTTGCAACGAAGTGCGTTGAGCTTTGATGTTCCGGCGATCAGGGCTGAGAGAGTTGGTGGTGATGTGATTATTTATGCTACTTTGGTTTTGCCTAATGGGTCAACTAACTTTAACCAAGTTTGGCAAGTGGGTCCGGTTACTAATGGTGTCCCCGCTACTCATGCTTTGGACACGGCTAGCCGGAGTTCTATTGGAATGGTTGACTTTTCAACCAGCCAGACTGGTGCTGGTGGTAGCGTTGACGGCTCACGACAACGCCTGAAAAATGTAAGTCGCTGTTATTTTGGTAATCATATTCACACATATAGTCAAAAATATCCATTATATGCATATATATTTTGATAAATATACTGATGGTAAATTATTGTTGACAGACTCACGGAGTATTGTGTGCGATTAGTTGGGGAATATTAATGCCAATCGGAGTTGTAACTGCTAGATATATGATGAAAAAGAAAAAAAGACCTTGGTTTTTTGCAGATGATAAAGTAGAAAAAAAGTTTGGGTTTTACTTCCATGTTACAATACAAACAATCGCCTATGTTCTTGGAGTTGCTGGATGGGCCACTGGCCTCAAGCTTGGTGGTGCCTCGGCTGGATCCACACACAAAGTTCACAGAAATATTGGAATCACCATGTTTGTGTTTGGAACACTTCAGGTATAACCAATATTTCTTTTTTAACATTTGCTTGCAATTAACTTAACATAATGTCTGCACATCTAATGAACCATTTTTTTAGTCAATATCCCCAAATATAGTAGAATTCTGAACGATCTGTCTCGAGATTTTATCATGCTGCCTATTTTTGTACTTAGGGCAGCGTAGCTTGGGTTCTACTACGATGTAGGCTGATCACATTAATTGACTAGCGGAACAAATGAATTTTCCATATGTTTGATATTTTGTTATTTAATTTTTTGTGTATTTCGCCTAACAGATTGTTATTTGGTTGCAACTATTGTAGGTTCTTGCTCTGAAAATGAGGCCTAAAGAAACGAGCGAATTCAGAACTTGTTGGAAATTCTGTCACCGGCTTTTTGGATGTTTGGTAATCATATTGAGCTTCAACGTCTTCATAGGACTTGATATCTTGGACCCTATTAAGAAGTGGAAGTCGGCATACATCGGCACAGTTAGCACGATGGCGGCTATTACGAGTATATTAGAAATAGCGACATGGTTAATGTAGCTAATGTGTGATCTGGTCTTCCATTGTAGATGGGGGAGAAGGAAGGTATCTGTTTTCTTAGATGTCATATATGGTTGGATATATTATTGTTGCACCGTACCTTTTGGATGTTGAGAGTTATTAATTTCCTTTCGACTGGTATTTGTTTTTTGAGATTTATATATGGTTGTGTGTATACATCTTCATGTTTATATTAAGAAATTTGAGTTGTTAACGTTTTGTTTGAGTCACTCCTTATTCGATACTACTAATGAGGGACCCTTTAGTTAGTCAGTTGGTATATTTCATGGTTTTCTTAACAAACTTCCCCAGTTCCTCTGTAGTATCATCACTGCAGTGGAGTTTAACCAGAAAGTTGGGATGGATTGGTGTCTGTGCCCAGTTTTGAGATTAACAAATTAATGACATTTATGCCCATATGGCCTACCTATATATTGACCAGTTCAATATCTTTCTTAATTAGTAATCTACTAATCTACTTCCTCACTTTACACTTTTTAATTAAGATAGTTTTCGTGTTTTGATAAATGTACATAAAAGAGGTAATTGATTTTAATTTGTAAAGTTGGATCGATCCCTTAAACGGGTAGATTAGTCTCAAATGTGATTTGGGATTCTGATATCAACATTAGCCGTTTGTTATGCTCAAATTAAGTTAGCTGTAACAACTATGCGTTTTTAAGAAACGAAATATAAAGATAAATTGCGTGTTCCTTTCTCTGTTTTAAATTGCCATCTTCAATTCATTGGAACCATCCTCACTTGAATGGTATAGTACGTAGCATCAACATAGCATTCAGGGTTCTACCACATCTTCTAATTTATTGGTTTCTTGGGCACTTAAAATTGGTGAGTCGGGCATGCATGATTGGTGTTCTAGATTTATTTTCTTTAACAAACTCAAATGGGTCAGTTGAAACTTATGCTTTGTGAGTAACTGTACGTATACGAATCTAGTTTGCAACACGTACAGCTCGTTAAGCTATGATATGATGTGTCAGAGTACAGAGTTGAAAGGAGGCAATCCAACTTGGTTTCTCTTGTAGTGTTTTCTAATTTAAAAGTCCAAATTAAATTAAAGTCTTCTATAGTTATCTGGAACGAAAGGAAAAAGATAAATTAAATGAACACCTAGCTCGCGATCCTAGCATCCTCTTAGTTGGTAAGAGAGTATATTTTATTTTACACAGTTAAAGACGACACTAAAACCCATAACCCGTAAAGAACATATTGGGAGTTACTTAAATCTTTTTTGCTTGAACTATTCATAAGTTATTAATATTTACTAGGAATTACCATACCCTCTATAAATAGAGGGGTGGGGCAGCCGAAATGATATCCCATGTACCCATACGAATTGTATCTTTCTATTGATAAAGAAGATATAATTGGGCCAATACTCTCTCTTTTGGTTCTTGTTCTCTTTACGTGTTCTTCCTTCTAGTTTTCTTTGCTGGTTTATTCAATAAAGTAAAGGGTTGTCTAATGAACTTATTGGCTGGTCATAAGCAGCCATATAAGTACATGTGTTTTTGCTTTAATTCAACGTGTATACGAAGAAGGGTCCATTAATTAATAATCTTAGGGCTTAGAAGTTAAACAAGGATTATCTATGTTTGCACATGATCAGATTAATTCTCACAAGTTTTTCAGCAGGGGACACTAGTGCCAACTTATAATTAGGTTAGGTTCTTAATTAAGAACGAGCATGGTACCCGCGCAATGCGGCGACAGTAGTGGGGAAGACGGTCTGCTTTATTAGGGATTTTGGGTAGTTATGTAAAGAAAAAAAACAAAAAAGTCTAAGGGCAAATAAGGTATTTCAAAGACAGAAATATTTAATAGAGTGTGGGGGGATTTGCTTTACTAGAGAGTAAAGATAAAAGAAGTTATAAGTTGTAACAAAAGGGACATTTGAAAAAGTATATTGTTATTTTATGTCATTAACCCAGATAGAAAAGTTACACAAAAATGGGCTATGTTCAAAGAACCATATGTTGCTTGTTTTCTATCGCATTGGTTGCGAGGAACCATGCTGTCGTAGTTGATGTAAAAACTAAAGGTGCCACGGGTGATGGCAAAACTAATGACGGAATGGTAATATTTATTTACATACGTAAATTCTTGCTGAAGTGTTTTATGTTGATGTTTTCTGCTCATTAACTATTGTATGTTTGGAAGTTGACGTACATAGTTACCATTTTGCTTAAAATTTAGGCAATAGAGAACGCTTGGTACGAAGCTTGTGGAGCATCACCACCTAGCTCGATGTTGATTCCACCAGGCACTTATTTATCACACGCCATTAAGTTACGTGGTCCATGCAAGGGTCCGATTGAGATCAAGGCCACCGGAGCCACTATAAAGGCCCCACCTGAGCTTGCCGTGTTCAAAAACGATAGCTGGATTACTATTGAGAATATAAAAATGTTGACTTTGACCGGTGGTACATTCGACGGCCAAGGTCATGAAACATGGAAGAGTACCAAATGCCATGATTCCCAAATGACTTGCCAAATACCAGTCGTAAGTGTTTCTTTGAAACCTAGCTTGTCTATTTCAAATTTAAAAAAAATTGGATTGCATTTAAAAATCATTTACTTGTTAATTTCTCAAATTTTGTATCTTTACTCTATACTATGCCAATTCTAGCTAGTATCCTGCTAGTCCGGTTTTATAATATTCGTATTAATAATTTTTTCCTTAAATTCAATTTTTTTTTTAAGACAATGAGTAAAATAATGCAAAAGCGTGGTTAATTTGGATCAGTGATAGACCTCATTCTTTTTAAAGGTCGGAGGTCTTTTTTTACCATTTAAGTATATATTGAAAGTAGTCTTTCTGCCTAGGTAGATATAAGGTCTGACAACATCTTAACTTCCTATATACACTGTCGAGTTATTGAGGGCTCAAAACCCGTGAAAGACAGTAGTGCGTAGTTTTTCCTCCTTTCCTTCACTAAAATAATGCAAAACCAAACATCTTCCTTTATGTTAACTTGCAAACCTTCCTCTTTTCATTTCCAGAATCTAAGATTAAGTCACCTCAAAAATTCATTATTTAAAGACTTCACATCTGCCAATAGCAAAAACTTCCACATAGCTTTATGGGGCTGTCACAATAGCACCTTTGAAAATATCACCATTGATGCACCCAGAAGTAGTGTCAACACCGATGGTATCGCGCGGTTAAATGGGCTCAACATCACAAATTCAAAAATAAGAACCGGCGATGATTGCATTTCTTTTGGCGATGGAAGCAAAAACGTCCTTATAGAGAAAGTGACGTGCGGACCGGGACATGGTATTAGTATCGGAAGCCTAGGTAAATATCCGAATGAAGAACCTGTAGAAGGAATATATATCAAGAATTGCACCATCAATGGCACTGATAATGGAGTCAGGATAAAAAGTTGGCCAGCTTCTCACCCAGGAATCGCTAGCGATGTGCATTTTGAAGATATTATCATGGAAAATGTGGGAAATCCAATATTGATTGATCAAGAATATTGTCCTCATGATACTTGTCAGGTATAACCATAACAATTACTTCATTCGTCCCATTTTAAATCGATCTCATATTTTGATCGTAAATATCTTTGTTTGTGTTATATTGTAGTTGATGAAAATTATGTCAATGAAAAGTATACTTAAAACACAATTCATTCATATATTTTATGTGAAGTGTTGTATAATACAAACAAAGATATTTACTGTCAAAGTTGAAAACAGAAGACTCAAATTTGCTCATTTAGAATGGGACGAGAAAATTAAAATATTTTATGTCATAGTACTACTAGAAGTGTATCTGCATAATTTATAGTAGAGGTTCCCGTAAATTAAAATTTGAGGTAAATTAAATTTTTGTTTATGATCATATGACTACTACCAGAAAGGTGCACCATCAAAAGTGAAGCTATCAAATGTGAGTTTTAGGAACATAAGGGGAACGTCGAAAACTAAGGTGGCGATAAAGCTTGCTTGCAGTGCCGGAACACCCTGCGAGAACGTGGAAGTGGCCGATATCAACTTGACAGTCAAAGGAGGGGGAATGGCCGTCTCCGAGTGTTCTAATGTAAAGCCTAAAGTTGTTGGTCAAAACATCCCCCCTGCTTGTCCAGGCACAACCAGTTAGACAAATGTTTAACTTCCAATATTGCTCCATCATCAATTAATTGGAGCCTGGCCGGATGCACTAATAAGTTAGACCAACTGAAGTGGTTCGGAATTCAACCGTCCAAAAAAATTTCGGAATGTTGATGAAGTGAATATTCAGATACTACGTACGGAGGTGTATTTCTATGGATATACATTTACAGTATATACGATATTGGACTATTTCATTTGAATATCATTAGTGCTGCAAAAGAAATGGAATTAGCTAGTTTACTGATGTTAAAAAAATTCTCATCATAATGTTTTCATGAATTCATTACTGATATATATATATTTTTTATTCATATAGTTAATTTTTCATTGTGGGTAAAAGATATATCATTTTTCAAAAACTTGAACTATATGAATTTAACCGACTCATAGCCCTAAAGTTTATGTGGGTTCCACCCCTCAAGGTAGTCTGTATTTGGAATATACGTTGTATATTCGTTGAATTGTTATCTCTTACTATATTAAGTTGAAGCCAAATAATTTCTGAATTAAAAAATAAAATAAAATAGAGAGACAAGCGATCAAGTAATACATCAAAAGATGTGTCTGAATTATAAAAGTTCATACGAGAATGAAGAAAAGTATTAAAAATATGAAAATTTGTCTACATGTATCATTTACATATGAATATGAATATACCAAGTTATGTGTTTATAGCTCAGTTTGTCAATTGGTTTCTTGATCGAATTTGCCCTAAAGAAATTGAAGGTGCCGTGTGTACGTATAGTAGTGGAGCTAACTGTTTTTTTTTAATTAGATACTTTAGCTACTTGCTAGTTTATTGTATTTATAAAATTTCACAATTTTAGAATACAAAATATTAAGATATGTTAACTCTTGGATAATTTAAACACAAAGATAAACGAAACTAAGATGTTAATTTTTTTCCCGTCCTTCTGGATAAGTAGAAACTGTAATTAGCAAACCAAAGTAAATAATTTTAGTAGTTAGGCAGTTGCAGTGACATTTTTAGGTGAACATGCCTAAGCTTAAGAACCGTAAAATCGATCTTCTTGGTTCTAAAGAGTCCTAAACGAAACCAATTGGGCCTATAACTAAACTTTCATATATTTAATTTCAATTTTCATAAGAAAATAAATTAAAGTTTGGAATACACGCTTTTGTTGGCCAATTTTGCCCCAATTCAGAGGTGCAATCGTCCTACGTATTAGACCCATAACCTAGCTTCAAACTTTTTTCTTTCATCTTAAAGCAGTACGTGTCAAATACTCGTATAATATACAGACAAATCCCATTCAATTATCAATGGACCATGGTTCTAACGGCCAGTGGTGGAGCTTGAGACCAAAAGTAGGGGTCGAAAGTGACGAGATCGAGAAATAACATTTGAAAAATAATTAGGGGACTGAAAGTCACGGACCTCAAAAATAAATTTTCAAAAAAAATTACATTACATATTAAACTATACTATTGACCGAAAAATAGGCCATTTAAAAGCTTAATAGGAAATGGAATACTACTTCTATAAACTTAGGCATATCTCAACTTCGATAAATTCATCTGTGACATGCTCAATAAAATATCTAAATATATTGGAACTTCAATGATAATGGACAACATAAATTTCACCTCAAAAGCAATATGTTACCTCTTTCTTATGGCATTGTTTGCAAGGAACCAAGCTGTTGTTGTGGATGTAAAAGCAAAAGGAGCCAAGGGCGATGGCATAACTGATGATGGCCCGGTACGTACTAATTCTTTTAACAGCGAGTTGTATTAAAAACCTTTCGGCAAAACACTGAAAATAACATTTGTATTTTATATATACTTACATATATTGCCTATTGATGATATATAGTGCTAATTTGTATTTGGTACGTAGGCAATAATGAACGCTTGGAAAGAGGCATGTGCCGCACCACCGCCTAGCTCACTAGTGATTCCACCCGGGACTTATATGGCATTCCCCCCTATTCAATTGAGTGGTCCTTGCAAGGGTCCGATTGAGATCAAGGCCACCGGAGCAACCATAAAGGCACCACCGGAGCCTGAAAAGTTTAAAACCGATACTTGGATCATGATAACTTTTATTGATAGATTGACTATGACAGGAGGTACTTATGATGGCCAAGGCCAAGTAGCATGGAAAAATTCAAATTGCAATAGTAAACAAACAACATGTCAACCACCAGTTGTAAGTATTTCTATATATTTCACCTAAACTTGTAAAGTTTGGGTTTAGCAATTTGTCATGCCAACATATCTGTCTGATTTTTTCTACCCCTTTTTGCAGAATATCAGATTCGGCTTTTGCAAAAATTCATTAATCAAAAACTTAACGTCTATTAACAGCAAGTACTTTCACATTGCAATATTAGGCTGTGACAACACCACACTTGATCACCTTACCATCACTGCTCCAGGAAATAGTCGTAACACAGATGGAATTCATCTAGCACGGATAAAAGGGCTTAACATAACAAACTCAGTTATAAAAACGGGTGATGATTGCATTTCTTTTGGTGATGGAGCAAGCAATATCCGTGTGGATAAGGTGACTTGTGGGCCAGGGCATGGTATCAGCATCGGAAGCCTAGGAAAATTCCCAAATGAACAACCTGTACAAGGAGTCTGGGTCAAGGATTGTACCCTCATTGGCACTGATAACGGTGTCAGGATTAAAAGTTGGCCTGCCGCTGAACCTGGAATCGTTAATGATGTGCATTTCGAAGATATTATCATGGAAAAAGTTGCTAATCCCATTATTATTGATCAAAACTATTGTCCCGGGCATGCGTGCAAGGTATTTAACAATCAAGAACGCGACACTTCCTAAAATGGGCACCTAAAAAACCATTGAAAACTCGAATTTAGTTATACTTTTAATGCAGTCACTAAAATGGTTGTCACTAATCAACAATTATTTCATTTGAATTACATGATTACATACCAGAAAGGTGGTCCATCAAAAGTAAAGATATCAAATGTAAGCTATAGAAAGATCAAGGGATCATCATCAACAAAGGTTGCAGTCAAGTTTGATTGTAGCGCAGGATCGCCATGTAACAATGTGGAGTTGGCAGACATTAACTTAACACAACAAGGAGGAGCAATTGCTACCTCCCAGTGTGCTAACGTAAAACCAAAAGTCGTTGGTCAAGTTATCCCTCCGGCTTGTCCAAGTGGCCCACGTACAGCCGTATGACCAAATTAATCAATTGATGTCCTTTTGTAGCATATATGGTCCTATAAAATAAGTTGTATTGATATTATGGACTAGCAAGATATCTAGTACATATATAGTATGTGTAATTTTTTACAATTGGATATATATAGCTTATTCATTGTCTCGAATGCTGTATATTATTTATGATTCTTCAGCAATGAAAATGGACTTATTCTATGTTAGATTCTATGAATCGGTATCAACATCTCCAAAAGATAATATCGATACTAAAAATCTCCTCACTTGGAAAGCTTGGTGCGGGCTCTAAAATTCTGTTCCGGCATCACAATTAGCTTGGTTCAGATTTCTCCCCAAAATAAAAGTTTCACGGTCCATACAAATTAGACATTGTTGGCTTATGTATGTCGAGGATAACAGAATTCATTGATTTTACCCTCTCTTCTCTGTCGAAAAAATCCTCAGATGGAATAGAAATCCTTCAGAACATAAACTTATAAATCAAATACTTTTATTATATATGTCAATCTGCAATCTCCCTTATATATGCTCTGATGTATGGTATCTCAGACCTTCAGTAACTTAACTACCTTGGGTTGTAACCGTTACGATCAACTATACAAGCTACAGCCTGGTTGTAAATCTCACTTTTTATTGTCCCCTGTACTTCAAAAGTCATCACCATAGAGGTCAAGGACTCAAGATAGATCGAATCTATACCCTTTAGCGGCTAGTAATCGTACGTAGTAAAAGGATTAATGCATGGTTCCATAATGAAATTGGTTACTTCGATAATTAGGTATATTTCAACGTTGATAAATACGCAGTTACCATCTGTACGTAATTTCATCAATGGATTATATTAGAAGTAAAGCGAGCCCCAAGTAACTAATAATTAGAACTTTGATAAAAATGGACAACATAAGAGCAATATGTTGTTTCTTTCTTATGGCATTAGTTGCAAGGAACCATGCTGGTCTTGTTGATATAAAAGCTAAAGGAGCCAAGGGAGATGGCAAAACTGATGATGGTCCGGTAAGAATACTCATATAAATCAAGTATAGTACTCCTTCCGTCCCAATTTAAATGTCTAAGTTTTTTTCTGAGTATTTTTTTTCAAATTTGATCGTAAATATTTGTGTTAATATTGTTTTATATGATACTTAATAGAAATTGTATTAAAGAAAACACACCTAAAACTAAATCCATACATATCATTTACATCCAGTCTTATATAACACGAACAAATATATTTAAAATCCAAGTTAAAAGGAAATGACCAAAAAAAGTCAAACTAAGACATGTAGTACTTATTCATGCTTTTATTTCATTGTATGTTTTCTTGCTTATAATTATTCTTATACATAATATTGATTCTATAATCATGTTAGCTTGTTTTCTGTACATATTTAGGCTATAAATAACGCTTGGAAAGAAGCATGCGCAGGAGCAGCACCAAGCGGGATAGTGTTTCCACCCGGGACTTATATGGCATTTCCCCCCATTAATTTGACTGGTCCTTGCAAGGGTCCGATGGAGATCAAAGCCACGGGAGCAACCATTAAGGCACCACCAGAGCTTGAAAAATTTAAAACCGGCACTTGGATCTCAATCATGTATGTCGATAGGTTGACAATGACCGGTGGAACTTTTGACGGCCAAGGCCAAGAATCATGGAAGAATAAAAAATGTGGCGATAAACAAACATCATGCGACATACCAGCTGTAAGTATATCTTTTTTTTTTGGTAACCTTGGGTGTCCCACTTGTTTTGCGAACAGACTAACCCAAGAGCTGACTCGTTTTTGCTATAAGTATTTCCATGGAAAACTAACTTTCAGATTTTGGGTATATGATCAGAATATCAATTTCGGCTTCTGCAAACATTCTTTAATCAAAAACGTTACGTCTGTCAATAGCAAATACTTCCATATCATAGTATTACGCTGTGACAACACCACACTTGAACACATCACCATCAATGCTCCAAAAAATAGTCCCAACACAGATGGAATTCATTTGTCGCGGTTAATTGGGGTCAACATCACAAATGCAAATATAAAGACGGGTGATGATTGCATTTCTTTTAGTGAGCGAAGCGAGAACGTCCGTGTGGAAAAGGTGACTTGCGGACCAGGGCATGGCATCAGCATCGGAAGCCTAGGTAAAAACCCAAATGAACGACCTGTTCATGGAATCTGGATCAAGAATTGTACCCTCATTGGCACTGATAATGGAGTCAGGATCAAGAGTTGGGCTGCTGCTCACCCTGGAAGCGTTAATGATGTCCATTTTGAAGAGATTATTATGGAAAAAGTGGCTAATCCCATTGTTATTGATCAAAATTATTGCCCCGCTAAGTCATGCAAGGTGTGAAACAGATAATGCAAAATTTTGGAAAAGTAGTGTTTCTGTGAAACATATTTATGGGACAAAGAAGTCAACAAAGAGATTTGTGCAAGCACTTAGTCCGGTTTCCCAAACCCAGACTATGCCTCATATATGAACCAAAGTCCCATGTTCAGAAACCCAGAGTCTGGGTTTATGTCACATACGGGCCTGACCCGGACTTCAACATGCATACTCCACGTTTTAGAACATGGGACTTTGGTTGAGTCATAGTCCGGGTTTGTAAATTAACCTAGACACACTGGTTTTACAAAACCTTTTGTTGACTTTCTAGCTTTTTCTACAAAATCTATTTCACACATATCAACACACGAGTTCTCCAAATTTTTCTACATGTTATATATACATATTTAGTTGAATCTTTCTTAATTACATATATATATATATATAACTACCAGAAAGGAAGCCCTTCTAAGGTAAAGATATCGAATGTGAGCTATAAGAACATCAAGGGAACGTCAGCAACAAAGGTGGCAGTGAAGTTTGATTGCAGCGCTGAATCACCGTGTGAGAATGTGGAGTTGAGTAATATTAACTTGAAACAGAGTGGTGGAGCTGCTGCTACCTCCCAGTGTTCTAATATCAAGCCGAAAATCGTCGGCGAAATAATCCCTCCGGCTTGCGGTAGTCCAAGTGCATCACATCATACACCCGTATGATCTTAATATATAATCAACGTGCACATACAGCATAATTAAGGTGGTGAAGTTGTATAAAATAATAAGTTGTTACAAAAATTAGATTAATTATCCAAATCTCTAGTACATATATATATAGTGTATGTTTGGACATATTTCGTATTCTGTTATTCATTATCTATGATGTTATCTGTGACTTTTATAAATTAAGTTCTTTTAACGCAATAGTTCCCTAATATTTTCTTTATCTTTTCCTTTTTTCCCCATACAGTTAAACCAACTTGACTTTTGAAATATAATACTATAAAAGATTGGTAAAATATTAAATAAAGGTAAATTAGCAAAACCAGACGTATGTACGTGCAATGCAGCAACAATGATGGCAATGGTGATCCGGTAAGGCGGGGCGGCAATAACGGGTGGTGGTGGCAATAGGTGATAACGGAGGTGATGCCGGTGGCGGTGGTAATCGCGGGTGGTGTGATTATTAATGTAACAGTAATTGAAGTAAAAGATGATTGTGTAGTTATTTTATGGATTGAGAGATTTATGTTGTAAATTATTTCATTAATTTATATTAGGTGGAGATGAAAAGTAGAAATGGTTTTTATTTTTTACACTTATATGTTTACTTAAAATATAACGGACATAGAGTAAGAAATAAAAGTAAATATACAATATATCTTCGATACAAATGCTTAATCTGAGTCTACACGACAGAAAGGTACATAGTTGCTTTACCGATAGCGAGAGGATTAAGAAAAGATCTACTAAGACTCTGGTTGGTTTTACAACATTACAACCTATGCATGTGCAAAAGTATAAATTACAAGAAATATTTCTTAGAAATTTAGACCAACTATAGCACTACTAGAAAATCTGATATTTTCGACCTAGTTAGCGATGTCTTACCGACGGATTTCAGACAACAAGTCAATTAAATTTATTCAAAAGTATTTATGACGGATTAGAGGCAGATTACCAACAGATCTACAAACCGTCGGAAATTCGTCCCTAAATATATAATTTTTTGACGGATTTATGACGGAAAAAATTAACAATCGGAAAAAAAAATCCAAATATATTAATATAATATATTCGTCCCAAATCAGTCGCTAACTTTAAATGTTTTTGACGGATTTACGAAGGACTTCAATATGATCGTCCTTAATCCGTCGTTATTAGGGACGGAACAAATTTTATTTTTTTTCGACGGATTTACGGCGGTCTTAAAATATTGGCCGTCCCTAATCCGTCGGTATTATGGACGAATTTGGGACGGACCAGATGTATTTTTTTTCGAGTATACGAGCATCGATATGCATATGCAAGTAATGATATATTGTCTTCATAAATGTTGTCTTTTATAGGAGGGGTGAAGGACAACACTTTTCGAGATAAGGATGTTGACGTGTAGAAGATTGTCAATCTTGTATTGGTGAAAAAGTACTCTGCAATTGATGTAACTAAAACACCTGACACATAATTTTTCTCAAAGCGTGTAATAGGTCACATGACCTTCATGTGACCTTTTGGTATATTTTTTTCTTCCCTGATTACTCATGATTTATTATATGTGTGATGAGTCATCAAACTTATCTTAACTTATCCTTACTGATGGATTGTTGAGGCTTCCTTCTACTAAGTGCTGATGACTCACGCCTAACAACAAGTCATCCAACGAATATATTTCTCAAAACATGTGTATGATGGTTGCTGTTAATAAATAAATGAGATCATGTTTTCTTAAGAAAAAAAAAACAACAGTTATTGTGAGACAAACAAATATAGTAAAAAAAAATACTCGGTAATAAAAATGAAGCGAGTGTAGTTTGCATTATTTGGTTTTAGGAATTTGCATGTATATATATGGCCTTACAAGCTATGCTCATCATGTGGTAAAATGTTGTATATACTTTTTAAATATAAATTTTAATTATTACATTTAACAAAATCCTAAATTTTATTTGTAAAACTTGAAATTCACAACAGGGGAATAGTTGGGTCGCTTGTGAATGAGAAGATAGTTGGTTGAACAAACTGAATCGTATGCCATAAGGAAGCTTGGGTTTTTATAATTGGTCTGATTCATTTTTAGTCCATAAAAAATATTAAAAAATTAGTATATGAGAGGTTTATATCTAAACTTAAATATATGACTGTCACACGTTCACTGTTTAATGTACCTAAAGTTTAGGTATATGGCCGCTCACATCTTATCAACATGAAACAAGATAAACCTTTAGAAAGCTTGCAACGCTTGTCAAAAATTACTCAAAGTTTATTCTTTTTTAAACTTTGATCGTATTTTTTTGTATTATATAGTACTTCATGAAAAAAAATCATATGAATTAAAAATACATATAACTTAAATATCAAAATGTTAAATATTACAAACAAAAATATTTATAAAAATATTTACCGATAAAAAAAATAACTTAAAAGTCAAACTTGATTTAAAATGGAAAGGACACGGTAACATTTTGTCTGGCAATTGAAACGACTTTTTGGTAAAAACCTACCTTAGCAGGATTTTTAGAATACTATTTTGCGGCTCAAACTAAACACTCCTAAAATGATTAGCTACAAGATTAATTTTATACGTATGTTGAGATGAAAGTCTTATTATATTTTGTTGGTAAGTGAATAACACTTGTTTATTGCATTCGCGTAATTTAGTCTACCAGTAGTTATTACTCCCTCCTGCTTTGAATTTTCAAAGTCTTTTATTTTATAACTTTGACCAAATACATTTAAAACTCAATTAATTCATACAACTTTTATCAAGTTTTATATAAAACAAAAAAATATATTTAAGGTCAAAGTTGCACAAAAAAGACATTAAAAATTCAAAATTGAACACTTTGAAAATTCATACAACTTTCATCAAGTATTATATAACACAAAAAAGACTTTAAATCGTTCGGCACTGTTGATGCAACTTACAAACACACCAACTGCCTAGCTAGATAACATGAAACAGTTGAAAGCAAAACACAACTGAAAGTGAAAACTTAGAGAGGAAATTGGCAGCAACTAACTATGGCTTGATTGATGGCATATAAATTGTATTAAACAATGCAAATATGGATCAGACCGAATTAAACAGATACGGTTTGCAACAAATTTATAGTAATTGAAATTGATCGGAAAAGATGACCATCACTGGAAGTCAACTATGGCTTAATGTCTATTCTGTATATTCATCGTGATATCGTGTGTGGCTCTAACCGGTTACAGGTAGACAGTAACCCAGTAACCACATAATTTGGACAAAATAGTAATTTACATACTCACAATGAACTGATGGTTACACACTATATATATTTGATTGGTTATATATATTGAAACACTTATCACTTAATTATATAGCATAAATAGATAGTTTATATTAAAAATTGCTTAACAGACTTTGTTCTGGATGCCTATTTTCTTTTAACTTCATAAATGGCAAAATGCTAGAATAAATGAAAACAAAATGTCACTAAAGGAAAGATTACAAATTCACAAATCCAGCTAGCCCAGATAAAGTCACCACTTGATTAATTTGTTTTGTGCTTTTGTTCTTGGTTGTTGGGGCATGATCAAACAATCGGCCCACTGCAAGAGACTGAAGATCAAACAAGTAACATCATGAGAGATACCTTCCACAGTCCACCAATATCTATTAATATGACCAGACCTACTTAGCAATACTGCAGTCAAGAAAGAGGTGCTCCGAGGTTACAATGGCATCATTGCACAACGACATCTTGACGAGGTTTTGTCTGGTGGGTAGGCAATCAAAAGATATCCTCTACGCATTGACGTTGTGCTTTATGACTGCCAATTGGTTCAATTTTATTATGCAATAAGCTATAAGCTAAGTCTAAACGGGTGGATTGATCACTCAGGCCCGATATAAGAGAGTTCCCAATGTGACGTACATCACTTTTCATCAGTTTTGTCACATCAGTTCCATCTTACCACTTCACTTTTAAAAAGTATATATTGAAATAATCTTGGAACAAAAAGTACACTTGGCACAATTTGAACAAAAAAAAGTTCACCCAAGAGATGAAAGCTACAATATGAGTTATGAAAAGCTTGCCTAAAAATGTTTGGTAACCAATGAAAGAAATATAAAGTTCCCACTAAAACTTCTTATCTCTCATAAATACCCTTCCTTACCATCAGTAACTTCATGATTGGAAACCCCAAATATAAGGCTCAGAAGGAAGTAAAAACTTCATTAAAAATGGGTAAAAAAAGCTACATTCAAAGAGCAATATGTAGCTTGTTTCTTATGGCATCAATTACAATGAACCATTCTGCTGTCATTGATATAAAAGCTAAAGGTGCAAAGGCTGATGGTAAAACTGATGATGGCCCGGTAATAGTGATGTTACAAATCATTAGTTACACATATATGTTTTATTGTGACACTATATCGAATGTGGACGTTATACTTTGTTTTGCTTATTTATAGTTCCAATTGAATTGAAATTAGGTGTTAATGGCCGCTTGGAAAGAAGCATGTAATGGGCCACCACCAAGCTCGCTGGTTATTCCAGCCGGGACATATCTAGTACTTCCTCCAATTATGTTAGCTGGTCCTTGCAAGGGTCCGATTGAGATCAAGGCTACCGGAGCCACTATAAAGGCTCCTCCCGAACTTGCAAAGTTCAAAGAAAATAGGTGGATCACGATCAGGGACGTTGATAAATTAACATGGACTGGTGGTAACCTTGACGGTCAAGGGCAAGCTGTATGGAAAGGTAACCAATGCGCTAAGACTGCATCATGCGCTCTGCCACCCGTAAGTGTTTCTGTTTGTTGATTTTGATTTTTAAAGTTAATAGCATTTAACCTTAATTTATCATTGCCTTTTGCAGAATATTGGGTTTACCAGAATCAATAATTCATTAGTAAAAGATTTAACATCTACAAATAGCAAATTTTTTCACATTAATATATTGGGTTGTGACAACACCAATTTTGACCACATTACTGTTAATGCACCCGGAGACAGTGTTAACACAGATGGAATTCATATCGGGCGGTTAAACAACCTCAACATCACAAACTCAGTTATAAAAACTGGTGATGATTGTATTTCCTTTGGAGACGGTAGCAAGAACGTCCGTGTAGAAAAGGTGACATGTGGACCAGGACATGGCATCAGTATTGGAAGCTTGGGTAGGTATAAAGATGAATTACCTGTACAAGGAATTTGGGTCAAGAATTGTACCATCATTGGAACCCAAAATGGAGTTAGGATCAAAAGTTGGCCTAATGGTACTCCTGGAACCGCGAGTGATATGCATTTTGAAGACATCATCATGGACAAAGTGATGAATCCTGTTATAATCGATCATCAATATTGCCCCAGTGGACACTGTGACGTACGTTCTGTTCTGATTCCGGCCTACACTATGATACGAACACAATCTTGGTTTATAATTAACCATAGCTATGACTATATTCTATATAGATAGTGTTGGTCACACAAGTAGAAATCAAATTTTTGGTAAAGTTAATTATATAATCCAAGTTTACATATATCTCCTAACAGAAAGGTCCAACAAAAGTGAAGATGTCCAACATAAGCTTTAGGAAGATCAAGGGAACATCGGCAACAAAAGTAGCAGTGAAGCTTATTTGCAGCCAAGGATTTTGTGACAACGTGGAGGTCGGAGATATCAACTTGGTATTTCAAGGAGCCGGAGGAGGAGCCACCTCCGAATGTACAAACGTTAAACCCAAAGTCGTCGGCCAAGTTGTCCCTCCAGTTTGTACAAGTGCGCCCAAATCTAAAATATGACTAGTATGATCTTCAGCACTCATATATTATTGTCCAGGCACGAAAATGCGACAACATGAGTGGTAACAAAAAATTCAACTGATCGAATGTTTAGTGGTTTTGGTCGGAATCGTTCAAACTATCCGGGCTTGAATATATATACATGCACATATATACGTACTTATACGCCGGTGGAAATATTAGATAATTTATATTTGTGAATTGTGATGTCAAACTATATATAATTTATTTGTGTTTTATGTGATTACTCATCAGGATTGATGGTATTATTTCTTCGAATTTTAGAACTTTACGCATATTGTTTGTGGCATAATTAAAGAATTTCTAACACAAAAGTCGTGGTTTTTTTTTTTTTAACATTAACACAAAAGTTGTTATTATTACGCTTTGACCATAGGACTATCCTACATCTATCTACCCATAAACTAAAACATGTTTCACATATTCTTGAAACGACACGTGACGTAATCCTTAATTGACACGTGTTCTTTTAATTTATTTATTTTGTTAAATTAGTTTTATACCTGATTTGACTAATCGTTATCTCATTAATAATTGTCTCTTTATGTAACAACCGTCGTTTTAAAACCTGGATTTCAAAAAAAAACTTTTGTCAAACAGCGTTTAATACGTAGCGGAAAAGGATCACTTTAAAACTTCCTCATCCGTAACCGGATGGTACCTTACTACCTTTATAAAATGGTGTTACTAACGTGCATCATCAAAACAATATAAATGAAATCCAAGTCTTGAAACAAACATAAATGTCATTCATTATTACATGTAACATAAACGTAAATATGTAGCCGCAACATCTAGCTCAAACCTGCTTATCCTGAAGGATACAACATTTTCATAAAAGCAAGTGTTAGCTAATAAAATTAGCTAAGTAAGATACACACATTTTGATAAAACGTTCTTCATTTTACTTTCATAAAACATAATCACACGTATCATCGACAACAATCATAGATCAACCCACACTTCCCTTTTCCCACATTGCATCACATTTCATTTCATATCAACATATACATCATATCATCATATACTCACATCTTAATCAATATCTTATATCATATCAACATAGACTTACCACTTAAACGTAACTTCATATCATATCTTGGCATATCACACATAAACTTGTCACACGTATTCATATTAGCGCATATTCTCACGTCACATTGTGATCTCATAACGTAAAGCACATATACTTCTTTCACACATATATCGATCTTATTATCAACTTAATCAGCTTAATCCACTTCATCTCACGTCTTACATACCACACTTAAACATATCACATATATATTTATAGCACATGTAGGATATATACTCCTAATTGTGCCTATCAACAATAAATCATACTTATAATCAACTTAATCAACGTAAGCAACTTAATCAACTTATCTTCTTATCAACTTTGATCAACTTTAATCAACTTATCGACTTATCAACATGTCAACTTATCGTCTTATCAACTTTAATCAACGTATCGACTTATCAATATGTCAACTTATCGTCTTATCAACTTTAATCAACGTATCGACTTATCAACTTTAAGCATTCCGTTATGCTTTTAACATTGGTGGTTAGTCACTCCACCCGGAAATACTAGATCAACGTAACTATGCCACAAGAAATTACTCAAGCGACCACTTTTTAGTATCCCGTCTTGATGGTTAGTCACTCCACCTGGAAATACTAGATCAACATAACTATGCTGCAAGGAGCCACTCAAGCGACCACGTACGCACTAGCTTTTCAACTAGCACGGGTTAAGCTTAACACAAATTATGCTCGAGACTTCTTATCTTTATTAGCTTAGGCTACACTTTCACCTAAACCAATCACTTATCAACATCTTTACTTTATTTTAGCTTAGGCTACACTTTCACCTAAACTAATCACATATCAACATCTTTACTTTACTTTAACTTTAGGTATATTCATTACCTAATGAGTTTCACACCTACTTCAACGTGTACCCACATTAACATGCACATCTCATAACATTTCTTCGTGTATCTAGTGAACTAGACAATTCATACTTAAGTGCACATATAAGCCATCATATATCAACATTTAGGCATATCAACGACTTTATCAACATCACATCACATATCATAAACATATCATGGCGTCGTAATTATAAGCATCATATTTTATATGCACATACTTACTTTTACTTTAAACGTCAACATATCAACTTAAATCATTTCAACAACACATATCATAAACACTTCATGGAAACATCATTGTAATCATCACATTACACATGCATATAATTACTTCAACTTTAAACGTCATCACAACATAATTAACTACTTAACATGCATATGTTCCCATATAACCTACCGCATGACCCTGATAACCCAACACACATAAGATAATCCGATTAAGAGGTTAATTAAAGAAAACTACTTTTGTTGTGCCTCCAGCGTGAGAAAAGTCATGTATCTTACCTTACACGGGCTCACAACAACTTAAAGTAAGCTTACGGTGCTTGATACGTACTCCCAAAAACCTAGACCGAATGATTAACGATCTAAGCATTAAACAATGATTTTCAACATAAATAGACTAGGTGTGCCGCATCCCTAACCATGGTGCACCGCACCAACTAAAAGAAAGTTAGGAGGAACATAAATGCACCCTACAACGCACCCTCTATCGCACCCCTTCTCGGTATCAATGAGTGTGCCGCACCTATGGAGAGGTGTGTCGCACCTACTGATGACACACTACCAAACCTCCCCTCACAACACTAGGTGCGTTGCACCCTCTTTAGAGGTGCGTCGCACCTACTAGACGAACCAGCACTCTTGTTTCACTTCTCCTTAATCTCCTTCCAAACGGATCCCAAACATCCACCACGACTTCTACCCATTAAATTAACATTAATTAGGTCACAAATAAGCCTTTGAAAACATCAATTAATCCTTGAATCAATTACATAAATGAATCCCTCTTTTTGATCATCAAAACGACTCGAAACTGCAACGTTTGATTCAAAAACACAATTGAACACACATGGATCTAATTAAACACCTAGGATTCACTTATTTACATACAAACAACATTATTCAACATTAAATTTTGCATCTTGCCATAGTTAATCAACTCTATTAATGATTTTTACTCACGAAAACGTCGTTTTTAACCGAAAACATCAACTTCCAACAACCCCAGCCCTCATGGTCGAATCTACAGGGACAAAACCTACTTTAAAACTTAATCAAAAATCAATTGATGATATAATACCTGTAGGGTTGATCAACGGATCAAAAACCAAGCAAAAACCCTTCCGAAATCCCCCGAAATCGACTATTATTGAAGAATTGACCTAGGGTTTGTGTGCAAGACTTTTCTAGGGTTTTGGATCTGATTTTTCTGCATTATGGTCGTGCATCATGGCCTTTATATACTGAAGCAACTTTCCCAACTTCACATCTAGGCCCTCGCACTTCGTTATAACTTGTTTCGGCCCTAAACGGCTCTTTTAACGCCTACGGGAACACTTATCGACCCCTATATCTTATCGGGAACAATAATTGACTTTATTAATCATTATCAACTTTGATTTCATTCCTTTAAATCACTTTAACACATATCTCACGTAAATCATTTAACTCACATAAGCACATACAAAACACATAGTGACTAACGGTCGCTAACGACAAGTTAACAGTCAACGTCAAAAAGTTTTGGGATGTTACACTTTAATTGACACGTGTCCTTTTACAAAAGACATTATAACCTGATTTGACTAATCGTTATCTCATTAATATTTGTCTCTTTTTTTCTGAATTTTTCAACTCCTATTACTTATATTAATTATAATAAGCTATAAACATGAAGACTTCAAACATTTGAGTTTACGATCCGAAATCACAACGCTATTTGTCATCATCTACTATGCTTACAAGTTTCGATTTTGACGTGGTTCTAAAAATTTAAGGTAATTCCAAAACTCTAACTAAACATATATTATATTTATCATTACTATTTATTATAATTTAGCTTCGATCATCGATTAATTTAACCACAATTTATTTCATATTCACGAATGATGTATGAAGCATATTCGAACTTTTTCATGATAAAATTTATATAGCTACCGTATATCGTAGAGGTATTAGGACTAGTAAAAAGTATAAATCTAAAAAACTTGATCGGCACATCAAGGTGACCTAGTAAGAGTCAAACGTCATACCGTATTAATAAACTTAAGATACCAGGTTTTGATTTTTATGAATAAAGTTAAAAAGTGATAATAAATTTATCTTACCTCGCAAAAAATATCTTATCTCTATTGCATAAAGGAAAATGATTAATCCTCTTAAAGATTAGCTTAAAACTCCTCCTAAAACTTTAAGAATGTGACATGTGTAAAGATCTACCGCTCACTGACTACCACACACTTACGGGCAGTGTACCCGTTTGTATGTAATATAGTTAATTGGTAAGACCAAGATCGAACACAAGGACCGGAAATTGTACTAAAGGTTGTTAAAATGTAAATCAAGAGAAAGTTTGGTTTGTGACCGAGTTGTCACTTTGCGTTTTGAAAAGTTAGTTTGCCGAAATTAAAGCAAGTTAGTAATTCCGAAGAATTAATCGAAAATGGTTTTAGTGTAAACAATAATTAAAAAGCCATCTATGTCGAATCCGCTACACAAGAAGTCTAGGTTGCATATGGTTTAAGCTCAAAATTCATACATGTTGGTGATAATAATCGTGATAAGACAACAACACAAACGGGTGCACTACGTTTGTAAAATCGACTAAATCACCTAATCAACTCAATTCCTTGCAACAAAAGGTACCACCAACTCTATTACAATTCCTTAAACTAAATAGTTTGTTTGATTATTTAAATAACAAATTTATCGTTGTGAAAGAAATGTGGTACCACCAACCGTTAAATCTAGTTAACAAAGTAGTTTCTATTAGACTTGTATTCTTTATTATCATACCATGACCTAGCAATAGTTATTCATAGACAAACAACTAAAATAATACTTGTATTCAACTAGTACCACTAACGAAGAACACAAATATCACCAAAAACACAAGTTTAAGTAGAAGAAATCACTTCATTAAGATCTTGACAAAATGTTAAGTAAAAACAGCTTGAATCCAAAATATTATGCAACCATGACTAATTGTTTCGCTTCATCTCCATGGATGTATAAAGATTTAGTTACTCATAGTAAAAAGAGCTAAAGATTCAAATAAAAAGGAGGACATAATGTACCAAATATAGAGAACAATTCCAAATCAAGGTTACAATTGAGCTACAATGAGTAACAAGAGCCAAAATTAGTCTTCAAGTATGTTGGAGTGATGAAAAACCCTTGAAAACCCTTCAAAAAAATGGCTGGAAACAAAGTATGTGTGCTCAAGTGTCCAAGATTAGGGTTATGGTTGAATGAAAGCAGGTATTTATACCCCAGGAGAGAGAAAATCTGTCAGACTCGCTCAGAATTGCGCTGCGAGTCCCCCTGGTCGCGCCGCGAGAATTACCAAAACTAGCGCCTTTTCTTACAGAACTTTTTATCGCGTCGTGAGCCACCAGACTCGCGCCACGAGTTGAATTTTGTGCAGTATCGCACTGCGAGTGGTGTTGGTCGCGCCGTGAGATTCTTTAGTACTTGCTTTTCCAGCTTCGCTCTTCATCACGCTTCATCCGTTTAGTGCATAAGGACCAATTTTAAGCTATTTTCTACCATTTATGAGCAATGTACCTGTTGTAGCCCTGAAACTACTAGCAAACAACATAAGGCACCACAAAATAAGTATAAATGGCTATAAAACGGGTACAAAACGTCCAATAAAGATGTGTGAAATATGTATAATTTGAGACACAGTTGAAAAAACCATACCCAATTAACCCAACCCAACCCGAATGGATTTGGGTTATATGGGTTTGGTTATTCGGGTTTCGGGTTCGTTATTTGGTTAACCAAACCCATATAAATTTAAATGGTTTGGGTTATGGGTGAAACTTATTTTATTTGGGTTAACCCGAATAACCCATATAAATTTTTTTGTTTTGTTTATCTATATGATATTTATAGGAATATTATATAGTTGACTCACTATTTATGCTTTTATTTATAAATTACCATATATGATTCCCTGCTCGGTTATTTTTGTATTGTAAGTATTATGATAGACAAAAATCAAACATACCGTTTTGCCTTTTGTTAGTATTATACAAAAGCATTACTATATTACGAGTATAATAGTTACACTATATACATCTTGTATTACAATTGCATATAACAATAGCTTAACTAAATTTTACTTCAATAGTTTAGTTAAATAATATTTACGTTATATATTGTCAAGATTGTTTAATTAATTAAATGTTTTATATTATTTTTAATGGTTTATAATTTATATATATTACATATGTATGACTATTTATCGATTAATATAACTATGTTGTAATGCGCTAAATTAAAAATTAGATAATCAAAGTTGTTGAAACACTTTTGAATATAAACAATTTGTTAATTTACACTTTTACGAAGTATGATTTTCAATGTTTTTGAAATTAAAATTATAGTGAAGTATAATTTGCCAACTTTTTGTTTTAAGTTTAGTAAGCTTTATAGTCCACATAATTTTTTATTTGAGTTACCCAAAACCCGACCCAAACAACCCAAACCCGGATAACCCAAACTCAAATAACCCAAAACTTATTCAGTTTAGGTTACGGGTTAACTTATTATTCATTAAAACCCGAATAACCCGAACCAAATAACCCGAAACTCAAATAACCCGACCGATCAACCCCTACCTACTTGGGTCATACAATATTTGTCCAAATGCAACCGAAAGCAATGGGCCGGGGCTGTTTAAATTTTAAAATTTAAATAAGAGTTGATATGATAATGGTATCTAGTAATGGAGTAGGAGGGATTCCTAAAAATATTAGTGGAGGACCCAATCACATCTACTGAAAACAAATCTTATGGTCTGAGTATATCCAAAATTATTGATCAATCCTAATCTTAAATAGTGTTATTAGTTCATGGTAATCGCTATTTGTCTTGTATGGCTCCCCTTCTTACAACAATACAACTTATTAGCCCTGGTCCTTTGACTTTTTGACTTGTGTTGGTGTTGACATTATCCTCTAGTCTAACCCACTTTCATCACCAACATTATCTCCTTGTACGTCTAGATTAATAGTATACAGATAAAGCCATAAAGGTTATCATGAAATCAATCAAGAATCACATATTTTTCATATAAAAACGCACAAAAAAAGACTTGTTTGACTTCGAAAGTGAAATTCGCCATGTCATCAGTCATCACCAATCGATTGTATGCAATTCTTAAACACATGGCTATTTCCTATTTGTATTTGAGGTGTATGTATTGGACTAAAGTCGCAACAAAGATAATCAAATTCACAGGTTCGCTTTAACGCGACAGTATCGACAGAAAGCTAAGATAGGTTAATTACATACATGTGAAGACAAAAGTACAAAACCACATAAAGGTTGGGAATATTTCCATTTCACCTTTAAGTGCATACTAAGAATTGATTCTTTAAGGTAATTATTGGCCACTAAGCTAAAAACTATATATAAACAGAAAGAAGGCACAGCCAAAACATACAATACCATTTATATCTAATACTACTTTTGTTTAATAATCTAATCTAATGGACATAGCATCATATAATAATTTTATGCGCGTTTTAAAAGTGAAATCATGTAATAAACACGCTTATAGGCGGCAGGTTTATCTTTGAACAATGCCTAGCTACAAATTAAATATAAAATAAATAAGAAAAAGACTGAAGTGAGAGTCTTCTAAATGGCACTTGCAAAACATTTCTATGACAATCACAAGCACTAATATAAGGCCATCATGACATGCCACTAGCTATATAGGCCATATACAAAGTTCCTTCCTTATATATGCCATTTTTCTTCACTTCATTCTTACACTACTACATTCTAATCCATATATATATTAGTAGCTTATACTTTATTTTCCTTAATTAGATAAAAGGGAAATATATAATTAACTAATCAAGCATGAAGTGATGAATTGAGTATTGGTGGTCTAAAGATGAGGAGCATGAAGAAGAGTCCTAAAGTGGCCGATGAAAGCAAGTTGGAAGAAGAAAATGGAGTTGAATTTCCAACTATGGGTCAACATACAAGACCGGGGTTCTCGAGTGGTCTTTCTCTTATTTACCGCGTAATAAGAGCTCCCCTCTCATCACTTGTATCATGCATATCATTCGATCGCCGTATTAGTGGTGCTACTGATAGAGTTTGGGTATCTGGAGAGCCTTCACGGATGTCCGAGGCTAATCATCTTATGGTCATTGATAGTATGCGCTATGCTATTTTGATGTAATTATAGAGAGCTAGCTGTGTAATAGCACTAGTGATCGTCTAGACACAAGGGGTTATTTCGATCTTCATGTGATTGCCTCTAATTATTGCTATTTTTTTTTTAATTAAATCTATCTCATCATGTAATAGACAGAAATTCGGATATGAATTGCCTTCGCTATACATTACATTTTATTGTTATCCAATTAACAACAATGAGATCATTCATCAACCTCTAGGTTCTGATCATTCTTTTTCTTGTTAGTACACAAGGTAACATGATTAATTATATTTGATGGATTTTTTTTTATAGTTTATAAAAAAAAATGCAATATATTATTTAATTATTTGGAATGACAAGTAAGTAACACCCAATGTTATTTTTCATGGGTTTTGGGTTTTTAATATATATCTCTATGGGGAGGTAACCTAGAAGGGAGGGGCAGAGGGTGTTAGAGGTGGGCAAAAAAACCGGTTCCAAAAAACCGAGAACCGTAAAAAAACGGTTCCTCAAGAACCGATCGGTTTGTAACCGGTTCCACTTTTGGATCCAAAAATCGGTTCCGAAACCAGTTCTTGGTCAAAAAAACCGGAAAAAAATGGTCAAATGTTGACCATGAACCGGTTCCGGTTCTTGAAGAATCGGTTCCCGTCAACAAATTATCAGATGTCCCTTTCATTATTACAACCTTCTTTTTTTATGTCAAAGACCAGAATCTTATTTGAAAGGTGTTCTTAATGCTAGTTTTGTTCAAGATAGTATGTCTGCTTTCACTAAGACCTGGTTGCAAGGCAGTTCTATCAAATCTAAAATGGGATTTTTAGGGTAGTTTTCTCTTCTCTGGTTGCTGGGAGTTCGGGTAAAGGAAGAGTACAATGGAAGGAGCCTAGGAAGATGTTCAACAACCATCTCCTTTCCGTGCAGAATGTAGTGTAGAAAAGCAAAGAATCTTTCCTGCTTCAGAGCTATTCAGAGCTAATAGGATAGGTATTCTATTTGAAATAAGGGGGCTACCCTAAGGTAGGATAGTGTGTCAGTAAACACGCAATGGTTATTGACTGGAACCGGTTACTTCAAGAACTAGATTTTGGCCACGACTAGAGGGTGCTGCCTCCTCCAATAGGCCCATTTGCTTAATATGTCTACAGCCCATGAACACTAATTGAATGTGTAGCCACCTCTAATAAGCCCACCAAGAATTTTCAGGCTAAACTTTTGAGTAATCAACATCATATCTCTCAACGAATTAGGGGATGGTCTTGACAGAAATTGACACACCGATCGAGCTCTGCTATATTTCTTTATAGACTGATTCAAATCACATATTTGTCTCTTGTCCAACTATTATCTTCATTTGGTCCGGGGTCACCAATTGGAGGTCTATCGGTGTTCCTGCTAGTGATATATTGGGTTGATCATATAAATCTGTCCTCAATTCTCTCGGTATGTTTCAAAGTTGTGATCAACAATTTCGATAATTTAGAATAATAGAAATAAAGCTATCTTCAACAACCTCATATCAAAACCAAAAAATTCTTTGATAAATGTGTTGTCTTTTCGTTTAGATGGATTACTGTTAGAAGCATGAATTGCCGTCCATCAATTCGCGTCCTGCCCTGAGTATATATTTAGGGTGGTCATATGTTTTTTTTTTTTTTTTTTGCGGTATATTATTCTAATTCTTTTCCTACGGTGGTCATAGGTGTTTAATCTCCACTAGTGATAGGCATAAAAGAGTGAGCTTCCCCTCTAGGTCTTATTAGAGGTGGAAGTCGATCTGGAAGAGAACAATTTTAGTTATATATAATTAGCTCAAAAAATCTATACTAAGTACCCATAACTAGACAATTCTACACTGCCCTCTCGAACTAAATTTGCCTCCGTTTCAGTACGTAGTATTATTATTTTTTTTCTTTTCTAGTTTACTACTTTATTGTACATAAGGTACAAATATTAGGACATTCATAGATAAAGAGATATATATACTCTAAAGTTGGATCAACTTTAGATGTAAAGTTGAATAATCCTCACCTTTGAATTAAAGTTAAAAATCAAAATCTAAACTTGATCTTTAAATCATAATTTTAAATCAATAATAATTAAAATTGTTCTAAATTTATCTTTAAAGTTACAACTTTAAAAGTGTCTATCCGACATTCACGTAAACGACAATGATTCAATGAAAATTTCAGAAAACAATAAGTTGGACCATCCCATTCTTGTGAACCGTGTCAGAAGAAACCAGTAGTGTCTTCGTTTTGTCCATATTCCCATAACCACATTTGTTGTTGAATTGAAATGATATTCGAATAGAGTTTTTGACATAAATAGTCCATGGTTTACTCAAATAGTCACGTTTTGTTTCCATGCTTCAATAACTTCATGAACCATCCTTTATAGGAGGATAAGGTTCATGATCGTGCTTTTACTTGTTGACCGTCAACCTATGTAATTTGGTAGTATGTTTGGAGTCTTAGAGATTAGATTTGAATGTGATTCTATGGGTTTGGACTACGAAGTCTGCATATTGTGGTGGGTTGGGCCTAACTACACCATCTTTATTTCTATTTTTTTTTTTAAAACATTAATATGTATTTCGCAGTTTCATAAAAAGAAAAGTTTCATACAAAGTATTATCAACAATTTAAGTTAATTACTAACCTGACGTATCTATTGTATATTGTAATTTTTCAAACTAAATTAAAAAGGAATCTGAATGTGCTGATATGAATCACAAATGGAAGATCAAATAAATATTAAAACAAACTTTCTCTATAAAGAATTATTGCAAAAATGAAATAAAATATATGTTGTCTTATAATTATATTATTTTATTTTATCTTATTTATATTCTTTACATTTAAGTTAACGGTTTACTTTTTCTTGTATATGTTTAAATTTGAATTTATAATTCATTTAGGTTTTCAGTTAGTCTCGTATAAAGTACTAATTTAATCTAATTTAATATGCATTAGAAGTTAACAATATTTGTAAAAACAAAATAATTTATTAATTAAAGTATTTACCCTGACATATTGTGAGAAAAAACCTCTTTGTCACTAGAGCATTTTAGAGATAGTTAACAATGTTATATGTTATTACAAACTAATAAAAAATATATATCATGCTGCAAACGATAGAAACTCTCTTTTAAAGTTCATATATGTGATAAATTTTTAATATTTATAAAGGAAAATAATAATAACAGCGTAAGGATTGTTATTAACAGGTTATTACATGCATAAAGTAGTACTTTATATATCAATAATCACCTATTAAATTTTTAAAAGACAAAATATAAATTTTAATGTATCAAATTAATTAATAAGGCTGTCATTAACAAACCTTTATTTATAATACTTCAATTTAGTTCTCTAGAGCTCTAGTCTTTTACACAATCCTAGATATATTTTTGTCTTTCATGCCTTATCTCTATATCTATCTAGAAGATTTACTTTCTCCTCAAAATCCTCCATAAATTATTTTATATTAAGTAGATTAAACCCCACTTCCGCCCTTTATCTTGATTTTTCCGCTCTTTTACAGAATTCCTTGTATCTTCTTCTTGCCGTTACAGAGCCGTTATTTCAAGAATTTTCACTTTCTTTAAAAAAGCAACTAACTTTTTTTTTTCCCTTTCTAATTGGGTGTTATTCAACAAATACTAATTATTTTCTATTTATGCGTTCCAACTGACATTTTTTTCGTCACTTACAAGATGGTGGGTTACAACATTCTTGGTGCAAACTGTTAGCCTCATATCTTATCTTGACACCCATTTTGCTCAATTGCTCAAATAATAATAATAAAAAAAAAAATTCTAAATAATCGACGGAGAAACCCATTAATTGTTGAATTCATGTCTTTATCCATTGAAGCTGTTTCTAGCTCAACTAGTATGTCTCATGAAGAAAATATTAATTTAGATAAAAGTGAAGTAATTAAAGAAAATGGTGGAGAAAAAGAAAGTGTAAAAAGAAGTGGGAGTGAATCTTCACTTTATGAAACTGATCAAGATGAAGATGTAGAGGATCAAAAAATAGAATTGGGTCCTCAATGCACCCTCAAGGAACAAATTGAAAAAGATAAGGTTCAAATATTTCTTATATATATTCCCTCCATTTTTGTTATTTTTTAAATTTATATAAATGAAGATTTTGTTGTTTGTAGGATGATGAGAGTCTAAGAAAGTGGAAAGAACAACTACTTGGAAATGTTGATATTAATAATGTTGGAGGTAATTAAGTTTTAACATTTTTTCGGTGTAGCGTTTTTTAGGTACTGTATAGGTTGTGAATTCTGGTCTCATGAAAGATAATCGTGACTTGATTATTTAATATTGCCAATAAAAAGGAATTGTCAAAATTTGATGTTTTTCAAAATGCTTTAATTTACAGAATCATTAGAACCAGAAGTGAAGATTCTCAGCCTTTCGATTGTGTCTCCTGGAAGACCCGACATTGTTCTCGCGATACCTGAAGATGGAAAACCGAAAGGGTTATGGTTTACATTGAAAGAAGGTTGTCCTTACCGTCTCAAGTTCTCCTTTAAAGTGGGTCAGAACATTGTTGCAGGTTTCAAGTACACCAACAAAGTATGGAAAACTGGTGTCAAAGGTAAACCATATATAATGCCTAATTAATTTAGTAACAAAGTTCATGAACAAATTAAGTTTAGGGATATGTTTTGCAACATAAATTTCTTGAAAATCAGTATTTGGTTGCGTTATAATAATGGTTTAAGTATCTGTGTGTATGTAACTCGTGACCAGTTATTATTGTATGAAAGAAAGTCTAATCGGGTTCATTGTCTGTAAGGAACCTGCTAAACTGAACGAATCAAATTGGTCGGATACTAACGTCGCACCATCTGGCATGTGATGTGTGGACCAAAGAGTGACCTCCACATCAGCATTTAGCACATTGTTTACACGATTCGTTCAGTTTAACAGGTTACTTACATACAATGAATCCGATTAAAGTTTATTTCATACGATAGTAATTGGTCACGAGTTACATACACATGTACTTTACCCTATAATAATCAGTTTTAGTGTATCCCTTAAAAGTTAGACATGCACTAGACATAATTTGATTAATTTAGGGTCAAATAATCAGTATAGAATAATTAGTATAACAAAGCCCGATTTTATAATTGTTATGTTAATGAGTGGCTATAAGTGCATGTTAAATAGATTTTGTTAAAAACATGCATCAAATACTACCTCCTAGCTACTGTATATGAGTCTAATCATTTAATATCATATAATCGTTTTTTTGTTCTTTTGGGTTCGCAGTCGATAATGTCAAACAAATGCTTGGTACTTTTAGTCCACAACAAGAAGCATACACTTATGAGATGCCCGAGGAGACAACCCCTTCTGGTTATTTTGCAAGAGGTTCTTACTCTGCTAAAACAAAGGTAAAATTGTCACTAATTTAGGAGTATCATTTTCTCCAAGTCTTAAATTTGAATTTTTGATCTAAAAATGTATATATAAATTCTTTGAAATCGACATGATATAGAACTATGTCCATGGCTAAATGGTTTGAAGTTGTGTATAGACATTAATATATGATAATTATATAAATATCTTAAATAGTTAAGCTTAGGTATGGAACACTCACATACTAATTTTTTAATCCATAAAATTCATAATGGCTTAAACATTTATTCGTTAAATAAAAATTTTTAAAAAATTAATATGTGAGATATTCAATACCTAAGTTTAAATGCCGGACAATCTTATATTTATTTTTCCCTTAATATATTAGTACTCACTATGTCACAAAATAATATTTGTCTTTTTATATTGAAGTCGATATCGTTAGTACTTGAAGTCATGCACCCACCACATGTCCATCTTAATTAATTGAAAGCACATAAGCCCATCTTGAGCTTAAATCTTACTTTTTAAAGTAAGTCATCATTTTGCTAGCCCATGAGTTTTAGGGACTAATGATGTTGTTGGTAAGCATTATCATTATTCTTGAAACGTGCCAATTTGTCAATTTTTGATTAATATGTACTTTGTATACTGAGATTAACTTTTTTTTTTTTTTTTTAAATTAACTGTTATTCGCCATACACCCCACCAATTACTAAGATCAACTATGATTGTTTTTTTTGTTGTTGTCTTCAGTTTGTTGATGATGATAACAAATGCTACTTGGAGATCAGCTATTCGTTTGATATCCGAAAAGATTGGGCAAATGTTGAGCAGGCAAAAGCTTAAAAATGATGAAATTCACAGTATAATTTTTGAAGTTGCTTGTTATAGTTTCAAAGCTTAGTGATTGAGTCTAAAGACAATTCTTAGATTTTTCTGAATTTTCCTTTTATGATTTACTCCACAATATGTTGTATTTACGCAAAACTAATGGTGGTTTTGTTATTATTACTTTTTTAACAAAAAATTCAATCCACTTCTAATTTCTAAAGTACACCGGCTAATATTAATCTACTTCATGCCAAAATTTAAACATTGCTTTTCATCCCAACAGACAAGACTACAAGAGGATCTACATAGGCTACCTCACATTGACGGATAGCGGCTTTGCCGCCGCCTTGTTATTTGTCATCACAAAAAGACAAGAGGATTACCAAATAGGCTACCTCTAAGTTTGTTGAAAGGGAAGTAATATTTGTATCACTTTATTTGATACATCTACTAGAACTATACATTAAATACTTGTATAGCGTGTTATAAAAAATATACAATATGGTCAATATATCAAATAAAATAATACGAATATCACTTGTTAAAAAGTGCATAAGTCACATATGGTTTCTACAGTCTACACTCGTAGTTTTACACTTTCTTATATTGTTGGGTTGGGCCGCACTGAATTTTGGGCATTGTTCTGGGCTTGGCAACATAGCTCTAGATAATCGGGTTGGGCCGCAATATATTTTGCTAAGTTCGGTTTTGATTATTTTTTGCTATTGGAGGCTTGCAACATGACATCATCATTCTATTTAATGGTAGTATATAATTTGGGCCTTTGGGAATAATAATAGTTAAGCTTTGTTTCCACAGAGATAATCGTTCATCGTTTGGCTTTCATTTTGATAATTAACCTAATCACGCATTTTGTGAGACAAAATAAACTCCTTACATATGGGCCTTTGTTGTCTCTCACTCTTTTTACACTCATAGTTTTACTTATATTGTTTTAGTATCTCGTAAAACATCAATCCACGTTATCACAAAAAAAAAAAAAAAAAAAAGAAAAAAAAAAGTGATACATGTTGTTGAGTGCATGCTCGATGAAAGTTGTTGTACAAAAAATTAACAAAAGATTGATCTAGATGTGATCCACTTATATTGTACTCGTATAATTGTTGAAGTCGAAGTACACTGTGATCGAGCACACCAAAATGTGCAAGACAAACATACACCGACTTAATTAATTACCGAAAATTCTTTATTGTATATTCTTTAATTTTAAATTGATGATACAATAACCACAGTTATAAAATTCTAATTCTAATATGAAGTGTTTGGATTAGCTTATTTTCACATATTGGCTCAAATTTAAAATGTCCAATTTTATGACTAATTTCATATTTTATTCCCTAGCTAATTAAAATCAAAATATAAACTCGTTGATCGATCTAGAAAAAAAAAAGAAAAAGAAAAAAAGCTTAGCTTTAAAAGATAAGTGAAACAAGATTAATACTATAAGTTCAAAGATATGCTAAACTCCTCGGAATCTTAAAATAATCAAAAAATAATACATATGGTTAACACTCAAAAGCTATGTATAAGAAGAAAATCAAAAAACATGGTAATATTGAAGGAGAATTTAAGAAAAGAGAAATACTAAAATTCACGTGTAAGAAAAAAAGTAAAAAAACACCCATCATTGACAAGCTCCTTAAATCAGCAAGGGGTTTGTGAATCTACAAATTTGCAAGGAGTTTGGGGTAAAAAAATTTTTTACTTAATATGATCTATTTGAAAGTAAGACTAATCTTATCTTTTCTTTGAAAGATTAATTTCGTTGGAAACTTCGTGTCGCAATTCGATAGCGAGAGGTCTGACATACGTTGTCTTAACCGGGTCCGTAATAGAGATTTCTCTCGAAATATAAATGCATATTTCAAATACCTGTATAATACAACTTTCTCTAAATACAATAATTCCAATCAATATATGCATCCCGAGATATCGAATTAGAGGTGTTGTAGGAGTTACAATTAAGTTAATTAATTAAGATGGTACGTAGAAGTGAAAACCTCGGGCGGAATGTCAGCCGTATAATTTTGAAAAGTGTTGGTTGATAACTAAACAAAGTACTCGTATATTACTAGCCAATTACACGCGTTCGTACGACCCATGGCCCAGCCGGCCTCTGTGCACTTTCAGCCATCTGGCTACACCGTCCAAAAGTCAAACTACACCAAATATATCTATATTATATTTTTATAGTACTACATTGTATAGAGTAGCTAAAGTATATGATTTCTTCGAAATTTTCAGAATACGTCGTTAATAACTTCAAAATGTTTTTTTTTTATTTATTACTTTTAAAGATTTTTACTTAAAATGTCTATAATATTTACTTAATATATTTATAATATTATTAATGAACTTACTTTACAACATCTAAAGTTTTAACGAAAATAATATTGTTCAAGTCACAAGTAAACTAACTAAGCGCCCAACATCGAACCACGAAAGAAAAACTCATCCACTCAATCATTCTAGCCTACTGCTGAAATATCAAATATATGGAAGTCCATAAATGATAGCATATTCTTTCTTCAACAAGACCCCGTCCCTTTCATACATCGCAAAAGAGATCAAATGTACCAGTTTTATGTGGCTATCCAAATGATCTATCAAAATTGTCATAGATTAATTGGAAAAATTGGTATTGTTTCAACATATGTATATGGTAAAGTTATTTTGAGAACCCTTTTTTTTTGCGAGAATCTTTGGGAACTTTTCAAATCAAGCACAACCGATGATTGTTCTTTACATGAAAATTGTTTTTTGACTGTTTTCTGAATAACTTATGTGTAATTTTGAAGTTTATAATTGTGTAGAGGCATGGATTATCATCCGTTATACAATTATGTGGAGATTTGGATACTTGATCACATGTGCACGAATATTGCTAGGACCACATGTATGCAAGTCGATCACATGTAATCATAGCAATATTCGTGCACATGTGATCAAGAATCCAAATCTTCACATAATTGTATAACGGATGATAATCCAGGTCTCCACACAATTATAAACTTCAAAATTACACACAAGTTATTCAGAAAACAATCAAAAAACAATTTTTATGTAAAGAATAATCATCGGTTGAACTTAGTTTGAAAAGTTCTCAAAGGTTTTCGCAAAAAAAGGGTTCTCAAAATAACTTTTCACTATATATATATATATATATATATATATATATATATATATATATATATATAATAAAGGGATCAAGTGAGAACCACATATATGGTGAGAACCGTGAGAACCATTGGAAAACCATCTCTAAGGGCTTTGCCATTAGCATTAAGGGCAAAGCCTGTACCGTAACAACCGTCACCTTCTCTTGGATCGCCGCCCATTAAATCCATACCATTCTCATATGCATCCGGTGACAGCCCTTTAGAATAGATGTAGGGCAACGCCCGTATCGTATTCATACGTTTTCTTAACACGTAACCCATATGATTTTTTACAAAAATTTTTTTTTTTTTTTTTTTGGAATGGGTTTGTGTTAAAAGAAAATAAGGAAAAAAAAATTTTTCAAAAAGTGAAAAACAAAAAAATAAAAAAACCACACAAAAATGAAGAAAGAGTGAGGGAAGTAAACAAATTTCATGCTTAACTCTTGTTTCTGGCTAGTTTTCATCTTCAATAAAATACCTTTTGAATGTTTGAAAAGAAAGCAAGTAAACTAAAAAGAACTTTAAAAACATGTAGAAACATGAATTACTGTAACACGTACCGAAAAACATTAATTAACAAAAATGATATTGGTACAAAGAAAATACATTTTATAATATATAACACCTGCATGCCACCAACCATTAATTCATATTGTTTTTTTGTTCGAAGCTAACATGTGGTGTGTTTGACGTATTATTTGTAGTTTAATGCTTTTAATTTATACGGAGTATTATCATATCATAATAATTAAAATGATGTGCATAATTCACAATGTACAACCTCTAATTTATGTTTTTATCGATTTATTTTCAAGTTTACCTCTAATATATAATTAAATAAAATTAATGTTAAAAAAAATAATAATAAATAAAATTCATATGATGTACGTAGCTTATATACAAGCATAGTATCCGTGCAATGCGACAGTGATGACAATGACAGTGATACAATGTGATCGACAGATATTGATGTAAAGACATTTGATTTAAAAAAGTAGTAGGTATTTTTTAGAAAATAATGAAATGATTGTGTAAGTTAATTCATTAATTTACAAAATAATAATTTTGTATGTTCCAAAAATATTAATTTTTTAACATGAGGGTATAATTTGTATATATAGTAGTATAAATATATAACTATAGATAGAGAATTGGAATAATTGATAAACTTGAAAAACCAGCCAAATATTTATTACATTAATTAAAAATTTCATCATAACATTAAGTTAACAATTGAAAGAAGGGTAATAATAGTAAAAAACTAAAGAAAAATAAAAAGAGGAAGATGAAACAATGCCTGGCTTTCCCATGTACGCCGGTGAAAAGAAAAACTTAAGACGCCGGCGAACTCTTCTTCGCCGGAGAAAACACATTTGCGGATCATGAAATAGCGAAGGGTAACATCAATGAGTTTATTTTCTTGCATATTTGGTGTAGAATATAAGCAAAGCTGAAGGCTTGAATTGGAGACATAGTAATTTGGAAACATAAGTGGCTCATCTTCTGACGATTAAGTTTCTTCTTTCTCTCCATTTGGAGTCAAATTACAAATGAATATGTCTATACATATATATATATATACATACACACAGAACATGTTTGTGTGTGTATGTGTGAGAGATAGGGTTCCAAGAAGATAACGAGTGTTCCATGTCAAGATGAGTATTTAAATTTAGAAAAGAGTAAATTTGATTGATTTTGGTGATTAAATACGGAGTATTCAAATATATATGTTTGAAAATTTCTAAGTCATGAGATTAACAAATTAGAAAAAATTAGGCGTGTTTGATTTACAATTTTTTTTTTTTTTTGAAAATGGAATATGTCAAAAGAATTAAATTACGAAGCAATAGAATTTAATAGAATGTTTTTTATTTTTTGAAAATTCAAGAGAAGGAACGAATAAAATTTCATCTAATAACTTTAAGGAATGAAGATTACTTCAAATAAAAGAATGTTTACATTCCAATGAAATGAAATTTCATCATCTTTTGACAACCAAAAGTATTATAACGGAATGAAATTAATATCCAATTCATTAGTCCAACTGAACATTTAATATCTCTTATTGTCTTTCAGCTAAATGTTGGTCATGGGTTCAAAACCTTTGAAAGGCATATTGGGAAGTATTTGCCAATGAGGTGGAGTATATGGGTTTTCTCTAGCATTAGCTAATTTCCTCCAGAACGGTAGTGGGACTTCCACCGCCAGTCATGCCCTCGGATTGACTGTGCTGGTGACGTGGTTGATCTCTACTGTACGATGAAGAGACATGCCGTTGAGTCCAATCACCCCTGTTGTTAAAAAAAAGAATATGTGAATTAATTAAACATGACCTTATAAGAGTTTAACTGTTTAAGGTATTAGGATTAAAAGGGGGTCCAAAATATAAGTTGGTCATCTATATATGAAATAATCACAAATATATTTACATACATCAGAAACAAAAGTTGAATGGTAAATAACTTTTACATTATGGATTTATGGTGCAATTTATTATATATATATATATAAAAGTTTTAGATAACACTGTTTAAATAGATTAAAATAAAAAAGTATTGACAAAGACTACAAAGTTGACTTGAAAAGTAGATACAAAGTTTTGGTTAAGACATGCAAGAAATACAAATCGATGAGACGAAAGAAAAAAAATGTTACAACATGCGTTAAATATTGAAATGATTAAGGCTAATCTTACGTCTCTTCGTATCACAGACTAGTTAATTAAAATTTAATAGAGATGAGTTTGAATATGCCTTATATAAAGAATATGATTCTTATTTTTCAAAACGAAATCCACAACTAATAATCAAATTACTTGTTCATTTATACCCGATCAATCCAAGTATCCAACACCCGTGAAAGTAACCCTTAAAATAAGAATGCGTTAAGAACACTTAAATCATCATTTTGATGCATTAAAAGCTCATAAAACTTACATAGTTTAAAACTAATTATCATTATTTAAGTGTTTAACAACACATTGATCCATCAAAATAAAAAAAAATCATGTTTTTTGTTTTGTGCATTTATTTTTATGAATATGATTTTTTCTCGATTTTGACAGATTAGTATGTTGTTAAACACCTAAATAATGATAATTAGTTATGCATTATGTTAGTTTTATATATTTTTAATGCATAAAAATGATATTTTAAATGTTTTCACCGTTCTTATATAATTGAACTCTGTAACTTTGAAATAAACGTACATGTTAATATGTTTTAATAATTATTGGGAGTACTAACTCATGGCCCGTGGGGGAAATGGGGAATCCACCAATTTTTTGTACATAAATAGTCAATATTAATGGCTTTAAACGACTGAGGCAACAATCAAATTCAAATCGTACCGAATAAACATGCAGTGGGGTACGTTATTTATTTGACCAACTTTACTCTTTTATATGTTTTAACAATAGTTCTTTTTCTAAATGTGTGATGGGTTACTTATTCAGGCTCATCAATGATCAATAGATATAAATCCATAGTCATAGACTTAGCAAAGAATTTATGTATGTTGGTATCTATATACATGCAAAATTAATTCAGGTGCATGTTCTGTGCATCTTAATTAGAGTTTTCATGTTTTCTTTTTTTTAAGAAATTAATTAGTATCTCTACTTTCTAACAAAGCAAATCCCCTCCCCCAATTAAATATTTCTACTTTTGAAATACCTTATTTGCCCTTGGACTTTTTTGTTTTTTTTCTTTGAGTAACTACCCAAAATCTCTAATAAAGCATACCGTTTTTCCCACTACTACTGCCACATTGCGTAAATACCATGCTTGTTTCCTTAGTAAGTAAACAAGTTTTGATTTCCTTATATGAACTTGAGATTTCAAGAGAGCCAAAGCGGGTTTCCCGTCACTTTTTTGGACCATAAGACCCAAGCCCATTGGGGTGGATTAATTATCAGGCTTTGAGCACAAATCAATATTTATATCTATTTATATTAGAGATACCTCTTCTTCAAATCTCAAATTACAAATTCAAAACTACCAAAAACACTCTTTAATTTCTTTTATTCATTAATTTAAACATCCTCATCTAATATACTTATAATATCCTTAACGAAACAATTATAACATAAACCCCCCAATCCTTAAAACAACTAACTACGTACACTAGCTCCTTTAACATTAATTACTTTTACTTTTACAACAATTGTTGCTCCCACCACCCATTACCGACTCACCGCCACCACCACCCCGCGTCGCTATCAACATCGTCGTCGCATTACGCGGGCATATATATGACTTGTATATATACATGCATCCGCTCATTCTAATACAGTAGTTTGATTTATACGTAAGCAACATTTAATGTACAAACAAAAAGCTAGCTAGATGGCTTACTTGGTATAAAGAAAGAAATTAAGGCCGGGCATTGCCTGTCTTGAACCATTATTTTGCAGACTGAATGATTTTCAATGTATTCAACACGTTCTTAACTCTGTAAATGATTCACTACTTTTGGCCTCATATACATGTATGAAACTTATATAAAACGGTAGTGAAAAATACAAACTAACAATGTATGTATATGCTAACAAATAATTTTTTAAAAAAATGATGAAAACAATATTACAATATGCATGCTAAATAGTAATAAACATGGTACTTAAATTGTTGAGTTATTTTGCCACTTCTAAGAATTTTCAGCCATACTTTTTTTTTTTTAGAGATACAAGGAAAATGATTAATGTGACTAAGTTATATGACTAAAGATAGGCCTAAAAGAGAGATCAAGTCATATGGCAAGATCAAAAATAGAAATGATTAAAGAAAATGAGTGAAAAACATGTATCATGTAATATATAGATCGAGTAGGTCTATTTTTAGGTATATGAGTTAGGTATATATATCATTATCCATATACAATTATATATTCAAGATATCCGCAAATATTAGTATAACAATTTTCACCATGGATCAGAACCCACAATGTTTCGGGTTGATAAATCATCTTAATTAAATTAATAATCCTCGGTTAAAGGTTGTATTGACCTTTTGCTACATAAGGATTTACATATTATTCTATATTTCTATATACTCACACACACATATATGGGAGATCCGTTCAATATATATATATATATATATATATATATATATATTATTCTATAGGGTAACATTCCGGTGATAAAATTTTTAAAATAAAAACAGTGAGAATACTTAAAAACATCATTTTGATGCATTAAAAGTCCATAAAACTAACATAGTGCATAACTAATTATTATTATTTAAGTGTTTAACAACACATTAATTCGTCAAAATCAAAAAAATTACGTTTTTTGTTTTGTGCATCCATCTTGGATGTATATTCATCAAAATGATGCATCCAACAAAAAACGTGATTTTTTTTATTTTGACGGATCAATGTGTTGTTAAACACTTAAATAATGATAATTAGTTAAGCACTATGTCAGTTTTATGGACTTTTAATGCATCAAAATGTAGTTTTTAAGTGTTATCATTTGCTCTCAATTTAATTTGATTCTCATTTGATAGTCACCCTTATTTTATATACATATGTATATATATATATATAGTTAATTGCTTCATAATAGTCTATAGGGTAAGCTTCATGTGAGATCCGTTCACATATGAACATAGTTAGTATTAAGTATAATTTGATATATTTATATGTAAACGAATTTGTTCGTATATATTATTCATATATGATCATCAAATTATAATTTATAAGTTTTGATGGTTCTTTCAATTCAGATGATTCTCACATGAACCTTTTCCGTCGTCTATATGATTATTTGTTGTACTTTAAAATTTAGATTTAGTAAAAGTATTTTATTATATTGTATTATGATGTTTTTTGTTTTTTTTTTTGAACTGCTTTATTATAGTATAATGTATGTTATCATTTGTATTTGAGTAGATGTCCAATCGAGCCGTAAAATTTGTTTGTTATGATAATCCAACATGAATACATGATACTTGTTGTGGACAAAGGTGACGTACAGAATCAAGGGACATGCACGGCCGGTCAAGGTGGGCCGGTTGGAAGGAATACAATTAAAAAGATATAATATTATAAAAATTATATAATAAAAGTAGCCCTGGATTCTGCTATTGAATTACCTACTACATTACTAGTTTGTCGGAGGTAAAGGGGTTTGTGGTGGAAAAATATATACTAGTGCGTATGAAGTACGGTAGCTATATAAATTGTATTATAAATAAATTTGAATATGTCACATGCATGATTAGTGTGTATGAAATAAATTATGATTAAAATAAACCGATCATTGAAACTAAATTATAATAAACATTAATAATAAATAAAAATATATATTTAGTTAAAGTTTTGAATTTACTTTATTATTATAAGTAATATAAACAATAAGAATTGAAAAATAAAAAGAAATATTAATGAGAAAATGATCAATCAAATAAAGTTATAATAGGTTTTGTATTTTTATAAGCCAATAGTTAGAGTTTAATTCTAAATCTAATAAAGAATTTGAATCTATATAGAACTAAAAAAAAATAATTTAATAAAGTAAACAAATTAAAAAGACACGTGTCGATTTAGGATTATGTCACGTGTCGTTTTAAAAACATCTCAATCCTGTTTTATTTTATTGGTATATATATATATATATATATATTAGTCCTAATACTCATACGATGTACGATAGCCCTCATAAAGAACACATGTCGATCAAGGATTCTGCCACATGTCGTTTTAAGGATACTATAATCCTGTTTTAGTATATTGGTAGATATATATCTACCAAGAAACTAAAACAGGATTGAGAAAGAAATTCGAGTATATATATATAATCTAGTTTTAATACGATGTACGGTAGCTATATAGTAGATTGTATTATAAAAAAATTCGAATATGCCTCATATATGATTCATGAGTATGAAATAAATTATGGTTAAAATAAACCGATGATCAAAGCTAAATTATAATAAACAGTAACGATATATATAATATATGTTTAGTTAGAATTTTGGATTTACTTTAAATTTTTAGAATTACATCAAAATCGAAACTTGTAAACATAGTGGATGACGGCATATAGCCTTTTGATTTCGGATTGTAAACTCAAATTTTGAAATTTTCATGTTAATAACTTATTATAATTAATATAAATAATAGAAGTTGAAATATTGAGAAAGAAAAAGAGATAAATTATTAATGATAAAACGATCAATAAAATAAGGTTATAATGTCTTTTGTATTAGCTAAGATTTAGAGTTTGATTCTAAGTCTAATAAGGAAATTAAATTGATATACAATTAAAAAAATAATTTAATTAAATAAATAAATTTAAAGTACACATGTCGATAAAGGATTACGGCATATGTTATTTCAAGAACATCTCAATCCGGTTTTAGTTTATTGGCAGATTTTGCGGTTTCTTCATTCGTCCGTGAATAATGTGGAGTTGTTTGAAACACAGAACCCGAATCTTTCTACCCGGTTCAACTTTACTGATTTTCCTCCTTTTACAATGACTTCAATTGAAATCACATGTGTATATATAATCAACAATAAACTCATAATGGCGGAAATTTTTTTGTTTGGGTTACTCTTTAATTTAAAATTTTGACACAGGGATACTACACTGGTATAGTTACTGTTGTTTTTGAACCTTTAGACGGCCAATCTCAAGATGTTATTTAATACTGTAAGATTTAAATCTAAAATCTCTTGTAAGGCAAACTGTTTGACCACAGCTGTTTAAAAAAAAAAAAAAAAACAACTGTTTGACCACAAAATCATATTGGAAGTTTAAACCTTATAAATTACATTATTTTAAAAAAAAAGTATATCTGTTACCTCAAAATTCATAAAATACACACACACATATATATATATATATATATATATATATATATATATATATATGTAACCCTATATAGGGGGACAATCACATAAGAACAGTTTTAAAATAAGAACGGTGAGAACACTTTAAAAACATCATTTTGATGCTTTAAAAGTCCATAAAACAAACATAGTGCATAACTAATTATCATTATTTAAGTGTATAACAACACATTGGCCTGTCAAAATCAAGAAAATCATGTTTTTTGTTTTGTGCATCCATCTTGGATGCATATTCTTCAAAATGATGCATCCACCAAAAAACGTGATTTTTTCGATTTTGATGGATCAATGTGTTGTTAAACACTTAAATAATGATAATTAGTTATGCACTATGTTAGTTATATGGACTTTTAATGCATCAAAATGATTTTTTTAAGTGTTCTCATCGTTCTTATTTTAAGACTGTTCTCACCTGAGTGTTACCATATATATATATATATATATATATAAACTGATGCATTATTTACACATGTTAGCATGCCTTAGAACAACTCTATTTTATATCATCACATAACTTCAATATTATGATTTTAGAGTAATTTATATATAAAATTTTTTTTTTTTTATAGGATTCTTTAAAGTTCTCTCAACTTGAACTTGGGAAAATCTAGACCCTTGTATTAAAATCAAGGGTCAAGATTTATGGTCTTACTTGATAAGGTTTTTTCCACATATCTCTAGTAGTTTTTGGCAATAATAATTAGTAATTTAGATGACTTCATTAAAATTAAATAATGTGAAATTCCCGTTTATAAAAAACAATACTCAATATATAATATGGAATTCATGATTTATAAAGAGAACTTGATTCTACAAATGTAAGTATATTTTTTGGGGGTTTGCTAAATACAGTCATTAGCACTGTGTTTAAGGTGTATAAATTGTTTGTACATTTATCATGAAAATTAGGGACGAACTTTTAATATAAAAGGTATAAGTTTTTTTATGCACAGACTTTAGGATTTTAGTAAGGAAACGAATGATCTACCACATGATTAGTTTGGTCATCACTTAGCGGTCACCACCAAAAATATGGGCCGGTAGCTTAGCAATATAGCCCAATAGGAGCTTTTAAATTATGGGTCACATGCCCAGGTACTTGGAGAATTTAGCTGACCAAACTACCACAGTCCATGCCACGTTAAGGGTTAATTACTAATTAGTGAAAGAAATAATGATACTAGACACCATATGTCCATATGGCTTCCCTTAATTCTTATGATATGTTCGTTTTTTCTTCATTATTTTTTGTTAGATGACAGCATAGTTAACACTTGATGATAACAGACACAAAACCTCCATAACTTTATTCGTATATTTATTATGCTTCTTTACATCGTACAAATTGGAAATACTTGTTAAACTAGCTAGCTATCGATATATTCGATATATATAGATACATGCAAACATCATGCATGTATATGGATATATATTTTACGCGTTTAGCCGCGTATGTATAACACAACACGTACATTTTTTTCATAGCTTAGTATTCCGGCTAGCTTATGGGGTTGCTTCTTGTTCGTTAAAGGCGATTGCTTCAGTAAGGGAGCGACAACAACGGCTACAACCTTGATAACCATACCAACCACCGCAACACCCAAACCTACAACCCCTTCCTCCTCCCCAACCACCGCGACCACCACCCCAACCACCACGGCCACCACCCCAACCACCGCCGCCAGGACCACCTCCCCATCCACCACCACCATATCCTCCACGTCCACCCCATCCGTTACCGTATCCACCCCATCCACCGCCAGGTCCCCCATATCCACCACCACCATATCCTCCCCAACCACCACCACCACCACCATATCCGTTCACATGAGATTCTTCTTGATCTTTCTCCGCTGTATCGTTGAAAGTACCATTAGTTAGGCATATAAACAAACAAAACAACCAAGACTTTATTCATGTTTGTTCGTTTAATTTAACGAATGGTTAAAAAATATCTGAAAAAAAAAGTTTATTGTTCCCCAACAAATAAAAACGAATTGAAAAATAGAAATTTTATAAGTAGAGAATTTAAAATATAATATAAGAACATTATAATAAATTATCCAAATTGTTTTAAAAAGACATAATTATAGTTATAAGAAAAAATAAAACCTAAATGTCTTAAGACTATAAATACATGGATATATATAAACGAACATTTGAACAAACTATTGAATATATTCACGTGCGTTTTTATGAACAAACTATTAAACATATTCACGAGCGTACAATTCAAATTCTCAAACGTTTACGAACAACATTAATGAATGAACAACAACTATGTTCAAATTCTCAAACGTTTATTTGTTCATCATGTTGGATTGTTTAAAAAAAGTTTTCAAATATAGAACGTTGTTCATTTGATTTACAGCCCAATTGCCCAAAAACCATTAATTAGAGAGTAGTAGCGTAAATTAAATAGTAACTCTATCAATAAATAAAAAAAGAATGATTTATAAGCAAGAAAACTTACCGTTTCTTTCATCTTTTGATGTTTCGACCTCTGCAGTTGATGACACCAAAAGAACAACCGAAAACAGAACAAACAGAACTATGAACGCTTTCATCTTCATATTCTTATATTCAGAGAAACTTTTTGCTAGCTATATATATATATATGGTTTTTGATGAATTAGATACAATTTCATGTAGCTAGCTATTTATAGGATCATGAACCATGTACAATATATCGATTGAGCATTTACTTCTGAATACGGTTAGTAGTTCGTTGTAAGCGTTTTTGGATATTCTGATAACGAATTCAAAGTATTATGTCATGATTTGAAGATGCTACAGTTTGACATGTTCAATTTCTATATATAGAAAAACTGGTTTCAATAATTCTTCCTCATCTAGATCATATATATCCCTAGGTATGCACGTTGCAACTCATCAATGGGGTGGCCATCATTCTATATATTACTCCCTATATCGCTACAAAAGTTGACATTAGATTAATTTATTGATCGATATATATGACTTCGTTTATCACCGTTGCAACTCATTACTTAACAATGTATTATTCAATTAATCAAAAGTTATTTCTTAGACACAAATAATGATTCATTTGGAAGAAAATTAATTTTCTATAAATATAGGAATCTATCAAACAATTGTACAAATAAACTTTTCAAAGGGTGTAAAAATATACACAAATTTAATTTATCTAGTAGCAAGGTACTTAGAAAAAGTAAAGTAACTCCGAAGAGGCGTCTTCCAAGGTTTTTGGGTCCCGATACTGTCTTTTACGGTATATGGGGAGGTTGAGATGTAGACACTCTACCGCTATCAAAGGTAGATAGACTGCTGTTAAGTTCTAGTAGAGGTAGAAAAGGCCTCCAGCCTTGCTGGGAATGAAGATCGAACCCATGACCTATATCTTTAGAGACAAAGACTACAACCACTAAACAAGTTGGTTCTAAAGTAAAACAGAGCAAAAGACAGAAAAGATTTGCCAAGAACACGCAACTTTTATTGAAGAAAAAATAACACAAAACTCCAATTTTTGTTGTACATTCCCTACCCATCTAATTCACGATATATATAGACTAACATAAACCAATTTGTGTATAACTAGGAATGACTAAATATGATAACTATGTATCCTAATCTCAATACAATACCCCTTAATAGATTAGCCTTGGCCACCAAGTTTACAACCTGTCATCCAAGATTATCTCTTGGTCAATCCTACCTACACGTGGATGACCCAAACATTCCAACATTCACCCCCGAATGTTTGGACGCGTTAGATCTTCAACTCCAAGCTTGCTGATCATTTCTTTAAACTTCATTCTTCCAAGCGCCTTGGTAAGTATATCAGCTCGTTGATCTACCCGTTCACGTGTTCAACATTTATGTCTTCTCGGTCCACACATTCACGTATGTAATGAAATCTAGACTTTATATGTTTGCTTCTTCCGTGAAACACCGGGTTTTTTACAAGAGCTATAGCTGAAGTATTGTCTATTCGAAGTGTCACTGGCCTTGTATCACGCCCCACCAATTCCTCGAACAATTGTTTCAGCCAAATTGCTTGGCAAGAAGCTGAGCTAGCCGCCATGTATTCAGCTTCACAAGATGACAACGCCACGGTGCTTTGTTTTGTGAGCACCATGTAATCGGAGATTCTCCAAGATAAAACACATGTCCGGTGGTACTTCTTCCATCGTCTTGATCGATGTTATGGCTACTATCACTATATCCAATCAACACGTTTTCTCCTTTAGCATAAGTAATTCCGTGTCCGATGGTCCCTCTCAAGTATCGCAGAATCTGCTTGACCAATGTAGCATGAGACTTCTTTGGGTTTTGCATGTATCTACTCGCAACACCCACTGAGAACGCCAAATCGGGTCGAGTATGTAATAAATATCTCAAATACCCAATAATTTTTCTATACTTTGTTGCTTCAAAATCTTCACCATTTTCATCTTTTGAAACTTTAAGATTCTGATCCATTGGTGTATGGGACAAATTACAATTTAATAACCCAACCTCGCTCAATATCTTTCGTGCATACGATTCTTGCTTGATTTGTATTTTACCTTTGTTTTGTTGCACCTCAATGCCTAAGTAGTAGGACAACATTCCCAAATCTGACATTTCGAATCGTTTAGCCATATCATGCTTGAAAGCTTCAATCAGTTTCACGCTAGAGCCCGTAATTATCAAGTCATCAACATATACTCCAACCAAAAGAACATGACTGTTCTCTTGTTTCCGGTACACCGCATGATCTTGTGAACATCTTACAAACTTAAGTTTGGTTAGGATATCATTCAACTTCGCATTCCATGCACGGGGCGCTTGTCGTAGCCCATACAAAGCTTTCGCTAACTTGTATACTTTATGTTCTTCACCCTTTTTTCCGAAACCTTCTGGTTGAGATACAAAAACATCTTCTTTCAATTCTCCATACAAGAATGCGGATTTTACATCGAGGTGATGCACAACCCATCCTTGATTCACAGCTAAAGCGAGTAAGAGTCTCACTGTTTCGAGTCTTGTGACTGGGGTGAATACTTCACCAAAGTCAATGCCGGGCTGCTGAACATAGCCTTTCGCGACAAGTCTTGCCTTATATTTATTCAAAGATCCATCAGCATTTTTCTTGATCTTGAAAACCCACTTTAGTCCGATGACTTTTACATGTTTGGGTGGCTCGACTAACATCCATGTGCGGTTTTTATTTATTGACTCAAGCTCAAGTTTCATAGCTTCCATCCATTCTGGTTTTGTTTTTGCATCATCAAATCGGTATGGTTCATCATCTGCTAGCATTAAATATTCATCATCAGTAATGCCAATATTTAATACAAAATCATTGAACCAGCCGGGAGTATTATGAACTCGTTCAGATCTTCTAGTATGTGTATTCGGATCAAGTTGTTGGGCAGTATCTGATTGCACTGTTTGGGCTGAATCAGTTGGTTGATTATTTTCGGATTCTTCACTTTGGGTATCATCTTCATGAGCCTGATCCATCTGATCTGTAGGTGCCCAACTTAAATCATTATCCACCCCCGTATTCAAGTCCTCTCCAGCCTTGATCCAAAAAGTTCCTGAACTAGAGTCCTTTTCTCGCTCCGAGTTCTCTTCCCATTCCCAACCTCGTTTTTCATCAAACACTACATCACCATCACGGCAGATTACAATTTTCCGAGTTGTTGGATTAAGTAGTCTAAACCCTGCAGTTCCTTCCTCACTTCCGATGTATATTAATCGCTCGGAACGATTATCCAACTTCTTGAGGTGAATCCCAACAATTTTTGCATAAGCTTGACAACCAAATACTTTCAAATATTGCAAATTTGGTTTCTTGCCTTTTAACGCCTCATATGGTGTGACAGTGATTGCTCGAGTTGGAATTTTATTGATAATTGATGTTGCATGCCGAATTGCCTCATCCCACATGTAGTTTGGAACATCACGAGCTTTTAATAAACTCCTTGTCATATTTAGCAAAGTGCGATTTCTTCTTTCTACTACACCATTTTGTTGTGGGTTATAGGGTGTAGTTAGATGGCGTAGCACTCCTTCCTTTTCACAGTATTGTTTGAACTCGATCGAAGTAAATTCTCCCCCTCGATCAGTTCGAAACGTTTTGATTTTTCTTTCTAACTCCGCTTCCACTTTGACTTTGTACTTTTTGAATATAATAAACGCTTCACTTTTTTCTTTCAAAAAATACGTCCACATATAGCGTGAGTAATCATCAATCAAAACGAAAACATACCTATTTCCAGCAGTCGTTTTAGGGGAGATAGGGCCACAAAGATCACCATGGATAAGTTCAAGCGGTTTTAAAGCCTTGAACTTTGCTTCTTTGACAAATGGTTTTCTAGCTTGCTTTCCAATCAAACAAGAGTCACATATTTGATTGTCATGATGTATCTCTGGCAGTCCATACACAAGTTCCTTTTGTTGCATCTGTTTCATTGTAGCAAAGTTAACATGCCCGAGTCTTGCATGCCATAACCAACTCTCATTATCTATCATTGCTTGCAAACATCTTGGTGTGCCAGTTTTAAGCTTGATCATATAGAGTCGGTTTTTTGATCTTGTTACTTGCATCAGCTTTTTTCCTTTGCTATCTCGAATCGTGAGGAACTCGTCTTTCATTCGAATGTCACACCCAAGTTCCGTAGCTTGTCCGAGGCTGATAATGTTGCTACGGAGACTTGGTATGTAGTAGATATCAGTAAGCAATCGACTCTCCCCCGTCTTTCCTACAAACAGAATAGAACCCTTCCTGCAAATATCCACTTTGGACCCGTCTCCAAATTTTACTTTGCCCCGTATGCGAGTATTTAGTTCAGCAAAGAAAGTGATATTACCTGTCATGTGGTTGCTTGCTCCGTTGTCCAAACACCATGAATCATTTTCTTTGCACTCATACTTGCTCGGCACAACTCTTTCTTCATTGAGATAGACGGATTCAACAATTCCTGCCATAAAAAGTGCTTGGTCGTCATCATTCTGTTCATCATTGTTGTTGTGTCCCTCCTTCTTTCGCTCCGGACATCTTGACACAAAGTGTCCAAATTTATCACAGCGGTAACATTGGATTTTGGAGTAGTCACGGGTTTTTCCCTTTAGTTTATCATTATTATTTGCTTTATTTTGGGCTCGGCTTGACTGTCCTTGTCCACGACCTCCCCCTCTACCACGGTTTGACCCCTTACCCCGTCCTCTATTAGCGCTGTTAGAGTTAGATCTTGACGAACTGCTTGACGCAGAAGTAAACATTAGGTGTTCTTGTTCGCCACCATGAGTTTCCTCCCCTTTTATTCTTTCTTCATATGCTTTCATCCTTCCCACAACCTCATCGAGCTTCGTTGTTTTTAAGTCAAGCATTTGTTCAATCGAGGCAACCATAAGGATGAAACGTCCTGGTAACCCATTAAGGAATTTTGTTACAAGTCGAGATTCCTCAAAGGGAGTTCCAAGTGCGGCTGCAGTTGTAGCCATACCAGATAACTTGCTTGCGAATTCGCCTATTGTACTTGTCTCCTTCATCTTGACTCCTTCAAATTCGGAGATGAGAGTCTGAAGTCGAGCTTCCCGCACTCTCTCAGCGCCCACGTTTTGTGCTTTAATCCCATCCCACATATCTTTTGACCTTTTAAGATTTCCTACTTGCAAAGCCAACTCATCGGGGATTGATTGTAGCAACAACGCTATCGCCATGTTATCTTTCTTTGAATCGGTACTACTAGTTCCGGTTCCAGATTCTATACAATCCCATACGCCATGAGCCTTTAAACACCGCTTTAATTCTTATGGCCCAGAGTGTATAATTTGTTGATGTGAGCATTGGACACTGTAACGCCGTTGTACTCGGTGTCTTGCCATCATCAGTACCTCCTGTCATCTTTGATCTTCGTGAGTAAATTCAAAGTGGTGATTTTTCCAGCCCTTATCTACGGCTTAGAGAAAAATCGAGCCAAAGAGAATTGTTTTCCTGACTTGCTGATCAAAAAAAAAACAAACAGCTTTTTGACTTTCTGATCGGGCTGGAATAAAAAGAATACGATCAGAACTCGCAGGTTGAGTCTGAGTTTCTGATCTTCTTGAACGCAGGTAAACGTATTACTCCTTGATCGAATTCTAAACCAGAAAACGCAGGTTTAGAATCTGAATTTCTAATCCTCTTGAACGCAGCTCTGATACCAATTAAAGTAAAACAGAGCAAAAGACAGAAAAGATTTGCCAAGAACACGCAACTTTTATTGAAGAAAAAATAACACAAAACTCCAATTTTTGTTGTACATTCCCTACCCATCTAATTCACGATATATATAGACTAACATAAACCAATTTGTCTATAACTAGGAATGACTAAATATGGTAACTATGTATCCTAATTTCAATACAATACCAATTAATATATTAGCCTTGGCCACCAAGTTTACAACCTGTCATCCAAGATTATCTCTTGGTCAATCCTACCTACACGTGGATGACCCAAACATTCCAACAGGTTCTAGTAGCAAGCTAGGTTTTTCCTTAATCAAAAATTGTGTATTTTATTTGGTATCTTTCTACATTTATAATTTGCCCTAAATTAGTAGTATCCAACTACTTAATTACTGTAGTAAACTTTTTCCACTTTTTAGTTTTTTACAGGCCATCAGGTGATCGATCTAATTTACTCGAAACCAATATTATCTTTTTCTTTTGAAACATGAACATTCGGCCTTACACCTATCCACAAAGTTTTGTAAGATTAGATAGCTTGTTATTTGGACAAGCGAAAGACTGGTTCCTCATGGACACATCAGACATGGAGCGCAACTGCACATCACCCAATTTAACCAAGCCCATGTTAAAAAGAAAACCAATTGGTCCAATAACTTACTAGGCCGAACTACAAGCCATCTCATTACCAGCCCATTGCAATTATCTATGACTCCATGTCTCCATTTATCAAGAAAGAGATGTTGCGCGCCTGCCCTTAATTTGGTTAATAAAATACATTTTTCGTCTTTTCGATAGTGTAAAAATAGACAAAGAATTTATTTATAATCACAAAACACCTAAGCGAATATACCTATTGAACGTTAAGTGTTTCTATCATTACTATTACAGAAAGTATTGTGATATGTTTTACTTTGATTTACAGCAAAATTAATACCCTGAAAGTTGTCTAAACCAATTTATGGTTGGATTTTGACATTAACTTCGACCACTTTCTAACTTTTCTGAAGGAGTATAATTTAACTTTTAACATATGTTTTTTTTTGTTTTTAAATAGGATATTCATATAGTAGTGAATGACAAGAACAGCTTTTTTTTTTTTTAAATAATAATAATAAAACAAGTCGATCGATCATAATATAATTAAAATCAATACAATTCTAATTAAAATTGATATTTCTATGTACTATTCTATATACTATGAAAGTATTTAGATACACATAAAACAAGAAAATTGCATTCTACCCCAACTTCCTGTACGAATATTTAAAATAATAAGTTGAGGCCCAATCCTCAAATATTTCATCGTAAGTTCAAATACTTAATATCTACTTATTGATATATGCCGAGTTGTCGACTGCATTATATAGCTAGAACGTAGAAAATGGCTCCCTTAGTTAAACGAAGTTTGGAAACATGAATATAAAAAGAAATAGAAAAGTTTGGCAACATGGTTTTGATAAGGCCACTACTTTTATAAATTAACTTTGTCATTGTTTAGCAATGCTTACAAAAGATATGTTATAACAAGAAGTAATTTATATGTATTTATACGTATGAAATACACATAAAAAGATTTACTAAATGAGACCTGATTAATGTTCAAAAAAAAATAAAATGAGACCTGATTATAAATTTGAAGATCAACTTTAGAAATTTAATTTTGAAAGAATAAGTTTATATAAAATGACGATATGATTTATAAAAACTAGACGGGTGTCCGCGTAATGCGGTGGTGATGGTGGTAGCAACGAAGGTGTGGCGACGACGATAGTGGTGACGGCAATGTGCGGCAATGACGGTGGTGGTGGCGTGGTGGTAAATGTAAGTTAATTGATGTAAGAAGAGTTAATATGGTTGTTTAAGAGTATTATAGGTAAATAGGTGGAAATATTTAAATTAGTGATTAAAAAAAAGGGTTAATGTGGGCATTTCAAAATTTTAATTACTTAAAGGGTGAGGTAGTTTTTTTTATAGATTAGTATTAGTATATATATAGAGAGAGAGATAACGGATGATGTATTGATGAACGTAGCGGATCTATGAATTGGTTAAAAGGACATATTAACACTTTAAGACGATAATGACGAACAAGATAAATACTCGTATAAGTTACAATTTAAAAAAGAAAAAACATTGAAAAGTTTGACTAAAATACTTACTTTGATCAAACTAATCAATGTTCCAATCCCAGGTGTCACTCTACAATAACACTTGCCACAACCTCAATCGATACACCTACTTCTGATACATACAACTCATTTTATCCAAAATTTCACAGTAGAAGTTTGACCATCATGCCATGCAGCCATTTCGAAGAGCGTACCATATATTTATCCTTTATGTTACATACACGCCATGCATATACATTTTAACAACTCTATAAATAGAAGTTGAAACATGCTACATAAACAACTTAATTAATTAACGTACTCTAATATTATTCAACTAAAATGAAGATCAACTCTTGTTTGTTTTTCGCACTTTTTCTTCTTCTTGTCACATATGCTTTGGCCGTCGAGACTACTAATTCGCAACATGAGACCATGACTGAGACTAGTACTATATATATGTGTCCATTTTATTTTTAATTTACTTTTTGATCTATAGCTAAAACGTACTAATATACTATATTGCTGGCTTTGTGTAGAAACCAAGGGACCGGAGGAGGCGAGTAAGGCAGAAGCCTACGGAGGAGGTGGTGGAAACTATGGCGGCGGTGGTGGAAACTATGGCGGTGGTGGGGGAAACTACGGTGGTGGTGGTGGTGGTGGTGGTGGATGGGGATGCCGTTATGGATGCTGCTATCGTGGACGATGGGGTGGTGGTTGTGCGAGATGTTGTGCTTCACCCGAAGAAGCCAAAGCGTTTGCCGAAAAACAAGTCGATCACCCATAGAAACTGTTCTACGTGTGTCATGTAATCAAAGTAGTAAACTCTAAACTAGTTTACTGCAAGAGCAAATCCTTGTACTGTATATATAGTAGTAGTGTAATCTTAATAAAACAGTACATGGTGGTGTAATAAAACGTATGATCTAATGAAAATCAAGTGGAATTTACTTTTATATACACTATATACTTATCTCTCCATCTCATATAGATGGATAGAGTTTACATACAATTTTAATTGATATAATTTTCATAAATTACTATTTACTATAATTATGAGTTAACAATGCAATACGTATGACTATTAATAATGATATAACATAAATAAAGATATTTAAAAGTCTAAGCTGTAAAGAAAATACTTAATATAGTAATTAAATTAAAATTGGACATTGTTTAATATAAGACATAAGGATATATAATTTTAGACCATGCATTATTTGTCCGTCTATTTTACGTGTTCCTATAATCCTATATATAACGAAGATTTTAAGTGAAACAAAGACAAACGGGACAATATATGTATGACCTGGCACAAAAAATTTGATTGGTGTATATATATATATAACTAGCTATATAGCTATTCGATATGCGTAAGCGTGCGTGCGCCCTAGCTTTTATAGTATTTACTAATTCGGTGTTTTTAAATTTAGATCGATCGATCATCAAATCTAACTATATATTATTTAATATTATATTATTTACCAATAACTGATTTGGGACTGAAACTAGTTCATCTAAATATAGAAATAGGTGAGGTACGTAATTAAGTCGAGATACAATTGGATCGAGAAACCAAATCACACACACCCGGCCTTGCACTGATGATGCCCGATCTCTTTCCACCTACTTCATAATGCGACGTCATCCTAGTTAGTTGATTAAAAGAGGAAAACAATGACATTTACGAGTGTATGTTCACTGCACGCTTTTGAACTCGCGCGAGTACGTAGTTGACAAGGTTTGGGAAGAAATTAATTATTAATACGGTGTTTGCACAATTTTATGATCTCTTTCAACCATCTCTAAATATTCTAGTGACAAAAGAGTCTTCAAATTTATCATATGCATGCTAGTCTTTATCAATAGATCGTAAAAAACAACTCTACATCAATAGGAAAACTAGCTCGATTAAGACGCGACTACTCTACATGAATAGAGTAAAAAATAACTCATTATCTAAGATAATCATTGATCAAAGATTAGTCTTTTAAACTAGCCCGTGCCCCTTGCCCAATTTGTTAATATATATCCAAACAAATATATGACACAATATAATCTATTTACTACTTTATCTGTCCATAGTAAGTATTTTAGTTTAACTTTTTAAAGTTTTTTCTTTAGCTTTGATCGTAAGTATTGGGTATTGAGATTATAAGAAGACACTCACGCTACACGTACATTGAAAGATTTTTAAGGTATCAATTACATCACTTAATAACGACTACCAAAATAAAGGTGACATAATAAAGCAAAATTGATCACATTAATTTTATTCTATATTAAATTTGAGATATTTTATATTTATACTAGATTTATGCTTGCGGGGTAGTGACGTCAGAGGTGGTGGTGGTGACAGTGGTGGGCCGACAGTGGGGACGGTGAATGAGGCGACGATAGTGGTGAATTTAAAAATAATTGATGGTAAAGGTGATATTGGAGTTATTTTAAATGTTGGGACGACATATACTATAAATTTATTCATTAAGGGAATTATAGGTATATTAGATGAAAAGGTTTAAATTAGTGAATAAAAAAGAAATGTATTTTTAATTTTTTAAAGACAGAAAGTTTAAAAATAAAAGGTGGTTTATTTTATTAGACATTATAGATTATAATCTTTATGTAATCGATCAACTATATATTGCAAGCATTTTTATCATATTCGTACACCTTTTATCTATACTATATTAAAAAGCAAATTCTCCTGGTCTAAATTTTAAGTTTCAACATTTACTTTCTCAAAATTTCCATTTATCTATTCTATATTTATTTAAAATACCCTTTGTCTCTCCGTAAATCTCAAGCAATCAATTTTTTTCTCCCTCTTTCATAAATCATTTGTTCATCCAATTTATTCAAAATCTTTTCTCTCAAAAATCGTACATCGATAAATTAAAAAAATTATATGGGTGTTTTTAAATTTTCATCTCTTTCATTAGAGATGTCATTCGATATACTTTCGACGGATTTTTAAGTCTAAGGACGGAACCTGTACGGTAAAGCATTTAGCTATTACAATCTATGACCTATCACACTTTATGACCTATCACGCCATCATCTCACCGCCGCAATGCACGAGCAGTGGCGGTTCTCTTTAGGAACCCGTGGGGGCCTGGGCCACCACCGCTTTTTGTTTAGTAGTACTAATATATTCGTGTTTCGTCCAAATTAATTTATATCTATCAAGTCGCCCCCAAAGGATTATTTTTTAAAAAACTTTTGATACGTTTAATAAATTTAATACTCTAATAAAATTTACCTTTTTAGTTTTTATAACCCAGAATTAACTTAGTCCATTTATAATATTCTAAGTTTTAGCCTACAATTTACAATCCACGTAACAAGGTCTTCCTCCTTTTTTTGAGTTTTAGGCTCCAGGTTAAAATAAAATTTACCTTTTTAGTTTTTATAACCCACATTTCACTTAGTCTATTCATAATTCTTTGTTTTAGCCAACAATCCAACACCTTTTCTCTTGGTATATTCATAAGCCTTTGTAGTTTTTTGTTGGTTAAAAACTATGTTTGGTAATTTGAATGAAAAACTTAGATTATTAGTGTTATTTTTGTTTGACCCGACCCGATTAATTGTATTGCATGACCATTATATAATACCTTGAACATAACGATGAAAAAGAAAATTTTTTTTTTGCCCCCACCACTTAAACCTTTAAGATCCGTCACTGTGCACGAATACTTACTCTTATGTAGATTAAAATCTCCCTCTTTAATTAAAGGGAGATGATTATTTAAAATTATCTTGACTAGATTAACAGTTATTTTCTCATTTAATAGTACGTTGTACGTACGAAGCAACGCCGCCAACTTTGACCACACTCTTCTTTAAAGTCCCACGTATCCTTGCATCAAGACACTTGTCGCAAGCTCAGTAGTCGCCAAACTCTTAGATGATTTACACTTCAAATGAGAATTGTGAACGGTACTGCTGTATCGGCGTTTCGGTCCGTTGCATACATAATTTTATTTTGAAGGGCTGTGGATTGTGGAATGAGACTTTTTACATATATACAAAAACTTTTATTAGTAATTAAAAAGTATTCGTAGTAAGTTTATACGTACGTAACATTATTATTATTATTATTATTATTATTACAATTATGATTAATTAACAAGGACGTCCTTAAGTTCTTTAACTTATAGCTAATTAATTAAATACATCAAAAGTAGTTCACGTCTTTGTGATAATATAGTCTGAGATAAATTATAATTATGATGATTAATTTGTCTCCTTCAAAATTTTCTTAATTAAATATAACTCTTTTCATATTATAATATGATTAGCAGAGATAAATTTTAAATTATTTTAAGTAATGATAAAATTGGCAGAACAATTCAAATTATTTTCATCCATTTTCTTTATCTTTTCATCCAGAACAATGATTCGGTGTGTGATCAACTTATAAACTACTGATACCTAGCTTGCAATATTATATATCCTCGTCACGTGTCAATACAATAATCAAGAAACGTGGCACAACAGAAGAACACCGAATGATCTTATACACACTGATGACTTATCCAAAGCGTTAAGATACTCTAACGGTTTGACCAGAATTTAAGCTGCTATTTTGAAGTGTGTGTCAATATATTGTCGTGTATGGGGTGACGCCATGCATGAAGTATTCATTCCCCATGTACGTTACGGGTATAAATAGCGGACGATGCATCATACAACTTCATATTCCATAAATACAAACATATATATACTCTTATTGTAGCAAAATGAAGATCAACTCGTGTTTATTTTTCGCACTTTTTCTTCTTCTTGTTTCCTATAATCTTGCTGCCCGGACATCCCAGGCAACTCAAGGTCGATCAATCTGCTATATGTCATTGATTTTCTTCTATAAATTGTTTTAGCATTCATACTTTCGAAAAACGGTCTCAATTGATATATTGCACCATATCATATAGAGTTTTTTGTACGGATAGGAACAAAATTCAACCCAATGGTTCAACTAGGAACCTTACTCAAAACTTTTGCAAAACAAGGAAGTCCGGTGTCTAAGACACCGAACTTGGCCACTTACATTGAAGTTCGGTGTTGTAGACACCGAACTTAATTGCCCAATATATTTGTAAATCTGAAATCGAAGTTAAAGGACCACCAACAGATTTACTCCACGTGGGCAAGTTCGGTGTCTACAACACCGGACTTCAATGTACGTGGCCAAGTTCAGTGTCTTAGACACTGAACTTCTTAGTTTTACAAATATATGGGTCTTGTTTCTAGTTATATCAACAGAGAGAGTTTTTGTTCCATCCGTATAAATTTTTCTATCATATATATCTACATTATACGTACTATTTTTGCATTTTTAACTATAAAGAAATTAAGTGTCAAAACTATCTGCTTTACATAAGCGATATTGTTAATGACAACTTTTAAGGCTTTAAGCATCAACTATTTAGATTTATACACTACAAAAAAGTAGGCCTTCAGAGACTGAAAAATAGAGTCTGATTTTCTTGTTTTCTATAAGCTGGTACTTTCTACGACTAAACTTCGGTAACTGAATAATCAACAACGACTAATTTTTCAGCCTCTTAAGACTTTTTTTTTTTTGTAGTGATAGTTTATGATGCAAAAAGTCGGGGGTAATTTTTAATGTATAAAATTTTAGTTTTTATGTTTGTAATAATTTAGAGTTGTCATATTTGTTTTTATATGAAAATGAAGGTATATATATAGTGTGGCCACAGCTTTAACTTCACTTTCTATGTATTACATTGTGTTTGTAGATACAAAAGGAGCTGAGGAGAAGAACAAGGTGGCAGTAGATACAAAAGGAGCTGAGGAGGAGAACAAGGCAGCAGCCTATGGCGGCGGCGGCGGCGGTGGAAACTGGGGAGGTGGCGGAGGACATGGTGGTGGAGGATACGGATGCCATCATGGATGCTGTTATCAAGGTCATGGTGGTAGCTGCTCAAGGTGTTGTTCATCGCCTGAAGAAGCCAAAGCTTTCGCAGAGAAAAAACTAGCTGAGGATGAGGAGAACAAGGCGGCAGCCTATGGCGGCGGCGGCGGCGGTGGTGGTGGAAACTGGGGAGGTGGTGGAGGACATGGTGGTGGAGGATATGGATGCCATCATGGATGTTGTTATCAAGGTCACGGTGGTAGCTGCTCAAGGTGTTGTTCATCGCCTGAAGAAGCCAAAGCTGTCGCACAAAAAAAGGGAGTTGAGGAGAACAAGGCGGCAGCCTATGGCGGCGGCGGTGGTGGAAACTGGGGAGGTGGCGGAGGACATGGTGGTGGAGGATACGGATGTCAACATGGATGCTGTTATCAAGGTCACGGTGGTGGTTGCTCAAAGTGTTGCTCATCACCGGAAGAAGCCAAAGTTTTCGCAGAAAAACAACAACAACATAATCCGTAGATACCTAGCTTATTACATGGTTCGTTAACTCACAGGTAGCTAATGGGAGTTAACAAAACCCTGTACTCGTGAACTCTGTACTTCTTAATTGTGAACTCTAAATAAAACAATGTGTAATAAAAAGAATGTGTGGAAAATAAGATAATTTTCCACATTTGTATATTTTGCGCTATCCAATCATTCGATCTGTACTACTGTTACTGTTAGCTTTCTATTAACCTAAGGTTCATTTATCAAAACTTAACAAACTGTAATTATATATAACTTATGTAATATACACATAAATAAGATCATGAGACTTCTTCGTGTATATGTGATCAATGTTGGGTTATGAGAGGTGTTGGATTGAGGTGAATGACAAGTGGATCGAGAATAATAACTACACGTGCGATTCTAGAAATTAAAATCTATGAAATGAAATAAAACCCGAAAGATGAAATTGACTAACAAAATTCGTTGTGTACGTTTGATACCGTTAAAAAACTTAACCAAATGAAATAATTTTTAATATTTGATATAGTTAATCTTTCTTTTTCACTTACATTATTTTTATTATGTTTATAAATAAATAGATATATATACGACGAGATTTATCCCCGGCGTTGCCCCGGATGACTGAACGTTTATTAAGTATATTGTTGCAAATAATGACACCTAGATAACAATAATGTAATGACCTATTAGAAAGATCCTGTTGTTTCTTCAACGATTTCTAATCTCTAATGGACCTCTCAATAGCGTTCGAACCTTGATGAAGTTCTGACCATTTCTTAGGAAAAAAAAACGAACGGATCTTATAGGGTTCCCAATAAATTCTTCAATTTCTTCTGGAAGCTTCTCACCTTCCGTGAATTGTCAGTACATTGGGGAATATCCGGAAGGACATTTCGAGAATGTATCAATTATTATGTAACATGCAGTATTAAAATAATAATTTAATCATAAAAATTAATGTATAATACCTTTTATTATCCAGTTAAATCAAAACATATCAATAACCTTAATAAAGAAACAATGTATAAAATTATTTAATTTAATATATATGCTATTGAAATAATGTTAAAGATTAAGAATAATAAAAAGTTGTCATATAGAAATGATAAAACGATAGTTAAAAAGTAAAAATATAGATATTTTTACAATTTAGTAATTTTGAGCTTATAAGTTCATGATAAATCTAAATATAGATGTTTCAAAAAGACAAAGACTATATATATCCTCACATGTTGGTAACAAAAAAAACGATAAAAACCGAAATTTGTTAGTAATCATTTTAACATGTAATCACTAATCATTACGAGGCTTACACAATTACCGTTTTTCCAAAAACGATATAGGTCTACAAAATCCCTTAAAAAACCTTAAAATTATAAATTATATAATCAATACTACATATAAAACAAACAAAAAAACAACCAATAAAGCTTTATTAATAAACCTTCAACTTTGACGATAATTACAACTATGCCATTGAATATTTAAAACGTAGTAAAATAAAAAAAAAGGCACGAAAATTGATACTTCCATTTTTATGATAGTATATAAGGGGGGCGAAGTGGATACGGGGGAATTTATCAACCCTCCCAAATTCTACCAATAAAATCCTTACAACTCAATTTAACCTTTAAACCCTCCCAATTAACCCTCCGAACCCTTTTTACTGACGGCCGATAAATTCTCAACCCTCCCAAATTGATTTTTTTTTCTTTTTCCTTTTTTTTTAACTTAAACATTTTAACAATCATACCTAACATTTTATTTAATATTTAAAAAACATAACATTACATAAACTAGTAAAAGAAAAATACGATGCAACATTTTTTTAAAAAACTAAATAAACTACATAATACTAAATCAAATCCTCGATCGGTGGTGGTTGAGCTGCTGGGTCATCGAGGTATGCCAAATCCACCGTCGATACATGCTCCGTTAAATCATACCGAAGACGATGATGGACGTTTTCGTCATGTAACTTTCGTAGAACTCTAGGATCGTAAGCTGCAGGCACCGGTGGATCCATTATATGAACCGGTGAGATAGCCCTCCCGTCGTCCTTTATGATCATGTTATGCAATATACAACATGTGTCGACGACTTTTCCTATCTTCTCCTTATCCATAATTCGGATTGGACGTTCCAAAATCTTCTTTTTTTCCCTTAAACACCCCAAAAGCCCGTTCTACATCTTTTCTTGCCACCTCCTACACTCGCTTGAATTTCACTTCTTTTGGATCAACTGGATGCGGATACGCTTTTACAAACGTTAACCACTTAGGATATATTCCATCAGTAAGCAAATACCCACGTCTGTACAAGCGGCCACGTAAAGTGAATGACGTGTTCGGAGCCGTTCCATTTCTAGTAGTATCATACAACGGCGACCGATTCAACACATTAATGTCGTTGTTTGATCCGGGGAGACCAAAAAACGAATGCTAAATCCATAAATCTTGTGACGCAACAGCTTCAATCATGATAGTCGGCACTTTGTGATCCTCTCACGTGTATTGCCCTTTCAAGCCCCTAGGACAATTCCTCCATACAACATGCGTACAATCAAGGCTACCGAGCATACCGGGCAGATGGTGTCGCGTCTCATGCGCATTGTACAGCAAGGCGACGTCGTGGGATGTCGGTTTGCGCAAATACTCCCGCTTGTACAAATGAATAACCGCGTCACAAAAATACTCGAGAGTTTCCCGGCTTGTTCTTTCGGCCATACATAGATAATCATCATAGTTGTCCGCCGGTTCACCCGTTGAAAGTAGTTTAATTGCCGACGTGCATTTTTGAATCGGCGAGAAACTCTTTCTTCCCTTCGCGTCTACTCCATCACGAAAATACGGGAAAGTAGCTTCAATGTCGGCGACAATCTTCAAAAACAAACGTTGGCTCATACGGTAGCGATGGCGAAACCAACGCTCCCCAAACTTTGGGTTTTCGCCGAAGTAGTCGCGCATGAGTTTGCTATGCGCGGCTTCTCTCTCGCGATCGATATAGGTTCGGCTTTCACGAGAGCTTCCCGAGTCTTCAAGTTCTTCTATTTCGTTGATCGCGTTTTGAAAAAAATCAAACGTACTACCGGTAGATAATTGGGGAAACGGAGGTGGGATGATAAGTTCATCAGAAGAACTTGAAGATATTTTTAGGTGAAAAGGTTTTTGGGTTTGAATAGATATATGTTTTTGTTTGAGTTTTTGAAGTTAAATTGGTAGATGTATGTATATATATATATATATATATATATAGATGTAAACTAAAGGAAAGGAGTTTTTTAAAATAAAAAAACAGAGCCAACGGCTTTTTTTTTCCCTGGGCCCACTTGTAGACGCTCCCATGTGCTTCTCTCTCCATTTATCAACAAAGGGTATATTACCCTCCCATTAACCCTCTCAGCCATAAATTTACAAGTGGTGGTGGCATGCTTCCCAAGGCTGGCCCATAAATTCTCATAAATCCTTCCCACTCCGCCGCCCCTAATAACATTAAATTTCTAAAATTTATTACTTTATCATTATTTTATCACCATTGTTATTAGTATTTTTTAAAACTTTTTACTCCATTATACTTCATAGTATAAATCCATTCAAAACAAATAAATAAAAAAAAGCGACTAAAATAAAATGAAAACAATCACTCCTCGTTGGTCTCCTGTTCTAGATCTTCCCTAATTGTATTTTTAACTTACAAAATTTTCAATATGTTTACAAATAAAAAAAAAATATATATAATGACATTAAATCTTTTTTGAAAAAGTTACTTAAATAGTGATGATATATCCATACGGAGCTCTAGCTCCGTACCTGAAGCAGAATATGAAGCTACCTTCGTACAGGTAAAATTACTCATACTCACAACGGAGCTCAATCTCCGTCCAACATGATTACCTCGGAGCTTCAAAGATAACAAATACCTAGCTTCGGGGACATATACAAGAAAGATCGGATAAAGATTTTTCTCATAATTATCCTATTAAACATATACCGAAGCTCCGACTTACTCGGACACAATTTGGTAACAAGATTACCACAAATCTCCTCAAGAAAGAAACAAGATATTTACAAAGAGGAAGAGATTTACTCTAATTTTCTTACCCTTCTATCCAAGTTTTCTACCCTCTATATAGATAGAGGAAGAAGCCATACGGCACATTCAACATACAATACGCCATAATCACAAAACTCTCACTCATAGTTTATACGACCTCCGAATAAATCCTAAACAATCCTTCAAACCCTAAGTTGAACGAATCGGCTTAGGATCAACAAACAATAGGCGTAAAGCGGTATTCGCCCATCTGACTGTAAGAGAATCGCCGATAAATACCATCAACCTTACTCATGCATCCGGTTGAGTCATAGTGTGATTATTTGATCAAACAAATAGGATTTATATATTTTCTTTGCCATGTTAGTATCATCCTATCACATTTATTTCTCTTTTTTTATTTTTCTAATTTTTTTATTTTTAAACTTAAAACTCATTATACTTCATAATATATCCCATCAAAACAAACAAAAATTAAAATAAAAATAGAAACAATAGTTCTTTTAAGCAAATTTTATCCTAGATCATCCTAAATTCTTGGGCTAAATTTGGTTTGTACTAAGATGATTTCTTTTTTTTTTTCTTATATATATATATATATGTATGTATATTGATCTGTAAAGAAATACCGCATTATCGTTATGATTAAATAATGAAACTTGGCTGGAAAGTATTTTAATCTTTATCATTAGCTCAAGCGGTCTTTGTTTTCGGCGTATCTGGTGTTTTAGCAACCTTGTGAAAGGTATAAGAGCAAATAGCTTGTTAATTATTGGATAAAAATCTGTTCCTCATGGGCACCTTAATTATTGGATAAAAATCTGTTCCTCATGGGCACCTGGCTAAACAACGTACTACAAGTCATCCCATCGTCAGACAACTCAAATTATCAAAGAATTTCCCAAAAAAGATAAGTAGAGATGGTTGATATTTGGTTTATATATGCACTTAAAAGACAAACTCTTCATTAATTTATAATAACTAAACAACTACTCGTAATTGAATAAAATTATTTCACGGTATGTGTTTATATCATTACTTAACATTTACTTTGACTTATAGCAAAATAACGACAATCTCCTCAAATTTGTGTGTAAACTAATATCTAGTTAGGATTTTAAAGTTAAAAATTTGATGACTTTCTAAACTCTTTTAAAAAAATATTCTCGTACAATTTAACTTATATAATATGTTGTTGTATTTAAATAAAGTTAGATGGGGATCCGTACGTATGATACAACGACCATAGCACCGACAGTGTGATGGTTGCGTCGATTGGGGTGATGAAGAGTGTAGATAGTTCTTGATGTAATTGTCGTAGCGTAGATGTTTTAAAAGTAAAAGAAATAAATAAAATGTAAAATAAGTAAAGTATAAAAATAGTAAAAGAAATTTGTTTCATACGCCCTATTTGTATTGATTGTAGTTCATTTGAGAGGATTACTTTCAAACTCTGTATGGTATAAAATCACATTTAAGTTAACTTTGTATTTTTTATTTCATCCTATCAAATAGTTTTTTATACATTTATTCATCCACATATAAGTGGACTAAAAAATAAGACAAAAAGAGTATACTTTTTATCACATTTAATCTACAATATTAATTACAAAAGATTTTATAGCGTTATGGAAATTATTTATGGAGTGTTTTTGTACTCGTACTTTTTAGATTAATCAAAATTTTCCATGCAAAAATATATATGGTAATTGTCTAGATGTTAGGGTGGTAGATCTATAAACTAATAAAATTTAACTAGCCATTTCAGCGTCATTTCTAACTCTGAAAATTAATTGGATTTTAAAATATTGACTTAATGGAAACAAATTAGAGTACTAATGAAACGAACAAGATATTTGGTGATATTGACAAGAGCAAGATGTCTAAACATATAACTCGTAAAACAAGTGTATATAAACTATATATATATAGAAACATCTACATTCATCTTCGTTGGGCAAACAACATTACAACTTCTTTTACCATTTCTTATTAGTTATTATCTTAGCCTCATTTGATATAACGTTACATTCTTAGTGTTACACAATGCATGTGCGGCATAAACATCGACATGTCTCTTTTTTTCTTTTCATTCTAGACCACCTCCGCTGCCGCCGCCTCCACCACCACCTCCTCGAGATCCACCGCTACCTCCACCATATCCTCCACCACCACTTCCGCCCCCACCTTTGTTACCTCCACCACTTCCGCTGCTACCACCTCCGTGCCCCCCTCCTCCACTTCCGCCCCCACCCTTGCTACCTCCACCATGTCCTCCGCCTCCACTTCCGCCATGTCCACCTCCGCCACTCCCGCCGTGTCCACTTCCACCGCTTCCTCCTCCTCCGCTTCCACCTCCTCCTTTGCTTCCGCCTCCGCTTCCACCTCCTCCTTTGCTTCCGCCTCCGCTTCCACCACCTCCTTTGCTTCCGCCCCCGCTTCCACCACCTCCTTTGCTTCCGCCCCCGCTTCCACCACCTCCTTTGCTTCCTCCCCCGCTTCCACCACCTCCTTTGCTTCCTCCCCCGCTTCCACCACCTCCGCTACCACCGCCTCCTTTGCTTCCGCCTCCACTACTGCCACCTCCCTTACTTCCACCACCACTACCTCCACTACCACCACCTCCTTTGCTTCCACCACCACTACCACTGCTTCCTCCTCCTTTGCTACCACCTCCATGGCTTCCACCCCCGCTACTTCCTCCTCCTTTGCTTCCTCCGCTGCCCCCGCCATGTCCACCACCACCTCCACTTCCCCCACCTCCTTTACTCCCGCCACCGCTACCGCTACCTCCTTTACTTCCTCCACCTCCACTACCTCCGCTCCCTCCGCCGCTACTACCACCTCCTTTGCTACCTCCTCCATGGGCACCACCACCACTTCCACTGCCTCCTCCTCCCTTGCTACCACCACCACTTCCACTGCCGCCACCTCCCTTGCTTCCCCCTCCACTTCCACCACCATAGCCTCCACTTCCACTACTTCCGCCACCATGACTGCCACCGCCTCCACTTCCACCTCCTCCTACACTTCCTCCAACTCCGCCGCTGTCAGCAATTGAGAAATCATGACCATCTGCTACCTCAAGATCTTCACTCCCTACTATCCCAGCTGCTTCATCAATAGGGCGTCTCTTTTTCTCATCTACTTCAAATGCTGAAATTCACAGTTAACCAACAAGAAAATAAGATTAAGCCAGAGCATATTGAATTTTGGGGTCAAGATATATATGCACTACATATATATAATTTGAAAGTCAACTAACTTCTAGTTTATAAATGGTCTTGCTTGTAACATACATGTGCAAAAAACATGTGGATATCTTAAAATAGTAAGTTTACATGTTATCATTGACAAAATAATCATTTCTCACGTAATTACACAAATTAAAAAGACAGTTTCTAAAACAGGCCCATGCATTTAAATTTACGTATATAACAAGTTTTTTAATTAATAACATAAAAACAAAAAATTTATGATCAATAAGTTGGATTCAATAACTCACTATCATCTGTTGTCTGAATTAATCTTGCTGAAGAGATGACAATTCCAATAGCAAATAAAAGCGTAAACAAAATCAAACTCTTTCTGATCTTCATCTTTATTTCCGTCGATCATATAACTTTCGTTATGTTTTCATGTTAATTGATACGTTGATCTATTTATAAAGCCGATCAAACATTTGAACTTGATCATGCAAGTAGTATTTCTCAGAGTAGAAGTGACACCTGGTATTCCAAAGCTGATGTGTCGCATGCACAAAAAGACAACACATACATTGGTTATGACCATATGGATGATTATCTATTCTTTCACTATTATCGTTTGCCAAATATAGTATTAATATTTGTAGACATGTAGTACTACACTAATATATTTGCATGTCCATAAAGATGTGCCAAGTATATGACTGCAATGTTTGGATGCTTCTAATTAGTGCAGGTTTTGGTTCTCGCAAGTTCTAATGTTTGTCTATATTCACAAAAATCTAAATAGTTTGAAAAATATGATATTCTTAGATGTAATGATACAATTAAGTATATGGTTTTTATATGATTTTTAATTTGTTTGGTTTTATTGATCATCCTTATTGGTCAAAACACAGATGTAAAAGAAAAAATAAATGGGCCAACTAAGGGACTAATTAAGAAAACAGAACCCCTGTAAATTGGTTGGGCCCAATTCGCAATCCTTCAAATCTGGGTCTGGCTGTCAAGTAGTTGGTACACGGAAGGCTTAGAGAGGGTTTGATCAATACAATTTTTCTTAAATTGTGGTCATTTGTACTGCTTTTATGTGTACTATGATTTAGTGATAGTTTTGCTGATGCTTTTCATGTGTCAGTTTAACTAGTATGTGTGGACCATAATCCCGTTCATTGCTCGGTTAATACTATATTTATGTTTTGTAAATATAGGGGTTTAGTGTGTCAATACGATAGATAATAACCGAATAGCGGTTATTGGAAGTTACTTACAGAAGGTCGTGACTGTTGGTGAACAACCACAATGTTAGATAGTTTAGAATAGACATGACCATCCGTGAATAGTCATGATGGTTCGGTTTATGTCTATATATACAAAGTGTCTGTAACATAATTTGTAATCTATCACATACGGTTATATATTTCTAGTATATTCTCTCTTGTTCATATTTTGTGAATCAAACGATTAGGGACAACAGTATGACCGTTGACTGAATTAACTAGCAGCATTGCCTGATGCACCATCCTAGCTTTTTCGTTAAGTTGTAACCACAACAAGTGCATTTTCTTTGTACGTCGTCAGGGTGGTCGTTGGCACTCGCACGACCACCATTGGCTTTACTACTGTTATAATTACCACCGCGTCCATCAACTTTGTGGAGTCCCCCTTTGTTGGCCTCTATTTGATCACTTTCATGACTCGCGGCCACCTCTCTAACAGCAACAACTTCAGTGGTAACGAGGAGAACAACCGCGAAAGCAAGTGCAAGCTAGGAAAGTGAAAGTTTTTGAAGCCATATATATATATATATATATATATATATATATATATATATATTAAATTAGAATCTAGCTAGGAATTGATTAATATGGTACAAGTGTGATGAAGGGGCTGAATTGCATGTCTTTTGCATATATAGATAAAAGAAATGATGTATTTACTACTCGGGCGATATGATCATGGCGGATGAGTAGTAGTGGGCCGATTGCTGCATCTTTGATATTCCCATTGGTGAAGAAATTATGCTATTTTTAGAGTGTTGCCAATGGTAAAATTAAATACTAAAGAATTGAAAAAGAGGTGGAAAAAAAAAATATTATATGGCGCTTTGTGCAATGAGAAACAGATTTGGTTCGGTAAGGCTAGCTAATTACTTGTATTATTGTAACTGTTTGTTAGATGAGGTTTGTGTAATTCTCTCATGAGTTATTTAAAAAAAATTCTTGTAAGGTTAACTTTATATAAAGTTCAGGTTAAGAGTTTTGAAATTGAAACCGAACCAAGCAAATGATATTTTTGATACCGAACCAATAACAAAAATTCTTGTAAGGTTAACTTTATATCTGAATTAATAGATTAATATTTTTGTCATATCACATCCCGTTCAGGTTTCTACTACGGGTTACGTTTTGTTTTCTTGCATACTTTTAAACGAACATATTAATGACAAAATTATTTCTATTAAATTGTCAAAAATTCACGGCATATATACTAAAATAACGAATCGTTTCAACAAAGGAGTTGAGACCCCGCAACGCGAGGTCCAAAATTTTCTAGTTATAAATATTCGTTGAATGCTGATGAGAATCAAAGAGTAACAATCAATATTTGATTTTCTTGTATGATGGCTGCAACAAACGTAAATAATAATAATAATTAACTTTTAAGTATATGTTTTCTTCTAGACACAACAAAATGGAATGACACAACAAAATGGAATGAAGTACATACGATAAAATAGTATAATACGATATCAAAAGTAATAATATATATCTAAAAAGAATAAAATCTATTCAAAAGGAATAATATCTATCCAAAAGAAATAAAATCTTTCTAAAGAAATAATATCTATCCAAAAGGAATAAAATCGTAATAAAATATTTCCAAAAGAATAAAATCTATCCAAAAGATTCTGGATATTCACTATAAATAGTGACATACGAGAATGAAAGAATTCATTCAAACAAGAGAAATAGAACAAGAAAACTCCATCATAGAGAGTACTTGAACTATCGTCCCTCAAATCATTGTTAACATAATCACTACCCTCATAGAATTGGATGGCATAAAACCGTATACATAATACGGTTACCAACATGGAATCGTCACCCAAATATCCTAACCTTCCTCACACTCCTCCATGTTAGGTGGTATGGGACCCACACAACTCTCTTTATTTATAATGATATTTGATTGCATACTCTAAAACAGTATATGTTAATCGACGTATCATCATTTGGCGCCGTCCATGGGACCGAGCAACATACGTCTCTTGTATAGTATTAATATTTGTAGACATGTAGTACAACGTTAATATATTTGCATGTCCATATAGATGTACCAAGTATATGACTGCAGTGTTTGGATGCTTCTAATTAGTGCAGGTTTTGGTTCTCGGAAGTTCTAATGTTCGTCTATATTCACAAAAATCTAAATAGTTTGAAGAAAATGGTATTCTTAGATGTAATGATACAATTAAGTATATGGTTTTTATATGATTTTTAATTTGTTTGGTTTTATTGATCATCCTTAATTGGTCAAAACACAGATGTAAAAGAAAAAATAAATGGGCCAACTAAGGGACTAATTAAGAAAACAGAGCCCCTATAAATAGGTTGGGCCCAATTAAGGAGGAATTGAAGTCATATTTTGTACTTGTCTATTCATGAAAGGAGGAATTGAAGTCGTCACTTTAGTTTAACACAAAGTTCATACTAGTAATACTACTCGTACTACTTTTCAAACAAGACATGAATTCCAGTACTTATTCAGGATTCCTCCATTAACTAATTAGCAGCATTGCCTGATGCACCATCCTTTTTCGTTGTAACCACAGCAAGTGCATTTTCCTTGTACGTCGTCAGGGTGGTTGTTGGCACTCGCACGACCACCGTTGGCTTTACTACTGTTATAATTACCACCGCGTCCATCAACTTTGTGGAGTCCCCCTTTGTTGGCCTCTATTTGATCACTTTCATGACTCGCAGCCACCTCTCTAACAGCAGCAACTTCAATGGTAACGAGGAGAACAACCGCGAAAGCAAGTGCAAGCTAGGTAAATGAAAGTTTTTGAAGCCATATATATATATATATGTTAAATTAGAATCTAGCTAGGAATTGATTGATATGGTACAAGTGTGATGAAGGGGCTGAATTGCATGTTGTATGTCTTTTGCATATATAGATAAAAGAAATGATGTATTTACTACTCGGGCGATATGATCATGGCGGATGAGTAGTAGCGGGCCGATTGATTGACATGTGGCTGCATCTTTGATATTCCCATTGGTGAAGAAATTATGCTATTTTTAGAGTGTTGTCAATGGTAAAATAAAATATTAGATAAAGAATATGGAAAAAATATTATATGGCGCTGTGTGCAGTGAGAAATTAACAGATTTGGTTAGGTAAGGCTAGGCTAGCTAATTATTATTGTAACTAATGTTTGTTAGTTGAGGTTTGTATAAATCTGTCATGAGTTATTTAAAAAAAATACTTGTAAGGTTAACTTTATATAAAGTTGAGGTTAAGAGTTTTGAACTTGAAACCGAACCAAGCAAATGATAACCAACGGAAAATCCGAATGAACTTCAAATAAATATTTTGGGTTACACTCATATCGATCAAGAGACTAAGAAAACAGAGGCCCCATAAGGCCATAAATATCAAGAGACTATGAAAACAGAGGGCCCATAAATAACTTGGGCCTTGTTTGCAATCCTTCATATCCGGGCCTGACTATCAAGTAGTTGGTACACGGAAAGGCTGCACGGGGTACGAGAATTAGAGCTTCTTTTTAAAATTGTCTTCATTTGTATTAAATTAGCTTTTATATATACGGTGAAGGTAATTGTGTATCTATAGGTTATTCATAGAAACGCTACGTACTAATGTTTGAATTTGTAGTTGGTACACGGAGGCCATATATATATATATGTACTTTTATTCATGAAAGGAGGAAGCCCTCACTTATTATACTAACAAACACCAATAGTTCGTACTACTTCTTTTCAAAGAAGTTAAGAAGACGTACGTTCCACTTATTACATACCCAAACATATATTAGTACTTAATACATAATTTATGCTAGCTTGACCATCTTTCATATTATTTAATTAGTTTCGAGTTTGTTCAAACGCGACAGCCTCTGCATAAGTGCGGCAGCACCTAATGCACCATCCTCTTGGGCTGTAACTACAGCAACGGTACCTGCATCGTGCTTCTATGTCAGGGTCCTTGTCACCTGCACTACCACCCTCATCATCTTCAGCCGTAGGCTTGTCGTTATAACCACCACGTCCATCAAGTTTGTGGTGATAATCGGCATCTGTTACACCTGCAAGAATTAATATATCGTACTAATTGAGTAAATTATGATTAATTAATGGCTAATAACTACATTCTTACATTTCTTTAAACAAATCAAAACTGTACATATACTATATATACCCAAGAAATTAAAATAAACTCACTTTCATGAGTCGCAGCCACCTCTCTCGTAGCAGCCACTTCAGAGGTAATGAGAAGAACAACTGCAAAAGCTAGGGCAAGAAAAAGGAAAGTTTTTGAAGACATGTTTATTTTTAACTTAGAAGCTAGCTAGGAATTGATTATTATGGTAGAAGTGTGAGGAAACTTGTATGTTGCATGTCTCTATTTATAGAAGGTAATAATGGAAAATTAATGGGAGTTTATTTTACTACACTGGCGATGAAGTAAGGGTCATTTTCTTTGACATTTTAGAGCATAATCTTATCGCGTAATCCATTGACACTTATCTTATGTTGAAAGTTAAGAAGTGGATAAACATTTTCCTGTAATAATATTCATTTCATCGAGAAAGATAGATGAAGTAATCATATGGTGGTTTTAGGATTTTCTCATAATCGACTTCATATTAATGTGAATCAATATAACCTACATCCATAATTTAAACTTATTTGATATTCAATCTGTACCTATAAAAAAATAAAATAATTTTCATATGTTAATTTTTCATATACGTAAGAATTAAGATAAGTAAAACTGTAAAAGGTATTACATATGTGACGATATATTTTATAAGATGATAAAATAATTAAATGCATAAAAAGGTATACTATTTATCTAAATTTTTTAAAAAAGAGAACCTATTTTGTTTTCGTTTATTTAAAGAATACAATTTTCATAAATTTCCTAATAAGGGAAAGATCGTTAGTTTTAGACACCAGTTAGCCATTAACATCGTTAGTTTGCTTACGTGGCATTACTAAAACAACTATTCATCTTCCTCTCCCACTTTCTACTCCATCCGCCAGCCACCCCCCCTGTAGCACCACCGCCGTCTGCCACCTCTCCCTCGCCGGAAAACAAATCCGGTAGCCACCACAAACAACCCTCTAGGGTTTTCTTCAACTCTAGACTCTAAATACTCCATAACCACCACTGCTCCGCCGCCGCTGCTTCCGTTCGACTTTCAGCCGCCACCACTCGACTCCATAATCTTTTAAAACAAAACCCATTTCTTTTCCCTTTAATAACCTAATGTTTTCTCTTTTTCTTCCCGTCGCAGCCACGTACCGCTGTACCATCACCATCCCACGACGGTCCAGGAAGAAGGAGGAACGTTCAAGCTTCTAAACAGGTCGTTACAGATCTGTCCATGCTTAGTTTTCATGTCACAAACCCAAAAAACGTTTCTCGCTTGTTCCTTACCCTCCTGGACGATTATGGAGTCGAGTGGTGGCGGCTGGAAGTCGAGTAGCAACAGTAGCGGCAAAGCAGTGGTGGTGATGGAGTATTTGGAGTCTAGAGTTGAAGAAAACCCTAGAGGGTTGTTTGTGGTGGCTGCCAGATTTGTTTTACGGCGAGGGAGAGGTGGCAGACGGCGGTGGTGCTGCAGCGGGGTGGTTGCCGGCAGATGGAGTGGAAAAGGAGAGAAGAAGATGAATAGTTGTTTTAGTAATGCCACGTAAGCAGACTAACGATGTTAACGGCTGACTGGCGTCTAAAACTAACGATCTTCCTCTTATTAGGAAATTTATGAAAACTGTATCCTTTAAATAAACGAAAACAAAATAGGTTTCCCTTTTTATGAATTTTAGGTAAATAGGTTACCTTTTTATTTATTTTTCCCTTATTACAAATATATTTCTAACAATAACAAATCTTTTTTTTATGTGAAATATCTTAATTGGGTGATCAAGGAAATGGTTGGACAAAAGAAACTCAAATGACGACATTTGAGTAAAAAATAGCTCGCTATCCTTCTCGGCTAATCCAAAGCAACATAAACTTTTTTCGTTTTTATGAGCATTGAGCAACACATCACACTAGCTAATTATTACTGTAGCTATTAAGAAAAGGAATTTTGTAAATATTAGAAATGAAGGCGCGGGGAAGAGTTAGGCTTCTGATATATATATATATAATTTTAACAGCAAAAAAGCTTCTGATATATTAGGCCCATGCTTATAAGGTGTCTAGCCCGCGTCCGACACAGCCACCCTTGAAGATGCTATTAGCAGCGGCTGCGTCTAGCCCGCGTCTAGAGGGTTTGTTCTATTATTAGAAGTGCGTTTTGTGATGGAAAGTGGGGCCCGAAAAGATTATGTGAGGGGAAGAATAGAAAAAGAAGTAGGCTAGAAGTAAGAGTTATAAGGAGAGGAATGTTCTTGGTATGTGTCTTATTAAAGAGAAAAACTGATGAATAATGTTTAGTCTTGGTATAACAAACACATAAATCTTATTATCAGATAAACCACATGAAAGTCAGCCCAATTATACAAAGAGTTAATGTCAAAACTTAATAGTGATAGCAATTAGGTCAGGTTCGGGTTAGTCGATTGATTACTTAACCAGTACCCGACCTCATATCAGAATCTGGATAGAAAACTCAATCGGAGCCAACTTAATAAGAAACGTGTTATGTTATTGGGTCAGTTTATTAGAGTTGGCGGGTCAAAAAGGTTATTGGGTTAACGAGTTGATAAGTTGATTTCAAGTCAAACAGATCAAATGGGTAGTGGTCTTATGAAATAGTGGGTTGACCGGTTGATGTCAAGTCAAACATATCAAAAGTGTGGTAGGTTGATGAGGTTTTGGTATCAAATAAAAATGAGTTAGTGGGTTATTGAATGGGTGGGTTCAAGTGGTGGGGCTAACTTGCAAAGACGAACATTCACCGGAGGCGAGAAAAATAAAGCAAACAATTTGACAAGTCAAAATGAATAACCCAAACCTGATGTTTCAAGTCAGGTTTCGAGTCAGAACAAGTATTACCAACTTTATTAGTAGTTGGTAAGATATATAATATCTTTTTTCTATAAAAATCTATTTTATAACAGTAAATTTGAGCTCTTCATTTTTGAGTGTATTTTACTCACATACTGTTAGATTTAAATAGTGCTAGATTTGTTAGTTTTGATGTAAATGTACTTAGGGTGTTGGCATCACCCGCGTGGAAGACGAGTGGAAGCCCCGGCCACTCGTGAAACACCGCCGCCAACGATTTTTCACCCACGAGTGGTGAGTTTTGGGTGGAAGTTCCACTCGCGTGGAAGGTGGGTCGAAGGTGACCGTTGGAGGGTTAACGACTAACTTTGTACTTTTGTTTTTTTTTTATTTTTCCTTTAAATACTATCCCACCTTCTTCCATTTCAAATCACACACACACATTTCAAACAAAAACACACATCAACACATCTATCAAACATCAAACAAACTCATTTTCACAAATGGCTAAACGATTTGGATCTACGGTTTTACTAGATGAACCGTTTGAATGGTACGATGATAGTAGTTTGGAAATATTTGCGGACGCGATCGAGGCCGATGGTGAAAGTTCTACGGCAAGGTCAAGGCGTAAAGTTGTTAACCGCAACCGTTGGGAAGCTGGAGAAAGATTGTTTCACGACTACTTTTCTGATGAACCGAAATTCGATGATGACTTTTTCGAGGATAGGTATCGTATGCCTAAACGTTTATTCTTAAATATTGTTCATGATCTTGAGTCGCGGTACAAGTATTTTTAGGAAGGTTACGATGGTAGGATGAAAAAGAGTTTTACCACGATACAAAAATGTACATCCGCCATTAGGCAGCTTGCAACCGGTAACCCACCGGATGAGTATGATGAGTACTTGGAGATGGCTCAAAGAACGTCACGCGAATGTCTCCAGGTTTTTTGTGACGCCATTGTAGAAATGTATGAGCAAGAATATCTGCGTAGACCAACAACGCATGATATTTTGCGGTTATACGAAGCACATGAAGAGAGACATCACATTCCCGGTATGTTGGGCAGCCTAGATTGTACACATTTCGTATGGAAAATGTGTCCAGTTGAGTTGAGGGGCCAGTATAAAAGGGGTGATCATCAATACCCCACGATTATGATGGAGGCGACGGCTTCTCATGATTTGTGGATATGGCACGCATTTTTTGGTCCTCCTGGTTCACTGAACGATATCAATGTTCTGCAGCAGTCTCCATTGTTCCTCCCCGAGCGCATGGGCACGACACCTAACTGCCCATTCAGTGTGAATGATCACACGTACCGACGTGGCTATTATCTAGTGGATGACATATAAGCGGTTATAGGAGTCAGCTCGAAAGGATGTTGAACGTGCCTTTTCGGTGTTCTTAAGCAGAAATGGGGTATCCTTTGTCGACCGTTTCGACAACGGTCGGTGAAAGCAATAAGGAACCTCGTCTATGCGTGTGTCATAATGCACAACATGATTATTCAGGACGACGGTCGCGCTATCAGTCCGGTTCATATTGGAGATCCTCGGGTCCAACCTAACAGTTAGCATGATCGTTTACAGGAGATACGGGACGAGGAGACACATTTTTGGCTCCGAAATGATCTTACGGAGCATATTGCGACTCAAGAGTTACCATATCTCGACGTCGCTGAAGACTAGATTTATTTATATATTGTTGTTTTTTTTTTTTTTAATGTTTGCGTGTGTTTTAGTTTTATTTAGTTTTATGTTTTTAGTTATGTTTATGTAATGGTTTATGTTTAATGAAATTTTTAATTTTAAAAATAAAAATAAATTTGTAGTGAGTGGTGGGTGAGTGGTGACAATGCTAACAAATTTGGGTGAGTGGTGAGTGAGTGGTGAATTTGAGGTGGCGTAATATGATTGGTTAAAATTGAGTGGTGAGTGGTGGTGATCCCATCACCCTTATGACAATGTGAGGGATTTATTTATTTTTTAAAATGTTCATTGGCCTATTATTTTGTAAATTAAGAGTGATTAGTTAGCAAGTTAGCATTAAGCCAGGTTCTTATTTTTGTCTTGTGCTTTCAACCTCCCGTCGCTATTAGATCTTGGGAGACAGCCATACATCCGTAAGTTCCCATATGGCCATATCCATCCTCGCTCCTTTGTGATGGATCACTTTTCTTTTTTCCTTTTTCTTTCTTTATCGTTAATATGGCTATTTTCTGTATTATGTTATGGATTGTGGTATGACGATTTTGACTAAATACGTATTTAGATTTTCATCTTTGAATTTAAAATGTTAAAAGTTTTATCTTATATACACTTTTTCGTTATAAATTTCCAAAGATAATATATGATTTAACGAAGACTTTCATCATCCCAATATCCCATACGAGCAATACAGATGAAGCTTCGAAGAGTGCTAAAATATGGTGTTATTTATCATGAAGTCGTGTCAAAGTGGGAAAACTATTTTTGCTTTTACTTTTTATTACTTTATATTATCAAATGTGAGTAATGTGTATCCTTTCAAAATTCTAAGAAATAATTACTTCAAAATTTGGAGTCGTCTCTCTTGACTATGTAAATGTGCATCTTTTCACGTTTCGATCAATCTTATATATTCTAGCTAGTGAGGCACACTTTTTAAGCGGTACGTATTGGTGCCTGTCGTGAAATATGTTGCAATAACTGTCCTCGACGTAAACATTTTTATATATATATTAAGAGCGTACGTCATTTTCCGTGTGTCGCCGTATTAGCCTCTGTCGTTAAATATCTTGCAATAATAGGTCCTTATCGTTAAAAAGTATTAAAAAACTCTTACAAGCGCTAATAGACGTTAAGTTTCTGTTTTGATGTTTAACGGGAATAACAATAATCAATGCAAATCAGGTTTTACAAAAAAAAAAGTGATGGAAACCGGTTTTTAGAGGCTTTACGAAGCGGTTTTACAACCGGTCTTTATGAAGAGGGTTTTTATTTGTAACTTAAGACTAGTTTCTATGTAAAACTATAGAGACCTGTTTTTTCGCAAGAACTTATCTCTTTATATATGTTTACACACCATTTTTACTTAAAAAACATATTCGAGTTTATTAATATTAATAGGACAAATTACTTCTAAAGGTATCTTACTTGAGAAATTTTACTATGTAAGGTATAAACCATAAACTCCTTTTAATATAAGCCAACTGTGTGCAAACGCGATCTATTATGGACCAAAACCACCATCTGGTTTTGTTTGACCGGTTTTGTGCGTGTTTACGCCATGTCACAACTTTGACCATTGACTTTTGTGCCATGTGACCATTGACTTTTGTGCCATGTCACTTTGCCAAGTCAACAATTTGACCATTGACCCATTGAACAAAAATATATACTGAGTAATATGATTTCTGGAAACGAGCTTTTATGCAATATATACACGTTATATATATATATACATACATATATATATATATATATATATTAAAAACAAACTCTAGATATGCGTGCAAAGAATAGTGCTTAACTTTTTTTTTGTCCCACCTATATCTTTTTCTTCTTTTTTGTTTTCTTAATTTTTTTCCACCTATATCTTTTTCCTTCTTTTTTGTTTTTTAAATGTTGTCCCTACGTATCTATTTTTTAAAATTTTTGGTTTGTAATTTTTTTTCTAGTTTTTTTTTATTTATTTAAACTTCACATATGTGTCTAGACTGCATCAAGCGAGGATCGAATTTGAAACCTTAAGATAACCAAGTGTTTTCCTTACCACTAGGCTACAGAAATGTCGTTATTAATACTAATAATATATAGTTGATATATATATATATATATATATATATATATATATATATATATATATATATATATATATATATATATGGTAACACTCCGGTAAGAACACTTTTAAAATAAGAATGGTGAGAACACTTAAAAACATCATTTTGATGCATTAAAAGTCCATAAAAGTAACATAGTGCTTAACTAATTATCATTATTTAAGTGTTTAACAATACATTGATCCGTTAAAATCAAAAAAATCATGTTTTTTTTGTGCATCCATCTTGGATGCATATTTATCAAATTGATGCATCCAACAAAAAATGTGATTTTTTGGATTTTGACGGATCGATGTGTTGTTAAACACTTAAATAATGATAATTAGTTATGCACTATGTCAGTTTTATGGACTTTTAATGCATCAAAATGTAGTTTTTAAGTGTTATCATTTGTTCTCATTTTAATTTCTTTCTCATTTGATAGTCACCCTATATATATGTACGGATTCGCGTGTAAAGAATAGTAAACTTTATTTTTTTTTTATTTTCATCACAATACTTTAACTCTTTACACTTTTAACACTAAACTTTTATACCTTTTTATTTTCTTTTATTTTCACAACAAACTTTCTATTCTTTTGTTTCATCACAATATTTTAACTCTTTACACTTTTATCACTAAACTTCTATACTTTTCGATTTTCTTTTAATTTCACCAAAACATTTTTATTCTTTTTGTTTTCACCACAATACTTTAGCATTTTTCACTTTTTAGTTCTAAACTTTATACTTTTTAATTTTCTTTCTTTTTATTTTTACCACAACACTTTAACTGTTTACACTTTTAGCACCTAACTTTTATACCTTTTTATTTTCTTTTAGTTTCACCACAAACTTTTTTTTTCTTTTTATATTCAGCACAATAATTTAAATCTTTACACTTTTAGCACTAAACTTTTATAATTTTTGTTTTTTTTATATATTTTTACCACAAAGTTTTTATTTTTTTTAATTTTCATCACAATACTTTAACTCCTTTCACTTTTAACACTAAATTTTATAATTTAATATTTCAGCCTCTTACACTTTTAAAACTAAACATTTATACATTTTGATTTTCTTTTATGTTCACCACAACATTTTAGCGTCTTAAACTTTTAGCACTAAATTATTATGCGAACTAGTTTCACTTTCACACAAAAAGTTTATTGTTCCTTTAACAGTCACATGCAAAGAATAGTAATCTTTTAATTCTTTTTATATTTACCACAACATTTTAAATCCTTACAATTTTAGCACTAAACTTTTATGCGAACTACTTTCACTTTCACACAAAACTTTTAATGTTCATTTTTTAACTGACAAATGTCAACTTTGTTTTATTCTTAATCATTTAAATAATGCATGTTTTCTTCAAACAGTTTGTGGTATGTTAACCTCGATCCATGAACGCACACCTATTTGTAACGCATTATCTCATCGTATTGAAATGTCGTAACTAATATACTTATTTCTATACATTTTGTTATTTCTATCAAAAAATTATTTTAATAAATTTGAATAATTTTTTCTATTAAGTCGTAACAAATATAATGTCTCCCGGGGCAACGCCCAGGTGACATATCTCGTTACACATAAACCCAAAGCCACATACCATTTGTACACAGTTGACCCAAAGTTGACCGGTTTACCTGTGATAGTCGGTAATATTGGTCAACCGTGTACAAAAAAAAAGTATGTGGGTAAACCTTATCAATAAAAAAGTATAATGGGCAACCGTGGACAAATGGGAAAGTACGTTGGTCTTCCCGTGATTAATCCTTTTTGTTTTTGAAAATAAGAGGGACTTTTGATGGTCCACGAATGCACAACTTATGTTTTATTTAAATTAGACAAGAAAGTAAATAAGCAAGTAAATAACAATAACGATACCAGGTTCAATTGTAGTACATCAATGCAAGGATAATCATATGTATCATTGATTAAACGATGAATACATGGTTGATCTTACACACTTGACTTACAAGAATACAAAAGAACAATGGTAATTGCTAAGCCTAGACACACTAAAAACTTAAACAATTACAAGTGATACACACTTTCAAGGTGACTAACACGTTTGATACAATGTGGCTGTGTTGCTTTATATAGAGGAAGACTTGGGGCAACACAACCTTCTTTGATTGTGACTTGATGGTGGTTGTCGACATCCAATTGGCTCATGGTACTTGAATCATGTGCCCTTGTCTTCTATACCAAATCGGGTATGAGAGAGAGAACCCTTGCTTTGGTCCCAACATGTATCTTTGCCATTTAAGGCACGTTAAAGTTGGAAGAACCACCATGTGACTCTTGTCTTCATGTGATTTGAATGCTTCCCGCCATGATGAACTTTTGGTCAGCATGCAACCCGTTGAAGAGAGTCACTGGACTCACTGAAGACTTGCAGACTATGCATGTCAGCGAGTAAGTCTTATCAGCGAATCCAGGTCTCAACAATCTCCCCCTATTCGCCGAAGAGACTTGCAGAATAAGTAAGAAGAATGTAATATGAACAAAAGATGTCTTTTATATCATCAAAGTGAATTACAAGCTAAGCATAAAGCTTTTACAAAGTTGACATCTAAAGATTAGCAGCTTCTATCTCCCAAGCGTCTTCCTGCTTGGCAATTCTCAGCACTGGATTTTCTCTTCTCGCTGGCTTCATTAATTCCTCATCAATCTTGCTGATTACAGATCTAGCACTAATCATCTTTGCAAATCTTCTTCTGATGCTGATCAGGAAACCAATAGATGCTTGTTCAATTTCTGCCATTCTAAAGAAGAGTTGATCGTTTCTGAAATTTTGGAAGAATATGCCAGCAGGGTCTTCAAGTATTTTCCCTTCTTCAAAAGAGCACCTGGGAGGAAGCCTCAAATTCAATCCAGCATCACTAGAAATATGAGGAAGGTCAGCAGGCAAGGGTTGCATGGCACGCTTTCTTTTCAGGACACGCTTGCTTGCTAAAGAGGAGACAGCTGCTGGAGATCCAAAGACTGCCCTCAGCATGGGTAGGTCTGCCTTGAACTTGGTTTCAAACTTCAATGCCCTTTCAAAGTAATTTTTCAGCATCCCCTGAAGTTGTTCATAGCTGGCAGCCTTTTTATCCTTGATAATCATATAGATTTCATACCACTCTGAAGCCCCCAAGTTGGTCAGCTTTACATCTTCAATCTTGGTTGGGGCGCTGTGTCCTTCCCTTAGGAACTTCAGATTGGTTTTAGTTCCCATGGCAGCTTTATGAGCTTCAACTGCTGTGATTCTCTCAGGCCTCTTCCTATCATTCATGATCTTCAACCACTTGGCCTTCTCCACTTCAAATTTTTCTCTCTTTTCCTTCAGTAGCTGCTCTACATCAGCTTGCTTTTGCCTGTAGAGAGCTTCAGGCCCACCAGTGGTCAGCAGCATTCTTTGCTCTCCATCCATTTCATCTTTCTCCAAGAGGACCAGCTGCTTGATATACTCAAGATTTTTCTTTTTATTTTCTTTATTTACTTTCTGCCTATCCAGCTCCTCCAGGGCCTCCTCTTGAGTTTTTCCCTCAGCAGTAATTGATAATATGTCGATGACTTGAAACTGATTTCCTGCTGGGGATGTGATGGATACATTTTGTGCAGTCAGAGGCGAGGGACTCTTGAAAAAGCCAGTATCAGTCAGCTACTTTCTTTGTGCTCCTGTTATTTTAGAGACTTCAGCATTTCCAAGGAAGCGAGGATGGAAAATATTGAGCACTTCCATGGATGTGTCCCTAGCCATTTCTTGTGCAAATCCGGCTTCCCAAGCTGTTCTAACTGCACGAGGACTCATTTCCTCTTCTTCTTCAATTTGGGGAGCTTCAGCAACTATCAATTGTTGCTCCCCCTCAGCACTTGCCTCTCCAACTGTCTCCCCCTCAACATCAGCAGGGGGAACTTCATCAATTCTTGTCTCCCCCTCAACATCAGCAGGGGGAGAGTTAACCTTGTCTTCACTGACGACCACTATTGCCAGTTCATCTTGTTTATCAGTGGCCGCTGCAGTGTTTTCTTCACTTGCAACCTTGTTAGCTGAAGCTTCATATATATCATTTACAGCTTTATTAACAGCTTCACTGACAAGTGCCATTACGGCAGCATCAACTTTCTCCCCCTTGGAGGTAGTATCATTAATAACTACCTCCACTGTCGCTGTTGGAGCTGCCTGCTGTTGAAGAAGTTGGGACAACATCTTCTTAATGTCCCCAACCTCTTGCTCCAACTTTTTTTGGCACTTACGATCTTCCTCAGTAAATGAGACTTGAGGAGGAGGAAGACTGGCCATTGTAGTTTCCAAGGCATTGATAGCCTTGGTGTTGTCTTCAACTTGGGTGGTAAGACGAGAAACCAGGTCAGCAACTGTTTTTACTTCAGCAGCAGCAGATTCACTGCTGCTGGATGCCTTCTTTGCTGAGAACCGTATAGCAGTTCCAATTTTGCACAGCGATCGTAAGAACCCACGAATGGCCTGCTGATCCCTTTTGATAACATTTGTATAAGTGCGCAACTTTTCTTAATCAGCAGCCATAGAGACAGATTTTTCTTTAAGAGTCTCAATGCTGGCAGTGTTTTCATTTTGCTTGTTGTACCAGCTCTCCAAGATCTTCACCAATCTGTCATCTTCATGAGTTTTAAGTTGAACAGCGAGTGTGGCAGCCTTGGTGAGATCATTTAATTGGTGTTCCACTCTGGCCAGCCTGTCAGCAATTTGAGAATCGACAGGTGTGGCAAGAGTTAGCACCTCAGCTTCTTCAGGATTAGCTGCTGCATTGTCATTAGCAGCAGCTTCTTGTACATTTTCGTTGTCAGCTGCTGCAATGTCATCAGCAGCAGCAGCTTCAACATTTTCATTGATGGCTACTGCATTTTCATCAGCAGCAGCAGCCTCTTCTTCAACCTCCATATCACTTGCCTCAATTTCATCAGCCTGGATGGAGGAATCCAGCTGTAATTCGTCAGTAACAAACTCTCCCAACTCAAGATCACTTTCCTCCTTATCATCATCATCTTCTTCAACATTTCCTTCTTCCTCTATATTACCAACCTCAACCTCCATCCTTTCATCCAACGAGAAATTTAGAGGGGTAGGGGAACCGGGTGCCTCAGCTTCAGTGTGTTGTATCACCAAAGCATCATCGGCCGTAGACTTTGTTGTCTCTAGAATCACCTGGGATATGGCTGCTGACAACGACTCAGAGGGTTGAGAAGAAGAAGAGGGAATGATTTTGTTCGGTGGACTCAACTCTAATGGGCTGGGGTGGCCCTTGATCTTCACCAACCTCGCCTACAGAAGTTTGAGGTGGTTGCTTGCGGTTACCCTTTTTCCCGTCAGCAGCCTTTTTTGAGGCTGCTGATGGGCTGGCTGGGTCTCTATTGTCCGTGGGCAATGAGGACTTCTTAACCTTAGTAGTTTTGCCCTTTGATACTCGCTGCTGCTGTTTTGGGACAGCAGCAGGAGGTAAGTGGAAGAAGATGCAAGTGTTTTGGTTTTCTTAGGAGCTTTGGAGGTTGCTGGGGGGATTATCAGCATACCAGCTCCAGCAGGGTTGGGTCTATAGACGTCGGGATATATAGAATAAAGTACCTGTTTCATTGCTGGGGTGAGCACAACATACTTTGAATCGAACTGCTCAGGGTCACAAGCGGGAATCTTATAAACAGAGCTTGCAACCCTTGGAGAGAGAATGAAATGAGCCCCTTCAGGGAGATATTTTTCCTTCAGCTCCTTCTTGAAAATCAGTGAGAGAAAGCGTGTAAAGGGCACTGAGCTTGATCTGTTCTTTATTGTGACCTTCCCCTTCAGGTCTTCAAAAATTACGCTGGCAAAGTCAATGTTGCGACCATTTGCCAGCGCATATATCATCTGCATTTGTGCAGCAGTGGCTTGATCAAAAGAGCCACTGTTGCCACCCAGACACTGGATTACATGGGTGAACAGCAGCCTCCATACTCCTGGCAGATATTTCTTCTGAGGGTTGCTGTGCACAGGTTGTGTAGGTTCCATGTTGGTCCCATACCCAATGGTTAACAACCATTCCTTCCACACTCCAACGGGGACCAACTCCACATATGGATGCTCTTCTGATTGTTTAGGAAGACGAAGAGCATCTCTTAATGAGTCTACAGAGATGGAGATAGTGTGTTCTCCTTTAAGTACAGTTCCAGTGATGGTGCTACTGGCAACCTTGTAATCACACGTCCACCAAAACTCTCTCAAGAGATGGACACACATTTCTTTTGGATCAGAGTACATAGCCTTTCTGGCAGGACATCCCATGATGAAATCCAACATAGAGAAGTATCCTTTGGTTTTAGATGGGATCTCTTCAGATCCCAGAAAGATACTTGATTAGAAGAATTAATGCCTTGATTATCATATACCTTAGAGTTGAGATAAGAAAGATTTTGTTGTTCAGGAGCAGATGAAGAAGCCATTTTAGATGAGAGTTAAGATAAAAGAAGATTAGAAAGATGAATGTTTTTAAGGGAATATGAAAGATTTGAAAGAATATGAAAGATTTTGGAAGTTTAGAACGAAAGAAATGAACATAAAAGAAGGTGAAGAGGAAGAGATTTGCATATATATGGCATGGATATGGGTCCCATGACTGCAAAAAGTGAGTTGTCATGTGTACTCTCTTTCATACGTGGCATAAAAATAATATTTTAAAATAATAGGACACTGTATGTATATACGTATGAGAGAGGTATGATGTGACTATATGAACCACGATTTCAACTGTACTCAAGTTCATACGGCGCGTATAGTGTACAAGTTGCCCATTTGGGAGGAAATCGAGGTAACCGTTTGAGATATATATAATAAAATATTAACAAAAATACGTAGTGGAATACACTAAGATAAACTGAGGTATCCACTGAAGAGTTTATATAATTTTGAGGGAGTAATGGTTACCAAGTTTTAATCAGCACCACAAAGACAGAAAGAGTGGATGCTGATGAGCATTAAACAATTTTTGGCAAATTGTAAGCCATCAACGGATTTTAGAAGTCTTTACCAGCAGCCGTTTGCTGCTGGACTAGATAAGGACTTTCAGCACCCATTACTTTTGTTATGCTTTTTCCCAAAGCATCAGGGATCAACGGATTTTAGAAGTCTTTACTAGCAGTCGTTTGCTGCTGGACTAGATAGGGACTTTCAGCACCCTATTACTTTTGTTATGCTTTTTCCCAAAGCATTAGGGATCAACGGATTTTATGTGTCGTTACCACAGCCGTTTGTTGTGGACTGGATGGAAACTTTTGGCTTTCCATTGCCTTTATTTTGCTTTTTCCTAAAGCAACAGGGATCAGCGAGTAAAAAGGAAGAGCTCGCTGATGACTTTGACTTAAGAAGTTGCTGCTCATCTTCATAAGAGGAATATGGGCAGCAAAACATGAGTGATCATGTTGTTGAACTTGTAGAATCACCATTTAACATTCCCAACCTGCTGAGAAGATCCTTGAATCTTTTTTCATCTAAAGGTTTAGTGAAGATGTCAGCGAGTTGGTCATCAGTGGGGATGAAGTAAATTTCAACATCCCCCTTCATGACATGATCACGAATGAAGTGATACCTAATGTCAATATGCTTAGTTTTGGAATGCTGAACAGGATTATGTATGATAGCAATAGCACTAGTGTTATCACACATGATGGGGATCTTAGAAAAATTTAGGTCATAGTCAGCAAGTTGGTTTTTCATCCAAAGGATTTTTGCACAACAACTTGCTGCAGACACATACTCTGCTTTAGCAGTGGAGATGGAAATTGTATGCTGTTTCTTACTAGACCAACTAGTCAGCCTTCCCCCCAACAGTTGACATCCACCACTGGTACTTTTCCTATCTAACATGCAACCAGCATAGTCGGAATCAGAGTATGCAACTAAATCAAAGTTAGAATCCTTGGGATACTAGAGACCTAGAGAGGAAGTCCCTTTGAGATATTTGAAGATACGCTTGACAGCGAGAAGGTGAGACTCCCTGGGTGATGCTTGATACCTTGCACAAAGGCAAGTAGCAAACATAATGTCAGGACGACTCGCTGTGAGGTACATCAGTGAGCCAATCATTCCACGATAGAAGGTGGGGTTCACATGCTTACCATCAAGGTCAGCATGGAGATTGTTTGGAGGAGACATGGGAGTACGCTTTGTGGTGATATTGGACATATCAAATTTGGCCAGCATGTCTCGTGTATACTTTTCTTGGTTTATAAAGATGCCATCAGTGAGCTGACGAATTTGTAGACCAAGGAAGAAGGTTAGCTCACCCATCATACTCATTTCAAAGTGAGAAGACATTAGGGAGCTAAATTTATTGCAAAGTTTCTTACTGGAGGATCCAAATATGATGTCATCGACATATATTTGCACATAGAGAACATGAGCACCCTTTCTATAGATAAAGAGGGTGCTGTCTATAGATCCTCGCTGAAACTCATGAGAAAGAAGAAATTCAGAGAGAGTGTCATACCAAGCTCTAGGAGCTTGTTTAAGACCATATAATGCTTTATAAAGACGATAGACGTGGTTTGGCTTGGTTAGATCTTCAAAACCAGGTGGCTGCTCCACATAAACTTCTTCTTCGAGTTTTCCATTTAGGAAAGCACTCTTGACATCCATTTGATATACAGTGAAGTTTCGATAAGCAGCATGTGTTAGGAATAAGCGTATTGCTTCAAGTCTAGCCACTGGAGCAAAGGTTTTGTCATAGTCGACACCTTCTTCTTGAAGGTAGCCTTGAGCTACTAACCTAGCCTTGTTGGGTATAAAAACACCATCTTTGTCCATCTTATTTCTATAAACCCATTTAGTTCCAATGGGTTCTTTGCCAGGAGGAAGAGGCACTAAGAACCAGACATGCTGTCTTTGGAATTGTGTTAGTTATTCTTGCATGGCAGCAACCCATGATGGGTCAACCATGGCCTCTCCAATATTCTTAGGAGTGATCATTGACAAGAAGTTAACATATAGACATGTGTTTCTAGTCGATGATCTAGTCACAATACCCTGCTGAGGATCACCAATAATTTGGTGAGCAGGATGACTTGAAGTCCATTTAAGTGATGGGACACTTGATGAACCTAGAGTGGCATCGGAAGATATTTGCATGGGATCAGCAGGAGAAGAATAAGAGGAGAAATCAATGGTAATAAAAGGATCAAGAGGAGTTTGATCAGTGGAGCCATTTGACTGATTTGAGTTATCAATGATGGGGTCATCAGCAGACACCATGTCTTCAGTGTTAGCTGAAGCATCATGAAACTCATCATCAGCAGAGTCATCAACTTGCACATCATCAGCCAGTGATCTAGGTTTGGCTGATGCAGCATAGATTGACCTTAAGATAGGCTCAACTGGCTCAATCGTATAGATATGAGCAGCAACTTGCTCCAGCTCAGGGTCTGCTGAACTATCCTCAGTGAGTTGCTGATCAAGAGGAGGTGAGAAAGAAGCATCAACCTATGAGTCAGCATCCTCCATAGGAGGATTAGTGAACTCATTGAAGATCTCTTCAGTAGAAGATGGCTGGATATCTTTAAGAGCAGATGAGCTTTCATCAAAAGTGACATGAATGGATTCATCCACTTTTTGAAGTCGAGTATTGAATACTCTAAAAGCTTTGCTAATGGAAGAGTATCCAACAAAGTAACCATCATTAGCTTTAGGATCAAATTTGCCTAAATGATCCTTATTATTAAGAATAAAGACAGGACAGCCAAATACATGGAAGTATTTGATTTGAGGTTTCTTTCCTCTTAAAACTTCATATGTTTTTTTGTCATGTCTTTTAACAATGAGACATCGATTTTGAGTATGACAAGCAGTGTTGACTGCTTCAGCCCAAAACCTACTGGGAAGAGAGGACTCACTGAGCATAGTACGTGCTGCCTCTATAAGAGTTCTATTTCTCCTTTCAGCAACACCATTTTGCTCAGGAGTTCTAGTGGAAGAGTAGTTTTGTGAGATCCCTTGATCAGCACAAAAAGTTTCAAGAGTGTGGTTTCTAAACTCAGTGCCATGATCACTTTTGAGTTCTTTGACCCTTATGCTGTTGAGATTTTCCATTTTCTTAATGAATTTGATAATTTCATCAGCAACATCACTCTTAGAATTAAGAAAAATTGTCCAAGTATATCGTGAATATTCATCCACAATTACTAAAGTGTATCTGCTACCTTTTAGACTTTGGACATTCACTGGTCCAAAAAGGTCCATGTGAAGAAGGTGAAAGCAACCCTTAACAGAGTTAGCTTGTTTAGTTTTGAAAGTAGCTCTATGGCATTTGCCTTTTTCACAAGCACCACAAAGTCTATCTTTTTCAAAGGACAGGGGAGGAAGGCCACGAACAAGGTTCTTTTTGGCAGGTGAGTTTATGGTTTTGAAATTCACATGCGACATACGCTTGTGCCATAACCAATTCAACTCGGATGCTGACTTAGCAAAGAAACAAGTCTCACTATCAGTCTTGATAGGAGTGAAGTCTACAAGATATACATCTCTTTTTCTTGGTGCAACCAAGACGACTTCCTTGTTGATGTTTACTACAGTGCCTTGATGTTTATCAAGGATTACCTTGTAGTCAACATCACATAGTTGACTTATGCTGATGAGATTATGCTTTAATCCATTTACATAAGCAACTTTTGAGAATTTTATGAGGCCATTAGAAAGAAGACCATACCCTTCAGTCTGTCCAGTGGAGTTATCACCAAACACCACTGTAGGACCAGGTGCCTCAGTATAGTCATCCAGCAGGGACTTAGAGCCTGTCATGTGTTTTGAACAACCGCTGTCCAAATACCACACTCCTTTACCTAGCGAGCCCTGCATGGATGAAAAGAAAGAATTTAAGGTTTTTGTTCATCCATTGCTATGTCAGTAGGATTATCTGAAGGTACTTCAGGGGAGGATATTGGCTCTACAGAGAGAGCCTCCTCAAGAGTAATGTGATCTCCCACAGAGACAGGGGTAGTGTTATCTTCATTGGTGGGCATTATGCTGGTTTCATTACTATGAAGATATGCATAGCTGCTCACTACATCAGGAGCGCTGTACTCAACCAGCATTGAGGGTTGTCCCCAAGCATTTGAAATAACCCTTTGAGAATGGGGAATTTCAAAGCGCTGAGCAGCAACGTATTCAGCAATGCTTGCATTTGTGACAGAGGAGGTGTCACTGATAACAGGTTCAGTAGAAAGGTTCTCACTGATCCGTGTAGAGGAGGAAGATGTTTCAGTAGCTGTAGAGATGTTTGGTTGAAATACAACCGTTGGAGCATCTCTTGGGCTGTATAAAACACATTCAGAGGCAACATGTCCTTTGCTGCTACAAAGATAGCATTTTTTGTCAGAGGGATTACCTTGATTTTGAATGAGAAAGTCCCTCAGCTGAGAGGAAAGATCATTTACTCGCTGAGTAAGTTCATTTATTTGTGGAGTAGAGGAAGAGGAAGCCTTGCTCTTTTGCTTAGACTTGGACTTAATCCTTTGTCTAAGTTTAGGCGGGGGCAATTGAGGAACAGGACCAAGTATGGATTCACCATGATGATTTTGAGGATTCTGATGTCCTCTAATCATAGTCCATGCTTGCTTTCCAGTAGGATAGGAAGAAGAGGAACCCTGCTGAGACTGATTCTCATGATTAGGAGTTGTGGATCTGACTTGACGTTTTGGAGTGACTGACCTCATTTGCCTATGAGGTAGATACTCCCTATTGGATACTGAGGATTGACTATGCTGAGAGGGCACTTGTCCTCTTTGTGGAGTAGTAGGTCTCATTTGCTGATGTGGCAAATGTCCTCGCTGAGGAGTTATATGCCTTACCTGCTGATGAGGAAAGTGTTCTCGCTGAGGAGTGGCAGATCTGTTTTGAGAAGGCAGTCTTCCTCTTTTAGGAGTAACATGCCTTAGATTTTATTTTGAAGGCATTGATTGAGATACTGTATTAGTTTGAGCATCAACATGTACAGCCTTTGTGGGAAGTACTTGCTGGTGTCTTACATCAGCGAACCTAACCCTTCTGCTCATTTGATGATCAGACATTGAATTTGTATGGGTAGGTTCCAGCTGAGATGAAGATTGAGCACTAGAGTGTTGCTGAACGACATAATTGACTCGCTGAGGGGTACCATAGTCATAGGGAGCAGCAATAGTGCTTCTTTTAAAGGGCTCGACACCTTTTGTAGATAGACGCTGAGGAGCAATGGGTACATACCCATCACTTGAGATATCCCCTTTAAAAGTTCTTGGAGGAGAATGTTAAATTCTCCCTTCATGTGGCATCATGCCAACAATGGGAAGATGGGAGAACATGTCAAAAGTACTGGTTGAGGTACTGGTACTTTTAGCATTTGAGGAAGGGGGAACACTGGTGGATGCTGTAGCCTTAGAATCCATCTCAGCATGGTAGTCATTTTGTCCCTTGACAAAATACCACTTTTTCAAAAGTTCTTGAGAGATGGAAGATGAACAAGGTAGAGGAATGGAGATTTTAGGCTTTACATCATCATTAAAAGAGTCAGCGATAGAGGCAACAACATCAAAATTGCCACCAATTACTGCCTGTACTTGAGCAGGGACTTGCTCGCTCAAGCATTGATGATGAAATTTAGAAGCCTTTGACCAGGAGGTCACAATCTTCTTTAGATTTGAAACTTCAGCCTTGAGAGTTTCATTCTCAAGTTGAAGTTTCTGAGTCATCAACTCATGAGATAGAAGTTCAACATGAACATTTTTCAATTTCACAAGTTTTTCAGATTTTTCACTTAACTCTACTCCAGCAGAGTTAAGTTTAGATTGAAGTTCAGCACATAGACTTTCTACGAACTGAAGATCACAAGACAAGGACTCAATAATTTTGGTCTTGTCTTGATTAGAAGAGGAAGAAAGAAGAGAGTGTACCTTTTTAACAGTGACCTTCACCCACTGACTAGAGGAGACTTGATCCTTTGTCAGAGCATCACTGTCAGCAAGTGCCATAAGGCACATGGCATCAACATAATCGTCATCATCAGAATCATCTGAGTCAGCCCAATCATGTTCTTCAGCAATTAGACCTTTTGCTGGAACTTTGACATCCTCTGTTTCAGCCACCTTAGCCTTCAGCTGATAGTATTTGTTCCTATATTCATCAGCAGATTTGGAAGGATTAGTTTTGGGAGCAGCAGGATTGGGTAAAGAGACTCTGCACTCCTTCTGGTAGTGGCCTTTTCTGCCACACCTCCAGCACTCTTCCTGTGATTTATCGACAGGAGGTTTGAGGGGAGTAACCGTTTTGCGATTATTCCACCTTCTGGAGTATCTTCTACCAGCAACCAGGGCAAAGCCCATGAAGTCATTAAACAAATCTTGTTTTTCTTCATCATCCAGCTCATCAATAAGGGTCTGAATGGATGCTGGAAGATTAGAAGTACTGGCACCATCATAGAGATCGATGGGCTCAGTAGAAACAAGAGCGATAGGGTCAGAAATAGGATGAGAGGAGATGCTGACAGGATAAGAAGAAGAAGGGCCAGCATGTCTTTTGGCATCAGCAGAGGCTCGAATATTTTGAGCCAATGCTCTTTCTTCAAATTGAAGAGTGCCAAAAAGTTCTTCAAGATCAAAATCTTGGATTTTCTTCGTAGTACGAAGAGTTTGTCTTAAGTTTTGCCACTTAAGAGGAAGAGAGTGGATGAATTTATGACATACCTCAAAGTTATAATGGGTAATGCCAACATTTGTCATATCATTGAGCAACCCTTTAAAGCGAGTATAGGTGCTCTCAAGACTTTCATCAGGAAGAGAGAAGAAGTTTTCATAAGCTCTTTTCAAATCAATTTTCTTGATTTTGATGAGATCAGCAGATCCTTCATAGGTGCTGACAAGTCTGTCCCATACTTCCTTTGAAGAGGGATACTTGATGACTAGTTTCATGATTTCAGTGGGAAGAGTAACGATAATCATGTTTTTCAGTCTAGCATCAAGATTTACCAGCTTTCTTTCTTCATCTGTCCATTGAACCTCTGGTTTAACCAGGTCAGTGACTATCTCAGGAGCTTCAGGTGTAGCTCCTGGAGTCCTTTGGACATACATCGGTACGTATGGACCCACAGTTAATATGGTCATTAAATAGGGTTCCACACCAGAGACGTGAAGAAGCATCCTCTCCTTCCAAGACCCAAAATCTTTGGGCTCGAACTTAGGAGGTGTCGACACGTAGCCAAAGTCACATGTGTTCACAAGGCTGGGAACAGAAGACATGTTCTTGTTTTAGAAAGAGAAGATTTCAGGAAAAATTAAAGAACAGAAGTTTTAAATGTAAACACAAGGAGGCAAACAGATCTTGTTCCCATGATTTAGGAACGGTGGCTCTGATACCACTTGATGGTCCACGAATGCACAACTTATGTTTTATTTAAATTAGACAAGAAAGTAAATAAGCAAGTAAATAACAAGAACAATATCAGGTTCAATTGTAGTACATCAATGCAAGGATAATCATATGTATCATTGATTAAACGATGAATACATGGTTGATCTTACACACTTGACTTACAAGAATACAAAAGAACAATGGTAATTGCTAAGCCTAGACACACTAAAAACTTAAACAATTACAAGTGATACACAAAACAAAACCAAACACAAAAACCCAATTAATTATACATATATATATATACATATACATATACAATATACATACCTTCAAAGCCGGTGAATCACAACGAATAATTCTACATAAAACACAATCATTTATTTGTTGCTTCTCGAAATTGTAATGAGAAGACGATACAAATGATGAAGATAAAAGACGAAGATCTGACGACTCCCACATATTCGGCGGTGGTCGGAAAATTTGGAACTTCGACGGTGGTCGAGTGGTGTTGGCCGCTTACAAAGAGACACCTGAAGATAAAGACATATCTGCTCATCAGATCTATTTTCTTCTGATTCATATATATATCACACACACACACATATATATATAGGGGGGGTTGAATATAAACATATGTGTGTGTACAAGAGTATTATTCATATGTACAAATAAAGGGTGTTGGCGCGATGGTGGTTGGCGGCAGTGCTGGTGGCCGGAGTTGAGTAGGAGAGAAGGAGTTGGTGGTTGTTGACCAAATGCTCAAAACTTGTAAGATTAGCTGGGTGTTAGGAAGTGTCGATATATATGATATGATATATGTGATTTGTTTTTTTAACAGCAATATAAAATGTAGATACATTGATTAGTAACATACGCAGGTATAGATTGATTGCTGGGTAAAAAGAGTGTGTTCAATTGGAATGACTAATATACCCTCATGTGCATTGCACATGAGGGTCTTGACGGAATCCAACTAACGTCTGTTAGTGCGAGAGATATGCAATGATACAAAAGGTCACCTTAGGGGTATGTAATAATACAAAAATATGAGAAGGGTGAAGCTTAATAATATGGTATACCACATGGGTATGTAATGAAATTTTCTCTAAATTAATATTGTCTAATGGTTGTCCAATTTAACATAAAAATGTTTTTTCCTTATACTTTTAACCAAAATTGTCGTTCTTTCAGATATTTTGGTCTTTTAAAATTTATTGTACAAAGTTAATATGATATCTCCGTTAATTCGTCTTTCTATTTTCTATAATGATTTATATGGTATTTTCATTTCTTTTTTGTATTTTACATATAGTAGTATAACTTTAATGCATTTTCATTCCTTTTTTTTTTTTTTCGTTTTGTCATATTTTGATATAGTTGCTACATGATTACCATTTCTTTTTTATTACTTCAACTATTCATAGAATTGGTTACGTAAATCCTAACACACGTTTATATAAGAAACAAATGAATGTATCTTTCACTTATATAAGGTCTCTGAAAACAACCTTATGTCTCTTGGGGCAAATTCCGGGTAACATAACTAGTTTATTTGAAATGATGTTTTCCGAGCTATTCCTCAAGTTTTACGTTATGTGACAACTAGATTAAACCCGCACGTTGTGCGGTACTAACTGATAACATAAGTAAAAAATACAATTACAGATAGTTACATTATTATTCATAATATTAAAATATGTCCGATTACGACTAATTCAAACAACAAAATTATAGTTTATGAATATATGATATACGTCAAATATGTTTATTTTTTTGAACTACAAATATAATACACTACTAAATTACATCATTGTCAAGGATTGAACCTTGGTTTATACTCCAAGAGGCAAGACTTTCTACCACTCCACCTAAATGGTAATAACTACGTCAAATATGTAGTATAACTACATCAACAAACAAATTACAAACAAAACTATACAAACTTAGCCAATAGAACATGGAGAGAGAAGCATAAAAAAAAAGAATTAATATAATTGGTGCATCTCATATGACAAGTGAGTTTGTATAATTTTGTTTATAATTTGTTTGTCAATTTAGAATTTCCCATTTGTAAATCACAAAAAATTATATATCTTTGTGAAAAAGAAATCCATCCATTAAGTTTTAAGAGATATACATGAAATAAAATTAAATTAGGAAAACAATGTATAACCGATTCTGGATATATATACTTACTATAACTTTAATATAATATAATTATTATAAACATAAATAAAAAATCTAGAAGAAATCCATCAATGACTTTAGGCGATATACATTAATAAACATAAGAAATCTATCCATCCATTCCATTAAGATATACTTTGCCATCTTATACACTTTGCCGTCTTATTTTATTTTTAACTTGTTTTTATTATTACTTAATTAATGATGATGATTAGGCTAAAGTATAATTTTTAAATTGTGTTTTAATGATGATTAGGATAAAGTGTAACTTTTTTTAAAGTATGTTTAAAATTAGGAATTTAATGTAATTATGACAGTTAAGAAAAAATTCATCATGACATGAGTTCATAATTGTCACATAATAAAAAACGTATCATCTCTTAGTTATATATAGAGATTTTTGTGTGACACTAAATGTCATTTTATTTGTAGTTATAGTTTATAATTAACTTTCTTTTTATTTTGAATTAATTTGATAAAGGGTTAAGTGCTACGAAGTGTAATTAACTATGACCGAATGTCTATTGTATGCATAAACTATCAGAACCTCTATTGTATGCACGAACTTAGTAAAAACGTTTAAATCATGTAAATAGTATACGTGGCACCTCATATGAGCTGACACGTATAAGTTTTTGATTGGCTGACCATGGTTAGTTACACACTTTGAACATTTTTACTAAGTTCGTGCATACAATAGAGGTTTTGATAATTTGTGCACACAATAGACATTCGATCATAGTTAATTACATTTCGTATCATTTAACCCTTTGATAAATAGAAATACGTATCTACTTATTTAAATTTATATCAAAAAATAAGTTATTTATCATAAAAATATATGTAAAAGCAAACTATATACAATACGAAATCAATAATTACAAACAAATTAAACTAGAAGATGTGTTGTTATGCTTAGATGTAGCCACCTCCACATTTCTTTGCCACGAACAAAAGTGGGTAGAAACACTTGGCAATGGCCTTACAGCATACTCGTAACATCATTAGCATGTCTGGATATATGTTGATTGGACATGTTTAGATTTTCTGTAATCTTATTCTTTATACGTGTGTATATATATATATAGCTACATTATGATACAAAATTCATTATTCATTCAGCTTTGTGTAGTAATACGTAAACACATCATCCAATGACTTCGCCGGCGCCAACGGTAACACTTGTATCCGAATGCTTTATCAAACCACTTGGCGACGATCTCTCGCCCGAATCAAAACAACCTTTACATTTCACACCTTTTGAGCTTTCCTTTCTCAACTTCAACTATAGCCAAAAGGGTCTGCTTTTCGCTAAACCCGAAAACCAAAATAATAATTTCTCCATATCCGTATTCTTGGGTGACCTCAAAACCTCACTATCCACAACACTTACTCATTTCTACCCGCTTGCAGCCCGTTTAGCATCTCGAATACAACAAGACAAAGACCCACTTAATTCCTATGTTATCTACATTGACCCTAACAACAGCCCGGGGGTCAAGTTTATTCATGCAAAGACGGATGCTACTATATCCGATGTACTTAACCCTATAGAAGTACCGACAATTGTTCGTTCCTTTTTCGACCTTAACAATGCTATTAGCCATGATGGTCATACATTGCCTTTGTTGTCCGTACAAGTGACCGAGCTAGCCGATGGGATCTTTATTGGTGGCTCGGTTAACCACGTTATAGCAGACGCAACATCTTTTTGGCATTTCATGAATTCTTGGAATGAAATATTCAAATCAGGGGCTATCTCACGTTATCCGGTGTTTGAAAAACGGAGTTCGGATCCTATATGTATTCTTCCGTATGCATATCGTGATCAATTTATTGAACGATACGAACCTCCACAGTTACTACTTAAAGAGAGGTTTTTCCATTTCACTTGTGCATCAGTAGCAAGACTTAAGAAAAGAGCAAATGCCGAGTGTAATGGTACTCAAAAGATCTCGAGTTTACAAGCGGTGTCTGCTCTTTTATGGAGATGCATAACACGTGTAAGACGCTTACCAGAAGATAGTGAAACGGAATGTGTACTTGCGGTTTGCAACCGACGTAGGATAAACCCGCCTTTATCCGATGGTTACTTTGGTAGCCCGGTTGTCACAATAAAAGGAACAACAAAAGTAAAAGAATTATTGATGGCGGCAAATGGGCTTGGATACGCGGCATTGAAGTTAAATGAAGCGATCACAAACCAAGATGACGCGGCAGTGCAAAAATGGGTCGAGTCATGGTTTGGAAACCCGGTGGTGTATAAATTAAGTGCGAGGTTATCTCCATTGACAAACGTGGTAGTCATTTCGGGGTCACCCAGGTTTGATATGTACGGGTGTGAATTCGGGCTGGGGAAAGCCATTGCGGCTAGAAGTGGGTTTGCGAACAAAGCCAACGGGAGAATGGCAATGTATCCGGGTCGGGAAGGAGGCGGGAGCATTGATGTCGAAGTTTGCTTAACGGCCGAAACTATGAAGGATCTTCAACATGACCCGGAGTTCATAAGTGCTTGCTTTTAATTAGTGCAATTACGAAATGATCCATCCATCTCCTGTAATAATGGCCGGTACTACTTTTCAGTTTATTAATTAGTTGCAATAGTCAACTACGAGTAGAGTATATATATGTATGTAAATAAATGTTTTCTTTGCTCCTAAGTCCCAAGCTCTTATCTCATCCCTCATTTCCCAAAAGTTTACAATGAATACTTTTGACACATAAGAAATTAAAGTTAAAGAGGTAAGCGCCTAAGGACCGCGTTAAGAAGTTAATGTGATCATTTTCTTGCTCAATCACCATAAGAAATCTACTAACGGACTAGTTAACCTATAAAGTTAATGTGAACATATATATCATAAATATAAAGTTGATTAATGTGAATAAACTATTATTAAGTAAAATATTAATCTCTATTAATTATGAACTTACCACATTGATCAAAATTTGAGTGACGACTAGACTATCACGTTTTCCTGTTTTTTTTTTTTTTTAAATAACTCTTGATGTAATTTCTTATTTTTGATATTTTGCAGACCCTCAGAATAATTTTTTGGTAGAGGTCTTCATTCTGAGTCCGGGGTAAATGAGTAAATGAGTAAGTGAGGTGCACCCTTGGTCACTGGTAAGTAATGTATGGGCTAACCTAGCAACAGATATATGATGAAGATTGTCATTTTTACTTGGGCTAAATAGCTATATATTGTATCACATAACTGCTAATGACTTCAAGAGTTTAGTGTGGCCCAAGCCCAAACTTGCCAAAGTGAATCAATCAAGTTCTTTTTCTCTTTCGGACCAAATGATCTTTCACTCTTTTTTTCTTTCTCTAATTATATGGTTATTCTTATCTTATATTAATATAAATATGTTGTTGATAATTAATATCCGTTTAATAATTAGCCTATGTATGAACACCAAGACAATTACATTTCCTTACGCTCAATCGCCCCCGGAAATTAACTCGTGTAAGCATATGTTGAATTGCAAACCATAACCGTATCGAAATAAACCAAAGTGTACACAAACCAAAAAGGCAAGAAGCTTGAAATTTTCGAAAGGTGTGGATAATTATTACACAAAAACCAAAGTGTACACAAACCATTTGCTAGTTTCAATGGTCATTTGCGGCCCTTTTTTGGAGAAACCGACAGAAAAGATGTTACCTTGGAGATCTAAGATCAAATCTTGATTCACCATGATTTCGGGCATTACCTGTTCAGTGTGTGGACATACGTGTTATCACTCCTGTTCTCCAGGATTGTGCGGGTTCCAATTTTCAACATACTGTCCATTTTGGATGTCACTCACTCCTAGCATTTGCTATTTAAAATATATAGGGATAAGTATCCTGGAATGTAACAAACTTTGGACGAATATCTATAGTAGGAAATAACTAAAGTTTTGTGTATTGTATGTAAAAAACTTTAAAAAAATGTTTATTGTATGTAAGAAAACATACGTGGCAACCATATAGAGGTGCCACTTGTCTGATTTTAATTGGTTGAATACATTTTTTTACATACAATAAACATTATTTTTGAGTTGTTTACATACAATACACACAACTTTAGTTATTTCTTACTATAGACATTTGTTCAATGTTTGTTACATTAAAAGATACTTATCCCAAATATATAATACGAGTATGTATTTGTGGATTTTTTTTCTTTTTCTATATTATATCCTTAATTTCTTCTTGACGTGAGGTACAATAATATTAAGACATTTCTTAGAAATATTGAATTACTTGAAATTTAACGTCATCCAATATTCTTTATTCATTACCATATAATTATGGAGGTTCCACTCATCTATAAATTTGAGTTTTTATAATGATAGATTGAAAATTACCCTTAAAGTAGTCTTATTACATGATTAAAAAGCTTTATACATTACTGATCAAGACTTTTGGTTAGATATAATTTAGCCGTATGATTAAGTACAAATATTTGAAATATATATGATAACACTCGAGTAATAAATAAGAAGATATATATGTCGTCGTTATCATAATTCATAACCAATAATATCAATTACTTGGTATATTTTCAAAGTAGCTAGAAAGAAATTAATATAAACAAATTAAAGTTTTGGTAGACAAGATCTTTGAAAATACTTTCTTTTGAACAAGTCAAATATCTTAGACTGAGTTGAGCCATTTGTCGTGGATCCTATGTCCTATATATGCGTACGTTGCCTCCATGGTACTATAGCTAGTACGTACGTGTTTAGTCAAACACACAACAAAACAAATATATATATTATGACCATTAAGTCACCACATGGAGTGCATAATAGTCATTAGGCATACCTTCAAATTCTCACAGAAAAGACAATATCTATCTTTGTTCTTTTGTTTCTTTCATGTATATTCAGTTTTCTTTCAATCATATCATACATACCATTATGGCATAATATATGGACAGTTTTTAATTGTAATGGGTTATTAGTAGTCTTTTCCTAAGTGATATTCGTAAAAAATTTTTTGATTGATATACCAAAACTATGTAATACGGGATTGTACAGTTAGATATAAAAGTTACAATTTTTTTATATATTAATAAAAAATAATGATACAAGTATCATCTTCCTTTCCTTAATGGGTTTCATCCTAAGGGTTATAGGTTCAAATGTTATAAAAAAATAAAAAGTCTTTTTAAATTTTTCAACTAGAATTGCATGAAAGGGAGATATAGTTCGATATTGATACTAAAAGAGGATTTAACTTATTTAACACGTACATATTGAATGCATGTTTCTTACAAGAAGCCATGCATGCCAGTTATTACATTCATAAGCATAAATGCATATTGCATGATGAGTGCATGGGGAACCATCTTCTTAATACATGACATAAAATAACATGGTCCACCCTAAATGCCTCCGTATAGTAGTGATGATGATCAGTTTTGGTGAGCTTGTTTGTAAGCAGTTGCCTCGGCAAAAGTGGAGCAACACCTGCACCCTCCACCGTTGTAGTTGTTGTTGTAACCGCCTCCACCGCCACAGCAACCATGCCTGCATCCACCGCCGCTGCCTCTGCCGCCGCCTCCTCGGCCACCACCGCCGCCTCCTCCTCCACCACCACCGCTGCCTCCACGACCACCACCGTTATCGTGTCCTCCTCGTCCACCACCATTGTCATTTCCTCCACGTCCACCACCGTTGTTATTTCCTCCTCCACGTCCACCACCGTTGTTATTCCCTCCGCCGTGTCCACCACCGTTGTCATTCCCTCCTCCACGTCCACCACCGTTGTTATTCCCTCCACGTCCACCACCGTTGTCATTCCCTCCTCCACGTCCACCACCATTGTTATATCCTCCACGTCCTCCTCCGTTGTTATATCCTCCACTACCATGCTTGTCATCGAGTTCACCTAGTCATTCAAATAAAATAAAAAAAAACATATTGTTACTACTTACTTCATTAAGATATGTCGTCTCTTCTTTTATATATATACTCGTATAATATAAATTGTTGAAAAAGATAACATAAATTTAAAGAGAGATAGTTTACTTACTTTCCTTGGCCGAGACAACTTCGGAGGCAACAAGAAGGACTACAGCAAAAGCTAGGGCAAGAAGAAGCAATGCTTTTGAAGCCATATTGCTTGAGAATGAAGAAGTTTCTATATATGGAAGTATGATGAGGAAACTAGTGTGTTCTATGTTTCTATTTATAGAAGGATTTTATGCATGATCGACGCATGAGAACATATAATATATAGTAGTAATTGCTATGGTCCATGCATGTATAATTATTGGCCGGTTGGTTGGTATTTTGGGTCAGGGTCTGATTTCATTTTCATTGACATTTTGCAACACATTCTTATCCTACTTTGTACGTTACTTTTGTCTTTAAGAGTGTACTCACAGTTGCAATACTTACGTTGAGTTAATTTTGTTTGCAGATTCTGATAGATTTTAATGGAATTGGAATTGAATGTCATTTTTTAGTGTGTTTGGTTGTTTAATGATTAAAGAATATCATTTCGTTTGAATGTCCTCATTTGATGGAATCTCCATTCCATGGGGTAAGGAATCTCATTTCTTCCGTTAGTTAAATTTTCAAAAATGAAAAACATTCCGTCAAATTTCATTCCATCAGATTCCAAAATCTTTAACAGATTTCATTCATTCCAAAAAACATTCTGTGAACTAAAAGCGCCCTTAGATGAACATAATCTGTATGGTACTAAATTAAGTAGCATAGTATTCGTATAATTTGACACGAATACATGTTTTTAATTAGTAATATAATGTTTTTTTATGATGATTCCAGCTAAAAGTTTAATACGAGTAGTTAAAAAGGTAATGTAATACAAAAATAAAATACCATTAAAAATTATTGTATATATGTATGTAGTAAATAACAAAAAGAAAAGTCGATCTATTCAATTGTTTTTTAAAAAAAGTATTGAGAAATTTTTAGGACAAAAGATTTGTTAAGCAGTAAATGGGACTTCATCATTAAGGCCCATGCCAATACGCTGTGTCGACCGACACGTCGACATACTCGTCGATGGGGACAAGGATGGCAGGGAGTGTGTCGACACACTCGTCGATGGCAGCCATCGATGCATCGAAGGGCAAGGACGGACAGGAGAAGCGTGTGTGGGACCCAAAAACTCTTTCAAATCCTTTCTCATTCTTCACCTAAATCATGTCTTGAAACAACGAAAACCTAAACCAACATCAAGCCTCTGCCGATATGTGGCAACATATTCTTGACTATCCGCAACCGGCAATGTTATCAACCAGTCAAAGCCAAACAATTAAGCCATCCGTCGGGCTCTTCTAACCTGCCCCCTATGTGTCCTCCCGCAAGTTATATGCTTAACCCATTTTCACAACCATTTTATAACACCATGAACTACAATCCAATTATGGGTCATATAATTGGAACGAACCTCAACCAATGGCGTTAGCTCAAGCTCAATGACGTTCGAATTTCAAGTACAACAACAACAACAACGACAACGACAACAACAACAACAACGACGACAATAACAATAACAATAACAACAACAACAACACAACAACAACAGCAACAACAACAACAACAGCAACAGCAACAGCAACAGCAACAACAACAACAACAACAACAACAACAAAACCCGGAAAATGCACCCGAGGCAGGTAGTTTTGCCTCCGCTGATAATGAAGATGAAGTTGAAATGGTTGTTCGTGAGGGGGAGGAGAAGCCGACCCAGAAAACCGTAAGAGAAAAGGAATTTGAAGGATGACGATACATAGTTGTTGGCACAATGTTGAGTGCACTATTCGCAAGACCCGATCGTGGGTAAGAATCAATCGGATGCCATGTTTTGGAATAAAATAGTGGCCATGTTTAACAAGGATAAGAAATAAGGCTCCCGTACCAAAAGCCAATTACATGGCAAATGGAACAAGATAAAATAGGGTGTTAAGGATTTTGGTGCGGCGTTGAAGAAAGTTAGTGAGCACGACCGGCAAAGCGGGGCGGGTGACAAACAGGTGGCCGATGCGGCCATACAGTTGTACAAAAAAATAACAGGGGAGAAACATTGGCACTACCAGAAGTGCTATGACCATCTTCATAACGTGGCCAACTTTTGGAACGACAACGCCTCGACAAGTAGGCAATCGGCTCCGATGGTAGATTTGATTGTCGATGAAACGCCTCGTGGTGCGACCCTGGCTGCAAATGAAACGGGTCCCTCATTTGAAGGGCTATTTGGTGACGACCCGATTAGGCGACCACCGGTTCGTAACGTAAGCTGTAAGTTGTTTAGTTCGTCCTATACAAGATCTAACCGGTCATCGGGTTCGGAAGCGGCCTAAAGTATTACTACATATGTTTGAATGCAACAGGAAGCTTTAGAATAGGCGTAGGATAGGGATGCCATGAAGTTTTTGGCAAAAGTGTTCCAACAGGTCTGTCAAGGAAAGATTTGAAGGCTCACATGCCATACCGAAATTACTTGCAAGAAGAGTTTGGAGCAGGTTTTATGCCGATGCCGACGACGAGGAGGAGGTAGACGAGGACGAGGACGACGAGTAGTTTTATGTAGTTTTAATAATGTAGTTTAATTTAAATTGTAATGTTTTAATTTTATCTAGTTTGAATCTAATTGTAATGTTTTAACTATTTTGTTTGTTTGAACTTTAGTTGTAATATGTTTGTTTTTATTAATGTAATGTTTTTGTTTAATAAAATTAAGTTTATGTTTTTTAATTTTAAATATAAAGTATAAATAAATAAAAGTGGAGGAATAGATGAGGAAGAGGTAGAGTTGGTAGTGAGTGAGAAAGAGGTAGGATGATATCTTGAACTGAGAAAGGCCTAATTAGACAGAAAGTGATTAATATAATGAAATTTACGCACATTTAGTGCAAAGCAACGGTAGCCAAGCATTTGGGACTAGCGACACTAACAACCTAATTGGCGTCAAAGCTAGCTTGTTTGTTTTATTTAAACACTAAGTAACTAAATTAATTAAGTGACTAAATAATTTAGTAAGTCAATATAACTATTTTTCATCTAATAAATCAAAAACAAACATATTTAATCAACTTAATGACTTAAGTGTTTTCTATATTAAGTTTCAAACAAACGGGACCTCGAGGTAATATCATATTAAATCATCCTTCATAGAGACTTCCCCAATCTTCGATACATGATATGTATTGTAGAATGTAGATACATTATATGTATTGTATTGTGACTTGTGATCGAGCAAGCCATATTATATATATAAAGTGAAATTCCTATTAGTTAATTGATGTTATGTAATCTAGAGAAAGATATTAAGGGATTTTCTAATTTATGATTTCATATAAATTTAATGGTGAGATATGATCGATCAGGGGCAGTACCACATGCCCTCCTCAAAATTTAGATTTTGTCATGTATTTTTAAATTTTTCATCGATTTCAAAAAGTTTCTTATAGGTTTTTAACATTTTAACCCCTTTTACATTTATATTTCACGGATTTTTTAATTTTGCCCCCTATGTGATTTTATTCTGATACCGCCTCTGTGATCGATGATCGTTATTTGAGAAGATTTTATTGAACATATTGACTACTTTTTTAATAAATGATTAGCTAGGTAAAAAAATAGGGATGTGCACGGTTTGGTTTAAACCGGCTAAACTGTTTAAACAGAAGTAATTGGACGGATTGGTCGGTTTAAAATCAAAAAATTAAACCGTCGGTTTGCCTTTTCAATAAACCGTTCTTATGGTTTGGTTCGTGGTTTTAGACTTTTATCAAACCGATTTAACCAATCCGGACCATTAAATTACATCAATGGTATGTTTATTATATATAGATATCTATATATATGTACATGTATATATTAATATTCGATCAATATTATAAATTATAAATAACAAACTATTAGTTGGTATAAAGTTGAACATATTCAATATCTAAATTTAAAATTTTTAAAGATACGATGCCTAAATCAGCAAGCTAATTAGTATTTTTTTTTTCAAAATACTTCGTGTTTCATTTGAAATATGAGTGAAACTTTTGCAATTTGATATTACTAAAAACTTTTATATATGAATGTCAAAAGTATGATAACCGTTTAACCGGACCAAACCAAACCGGTTAATTGGTTTTTATTGGTTTGGTTTGGCATAACAATTTAGACGGATTGGTTTGAAAAAATGTTAAACCGTTTATATTGGTTTGGTTGATATTTTTAGCAAAAACCGACTAAACCGGACCACGCACATCCCTATAAAAAATAGCTGGCAAGTGATTTACAAGAGAGTTAAATATACATGCAGATGATGATAAGTAAAGTGTTCATTACTCATTGGTTTTGAAATAATGAACAAAATCTACTTTATTTGAATTGGTTTCATCCGTATACATCTTAAGTGAGGGTGGGGTTCGAGTCTCGTTTTTAGCTATCTTTTCTATTTTTCAGTAATAGAGATGATAGATACAAGTCATACAACAGGCTGCTTACGTGTCAATCTCTAAGAGATCCTCAACGTGAGAATGCCACATAGGAAAAAGATGATGTGACGATACTAAAGATATTTCACATCATTGCTTTGAGATAGAAAATTATATATAAGATAAGATTAGTGTATTTTGAATTATTTTTTTTAATAGTCAGTCGTTATCCGACATCATGATACACCTCACAATAGAATGATAAAGCCAGCCCGGCCTGCACGTACTCTCTAGCTAGATTACGAGATATAGATTATGAACCGTTACCGGTGATTAATGGAAAAAATACCCACAAATTTGTCAATCCATAAAATCGAACTCAAGATTTGTGGAAAAACCAAGAATGCATCCAAGAGTTGAATTTACTTCAATTCATATGCTTATCTGAGTTTTATTTAAAAAATTATTGAAATTTTTCGAATTCATTACTAGTATTAGTATAAAATGGCATCAATAATTTGAATTTTAATATGATGTTTAATGGTTACGAGTAAAAGTATTTCTAGTGTTTTGGCCTTTTGGGTGACTAAACACTAACAAATTTAATTTCGGTGGGGATGTAACTTTAGTCTGACTAGATTGGACTTTCAACCCTTATTGTCTTGTTTATTCGTATATATATTATTTTTATTTTATTTTATTACCCAAGATTTATTTATTTATGATAATTCTTGGCCCCGCATGAAAAAGGAAAAAACACTTGTCACTTTATCATACATTCCATTGATTATGAATTCTTGGCCACTGCCATTATTGGAAGCCAAAAACATAAGGAAGGAAAAAAAGGAAAAGAAAAACAAAAAAAAGCTTTGTGGCCCAAGTAAACTTATTCGTTCAAGCTGCCGACGGTTGAAAAAATATGAAAAAGATAAAATTTAGTATTAAAATAATTAATCTCTTGTATAAATAAAGCAAGATTGTAATGACACATATATTTATAAAAAAAAATTACTTGGCATCACTAGACATTTTCTTATTAATTATTTATATTTTATCTAATTAATTTATGACATCATATCTAATTAAATTTTGATTTTCTCTATTCTACCATTAAATATCTTCACTTTTAAATATTTTAGTTTGTTATATGTAATTAGGTTATATGTTTTCTTTTAATTTTATATACATTTTTCTTTATCTACCCGCGTAATACGCGGGTTACTAAGTTAGTACGGTAATAAAATAAAAATGAAATTGATTAAAGAGAGATGCACGCAGGGAGATTAATTTATGAAAAGAGTTGGAGAAAAAAAAAATACTCGCATGCTTTTACTATGTGATAAAGTAGCACACCTTATCTATCATATACCCGGCCATGGGGTTGGTTTTCTTTTTGTTAAATATTGCAATGCCTAGAAATCTTGTCGACATGAAGACACGTATATGTATGATAGATAGATGATAGATGATAGATGATAGATAGACAGATACATATAAAGGAAATATTTATTAATTTGAAATGTATTGCTATATTAAATATGGGCCAACTTTGTAAAAATGCCGTCGGTAAACAATAGTTCATTCGTTCCTCAATGCCTAAATGAATAACGAAGCCATCAACGGCTTGTGATAATTAAGTAACTTTATTAGTTAAGAGAATACGTGACATGATTTTGTGATAATAACTCGATTTAACAAAACTCTTGACAAATTATATAAGATATATACTTGTTACATAATTAATATAATAATTAAGAATAATTCGTTCACATGTCTCCAAATCTCCAATATGATCAAGCCGTATGAAATGTATTTATTACTGAGACAGAAGTCCAAAATACATTAATCCATCGATTAATTTGTGTACAATCCCTTCCATCAGAATAATAATGTCAATCAATCAATAAAGTAGATATTAGATAGGTAGCAAAAGTGGAATTGTTCACACCATCCCTTCGTTAATAAAAATTTCATACGAATAATAATGTTAATCAATAAATTAGATATTAGACATTCATAAATGTATTTCTCATTATAGCTTAGTGGTTAAAGAGTAACAACTTTACATGTTAGAGGTCCTGAGTTCAAAACCCGATGACATTTCAAAGAACTTCATAAATAAAGTCCTTCAGCGAATTAAGCAGATTTGACTTTTGCAAAAAGAGCAAAATACACCCGTTTAAAATAATCTAAGATAAATCTTTTGTTGCAAGCAAATGATTCAAACCTTTAATAAAAGAAGAGGAAAAAAAAATATTCATATCCATCAGAATGTTGATGTTGACGGAACAATTAGAAACAAAATATCACAATATTAGAATTAAAGGTATTTGTCATTTATCGAAAATAATTTAGAGAACAATCTTAGAAATCCCAACATTTTTATTTTGAAAGGCAAATATATTATACAAATTACGTTTTGAACTGATTATTTACGTTTATTAAACGTATGTAATTTGAAAAGGTGTTTTGATGAACAATTGATTTTTTTGCTATGAAAATAGAGTTTTCGAGAAGAATGTACACACATGCTTTTTTAAAACGAACAAAATTTATTTAGAAAACGCAAGAACAAACACCCCCTATAACACCAAATATTCTTAAATAATACCTTAGTTAGAACTAAGGGTGTAAATGAGTCAAGCCTGCTCACGAATTATTCGAATTCGATTCGGAAAAAGCTCGTTTCGAGCTGAGCCTAAACGAGCTCGAGTCGAATTCGAGCTTAACTATTGACTCGTTTACTAATTGAGCTCGAACTTCGAATACATAACTCGAATAAGCTAGCGAGCCTAAACGAGCTTTCATATATTATATAATAATAAAATAATATATATGCATATTAATTAATATATTATAGACTAACGAGCTTTTTTCACCAACTTTTGATAATCGAACTTAGTTAATTTACTGAGCTCGAGCCCGAGCTTGAACTTGTAGAGTTTTTTTTGACATACGAGCCGATCTCGAGCTTTTTAAACACTTCGCGAGCCGAGCTCGAGCATAAACAATAAGGTTTGATCGAGCTCGAGCTTGAGCCCAAGCTTTTAAAACGAATTCAAGCTCGAGCTTGGCATTATTCGAGCTCGACTCGGCTCGTTTACACCCCTAATCAGAACATTTTTTCGGTTATTTAAAAATGACCAACTTCGTTTACTAGGGATAATGACAAAGGTCACAGGAATAAGGAATTTTTTACTAAGCATCGACGAGCTCGACGGACGTGCGTCCAACTTAATTTGATGTTGCTACGAAGGCATGTTATCAAAGGCGTTGTTCGGTAGAAGACGTGTTAATGTGTGAGACCATGCCATGATATTCGTTGGCCTTAAAAAACGCTTTTTTTTAGAAAACTCATAAACTAAGGGCTACTTAGGAGTTTTTTTATTTTATTTTTATAAATTATATTCCTTAAAAACCAACCATTCCATACCGTTTCACCACACATTCTCTCAAATTTTATATATATCTCTCTACATCTTTATACAATTATACCATTTCGATACTTTCATTAAATCACTTCAATTTCATTCACAAATCCAAATGGCTTCCTCGTGGGAAATGTGATTTACATGACATTGGATGAGGTGAAAGACTTCATTCAGTGAGATATGTTAAAAAAATAAAAAAAAAAACTAGTACGAGCTTATGGAAGTTCTCCACAAAATACGGTAAAAAAAAAAAAGCACGGAAATAGTGTCAGTACGAAGGTCAAGGCGGCCAAATTCCATGCTCGAACAAGAATACATGACCCATATGCAAAATAAGGTCGATATAGGATGAATTTGGCAATGGAGCTGGTGAAGCTGGTAACATGTTGCGAGCCCAGAAGCCCCGGTCTAAAATGTGGAAAGATCAAAGTGGTGGATGAAAACGAAATAATCGCTGAAATATAGTCCAGTTTTCTTTCTAAAGTATTGTAGTGTTTTTTTTTAATGTTTTTTAGTATGTACTATTTATAACTTTTTAATAATATATAAGTTTTTTTTATTTTTAATGAAACCTTAATTTTAAAAAACTAATCATTTGTTGTGTTTGTTTAATTCTTAACTTTTCAACTATAAATATATGTATATCACCACATATTTCATAATATCATGCCGAGACGGGAACGGAGCAATGAGAAGAAATTGTTGTAGTTGAGGGGTTGGATGTTGGCAAAGCTGACCAAACAATATAAAAGAACTAACACTAATTAAGTCATTGTATGGCCCTAAGATTTTAAGGCCTCTAACTTTTCTTTTCTTTTTTTCTTTTGACTAACACTATATCACTATACCAAATTTATTTGAATTTTTGGACTAACACTATACCACTATAAAAATAAAATAAATAAGAGACTATATTCAAAATAAACCAGCATCCCTTGTCTTTTTGCAAAATAAGAAATAATAATAAGGGGCAACCTTTTGCAAAATAATTATCTCTCTCGTTGGTTACAGCTCCTAATCCCAGAAAACAATCCATTTGATTTGCGTGACTGGGTTCAAAGCATACAAGGCCCATCATCCTACAAGCAGCTCATCCTTGGCATTCTATCGTGTTGGTGGTGGTTATTATGGAAGAATAGGAACAAGGCGGCATTTGAACAGGATCATGACACGAGCTTCGCAATTTTTAATTCTACTATTTTTATTTCTTTTTTATGGTTATCGTCTCGTTGTAATAAGTTTAGTATATCGTGGCCTGCGTGGCAGGTTAGTCCATCTATTCCGATATAACCTCTCCTACCTCTTCAGCATCTTGCCAAAGAGTTTTTTTAGTAAAAGATAAATTTTCCTGTTCAAAAAAATAATAATAATAAGGGGCAACCTAATTAGAAAGTTACTTAGAAAGAAAGCTTCAACTCCTTAAAAAGTGAATCTTGTCGATTTTTTCTCTCAAGATATGATGAAAACATTCAATTCTTATGGTAAAATCGAAGTGCCTCCATCAGTTTTCAACGTTTTTATGCTCGAAAATTCATATATAATATTGGCATCTCATGACCCCACAAATAGGTGGAGCGATGACAACGTTGTTTTGGACTGATATAAAAATGTTGTTCAATAGGGACACGACGTTAGAAGCGCAATAAATATCAACTACTAGGCAACTGTAGCAAGTTCCGAAAGGTATGTAAGTAGTTTGAGGGAAGTTTTTGTTGGAAATAACAGTATAATAACAATATGTAATTCCTTAAATATAAATATATATATATATATTACAATACGATTAAATAATGATAAAGGAATTAAACAAGAACAGAATGGAGGAACTAAATAAAAGAGGCAATTTGAAAGGTTCCTGCAAAACAAGAAAATGTAATAATAATAAGTAGAACCGGGCTTGTGTTTGACACAATTCCCTTAAACAGATTCGCCGTCTGTTCCCAGGGTACACCGGTTAAAAGCAGCGTACTGCCGGACGTTGAACACTTGCCTGAAAGACGAACGGAGCACAGGGATGGTTGCTGTTTCGTGACCGAAATTGCAGAGAATGTGTGTGTGGTATGAACGAAATGTATTGTTGTTATTGTATCTTTCAAGTCCCTGATAGGACCTTATATACACAAAATTGTAACTCCAAATAATTAACTAGCACTAAGTTTCATGAGTTACAAAACTGATACTTATGATATCAGTTTCAGGAGTTTCAAAAGCTTCTTCTAGATCATTCTTGAACGGGTCAAAAACCGGGTCGGGTTTATTTCGGGTCGCAGCAAAAAGGAGCCCCGCACGGGCCCCAGTTTTTCGAGCTGCATTCGTGTCCGCAGGTCGCGCGTACACGCATTGGTTCAGAGAATTTTGACCCAGAAACCCGTTTTCTGCACCCCCCTGCGCGTGGGTAGGAGCCAGAGTAAAACACAACACAAGATCTTGACATAGCTTAGAAACCTTCACTTATAAACTAGTAAAAGTTTATATCCCACACCAATGTGGGACAAAGCTTTTCCAACTCCAACTTATGCACCAAACACACAACTTTGAGACTCGATATCTCATTCACCTTTAACCCAATTTGGACGCATCTTAGTTTGTTACGTAGCCTTGGCCAGAGACTACAAAACCCACTAAACGATTCGCAATATATGTCACACGACTATATATTTATTGATGTCCAAAGTGGTGGAAAAATGCACTTTTTCCCAACAGTTTTAAACATGAATGGAGGTCGATCTTAGAAACAACAGTGTCCAATTCAAATTTCAACAGTTGAATCTTGCATACGAAGGTAGGTGTAACCCTTTGAACCTTTGCTCATGAAACGCACTTAGTCTACTGGCTCTGAGTAGACAGCGATGTCTTTGAACTCGTCTGCCATTTGTGTAGGCGACAATACGCTTCACACAAGACTCTCCCTGACAAAGTCAAGTCCTCATAGTTATGTCCATTATGGTCCTAGACATGCGCCTGGTTCTGCGAGAGCTGTTAAGTATTGTGCCCCCATCAATACCCTAAGAAGCGACCCCACTTCTCTCTCACATAGGTGATTCACCACGTAGGCTACCCGAATCATTAAAAGCCATAGGCTTAACCTTATAACTTGTCACTTTTAGGAATGGACTAGGAAGATTATTATGCCCTATAATAAACTCCCTTGTAACGCGTGGGGTTTTATCAAATCCCCCCACAGTGACCTCGCCAGCTCATACAATTAGGTTTCCTATTGAACTCAGATCTTGGGATCTCCAGTCAACTGAGTTAGGTTTTCCTTCATATAAGCTTAGCCTTTCATGGGCTTTAGTCCCATTCCCATTGACGACTTCTGAACTAACTCTCTGCTTAAGCCTTTTGTTAGCGGATCCGCGATATTATCCTTTGACTTCACATAGTCAACAGTGATAACTCCTGTAGAGATTAGTTGTCGTACTGTATTATGTCTACGTCTGATATGTCTATTCTTACCATTGTACATTGTGCTATGAGCTCTACCAATTGCCGATTGGCTATCACAATGTATACATATGGCCGACACCGGTCTAGGCCATCTTGGTATATCCTCAATAAACTGACGTAGCCATTCTGCCTCTTCACCCGCTTTATCTAAAGCGATGAACTCTGATTCCATCGTGGATCTAGCAATAACCGTTTGCTTAGACGATTTCCACGATATGGCTGCCCCTCCAAGTGTAAACACATACCCACTTGTTGCTCTGGAATCATTCGTGTCAGATATCCAATTTGCATCACAATGTCCTTCAATTACTGCTGGATATCTGCCATAATGCAAGCCATAATCACGAGTGTACCTTAAATACCGAAGTAACCTGATCATACAGTTCCAATGACTTGAACTTGGGTTACTTGTATATCTACTTAGCTTGCTAACAGCATATGCCAAGTCTGGTCTTGTACAACTCATCAAATACATTAAGCTGCCAATAATTCTTGAGTACTGTAATTGTTCAACTGGCTCTCCTCTGTTCTTCGCAAGATGTTGACTCGTGTCAATAGGAGTCCTTGCTACATTAGAGTCATTTGCATTGAACTTCTCAAGTATTTTGTCCACATAGTGGGACTGACTTAAAACAAGTCCATCATGGGTTCGTGTGATTTGAACCCCTAAAATCACATCTGCTAAACCCATGTCTTTCATGTCAAACCTTGCCTTTAGGAGATCTTTTGTAGACTTTATCATTTTGTCATTACTTCCAGCAATGAGCATATCATCTACATATAGGCACAAGATGACATATCCATCTGGTATGTCTTTCACATATACACACTTGTCACATTCATTGATCTTGAACCCAGACTCAAGCATGACATTATCGAATTTTTCATGCCATTGTTTGGGAGCTTGTTTTAATCCATACAAAGACTTAACAAGCTTACACACTTTCTTTTCTTGCCCAGGAGCAATAAATCCCTCAGGTTGCTCCATGTAAATCTCTTCCTCATTTCCATTCAAGAAAGCGGTTTTCACATCCATTTGGTGAACTTCCAAATTTCTAATGGCGGCAATGGCAAGTACCAACCTGATCGAGGTTATTCGAGTTACCGGCGAATATGTATCAAAATAATCAAAGTCCTTTCGCTGTTTGTAACCCTTGATCACCAATCTTGCCTTATATTTGTCAATGGAGCCATCTGACTTCAATTTCCTCTTGAAGATCCATCGATAACCTAGTGGATTACATCCCGGAGGAAGATCCACTAGCTCCCAAGTATGGTTTTGTAAAATAGAATCTATTTCACTTTTGATGGCTTCCCTCCATTGAGGCCCTTCTGAGGAAGTTACCGCTTCACGGTAAGTTTGAGGTTCACTTTCCACCACATAAGTGTAGAAATCAGGACCAAAAGACTTTTCTGTCCTAGCTCTTTTGCTTCGTCTAGGCTCAATTTCTTCTTCCTCAGGTTGTTCCAGTTCCTCTGGGACTGGCTCATTATGTGTCTCATCTTGGACACTTTCATTGACTACCCTAGACAAATTTCCAAATTCTTTTGCAACGCATGGAAAGATATTTTCAAAGAATGAGGCATTCCTTGAATCCATTATTGATCCTTTATGTATATCTGGAATCTTGGATTCATGCACAAGGAAACGGTATGCACTACTCTGATCAGCATATCCAATAAAAATGCAATCAACAGTTTTGGGTCCTATCTTTAGGGCCTTAGGTAGTGGAACAGCTACCTTGGCTAGGCACCCCCACACTTTTAGATATTCATAGGATGGTTTCCTTTTCCACCATAACTCATATGGGGTCACATCCTTTTTCTTGTGAGGTATCTTATTCAAAAGATAATTTGCTGATAGAATGGCATCCCCCCACATGTTCTGATTGACACCAGAACTCACCAACATGGCATTCACCATTTCTTTCAAGGTTCGATTCTTTCGTTCAGCCATTCCATTTGATTGAGGTGAATAAGGTGCAGTGAACTCATGTCGTATTCCATTTTGTGAACAGAATTCAGCAAAAGGTGAGACATATTCACCACCTCTATCACTTCGTACAACCTTGATTTTCCTTTCAAGTTGATTCTCAACTTCATTCTTGTAGGCAATAAAAGTCTCAATTGCCTCATCCTTACTTTTCAGTAAGTAAACATAACAATACTTCGTGTTATCATCGATAAACGTAATGAAGTACTTAAATCCATGTCTCCTGGGAATGGATTTTAGATCACACACGTCTGTGTGTATCATATCAAGCGGTTCGGTAGCTCTTTCAACCGATTTAAATGGTGCCTTTGTTAATTTGGCTTCAACACAAGTTTCACATTTGTGATTTGAGTCAATATGAAAATTTGGTATGCTATTCAATTTAATTAAACGACGAATGGAATTAAAATTGACATGACCAAGTCGTCCATGCCACATATTAGAAGACTCAAGCAAGTAAGCAGAACTAGTACCGGTCTTATTCATTCCATTGATAGCAATTACATTCATTTTGAACATACCATTGAGGGCATAGCCCTTACCAACATACAAACCATTTTTGGTCAACACGACCTTATCAGACTCAAACACAATTTTGAAACCAAACTTATTCAACTGATAACCAGACACAAGATTCTTGCGAATCTCTGGAACATACAACACATTCTGCAGAGTGAGTTCTTTTCCAGAAGTCATCTTCAAGATCACATTACCCTCGCCTTTCACATCAGCAGTGGCGGAGTTTCCCATAAAGAGCTTTTCACCATTAGTGACCTCCTTGAAGGTGTTGAACAGATTCTTATCAGAGCAGACGTGGCGGGTGGCACCAGTATCAACCCACCATTCCTTGGTATTAGAACCAACCAAGTTAACTTCAGAGATCATCATAGTGAGATCAGAGACCATAGCTACCAGATCAAAGTGGTGGATGAAAACGAAATAATCGCTGAAATATAGTCCAGTTTTCTTTCTAAAGTATTGTAGTGTTTTTTTTTAATGTTTTTTAGTATGTACTATTTATAACTTTTTAATAATATATAAGTTTTTTTTATTTTTAATGAAACCTTAATTTTAAAAAACTAGTCATTTGTTGTGTTTGTTTAATTCTTAACTTTTCAACTATAAATATATGTATATCACCACATATTTCATAATATCATGCCGAGACGGGAACGGAGCAATGAGAAGAAATTGTTGTAGTTGAGGGGTTGGATGTTGGCAAAGCTGACCAAACAATATAAAAGAACTAACACTAATTAAGTCATTGTATGGCCCTAAGATTTTAAGGCCTCTAACTTTTCTTTTCTTTTTTTCTTTTGACTAACACTATATCACTATACCAAATTTATTTGAATTTTTGGACTAACACTATACCACTATAAAAATAAAATAAATAAGAGACTATATTCAAAATAAACCAGCATCCCTTGTCTTTTTGCAAAATAAGAAATAATAATAAGGGGCAACCTTTTTGCAAAATAATTATCTCTCTCGTTGGTTACAGCTCCTAATCCCAGAAAACAATCCATTTGATTTGCGTGACTGGGTTCAAAGCATACAAGGCCCATCATCCTACAAGCAGCTCATCCTTGGCATTCTATCGTGTTGGTGGTGGTTATTATGGAAGAATAGGAACAAGGCGGCATTTGAACAGGATCATGACACGAGCTTCGCAATTTTTAATTCTACTATTTTTATTTCTTTTTTATGGTTATCGTCTCGTTGTAATAAGTTTAGTATATCGTGGCCTGCGTGGCAGGTTAGTCCATCTATTCCGATATAACCTCTCCTACCTCTTCAGCATCTTGCCAAAGAGTTTTTTTAGTAAAAGATAAATTTTCCTGTTCAAAAAAATAATAATAATAAGGGGCAACCTAATTAGAAAGTTACTTAGAAAGAAAGCTTCAACTCCTTAAAAAGTGAATCTTGTCGATTTTTTCTCTCAAGATATGATGAAAACATTCAATTCTTATGGTAAAATCGAAGTGCCTCCATCAGTTTTCAACGTTTTTATGCTCGAAAATTCATATATAATATTGGCATCTCATGACCCCACAAATAGGTGGAGCGATGACAACGTTGTTTTGGACTGATATAAAAATGTTGTTCAATAGGGACACGACGTTAGAAGCGCAATAAATATCAACTACTAGGCAACTGTAGCAAGTTCCGAAAGGTATGTAAGTAGTTTGAGGGAAGTTTTTGTTGGAAATAACAGTATAATAACAATATGTAATTCCTTAAATATAAAATATATATATATATTACAATACGATTAAATAATGATAAAGGAATTAAACAAGAACAGAATGGAGGAACTAAATAAAAGAGGCAATTTGAAAGGTTCCTGCAAAACAAGAAAATGTAATAATAATAAGTAGAACCGGGCTTGTGTTTGACACAATTCCCTTAAACAGATTCGCCGTCTGTTCCCAGGGTACACCGGTTAAAAGCAGCGTACTGCCGGACGTTGAACACTTGCCTGAAAGACGAACGGAGCACAGGGATGGTTGCTGTTTCGTGACCGAAATTGCAGAGAATGTGTGTGTGGTATGAACGAAATGTATTGTTGTTATTGTATCTTTCAAGTCCCTGATAGGACCTTATATACACAAAATTGTAACTCCAAATAATTAACTAGCACTAAGTTTCATGAGTTACAAAACTGATACTTATGATATCAGTTTCAGGAGTTTCAAAAGCTTCTTCTAGATCATTCTTGAACGGGTCAAAACCGGGTCGGGTTTATTTCGGGTCGCAGCAAAAAGGAGCCCCGCACGGGCCCCAGTTTTTCGAGCTGCATTCGTGTCCGCAGGTCGCGCGTACACGCATTGGTTCAGAGAATTTTGACCCAGAAACCCGTTTTCTGCACCCCCCTGCGCGTGGGTAGGAGCCAGAGTAAAACACAACACAAGATCTTGACATAGCTTAGAAACCTTCACTTATAAACTAGTAAAAGTTTATATCCCACACCAATGTGGGACAAAGCTTTTCCAACTCCAACTTATGCACCAAACACACAACTTTGAGACTCGATATCTCATTCACCTTTAACCCAATTTGGACGCATCTTAGTTTGTTACGTAGCCTTGGCCAGAGACTACAAAACCCACTAAACGATTCGCAATATATGTCACACGACTATATATTTATTGATGTCCAAAGTGGTGGAAAAATGCACTTTTTCCCAACAGTTTTAAACAGAGAGGAGCTTCGGATAAGAACATTGCTTTCTGAAGTTTATCATGGTTATGTAATTTTTTTAAATAAACAATGTGATCGTTTTTAGGATTCACATTATCCTTGTTTAAGTAGTGTAATGTACCATTTAATTATTATTAATGTAATATTTTTAACTAGTACTCGTAATAGATAGTGTTTATTTAATTTTGAGAATAAAGAAGAGAATTAATAGGCCTTAATAGGAAGAGGTGCTATTGTTTAGTACATTCTTAAGATTTTTTTAAGTGTGAAAAAAAAGAAGTGTAAACGATTAGAGGAAAAGTTTAGTTGTTTTTGTCTCAAAAGGTGATTAGGAAGAAAAATTTCTCTACTTTCTTTCTATCCTTAAATTAACCTAACAATAATTATCGGAATGTTCTCGAAAAATAACAAAATAACATGGTGTGAATGTGCTTGGAAGAATAAAGAATATTCCATTTAAAACGGCCCGGGAGTTTTAAAATTAATCAATAGGTTTGAGGACTGAGGTTGATCAGTTCTGGGCCAAAAGAATCTGGTCTAAGCCCAACTAAGCAAAACCGACCCATTCTAAAAAGAAAGTCAATCAGCAATGAAACATACAAACAGTAGGGTTGGGATTCCAACTTCTAAGATAGAAAAACGTCGGAGAATTTAATTATAAAAGGTTGGTCTATACCGTGCCACTCAAAGTGCCAAAACATGATTTTTTTTGCCCGTCACCAACTTTAAATAGAACTTGAAAAAAATAAGCCCAAATTAAATCTATACAATACCAAACCACCCAAATTACCATTAATGGATTTAATGATATCACCAAAGTGAATTGGTTATTATAGTAATGCCATCACATTTGGTAAGCATGGGCGCATGGCAATGTTAGCGGCCATGAGGTGACCATGCGAAGACCATTATTTTCTTTAGAAGCACAAACATCTTTCCAAGCATGCAAGTTTACAGAATTTGATAATTTGTTTTTAAAGTTTATTTATACGAGTATAATATTTGAGTTTTATTATGTTATGTTGGAGATGAAATGAGTTCAACATGTTGATTTAATTTACTGACGTAGTGACGTTCTGTTAATTAAGACGATATGATTGGTATACTTGAACATTTTGTATTTACTATTGGAGATGGCATTAAAAGAATTTGATGTTCCAAAATTGCTTTTAAGTCTAAGGCCTAAGCCAACGGTGTGTCCTTGGCCTCTTCGTTGGCCTCTTCCTCATTTCCTCCATTGGCAGCACCTTGTGCGTGGCACCGTCGAAAGAGGTAGTTCGATACTTCGATGGGTGGAAGGGGGACGACGGAGGAAAGCCTGTCAGTGTGGGTCCTTTTTTGCCTTTTTTTTTGTATAGTATGTATATATATATGTGTGTAGTTGAGGAAGAGATAAGGAAGGGTAAGAAAGAGGTAGGATTGGTAGTGAGTGAGGAAGATGTGATTTAGGAGGAAAAAAAGCTGATGTGACAATGAGGAAGAGGGAGGAAAGTGTCTTGGGTTGGCTGTGGCCTAAGTATTGTAGGCTTGTAGCGGATCATTTTGACTACAAATTAGCTGACAATGAACAGTAAAGTGTTACACGGCAATTGCAACAAAAAGGAATATTTTGCAGTTAAGGTATAGTTGCCTGAATTACTAGCTAGTCTTATACTCTTATTATTCACCTTTCTATAAAATGACTAAGGGGCCGTTTGATTCGTCGGAATCCGTTGGAATTCGTAGGAATTGTAATTCGAATTCCATTATTGTACTTGTTTGGTTGATAAAAATGAAGGAATGGAATTTAAAACTTTCCTACCAATTCTTTAAAACAAGGAATTTAGAATTCCTTCAATATATCTAAGGAAAGTTTGTAATTCCATTGGAATTCATGACAAAAAAGCCCTTCAACCATACCTTTCTTGCAGCCGTAACATATTCTTCCACATGGATGCTACCTCTCATCTTCATCTTGATTAAAAAATCAAACTTCTCCATTGTTGATGTATTTCATCTTGATCTTCATCAATATAAAACGTCTTCTCCACATGTTGCCATCACGGCATCACTACGTACCATTGTTGCTTATGGGATAAAATCACCATCGCTACTATTGATCGGAGTAAAAGTAGCCACCACCGTTGATGCTTACGGGAGTGACAGTGACCACCGCCGTTGCTGTTTACCGGTGGAACAGCCACCGTCTCCGACTGTGTGTTGTGTGTGTGTGTTAGATAGTGACGAATAAGGAGTTTTGATTATGGATGTTGTGTGTAATGTGTGGCGTTCAATAAAATTGTCGGAGAAGATAAACCGTGATGGAGTTTTTTGTGGTGAATATGGGTGGTGATTGTGTGGTCTATGCGATATCTATCATCTAGCTTCATGTATATTATTATATTATTATTTTATTATATCAAATTAAGATGTAGATGTAAATAAAGTATATAATTTACAATCTGTTTGTTAAAATGAAAAATTGATAATGGGAAATTTTGTCATTCGATGTAATATATTTATAAATTCCTTTAAGTGAATTCCATTAAATTCTACCAACCAAACACAAGACATATATTAAAACTTTTAGATTCTAATTCAGTCAAATTCCAATTCCTTTGACAGATTTTAATTCCTTCAAAAACATTCCGTGAACCAAACTGCCCCTAAAGGTAGGATTGAAAAAATGCATACGTATATTAAAGGAGCTGATACATCACCTTCTTTACCATGCATTGATGTAATATGCATATATCAAAGGATCTAGACGTGGGGAAAAAAAAGGGTTCCAAAAAACCGGTTCTGGATTATCCAAGAACCGGAACTGATTGAAACCGGTTCCGGTTTCTCAAGAACCGCCGGTTCGGGACCGGTTCCACTTTTGGATCCAGAAATCGGTTCCTTACCGATTTTAATCGGTCTCGAACCTAAAAAGGGGGAAAAAACCAAAAACAGATGGTCAAACATTGACCAAGAACCGGTTCCAGTCAACGTTGACTGAAACCGGTTCCAGTTCCGAACCGGTTCCACTGGTTCCGATCCAATGACCACCTCTAAAAGGAGCTGATCGAAATTTTGTGTTGGCCTGGCACTGGAGCTAATTTTTGTAGGTTATTTAAACACCATCGAAAGTTTTCATTATTATTAAAAACATCAAGATGCATGCGTGCTTCAGTCAAATGAAGCTATGCATATGGTACGTACACGACAACTCATATACTGTAGAATACAAAGCACAAAAGGCAGTAGTACATATATATAAAGCGGTATAGCTAGCTCGATCACAATAATGCCAAGAGATCATCGATCGAGAGATCAGTTGTGATCATTAGCTTGTTTATAAGCAGTTGCCTCAGCCAAAGTGCTGCAGCACCTGCATCCACGGCTGTAGTAACGTCCACCACCACAGCATCCGTATCTGCAATAATTTCCTCCACGGCCACCACCGTTGTTGTACCCTCCACGACCACCGCCGTTGTTGTACCCTCCACGACCGCCACCATTGTTGTACCCTCCATGACCGCCACCATTGTTGTATCCGCCACCATTGTTGTAACCTCCACCGTTGTTGTACCCTCCACCATTGTTGTACCCTCCACGTCCGCCATTGTAGTAACCATTATCACGGCCATATTTGGCATCTTCTACCTCATTATCTGCGTCATTTTGTGAACGTAGAATATGTTAACGTACTTTATAATAAAAACATTATTAACTGTATGGCGAAGCCATAATTTTATATATTGAGTTGCTGAATAGTTTTCATGACATCAACAAGAGTAAATTCAATATGGATTTAAAGTGTATCTTTTGTTGCAATGAAGCCAATTACGTACCTTTAGTAGACTAAAAAAATTCATAAAATTAATATTAGAATTTAGAAATAAAGAGTTTTATAGACATTGTGAGTTGTCATATATGATCACCACATGGCTGCGCCACTGATTATTAAAAAGGGAAAGAATACTAACTTTCATGGTTGGAGGCCAAGTCCTTAGAAGCAACGATTTCGGAGGTGATGAGGAGCACAGTAGCAAACACAAGGGCAAGAAGAAGGAATTTGTTTGAAGCCATTTTGAGTTAATTGGTTGTTATTTGTATACAGAGAAATATATATGTATTAGTAGTATTATTATGGGAGATAATGAAGGATGAGAAAACCAGTGTGCTACCTATTTCTATTTATAGAGATGAAAAGCTAGCTAGCTACTCGTATATAGCTGAGTTATTGTCAGTTGGTTGGCTGGTGAATTAAGATCGAGTTGGGCCAATTGCTTTGCTTGCTTAATTTTAAGGCCGTTGACATTTTCAAACTCATTCTTATCTTCCGCATACTCTACCCTATTTAAGACGTTTCCACTGCTGTGTTATCTGATTATATACAAATCATAATTAATGAAAATCTTAACTATCTATCAGTATATGGATAACGATTGGCCAAGTACTATGGCCAAGTGAGGGTCTAGCTATGCGTTCGCAAAAGCAAATTCATTTATAAACATTTTTCCAATTGTTTACAATGTTATTAAAATTTGTTTCTATCTACAAAGCCTGGTTTTCACACACGAATAATTTTACATTGCAGTATCTCGAGTTAAGTCGAGAATGGGCTTTAAGGTGTTAATATGTAACAAAAATGAAAAGACAAAAAACACTACAACAAATTTTGTCCATAAAAAAGTCTTTCAAATAATGTAAGAGGGTATATCCTTCCAATATTCTTTTATTACATTACTTTTCTTTCTATTGGCTTAACATTCTTGGAATTTGAATTGAACACTTAGTATCCACTTATATCTTCAACTTTGATCTCATAAGCTTTTATGAGTTACATGTATTAATATCTAATATTATAATCTCGTAAGTCTCGTGTCCAATGTTGGATACGGGTACTATAGTAAGATATATGTCATTGTCAAAACCAATATTAAATACTTGGTATTTTTTTCAAGATCTTTCAAAATACTTTCTTTTGAACGAGTCAAAGATCGTAGACTTAAGTGGAGCTATCTCTAGTGGATCCTATGTCTTATCTATATGTGTATCTATCCATGGTACTGTAAGTCTGTAGTATACTATGTGTATAGTTAAATTGACATTGTCGTCACACAATAAAAATAGTTGTATCTTCACCTCCCATAAAATGGTCTCTTATAAAGTCTTTTTCCTACATTAAAAATTTTATTTTTTTGTGTTTGGATTGTTATTGTTTTTCAAAGTTATTCTTTCTTTATGTTTTCTATACATTATAGTGATGACAGTAAGACCAATTGTAAAAGTCGTTTAAAATGAATCAATGATAAAAACAATGTAACCGGTGAACTGTTAATCCATGTTGGTAAAGTAAATAGGTGATAGCATACCAGTGATTTCATTCACCGACTCGTTTTAGGCCATCTTCAATGGAGATCCCATTTCAGTTTGCATACTGGGCAACACACCGACCACCAAGATTATGCTTTATTGTGTTTTTTATTATTATATTTTCTAACTAATGTAAAAGCAAATTGGATTTTGGTATGTTGGGTTGGATACAAAATAAGTTCAATGTGTTGGTTCAGTGTGCTATAACAGTTTACTGACGTGTTGCTGAGATGGTCAATATGCTTGGGCATTTTGTAACTACCATTGTGGTCGAAGCCATGTGAATTGTCAGAGAATTCTTTTATATTGATTTATGGGTACAGGATGATATAATATAATTTTAGTTCATATGTATTGTGTTTTTAATTAAATAAAAGTAAGAATCAAATGATAATTGAATGGTTCAAGGGAAAATGAAATGGTAAAAGAGATGAGAAGATAATGCTAATATGACATGAAAAAGTATAGATGAAACGGTGAACAGTTACGAATTGTTACAATACTAACAAAGTCTAGATCTGGGCTTCCATTTTTCTTAACAATTTTCCTTTCTCTTTTTCTATTTTAATAGTCTGGCCATATTTCCCGCCCCCGCCCCCCTCCCGGGCCAATTATTACTTAGGCCTTTGCTTATAATTTAGTCCTCCTTCCGTCCTCGAAGGCCAGGTGTCTTTTAGGAGGAGTCATCTGGAAGAAGTTTGAAGACGGCAGAAAGGTGGGACCAAAGGCAACAGGGAGAGGGAGAAAATGTAATGAGGTGGGACCGAGTTCTGAAGAAGCTTGACCTTATAGGCAGGGAGAGTCATGTTGACGTGGCAGTCAGGACTCCCGAAGACTCTCCTCCTTGTAAGGAGAGGCCTTAGCATTTCCATATTTTACAATTACTAATTAAATAAAACTGAGGTCTGTAGAGCTGCAACATTTCTTTTCTCTTTTTATTTTCTTCAATTAAATCTTTTTTTGTAGAGAACCATGTACAATCTTATCATCTACTATGATACTACCCCATCACAACCAACGTACGTGTCTTGCGGTAACAATAGTGAAGGTACAATTTTGTCTTTAGCGACGTATTCAGTCATCACTAGTAAGCCAAGAAGAGATAATGATAGCAATTGCTTCTTTTAAAGAAGGTAGTGCAACATGTCTTAGTGGGCCCTTATTATCACCTGCTGCATCATCATCTTTCAAAAAAAAATTCTTAATTAAAATATTAAATGGAAGTGTAAATGACAGGATCCTAAAAATAATATGACCACTAAGTCAGCACATGGAGTGCAACAGACAATTTCTTTCTTCTCTTGTTTCTTTTATTTAATTATTTTTAAATTATATATATAGACATATACTCGTAGTAACTTTTATATATGTAGTAATTTTTCTTGCATTTAAACTCATAATGATCATTTGATTGAATATAAAACCTTAAACAAGCTAGCTAGCTAGGCCAAATGTCGTCTACTAGTCATAGTACATAATTCATCATCACAAGTAGGCATGTAATTATTTAGAGTCTCTAATTAGTTTTGTTGAGGGATAATAATTAATTATGCAACGCATGAAAGGAGTACATGCATATATATAGATAGATCGACTCAAATAAGGTTTTCACTTATTTTACATTATACTGAATGCATGTTTCTTACGAAAGAAGCCATGCCAATTATTACATACATAAACATTGCATATATATATTGCATGCATGAGTGCATGGTGAACCATATATATGTTTACGTGACATAAAATATGGTTCATCACTACCCTCAATTATATATATATGCCTTCGTACGTAGTGATGATCAGTTTTGATGAGCTTGGTTGTAAGCAGTTGCCTCGGCAAAGGTAGAGCAACACCTGCACCCCCCACCGTGGTTGTAGCGTCCACCACCACAGCAACCATATCTGCAACCTCCACGGCCACCGCCGCCGCCGCCACCACGACCACCACCGTTGTCATGTCCCCCACGTCCACCGCCGTTGTCATGTCCCCCACGTCCACCTCCGTTGTCATGTCCTCCTCGTCCACGTCCACCTCCGTTGTCATGACCTCCACGTCCACCACCGTTGTTGTATCCTCCACGTCCTCCTCCGTTGTTGTATCCTCCACGACCATGGTCATCGAGCTCACCTAGTCATTCAAAAAATATATAATTATATATTGTTAGTTACTCCATTTATATATGCTTCTTCTTCTTCTATACGGAGTATTATATATAAGTCTTGAAAAGACAACATAAATTTAATGTGGGTTGGTTATTGTAAAACAAGTATTAAAGTAAAACAAATAAAACAAGATCATGATAATTGGATTGATAAAATGGATGCACGATGATTCATGAAACACAAGTATAAACATTAATGCACGATAATTTTTATGATGCACAATCATTTTCAGTGAAGAGAAACATGTTGTTTTATTTGTTTTACTTTAATATTTGTTTTATTTTAACTAGAACAGAGACGAGGTTTACTTACTGTTCTTAGCCGAGGCAACTTCAGAGGTAACAAGAAGGACCACAGCAAAAGCTAGGGCAAGAAGAAGCAATGTTTTTGAAGCCATATTGATTGAAAAGGGGAATTGAGTTTGTATATATGAAAGTAGCTAGGATGAGGAAACTGGTGTGTTTTATGTCTCTATTTATAGAAGGATTTTATGCATGATGAGAAAATAAAATGAGTATCATATTAATTGGGATGGACCATGTATTGGTTGGCCGGTTGGTATCTTAATTGGGTCAGGGACAGATTTCATTTTCATTGACATTTTGCAAATTACACACATTCTTATCCTGCGGGCTCTCTGCTAGCTACTTAGTCTTCGGGAGTGTAGTGGCACTTAATTTGTAATTACTACATAATGCATTAGCGTGAATTGTACGGTATTAGGATAGTTTCCACTTAACGTAACGTGACCATTAGAGTAAATATTTTTTTATCGTTGACATTTGATAATCTTCTATATATATATATGATAGTTTTTACTGTATTTTAATTTGTTGCTGATAGCATAATAGTATGTTTTATTTTTTAATTAAAGGGTAATGGAGGGAGCTCTAGCCCCGGTATCATAATTGGATACTCAACTCACTTGTATGAATCATATGATGCCGGAACAATACCTCCGTCCTAATCCCCATATGATCTGGGCACCCCGAAGGATCGAACCCGCGTATTTAAACTTCACATGTGGGTCTAGGCTTCATTTGTGTCAAGCGGGGATCGAACCTAAGACCTTAAGATTATCAAATGATTGCCTTAACACTAGGCTGACTCCTTGTTGGTTATTTTTTTTTTTAATTAATGTATTATTACTTAATGAAATTGATGAAATGTACGTGTGTTTAAATATAATATTATTTATATCAATGATGATATGGTACCAACAAATAGAGTATCACTGTTAGAAGTTATGAGTGAAAGTGATTCGAAGTCCAGGATTATTACATTAAGTTATTGACGTTTAAGTTATTGGTGGTTTAATCACAGCAAGGGCTGTAACTTTAATTAGTCGGCTAGCTTGGACTCTCAAGGTCGCTCCTGTCTTGTTACTTCGTGTATATTTTTATTACCCACGATTGATATATTAATTCTTAGTCCCGCACTCTCGTATATATATATATATATATATATAGAAAAATAAGAAAAAACACTTGTCATTATTTCACTGATATCACGCGGCACCGACAGATTATTGGAAGCCAAGAACATATAGTAAAAGAAAAGGACAGAAAAGGCATTGTGCCCCAAACAACAAAAAGAAATTAACTTTATTTGAAAAAACATTTCCATCTCTCCTGCGCCTCTTCAAGTAAACTTCTCATTTCAAGCTACGGAAGTCTAAAATGGCAAAAATAACCGTACTTGATGAAAAATCTGATACTTATTAAACCCAATTTGATTGAGAAATCCCAAAGTCGACCAGGAAAGAGGGCGGGTATGAAAATAAAATTCTATTCCCCGATGGGGATGGGGAACCATAAATCCTCAATCTCCATATCTGAACTCGAAAAACTATATATATTTATTAGAAACACTTTAATTGTTTTCTATATATTTAATATTTTTTATATGTACTTTACTTATCATTTACTTAACATAAATATTGTTTATATATATAGAAAAAAAAGGTCGAAATACACATTCTCGTATTTATCTTCTACTACGGTGAGTTTATCCCGACGGGGTTCCCTAAAACCCAGTGAGAACGGATATGGAGGTGTAATTGATCCCCCAACGGGGATGAGGACGGAAATGGAAATTACAAATGGAAACCGGATATTGAGAAGGGAATCTAGATCCCCGATAATACCCACTCCATTACCATCCCAAGTCTAAACAATAATATACTTCGTAAAATCTTTCAAACGTTATAAACCAAATTTGAGACGTCTATATAATGTTCATATTTCTTCAATATAAGCGTATGAAATGTATTTATTACTGAGACAAAAGTCCAAATGACATTTATATTCATCAATAAATTTGTATACAAAACCCGTGACAAGTTATTGGCTTATTGATATATAGGTAGCCAAAGTGGAATTGTTCACAGCATCTCTTTAATAACATTTGATACGGATATTGTGCGCTATTCATTTTATCTGTATATTGATGTTGACGTAACAATTAGAAAGAAAAAAAAAAACCACAATATAATACGACTGGTTAAAGTATTGTTATCGTAGCAAACACTACACGCGGTAACAATAAACAAATAGGTTTTTGTCATTTATGGAAAATAATTTAGACAACAATCTTGGAAATCCTGCCATTTTTCAAAAGTTTATTCTAGATGAGTTGATAATGTCGTTGATTATCTGTTTTTTAATTAAAAACGTAATCCGACTTTGATTTTGGTTTCTAATGTAGAAGTCATAAAATCATTTATTTATACTATATTATAACTCATTTTAGTTTTCAAATTTTTAAGTATTAGGCTTGACTTAGTGGAGCACGGGCTGATAGAGGGTTGGGCCAACATGCCCAAATACACCGCCGCCAATCATGCGTGGGCTGGGTTTGGCAGGTCTTCAAGCCATGCGTGGTTAAGGGGGAGGGCTTGTGATAGTCGACCGTTCAAACTTTTTTTCCGTATTTAAACCCATTTCTTTCAAACCCACAACCACAAACAACTAAATGTACATTTTACACACACTTTTCATATAAAACCTTCAACATAAACACCTCACTTTTATCACAAAATGGATTTATCTTCCTCATCGTCTTCCTATTGTGTACCGCCTATTCTTTCCGACTCATCAACGGAGAGTACTTTTGAGTTTTTCCAAAGGGTGTTATACGCATTTGAAGACACCGGAAGCTCTACCGACACCTGTAGGTACATCGATCGAAACCGACTCGAAGCCCATGAAACACTAATGCGTGACTATTTTGTTGAAGACTCAAAGTTCGACGAGCCATTTTTCCGTTTTCGCATGAGCCAAAGGTTGTTTTTGAAGATTGTTAATGATATCGAAGCTAGGTTCGCGTACTTTCAAGAGCGATACGACGGTCGGGGGAAAAAATGCTTCACGGTTCTACAGAAATGCACATTGATGATCAAACAATTGGCGACGGGTGAAACTCCAGATTCGTATGATGAGTATTTATGTATGGCGGAAAGAACATCACGCGAGAGCCTCGAGTATTTTTGTGATGCGGTCATTGCTTTATACAAACTGGAGTTTTTACGTAAGCCAACATCTCACGACCTTGCTGATAAGTGATGATTGGATATATCTTAAATGGTCTAATAATGATCAGTTGTATTCATTTTCTATAAGAATAGGCCTACTTTAATATGTATTTATTTCAGGTTTGTAAGAAAACGGTATAAGAATGTGAAGAAAGGTGATAAAAATGCTTGAAAATAGTGAAGGTCGTAATTTTATGATCACTAACTGTAATTTTATGGTTAAAGCCGTAAAATCTAGATCTGGTGACTATTTCTTGGGTTTTGGAGTCGTAATTTCAAAAAAAACAACAGGCCGTAATTTTATGCTCCCGACCGTAATTTTACGACCAGTGCAATTTTGGACGATTTACGACTAGTGCAATTTGGATGATTTTCATCCAAAGAAGGAAAAAAGCCAGACATGAATTACAATGCTTTTTTACGGTCCACCTTAATTTTACGGTGGTATATTCATATTTTTACAGCAAGATCGGGATTTTGGGTTTTGGTGATTTTTGAAGGTTGTCGAATGAAAATACTGAAGATGACTATGTAAGCTCGTGAATCAGGAGTTTTGCACATCTTTTTAGCTGTAATTGAAGTGAAAAACCCTAGAGAAAACACACACATCATTGAATCATCATTCCTTCCATTGATCGATCATGCAACAAGAATTTTCTTCATAAACAATTGAGAAGATGCTAATGGAGATGTTCGGCTAAGTTTTAGGTTATCTCTCTCGATAAACAATTGTTGGTTATTTCATTTGATAGACTTTATTTTCAATCGTGCATGTGTAAGCAAATTTCAAACTCATTCTTATCTTCCGCATAAAAAGAAATAAAGAAACTACTCAGCGTCGTTTTTCGTGGGTTTTGAGCCCCAATAACTCGACGGTGTAGGGAAGAGGTTAAGATGTAGGTAGACCTTACCACTATCTAAGTAGAGAAGTTGCTTTCATTTTCTATCTAAATGGTAGAAAATGTCACCCAACTGTTGCATGAGATGCTAATCGAACTCATGAACTCTGGATAAGTGTTTATCACTGATATAACCATGCTGCTTTATCTTCCGCATTTAAAGATCGATATTTCCACTATGATATCTGAATTATAATTAATGACAATTTTAACTATCTACCAATAGCCAAATAAAAAGAAAAAGAAAAAGGAGAAGGAGAATACAAATTTGGGTTACATAAAGACTAAGTAGTCAATCATAGTCAACTATTACCTAGTTGGTTCCTTAGAGAAAGTTTCAAATTCGAATTTAATTTGTCTTGAACATATCTTGAGTATGGCCAAGGAAATGATTAAACGAATTATAAAGAAAGCCCAATTAAATCTTTATGACAAACCAAAAATGACTCGTCATCTTTAAGTTACTATTAACTAGAAAAAACTTATTAAAAAAAAAAAACAAAGAAAGAAAAATAGAAGGAGATGAGATAGCTAGAAACTTTAAAAAAGTTAAAACATCGGTATCTTAGTTTCTGTTAGGTCTTCCATTCTTGTGAATGGATCCCCGACTTTTGAATTCCAATGCCAAAAAGGCATGCGACAGGGGATCCACTAGCGTCTTTTCTGTTTACTATAGTCATGGAAGCTCTCTCTGTGATGATTAGAAGCACTATTGAGGCTGGGAACTTTAAAGGTATAGATATGGGTGGTGATTGCCCGATGATTTCTCATATGCAGATGACTGCGTTATATTTGGTGACTGGTCCAGTAATAATTTGAGTTTTGTCACCAAGGTGTTAAGAGTGTTCAATATTTGTTCTGGACTTAAAATCCATATGGGCAAGTCTACACTTTTTGGGGTTGGGGTTAACAGCTCGGAAGTGAAAGATATGGCAAAGAGAGTCAATTGTGCGGATGGAAGTTTACTGTATTTACATCTTGGAAATTCGATTGGGGCCAATATGAATCGGATTGTGAATTGGAATTTTCTTTTTGACTATTTTGAGTCGATATTGTCAAATTAGAAGGCCGCCAATCTTTCTATAGCAGGAGTTGATAGGATCGGTAATGGAAAGTCTCCCCAAATATTACTTCTCTATCTTTAAAGCTCCGCTAACAGTGATTGAGGGGCTGGAGTCTCCTAGACGAAAAGTCTTTTAGGGTGGTGGCGAGGCGGGAAAGAAGATCCACTGGGTGGCCTAGGAAAAAGTGGCATCGCCTGTCGATAAAGGAGTTCTTGGTTTAATTAGATTACGGGACATTAATATGGCACTTTTAGCTAAATGGATATCGAAGTTCAAGACTGAGCCAAATAACCTTTGGAGAAAAGTGATCAGTATTCTACATGACACAAAGAGAGGTTGGAACTCTATTCCTTACAACAAGTATCTGTCGGGTGTTTGGAGCAATTAATTTGGTCAATGTGTCGACTCGGTTAAAGTGGCAGGAGTGGGAGTAATGGAGATGTTAAGATAGGAACTTGGTTATGTAATGTGCCGCTTAAGGAAAAAATTTCCTCTCCTTTTCAAACTTGAAAAAGAGAAAAAAATCATGGTTATGGAAATTAATAACCCATTGAACGAAAGCTTCTCGGGTAAGTGGAAGTAGGCAAAATGTCCTATGACTAACCAAGAAACAAAGGAATGGGATGATCATGTCTCGTTGCTCAACGGGATGGAGATAAAAAACGAACAGGATAAATGGGGGTGGACAAAGAGGCAAAGATAACAGCTTTTCGGTCAAGGATGTGAAGAAGTTTTTGATCAGTGAGACCGATTATAGTGGCAGTAGTGTCATCGATTGGTGTAAGTGGAAATAATGCAACATTTTTAATTGGAGGGTTGTCCATGATCGAATACCTACAAAGGAAGCTTTGATGATGCGCAACTGCTGGAATGGAGACGCTACCTATGTGTTGTGTGGAGAGGGGCAAGAAAATACTCAACATCTCTTTTGTGAGTGCGAAATCTCAGCTAAAGTTTGGCATTTTATTAGTGATTGGTGCAGATCGGCACCTTTCTTTGTTTTTAATCTGGCAGACATCCTGGAAGTGCATAAACAACAGGGAAGGGGCAGAGTGGAGTCGCTAGCAATCAAAGGTATCATTATGGTTAGTTGTTGGTGAATTTGGAAAGCCCGGAATGCAAAAATCTTCAATAACGTGAAGGCGAAAATCACTGGAGTTATTCATAATATCAAGACCCTTAGCTATCTTTGGTTTAAAAACTGATCAAAGTATAGAAGTATAACATGGGAAGAATGATGTAATTTCAATTTTGTGTAAATATTTGTATATATTGACCGTCGGCGATTTGCCGGGTAATGAGTTGATATAAATTTACTTTTTAAAAAAAAAAATAAAACAAGTAACTCAACAACAACGTGGTCATTTATATTCACGATAGATGTTGCTTGACATTAATGTTGCTTGACACATTAATGTTGTTAATTTAATGCTTTTTAGTTCAGCTAACCTCTAAGATATGAATAACGATTGGCCAAGTACTATGGCCAAGTGGGGGTCTAGCTATGTGTTCGCAAAAGCAAATTCATGTATAGACATATTTATCCAATTTTTTAGCTAGGCGAGCTGACTAGACCGAATACTTGCGGGTAATCAGGAGTCGTCCAGACGAATTTTTATAGCCACAATTGGGTGTAGTGTTTCTCCCTATAATTTGAATTTGAAACTTAAGGGTTGTTTAATATTGCGTTTTCAAAATAAATTTTTTGTTGCATTTTGAAAAAATATGTATGTACATGCTTCTCCAAAACTGCGTTTTCATACTGATAATAGCATTTTCTCATCCAAACAATTTTTAGATTATTTTTTTTATATAAACGTAATAATTAAATAATCACTTCAAAACTTATAGTAATCCCAAACAGCCTCTTAAGGGTATATATTTTCATTCTTTAAAACCATCTCGAGACTATTATTCGTCCTTTTTTTAAGGGCAGAATATTATAAATAAACAAAATGACATCTAGAAAAGCACTAGACACCAAAAACAATACAGAATACAACGTCTAGGAATAACTAGACTATTATCCTTTTGATTTGCATAAGCTTTATTTGACAACAAATAAAACTAATATCATCATGATATATCATTTCAAAATCTTAACATTGAATGAATTCAATAAATAATATGTAAGTTATATATTTAAACGCAAAAAATCCAACGTAATAGATATGTGTTCTATATAGTTTTTGTAAAATGTGTAGTCTTAACGACTCTTTTCAACCTTTGAATCGAATCACCATCTATGGTGTAGATTAAAATTAAAAAAAAAAAAAACAAACAAACAAGATGAGAATATTTTTGAAATGTAAAATTAATTGAGATCTCATTCATACTCGTTCTATTTAATCGATCCTTTCCTATAAAACTTAATCAGAAACCACTAATGTGAGGTCACTCTGGCAATCAGATCGCCATGGTCAAGAAACACCATTGTCTTCGCCTCAATCCATCTTTTACATCCTTGTCATACCCAAAAACTGAAGTTGAACAGGTATACATTTCCAATAAAAGTATTGTCTATAAAGTGTTTAATTAAATGCTCTAAATCAAAAGGTAAAAATGTTTGGTGAAATTACCTCTTTACACTCACCAATAGATGATCTTTTGTTTTTTATATATGTAAGTTAATCTATATATAATTTAGGAGATGTTTTGTTTTGTTTGTGGTAATGGAAATGAATGATTTTTTTTTTTTTTTTTGGGGGGTGTGTGGGGCGTGGGGGATTACAAAATATATATCAAACTTATAAATAAGATCATCGAAGACGTTGGGTTTCAAAAACCACTCTCAAAAGTTCCCTTGAAAACATAGTCACATAGATAATGATTCTTAACTTAAAACCAAACATGAAGGTTTAGCCCATATACCCTTGGCCCAAAAAAGGTCACCCCCTCAAACCTTAAAACTTATTTTGTAAAGCCAATTAAGAGCCCAAAAACTTATTTGGTGAAATTAAGGAAATGATTAATTCTCTTAACCAAATAGCCTAATAATCTTTCTAATTATAAGATGATGACATGTGAAACAATCAGGGGACAAGATTAGGAAAGAGAATTAGTGGATAATGTTACTTTCTTAATGTATTACGAGGATTATTAGGATATTTGTTTTCATCTAATAAATCTAACCAAAATTGCTTTAGGCGACGATACGTACGGTATTCAAAATTTAAATTAAACTCCCCTTTTGTTGTTTCTGTCTTGTTGAGCCAAACAAAAACAAAAACTACGTACATATAACAATCTGTTGGTATGGCTATCTAATTTTCGATAAAAAATATTTGCATCATATCATTTATTTTTCCTATGATTATGTGCATGTAGATATAAAAATAAAAATACTTTATAATTTGGTTTGTTACTCATAATCAACGTCATGTATTTTGCAGCAAAGAAAACAAGTGAAGACACACACGTTAGTCTAGCTTTTTTCAACAATATAAAATGCGATATGATTATTAATTAAAGAACATAATAGTTCAAATTTATTTAAGCCATCTGATCGATACACAACATACAAACGTACACTAAATTCTTAAATCCGCATACGGCGATGGAAGAGCTCGATATATAGTTATTGATCAACAGATATGATGGCTATAGATTGATTGAGAGATGGATCGATTTAGTTGTGAGTTTGCGCCGCATGATCATGAGCTGCTTGTTTGTAAGCCGCTGCCTCAGCAAGAGTGGTGCAACACCTGCATCCGTTGTAGTAACGTCCTCCGCCACAACAACCATACCTACAATAATTTCCTCTTCGGCCTCCCCTGTTGTTGTAGCCTCCACCATTGTTGTAATTCCCTCCACGTCCGCCGTTGTAGTATCCACGATCGTCACGGCCATACTTGGCATCTTCTACTTCACCTACATCATCAATTATTCACCCAAAGGTACACACAGCGCATTATCGATCATTACATGAATTAGTTAATTGATGCATATATATATCTAGCATGCATTCCATAATTTATATATTAACCGTACGTTATAAGCATGCATATAAGTTTGTAGGCTGGCCAGTACATACTTCTCATATTGTCATATATATAGTTTTATTATGAAATTAACCTTGTAATTATTCTAAAAAACTATATGAAAGAGATGATGGAATTAATTTAATTACTCACTCTCATCATGGTTGGAGGCCAAGTTCTTAGCAGCAGCAATTTCTGAGGTAATGAGGAGAATAGTTGCAAAAACAAGGACAAGTAGAAGGACTGTCTTTGAAACCATTTTTTAATTTACTTTTTCTTTTTTTTGTTAGCGGATATATTTGGTATGTAGGATGAAGAAATCATGTGATACGCTTGTCTATTTATACAAGAAGAATTTACAGGATGAATTTTATTAATTGCTGATTGGTTGGCTGGTGAATTAATTATTGGTGATGACATAATTATAAAATTATGGGGTATAATTTTACCCATTAAAGTATTATTAAACCACTATTTATCTCCGACTCGATCGGTTTTCTGTTATCCAAAGACATATACTGCTTGTTCTTTTGGTCTAAAAGACGAGTACAAGATAAGGATTTTTCTACCGATTTTAATGTACGTTTTGCTAGAGTAAGTTTTTAACTCTATTGCAGAATGCAGATCAACTAACAAAAAATTTAGGCCATGCTTTGATTTACCTTGACATTATAAATTTATCCTAATCTTTTAGCTGGTTACTCGATCTATTTGTATGTTTATTTGTATTTTAAAAGACGATATATAAACACAAGTTGTATATGGATCCAGTTATTTGTAACCAACTAAGAGTACTACTATAGAAAGTATTTTCATTCAAAATATATTGGGTTTCATCCCAGAAATGCGTAGTTCGAGCTCGACATACTGTCAAATTGGATGTCATTGTGGTGTCTCGAATGCTACTACTAACTTAAAAAAAAAAAAGTAAAAAATGTTTAATTTGTTTAACCAATCTTTTTGAAGCTAATTATCGATCGATCATGTGTTTTTTACATGTTATTTTTGCCAAAAACTGAAAAAATAGATTCAATGAATATTGAGAAGCCGATATATATGCGCTTAATAATTAGGTAAACTTATCGACTGAAACAGACCATGTGATGAATTTAACATCAGGCATGGCCGTACGTTGTTTTGTTTAAATATTATCATAGTCCATACCTTAGTATTTAATTAATTGTCTATTATATATCTCGATCGGCTTGGATCGTATGCGTGCAGGCATGCTGTCTATGTACGTGTGATTGTTGTGATATATATGATGGATTAGAACTTAGAAGTGTCCATATTATTATTTATTTATCTACTAGTCCTGATACTCGTATGATATACGGTGGTTATAAAAATTGTATCATAAAAAAGTTCGAATATGCCTCATACATGATTTGTGGCTATGAAATAAATTGTAGTTAAAGTAAATTAATTGGTGATCGAAGCTAAATTATAATAACAGTAATGATAAATATAATATATATTTAGTTACAGTTTTGGACTTACTTTAAATTTGTAGAATCATATCAAAATGAGAACTTGTAAGGATAGTGGATGACGGCAAATAATTTTGTGATTTCGGATCGTAAACTCAAATTTTTGAAGTATTCATGTTAATAACTTATTATAAGTAATATAAACAATAGGAGTTGAAGAATTAAGAAAAAAAAGAGACAATTTATTAATTATGAGAAAACGATCAGTTAAATAAGGTTATAATGTTTTTGTATTAATAAGCCAATAGTTATAGTTTAATTCTAAGTTTAATAAGGAAATTGAAAATATATACAATTGAAAAAACTAATTTAATAAAATAAATAATTTAAAAGGACACATATCGATCAATAATTACGTCACGTGTCATCTCAAAAACATCTCAATCCTTTTAATTTATTGGTAGATATTACATATGATACATGAATTATACTTCACAATTGCAATTAAAAAAATTATATTTTGCTTACCCGATCGAACATCTTCATTATTAAAGTTATTGGATACCTCACTTTTATCCTTGAAACTGTAAAAGTAATTTAAGCTACATATGAATTTGAGAAATTGAAGTACTAATTCATATCCATTTTTAACCATAGACAATTATTTAGAGATTAACGACTATATATAGACAATATTTTTGGATATACATTATTATTCTTTAATTATAAGACATACTCCGTATCGTATATGGTTTAGGCGAGTTAAGGGCTTGGGTGTAGATATCAACTATAAAATTAGCTAGTCGATAGAAGTTTTAATTAGTGAATTATGTTGACAGAATTTATTTTTTTATTATTATTTTATGGTATAGAGTTGGAAGGAAAAACTAATCGATCACTTGGGAAAAATGGTGTACTTTGTTCAGGACCATCCCACCACTGGTTTTTTTTAAAGGATTAGTTTATTGGAATGTAACTATCTTTGACCGAGTGTCTATAGTAGGAAAAAACTAAAGTTGTGTGTATTGTATGTAAGCAACTCGAAATAATGTTTATTGTATGTAAGAAAATATACATGACAACCATATACAGGTGTCACTTGTCAGATTTTAATTGGTTGAAACGAAATTCTTACGTACAATAAACATTATTTCGAGTTGTTTACATACAATACACACAACTTTAGTTATTTCCTACTATAAACATTCGTTCAAAGTTTCTTACATTTCAGGAAACTAATCCTTTTTTTAAATAAAACTCAACTAATAGAAAGAAAAAAAAAAAAGTACATCAATATGTGCTCTAACTTTAAGGTTTTATACGCGTAGGGGCAGACCAGGTTTTATGACGTCAAAAATAATTATGTGAAACGTACTGTTTATCATCAAGGAATAAAAAGGATTAGTAAAAGTGGTTTCTCCAATTTGACAGATTGAGCAAAACTCCACCGTCACATTGTATTTGATCGCAACCAATAATAGATTGGCCCATTGGATCTGCCCTTATGTGTGTCCATATCAAAAAAGTCAACTAATCAATCTGGTGACAAAGTATATTTTTTTCCTAATTTTTAAAGTCAAACGTTCATTTTAGAAACGTTTAATGATAATACCAAATGACCATAACAAACAACATATAAGCAGGTTATATACATAGAAAGGTTCGTATGATAATTTTTTTTTCCATAGAAAATACTAAATCTTTTTAAAGATTATTTTAAAAATCTTCCTAAAACTATAAAATTAGTGTGACATATATTATTCACTAACTTTATTTCCTAATTTTGCTTTTTGATTTTGTCACATGTCTTCATCTGATAGTTAAAAGGATTTTTAGGCCTTTTTTTTCAAAAGGATTAATCGTTTCTTTTTTTTTTAATGGGAAATGGTTAATCTTTCTAATTTATCCTCATAAAAATCTTCTTAATAATTTGATCATGACACATGGTAAAATCAAAGGATGAAGTTATGTGAGAGAATTAGGGGGTGTTTGGTATTGCGATTACAAAACAAAATCTGTTTTTTCAAAATAGATTATGTGTTTTCAAAACTGCGTTTTGAAAAAGCATGCAGGTACATGCTTCTCAAAAACTGCGTTTTCATAGCCAATAATCACTTTTTCATACAAACACTTTTTTAGATTATTTGCGTTTTACGAACGTAATAATCAGATAATCATTTTATAACGCAATCCCAAACACCCTCTTAGTAGATTACAATCGACACTAAGTTAAGGAATTATGAAGATAATTATTAGGATTTAGAAGGATAAGTTAAAAAAATTAATCATTTTCTTTTTTTATTTATATAAACCGTAAAAATTTTAAAATTATGTATTGAATTTCTTGTGATTGATAGTCACATATGTAAACATAGTCACATATGTAAACAGAATAAAAGTTCATATGAAAAAAATATCAAAAACATGTAAAGTTATATATAATTTGATTTATTTATATATGAATAAATTTATTCACATGAATAATTTACATATGAAATATTAAAAAATATGTTATTGTTATGGGAGCAATGTATAATTACAAAGAGATGTTGACCCGAAACTATTAAAAACTTAGGTTTAGTTTAAAAATGCTTGAGTTCTCCTTTAGAAGCTTTAACAACTAATAAAAAAAGTTCATTAAAAGTAATATTTATAAGTTTGTTATTCGTAGATCTAAGGCTATAAATAATAGTCATAGAATATTGTATATCTATACTCCTTTATAAAACATATTGGACATTTATTTTATGAAATTTAAGCAAATTTTTCCGTATCTCCATTTTACCCCTAACTATCTATACTCTTCTCCTTTATTCACTAATTTAAAAATCATCTATACTCTTCTCCTTTATTCACTAATTTAAAAATCTTCATCTAATATACTTATAATACCCTTAATGAAATAGTTTACAGTATAGATCTCCCAACATCAATTACTTTTACATTCACTACCATTGATGCTCCCAATGTCACCCCCACTACCGTCACCACCACCACGTTATCACTATCATCACTGTCGCCGCATTGCGCATACACAAATTTAGTAAAAATTAAAATATGTATGTCTTTCCTTAAAAATAATTTTCAGATATCACATATCAAATTTATTTATGTTTATATAATCATAACTTTATGGGCTATGACAATAACTAAAAACAAGTTTCGAATTTTGGTCTCCATTCTAGAAAACTTTATAGTTAACACGAGACTAAAAACCGTAAGGAACAACTAGTACAAGAATATATATAAGACATATATTAGTCCAATTTTTATTATATATTAAAGTTGAATTGGCTATATATAATGCAAAACTATGAGGTGGGTGATTAAGAACCCATCAACAATAAATCAATTATAAAACACTTTTAAGTCAAAAACCATAAGACTATCCCCGCGTTGTTTGAACGCACATAACAAAAACATTAGGAATAAACTTATTATGTCCTTAATTTATGCTCTATATAATACACTTAACCACAATATCACAATTCACAGCTCAATACCAACATATACCAAAACTTAATTAACAAACATACATATATAGTCAAAACACATAGCAAAAAAAATGAGTGTAGAGTTGTTAGATGGTGGCATCATTCTCGACTTCATTGAAGACGATAAAGCGTTCAATGATTCAATCCAAGACCGTTTCACGAACTTGGACACGAACCATGATGGTCTTCTTTCATATTCAGAAATGCTGAAAGAGCTACAATCTTTAAGAATGATTGAAACTCATTTTGGCATTGATGTGAAAACGGACCCGGAAGAGCTCTCTCATGTTTATGACTCTTTGTTTGTGCAATTTGACCGTGATTCAAATGGGACTGTCGATTTGGAAGAGTTTAAAGCCGAAACCAAGAGAATGATGCTTGCTTTGGCGAATGATCTCGGTTTCTTGCCTGTTCAGATGATTTTAGATGAAGATAGTTTTTTAAAGAAAGCCGTTGATAGGGAGCTCATGAAGTCAGAATTCAGTTCATCGGCGTAACATCCTTGATTACTTGCGCGCATATATACATATTTCTCAAGTTTTTGTTTTGCATCGTATCTCGCTGTGTACTTGCTAAAAAGAAATAAAGAATATATATGTACCTTTTAAAAATTTTGGTGAAAAAATCACTTCTAAACAAAATAGTATGACGGACGTACATGAATAAAAAGAGGTAATGCCATATATCTATGATAAAATGATTATGTAATGTAATAATATTTGGGTGGCTATATAATGTATAGACATATATTTTTTGGGCTATATGGTGTATGCTACCGCTAACTTCCAAACTGTAAACGTTAAATGTCATGTCACCAGTCAAATTCACCGTGTAAAGGTCATGTCAACACTTGATGCTTACGTGGACTGTGATTCATTAAACATTTAGTATTACATAACAATATTATAAGAAGTTATATTTTAACTTCGAGGTATCTTCAACTCAAAATGTTTTGGTAATTTATTTTGGTCACATAAGATGTTTCCTCAAAAACAGAGGTAAAACCGTTTAGCCTTAAGGTTGTGATGGAGGGGTTTATATAGGAAAACATATTACACTAAACCCCCTCCTTAATTACATACAAATCCTTCCTTAATTACAATCTAACCCTTCCATAATTAAGAACAAAACAATTACATAATGACAAAACAAGCATTAACTATTAATTTAAGCTAACAATAAGATATATTGTAACTTGGATATTCTAAATGCAGATAGAATAAGACCATGTTGAGCAATGAGCACTATATACTATTTAGTGAAGTATTTTCCAAGATAACTTTGAGAATGACGTAGCATTTCATGAGCTTCGTCTTGGAAGCAGAACCTCCAGTAAGGAAGTACAAGTTTCATCTGGAGCCAACTAATTAGAAGGATCACCAAAGCAGAATTCTTAATGGGTAAGAAAAGGTATAGGTTATTAACCAAGGGACAACCCCAATACTCGAGGGACCACCCACAGGTGACAGCCTGGAGTTTGGTCACCCCCATTACATGGTGGATAATACCATTGTCCCATCAGAGCTGGTTATTATCCACATCCCATTTGCCTATAAATACCCCATGCTCACCAACAGTAAATCATTCACTTCTTTCACTATTCCAATATTTACTCTCTTGCTTTCTCTCTCTAAACATAAACATCATACGTTATATTCTGCTTCATCCGGGGTTTGGTTCCAACCAAACCGTGGCGTATAATTCTACTCCTAACAAGGATTGAATTACCAAGAGGGAATCGCCACCCGAAGGAAGATTCTCCTTCGGCCCTTCTAACGATTGTGTGTTCCATCGTGTGCAGTTCATCCTTCATTCACCAAGAGGGACCAGACTACACCTGGTCCATCCTAAAGTAAGAACCAGACTTTACCTGGTCCATCCTGAAGTAGGTCCATTACTTCATCAAGTGGCGCCATCCGTGGGACCCCAACACTTGTAAAGTCACAAGTTCGGGTTCACTTGCATTGATGGAACTCACACCACCCTCTGAACCATATCCTTCGAGGACCACTAATGCTGCTCCGGACCAGACAATGGAGGAGGTTGAGACCCCTGGTCCACAAGGTCCACCTCCTTCCCAACATGTGGTTCACGCCGAAGGTCCCGGCACCTCTAAGGATCTAGATCCAATCACTCCAGAGTTCATAAGAAGCAACTTTGCTACTCTAAGCATGATGATGCACAATTATATGAAGGAAGGTGTAGCTCCGACGAGGTTGCGCTTCGGAGAAGAAACCCCAATTCGATCAAGTAGGGACCATCAGGTTCCACATCATAACATCGGTGGTCCATCAGAAGGGTTTGTCACACCCAATGCACCGATGAGGGGTCACACCCAATTGACAGAACCACCTCCTGGTACATCTGGTACTTATGTATTCATACCCACAAGGAAGGAAACGCCTCTCATTGAAGCAGAAGACTTGTCGGCACCTTATTGCCCCACATCAGCTTCTAAATTCACCAAAATAATATCTGATTTCCAGTTTCCCTCCAAGATTAAAATGCCATCTAATGTGAAAATGTATGATGGTACCACAGATCCAGATGACCACATGGGAGTATTCTCTGGCGCGGCCAAGGTGGAACAATGGTCCATGCCTGTGTGGTGCCACATGTTTGGCCAAACTCTTTCTGGTTCTGCCCGAGTTTGGTATGATAGTTTAGCAGGAGGGAGCATTGATAGCTTTGAAGAACTGAGGCAAAAATTTCTCACTCACTTCATGGTTCAACAAAAATACACCCGAAACCCGGTGGAAGTCCATAACATTCGTCAAAGAGAAAATGAGAGCCTTACCGCATTTATGGAAAGGTACAATTTGGAAAGTATGCGGATCTTGGGAGCAAGTGAAACCATGCGGGTGTCAGGTTTTATGCATGGCATCAGATCCAAGCAATTGATAGAAAAATTAAATACAAAGGTTCCTGATACTGTGAAAGAAATGATGGAAGTGGTTAAAGCTCACATTAGAGCAAAAGAAGCTATCACAGCTGCAAAATTAGATGAAGCACCAGCCCGACGCAACAACAAGCAATCACGCCAATTCAACAATAGAAGGGCATATACCTCCTCCACCGAGAGGTCTGAGCGTCGTCAAAATACTTCTTATTCTCCAGCTAATGTGAGGCGGCATGAACATTACACCGCTTTAATCAAAACACCTGCTGAAATTTTGGCCACCGAAGATGCACGAGTTGGTTTCATTCGACCCCGACCAATGATGGGGGATCCTAATAAGAGGAACGAGCAGTATTGTGAGTTCCACTCTGACAAAGGGCATCACACCAACGATTGCTGGCAGTTGAAAAGGCAGATAGAAGATGCCGTGAAATCTGGTCAGTTGGCCCATTTAGTAAGAGAAATTAAAGGGGAGAATAAAGGTGCAAGAGGTGGGAGACAAAGTGGCTCCCGGAACAAAGAAAGAGACAACAGAGGAAAGATGAAAGAGGTTCAGATGTTTGGAAGGAGTCAAATGGGGGAGTCAAGGAAAAGAAAGATACCTGAAAGTTGGATGAACGTTCCCATCACATTCCCTCCCCCCGGAATAGTAGATTTGACTGCCAATCCAATGATCATCACAGGAATCATCGGGGATCAAAGGATCCATCGTATTTATATCGATGGAGGTGCATCTGTTGAGCTGATGTATGAACATTGCTTCTTCCAGCTCCCTGCTCAAACCAGACAGTTAATGACAAAGGCTGAGGCACCATTAGTGGGATTTGCAGGGGAGGTCGTGTGGCCCCTTGGGCAAATTCTTTTACCTATTACATTGGGGGAACCTCCATTATGTCGAACTGAAGAAATGGATTTCGCGGTAGTAAGAGCTCCATCATCAAGATACAATATGATAATAGGAAGGCCAGGGATGAAAACTTTGGGAGCAGTAACCTCCACTCCGCATGCAGAAATGAGATTCCCAACCCCGTGGGGAGTAGCCATTGTAAGGGCTGAAATGGCAAAGGTAGATGAATGCCAACGAATTGAAGAAGATGACTTAAAATTTACTAAGGAATCTCGTAATGTGAAAGAAGAAAGGGTAATGATTCACCCTCATTACCCGTACCAACTCGTTACCATTGGAGCTGAGCTATCTCGAAGAACAAAGGAAAGGTTGGTAGAGTTTCTAAAAAGAAACAAAGATGTTTTTTCATGGGAACCATCAAACATGGTGGGGATCCCTCGGAGTGTCATAGAGCATCGGTTAAACGTTCATTCAAATGTTGAACCAAAAGTGCAAAAGAAAAGAACTCTTGCTCCCGAAAGAAGCAGGGCTGCCCTTCAAGAAGTAAGGCAGCTAGTAGAGGCAGATATTCTAAGGGAGGTAAGATACCAAACTTGGGTTGCTAACCCTGTGATGGTGAAAAAAGGAGATAACTCATGGAGGATGTGCGTGGACTTCAAAGATATAAATAAAGCATGTCCTAAAGACTGCTATCCACTTCCCAATATTGATGAGAAGATTGAGGCTCTTGTGGGGTTCAAGTGGAAATGTTTCCTTGATGCATACAAGGGATACCATCAAATCCAAATGGCAATCCAAAAAATGGTTTCTCCTAAATCCATCAAGGACGTGCAAAGGTTGAATGGGAGGTTAGCAGCCCTTAACCATTATTTGGCACGATCAGCAGAAAGATCTTTACCTTTTTTCCAAACGTTGAAGCAATGTGTCAATAAAAGTGATTTTCATTGGACGAAAGAGGCTGAAGAATCATTTCAAAAGATTAAAGAATACTTGAAAGAGCTCCCTATGTTAACTGCTCCAGAACTGGGAGAAACATTAGCATTGTACCTGGCAGCTTCAAAAAGTGCCATAAGTGCAGTACTCCTAACTGAAAGAAGAAAGAAGCAAGTGCCTATCTTCTTTGTAAGTAGGGCCTTGCAAGCCGCTGAATTGAATTACCAACCATTGGAAAAGCTAGCCTTGGCTCTGGTCCATGCAGCTAGAAGAATGAAAAGATATTTTCAATCAAATCCAACTGTAGTAATCACAGACCAGCCCATACGCCAAGTCTTGGATCGTCCGGAAATATCGGGACGTTTAGCCAAATGAGCGATTGAATTGGGGGGATTTGGGATTGAATACCGTGCCAGGAGCACAATGAGGGGACAAGTACTAGCTGACTTCATATCAGAAATGCCAATGGCTGAAACAAAAGAAAAGATAATTCAGCTCCCCTCAGATGATTCAAACAAGGAAGCTAAAGTTCCAAAATGGAAGCTTTACACAGATGGAGCTTCAAGCAGTGAAGGGGCTGGTGCAGGTATGGTGCTAGTTGGTCTAGAAGGAGAAGAGTTTAGCTATGCCTTAAGATTTGATTTCCCAGCTACTAATAATGAAGCTGGGTATGAAGCACTACTTGCGGGAATGAGAATAGCAAAGAAGCTAAATGTTAACAGACTAAAGGTGTATGTAGATTCAAAGTTAGTGGCCAACCAAGTCAATGGAGTGTATGAAGCAAAAGATGAAAAAATGGAGCAATACTTGGAAAAAATAAAAAGGAAAGTAGAAGGCTTTGAATACTTCAAGATCAAACAGATCCCGAGAAGTCAAAATAAAAAAGGCGGATGTCTTGAGCAAAATGGCAACGGTGACCTTCAATCATCTTCGTAATGAAGTGTGGGTAGAAGTACTTGAAAGAAGCTCACTTGAGGAACGTGAGATGAATGCGGTAGTCTCTGAAGAAGACCCCAACTGGATGACTCCAATATTCTTAATGGGTAAGAAAAGGTATAGGTTATTAACCAAGGGACAACCCCAATACTCGAGGGACCACCCACAGGTGACAGCCTGGAGTTTGGTCACCCCCATTACATGGTGGATAATACCATTGCCCCATCAGAGCTGGTTATTATCCACATCCCATTTGCCTATAAATACCCCATGCTTACCAACAGTAAATCATTCACTTCTTTCACTGTTCTAATATTTACTCTCTTGCTTTCTCTCTCTAAACATAAACATCATACGTTATATTCTGCTTCATCCTGGGTTTGGTTCTAACCAAACCGTGGCGTATAATTCTACTCTTAACAAGGATTGAATTACCAAGAGGGAATCGCCACCCGAAGGAGGATTCTCCTTCGGCCCTTCTAACGATTGTGTGTTCCATCGTGTGCAGTTCATCCTTCATTCACCAAGAGGGACCAGACTACACCTGGTCCATCCTAAAGTAAGAACCAGACTTTACCTGGTCCATCCCGAAGTAGGTCCATTACTTCATCAGAGAAATATCATTGTTACAACTAAACCTTAGGATTGAATTTTGACAGTATGTGGTAAAGTAAGCTGTGAGAAGGACATGCATGTTGCCAAAGGTGTAAAAAAGAGATGTTATGTAGGCCACTTTTCTTTTGATATGGATAGCGCCTAGTGTAATATCAGTAACCGAAATGTTTTCTTTTCGATTGAAATGGTTTAAGTCATCAAAATTTCTACTAAAATCGAGCTTTGTTTTTGTATTCAGTTTGTTGAAACTGACCCGATTTTGTGATGAATGGGACAATAAGATGACCAGGTAGTAGACAACTGTTTAACTCTTTAATTCAGATCATCTAAACAGGTAATTGAAGAGAGTATGGCCCATATTTGAGTTCAGACGTAGCAAACTAATCGTGGTTTCTTTTTGTGACGGTTTGAACCAATATCCTGGCCACCCACAAAATATTTGCCTTAAATAAGATTTAAACTTGAGACCTCAGTAAAAAATAAAACTCCTTGCCATTAGGGCGCTTTGTGATAGTGATATTCTGATTAATCATCTTATAAACAGATGGTGAATCGGCCCAAATGGCTAATTTGAGGAAGTTTGGATAGCGCCTTTTGTAAGATCAGTAACCGCAATTCCTATACACTGGTGGCAAGTTGATATGGAAATGTCCAGATTCACTAAACTGATTGATACCAGTGATATGGCAATGGGGCGGGGATTGTCGGGGATCTTAATCCCCATCCCCGTACTCGATTTTCATTTGTAACCCCCATCCCCGTCCCCGTCCCCATCGCCGTCGAGAAATTAAATTACATCCCCATACCCGTCCCCATCGGGTATCGAGGATATCTTTTTTGATTGAACATGAATTTATCTTGATAAAAAATATGTAGGAGAATGCGTATTTCGACATTTTCTTTCTATGTATAAACTAATGTATATGTTAAGTAAATGATTAATAAAGTATAACACATAAAAAGTATTAAATAAAAGCTCTAAACTTAAAATTGATTTTAGAATAGATAAGGACTTAAAGTGATTCCAATAAATATATATATAGTATTTTCGGGTTCGGGTATGGGGATCGGGGATTTACAGTTTTCCATCTCCGTCCCAATTCCATCGGGGATTAGATTTACATCCCTATACCCGTCCCCATCCCCGGTCAACTCGGGGATTCCCCGGTCAAATCGGGTGCGGGTATCGGGTTCTCCATCGGGTACAAGTATTTTTGCCATCCCTACCAGTGAACTGAGTAAATCTGCTGAACTGAAGAAGTCGTCTGAACTAAAGTCAAATTCTGAGCTGAAAGAAGATTCTGAGCTGAAGTCCATTACTGAGCTGAAGGAGTTATCTGAACTGAAGGGAAATTCTGAACGAATAATGCCATCTGAACATGCCATGCTAATTCTGCCAACAATAGCCCATTTCAGACAAGTGCTCACTGAACCAGTCTAATCACCAGTTGTAACACTTCTCCGGTGGCAAGTGTCTCCAGTTGCAACCAACAGTGATCCACCAATAAATTTTTTACTGAAGCACTACAGTGACCAGCAATAAAGTTTTCTACTGGAGCACTACAGTGACCAGTTCCAGTTTTCAGTAAAGTTAGTTTCAGTCTCATGTTTGTGGGCCCAATAAAGAAGAAATGATAGTTGTTGACAGGAAGAAGGAAGGAGTGTGTGATAACGTTAATCCTAACAGTTTGTTGGCTCATGTGCAGAAGGAATCCTAGCTGTTTACAGCTTTGCATGTCCATTTTCTATTGGCTAATAAATTAGTAGTTGTCATTTGCTCATGACAGTCTTTTTTTATTATTATTATTATATTATATCGTTAATTCCAAGAAAATAGTTTATGTAGCTATAAATAAGGGTTGTATTTTTCATTGTAAATGAGACATGTTGAATTGAATGAAATTAATAGAGCAGCCTTTATTTCTTATCCAAAAATCTTCATTTACCTTTATAGATCTTTGATCTTGGTTGTTTGGAGTGATCCATTTATCTATAATTGTGGTGGTTCGTACTTTATAAATTATAGTGGTGAAATCTCAAATCTTCGATTCCTTTATCTGTGTTTGTGGTGGCTAGACCTTTTTCAAATAGGTTGGAGTGTTTCCTTTATCCTTGATTCCGGTGGTTTGGTCTTTATGAATCTTGATAGTGAATTCTTTTATCTATCCTTTATTTTATTGTCTTGTTATTGCTCCGATGTCGTTTGTCGCGTGATTTACGCATCACATGTAGTTCGAAGATATATATAGATTTTGCAAAAAGTTATGTAGAAACTAGAAACTATATATAAATGTAATTTAATCTGGGTAAATTATTTCCTTTACCCAAAAGTCCAAAACTATACAAATGCATATGTCCATCTTATTAAATACGAAGTATCTAATTAACACATGATATTTCTTCTCTCATTATGCTGGCATATATATGTTTTTAGTTAATCACGTGTTCTAGTCGATCTTTTTGTTAGACATGTAACTAATTAAATTAACCACCGGTTGTCTATCTGTTGCACCCTTTATTTAGATATGTACATAGTGAACAAGACAATCTTGAGCCGGCAGCAAAAACACTTACCAGCAGACTGATCAAATGTTACACGCACGTAAGGCCTGAAATGAGTCGAGTTCAAACTATATACACCCTGGCGTTTAAAAAAAAATAAATGAGTTCACGTTTTTTTAATGATCTGGTCATCCCAAAATGTATCCATAACAAGATTCGAACCAAGATGTCTACTAGACCTTAATTAATTAGAAGGACATCCAAATGATGGTTAAGTATGTTGATAATCGTAAATGACTACTTTAAAACATAAAAATAAGTATATGTCAGCCATGACCTGTATATCTCTACTATGTATTAGAAAGCACCATTGATATGATATTCGATTTAGATAATTGAATTGCTAGCATTCCCACATGTTTTTAGTTCTAGATCGAGGGGCCAAAACTAAAAGTGCACTATCATCTAAAAAAAAAGAAATTATTATGGAATAGACATAACCCTACTAGCAAGAAAACTTTATGCAAACCCAATCTGCTACCAACCATGTGCTCAAAAGCACTATCGTTAGAAATAAATATAAAAACGAAATGTTAAAAAATAGAAACGTACTTGATAATTCTTATCTACACTTTACTTTACAGTTTTACTCATCGCTTCCTTGATCTAAAGTTTATTATACTTCCAGCTCTAAAGTTCTTTAGCACCTGCCTAATCCAGCCTATTATATGCTCTCTTAATTTTTATTAATTATTAAGTGATTATCATCATAATTTTTCACTCATAGGCTCATAGCTCTTTCAATGTGAAATTGATACTTATTAAATCCACACACACAAAAAAAACATATATAAATTGTTGATCGGCTTACAAACATTACCTCAAGGACAATTGTAAAGGCAATGTTGTCACCGGCATGCTAAAAAGAAAGCGTTCACTCGACTAAATTAAAAATGTGATCATATATGTAAAGTTATCTCATTCGTAACCAACTATACGGAAAGCTCTAAACGATGTATATAAGAAAGACATTAATACACAAGTTGTCCGCCTTAACATCAGAACCCACAATTTATTGGATTGATAGGTGACCCATAACACTAAGACCAGCAGCACCAAGGAACATTTATTGATTACACTAATTAATTACATTTTTATAACCAGGGTTTGGATCAGTGGTAAACAGTCTGGTCTTTAGAAACAGAGGTCAAGGGTTCGATCTTCATTCCATGCAAAGGTTGGAGGTCCTATTGTACCAAGTTCGGTAGATACTATAAGCAGCCTCTATGCCTAGGTAGAGGTAAGGTCTGCCTACATCTTAACCTATCTCATACACCGTCAAGGTATTATGGCTCAAAACCCGCGAAAGACGATAGTGAGCAGTTTCTTTCTTTCTTTCTTTTCTAATTACATTTTTATAGTAAAAACTGATTAAACATACTACTAATAACAGATAAAAAATGAATACAAGTGGACCATAGTACATTATTATTCTTTGTACAACAAGAAACTTATATATGGGGTATTTTTTTATTCCTTTATTTGCTGATATAACCAAAACAAACTAACTGAACTCTGTCAGTTATAGAGATGGGAATCACTGGAGAACTAGTGAGGAGTGTGTTCTCTAAAAATCGATCTTTCGGAACCACTCATGACACCAATGTGAGTGTTTTAATTAATCTTACATACATATGATCACATGTATACATTTGTATATTTATAATCTTTTTTTTTGTTGCTGTTGTCAAATTAGGTGATCAGAAACAATGCAGTTGAAAGAAAGAGATGGGCAAGTGTGAGATCATACCTTTGTGGTGATGAATACAATTCGGTTATGGCTGAAGAAGATATGGACTCTAGAAAAAGCTCGAAAGAAGCCATGAGTACTTCCGTTTTTCTAGATCATTATTCGGGTTCTTGCAGAACTTCAAAAGCTACTATTTTTAGTTCAAGAATCGATGATGATTCATCTATCAAAGGTTCTGAGGCTAGTGTCACACAGCCCATTTCAGAAAAATCTAATGACACTCTAGAGTCAGAGGAAAAGACTAATTTAAAATCTGAACATGATGCTGCAGTTGTCATTCAGTCAGCATTTAGAAGTTTTCGGGTCATTTCATAAACTCATTTCCATGTTTTCTTGAAATTTAAATCTAAATGCTTATAAGATTTTTGAAAATGATCAGGCCAGAAGACTAATTGAAAGCCTTAAATCTGCGAGTGTTGTTGATCAAGAGGTTGCAGTGCCCTTAGGAAGTCCAAGTAAAGAATCAATAGCAACATCAATAGAAGTCCAAACTGGGAACTCGGTGGTTGAATTTAACGAGTGTAGTGAGAGTTTTGCGCGTCGTATAAAGCATACAAAGGGAGTTAAGGCACAAACATTGAGACTAAAGGTACTTGCACAATAATAAAATGATTAAAATCAATGTGTTAAGCTATAAAATTAGAGGTGGTTATTTTGAGAACCATTTCCCCCCTTATAACGGGTCTACAAATGATAAGGTTGATGGCCCGAATGGGTTGTGAGTAATCAGAAATTCAGGAGCGTATTCTAAAGCCGGAGACATAAAAAATCAGAATATAAAAATCATGTCATACTTATACACATATGTCATTTACAGAATAATAAAACCAATGGCTAAAAACTGTTGCAGGTTGGCTTGTCCTGACCCAACCCGACCCATTCTAATTGCACAAAAAGATTATGTTTGACCCGTTGAAACCCCAACCCGCCCATTTTGCCACTTCTAGCTAATGTGCACAAACTTTTGCTTTGTTTTAGCAGGAAGATTGGGACGATAGCACTGTGAGTAGCAACATATCAAGAATGAGGATTCAGAATAGACTCGAGGCATCTACCAGGCGCGAAAGGGCACTCGCTTATGCTTTCTCACAGCAGGTAGCATTTGACTTTTTATGTAATAATATAACTTTCCCTATAGTTTTAGGTCTAAGAGAGGTAACACATAAACGGTTCTAGTTGAATGTCTTGCTCAAATTTGGCCAAAATTTTAACTAGGCCATTTTAAAAAAAAAAAAAGTTGTTATTCTTATATAGTTATTCTATGGAAAGAAGTACAAAATTATTGATCTGATGAAGCCTTTTAATCATATTTTCCACAACCGTCTTTATAAATACACAATTATTGATCTAATGTAATCTTTTAGATTTGGGGTTTGCTAAATACAGCCCTAAGGTGCATAAATTATTTGTACCTTTACCATGAAAATCAGGGGTGGACTTTTAATATGGAAGGTACAAGTCTTTTTATGCATGTTAAATACAGCTCTTAGGGTTGTATTTAGCATTTCCCTTAGACTTTTAGGCATATCATACACTTCTGTCATCCATGAATGTTGCAACTTGTAAACTTAGTTAAGAATTTTCTTTATATAGCTGAGGATCTGCTCAAAGAAGAAACAAAATGTACGAAATGGGAATGAGTCAGAAGCAAATATGAGTTGGAGTTGGCTTGAGAGATGGATGGCAACCCGGCAACACGACACTTCTTTTGGGGACATTAGCAAACAATTTGAACAGTTAAATGGGAGTCAAAAACTAATGGTACAGAGTCAAATACTATCAGATTTAGCAGGGGAAGAGAAGGAAAGTTGTGGATCAAATGAAGTGTCTATGCATTTTGATAATGTCTCTTTGAGCTCAAAAACGGGTGAAAAATCTTACTACAAACCAGCTCGAAACAGGCTCAAGGCTACAAGTATCTCGAGGCGAAAAACCTCACCAAGTTATGGGTTCACTAAGGAGTATTCTAAGGTAAAAACACCCCTTCTGATTGGCAAAATATTAGTACTGCCTTCAACTTACTTTGATGATTTATTTATTAATAAAAAATCGTTAAACAACTATACTGAGGCGACCACAAAGATAAAAAAAAAAACAAAAAATGTTATTTACAACTTTAATCATCATTTATAAAAACTTTTGTTTACATGTTTGAATTCATTAGGGGCCATGGGCCTTTTTCTCGGGCTCGTACTGGACACTTGAATCCTCAAGAGTGATCTTGCTCATAATATAATATTGTGTAACTCATCAACAGGTGAACAAGCAAGGAGGAGAAAGGGAAATGATATGTGAAGATAAACAATAACTAGTTGCTACTAGTCTTGATTGTAGATTTTACTGTTAAATAATGTTTACTGCTGTAAGTCATTTGATGGTGTGGTATATATGTAAAAAAAGTTAAGAGTTTTATCTAGGTTGGGTTTTAAATTGTATCTGAATATGACATGATATATGATCATATGCTGAAGGTTTTATAACTAAATCAGTCTTCTTTTAATGACATAGGGATACATATTGTTATAATGTTTTTGATAGAAAAATTTCTTGAAGTAGTAGTATTTTAATTTCGTTTTGTCAAAGGAGTTTCGAGCCAAATAATTTTGTAGAACAAGGTGTTCCGGCAATGCCACTGCTGGTCTCGCAAATCTTAAGCGAAGCTGGTTTCAACATTCAAGAACGAGTCCGTTGTTCCCAATGCCGGTCTCGCGAGTCCGTCTTTTCCAATGCCGGTCTCGCTTGTAGCACTTGTGAGGAACAGAGTAGCAGGTGGTTGGAGTTGACCAGGCACAGGCTCAATTATTTTGCTCGTATATATATATATATCTCAAAGCATATGTGTTACTTTAGATAAAATCCACATCTAAATACAAGTTGAGTTATCATTTTTCTAAAATAAATAATGGATTCTTCATCGTCATCTGATCCTTCATCACCTCGTATGCAGACACAATTCATCATTATTTGATGAATGAAAATGTTCTTGCTTTTGAAAATAATGTATGTTTTGCTTTGTGTTGTATGTGATCTTTCAGAAATGCATGTATATATGGTTTATTAAAGACTTGCATGTGACTATGTCTGTAAAGTTTGGAAGTGACTATGCAAAGTTTTGGAAGTGAGTAGTCATTTCTCTCCCTCCCTCTGCTCCCTCTGTGAAAGCCACTCGCGAGACCGGCATTGGGAACGATGGACTCGTTCTTGAATGTTGAAACTGGTGTTGCTACTACCGGCTTCGCTTAAGATTTACGAGACCGGCAGTGGCATTGCCGGAACACCTTGTTCCACAAAATTATTTGGCTCGAAACTCCTTTGACAAAACAAAAAACAACTTGTTTAAGCTAACAATGGTACATGTATAGTGATACCTATATCCCCACTCTTTAGAACTGCCGACATATATTACCACGAGAAACCAAGTGCAGTATATGTGTCGAGTACAACCTAAAAGTTAAAAAATCTACGCCTATCCACTAGTTCACAATTTCAATCTATGAAATAAAGTTTCTAAAAAACAAATTAATATATATATTAAAAACAAACTTACGAAAATGCGTGCAAATAATAGTAACAGGCTCGTTATATTTTTTTTGCTCGTTTTCATTTTCTTAGTTGAACAACTTCATTTTCTTTGGGCCCGTTTTTAGTATTTTAGATTTGGGCTTGAGTAACAGGCCAAGTTCATTTTCTTTGGGTCAGTTTTTTGTTTTTTATTTTTCAGTTTGACATATCTATTTCATTTTGGATTTGATGTTTTGATCTCTTAAATTGTTTTCAATTTTATTTAAGAAGATGACTTATTTTAATTCAATACTATTATTTTTCTAAATTTCTCATATTTTTAAGATTATCTCATCTTATATATACACGTAAGTGGGTCACTTCGAATATATACACTTAATCATTTCCGAATGCTAATTTGTTATGCTTATTAGTTTTCAATTTTATTTTGGTTGATTTTTTTTTATTATGGAATATTTTTCGTTTCACTTTTGATTTTCAATAATCTTGGAAATTAGCTTTACCTATGTTTGTATTGTTATTTTGTGCTTTTATTTGAAATTTTTTACTTTTATACTTATTATCTTTTAAAACTTGTATAACTTTTTAATATCTTTGAATAAAAACTGTCAAACTTAATAACTAAAAGATCAATAGCAACTTAGCCTTTCGAACTATATAATGTTTTTGAAAACAATGTTATGGTTTGATTAAGATGGAAAACAAATCGTCGACCATGAAAAAAGAAACCAGCAAAGTTCGAGCGTTGAGTTACAAATAGAAAAGTTATGATCCCCACCGTAAAATAGTGCATGTACACGCCTTCATCGACGTTGTTTTTCAACGGTAAGACCAAGAGCTAACTGTCGAGACTTTAGACTATGTAGACACATATACGAAACATAACAAATATAATTTCTCCCGGAGCAACGCCTAGGTGACATATCTCGTTTACACTAAATATGACTCGAACATACAAGTAATAAAATCATACCAAAACGATTGTCTCATTACAATTGTGACGATATTAAGAACTCGGGTAAGGGGATGACTAGCACATTAAGCATTTAGGCTATCCACACCGGTTATAAGTTGTCTTTCTTACGGACAACATAATCAGCATATCATATCTGTTTTTCATTTATTTTTCTCACAAACACTGTTTATCCATAATAATAACATATTTATCCTTCTTACAAACAACCACATAAGTTTCACATCACCTATTTTCCAACAAACCATTCAACCATTTATATCATATCTTCTCCTTCTACATCCCTCCCCACAAAACAACCGAGGATAAACATCATCCATGTCACCACCCATATCAATATTCTATCTACAAACAATCTTCACATCACCTCATCCTTCCAATAAACATTCTTGATTTGGATAACCTTAAGAATTTTGATTAATATAACAAATTTTAGATTCAATTTCATCCAAAAAAATATTAAATTGGTAAACAATTATCATAAACTTTTAAGGCTAGTTTTTGATATGTAAATAAATGCAATTTTTTTTTATACATTTTTAGTGCAGCATTTAGCATTTTTATAATCTTTCAACAATATTTAAAGTTTAAATTTATGACTATTAAAATAAAATTTCCCAAATCTTGAATTTTAATTTACGGATGGTGTATCCTAATCAAAATTTTTGGTATCTCGACCATATCGCTCCAAAATAGTGTGGGGTCCCATGTCTATAATGACAAATCTGGTAAAGTAAAAGCGAACCCTCTGTCATTAATAGTCTGATCAGGTTATCAAAAATATGGTCGGATACTAACGCCTTAATTTACCACAATTTTCGGCAGAGTTAGCTTTCCAAAAAATAAAAATAAATACCTTAGGAATAAGAAAAGATATTTTCCAAACTGGCACCAACCGTCAAATCAACTTTTGACTGTTTGAATACCCTCGACAGCTAATTTCAAGGGGCATTTTAGTCCAAATATTCATCTTTTTACCCTTATAAATCTTTTCTTTACCACTATACCTCTTCACATTACTCCTTTTTATTAACCCTAATATACACTTTTCATTTTTTACTCTTCTTCATCGTAATGGCGGAATACAATCAAAATTTGGTGAACGATATGCAACTGAATGGCTAATAAAAGAACAACACCCGTTTCATTTCTTCGACAACAAAGATGCACTGACGTCATGTTTTCGATATCTACAGCCGGCATACCAAAGGGTCAGTAAAAACACCTTCAAACGTCTTGCTTTCAAATACTACATTTCCGCAAAAAAAGATTTAGTTAAATATTTCGAAACATTCCAAGGCAAAGTTAGTCTAACATTACATATATGGGACACTGCATATGTTGATAATAAATATGTTTGTGTGACATGTCATTATATTGATCCTGTTTCATGGGAATTGTCAAAAAGGACTATTAGTATTTGGGGCAATTTAGAAGATAACCCAGAAATTATTATGGATAGTATTTCTGCTTTTAAGATTGAAAAAGATAAGATCTTTAGTATATGTTTTGATGACGGTGGAATCTTTAAGAATTGTATGAAAATGGTGAAGGAAGAATTAAGTCCTATGTTGTTGAATGGTGTTTTGTTTGAGACTAATTGTGTGTCGGGTGTTTTGATTTCGATGGTTCGGTCTTGTCTTGATTTTGTTGACCCTGTTATTGAAAAGTTTAGGACTTTGTTGGATTATGCTTGTTCTTGGAAATGAGACGAATTCGTTGAGATTTTGGTTGCAAAACGTGTTTAAGTTTACTGATCCGGAACTATCTTTCCCGGATATTTGGAACACTACTTATAAAATGTTGCGTGGTATCGTTAATCAGAAAGCGATACTTGTTGAATTTTATACTAAGTGTTGTGAGAATGATATTGATGATAAGGAATGGGGAATTGTTGAGTCACTTTTGGGGATTTTAGAAGTTTTTCATACTGCTACTGTGAAACTATCTGATGCTAAAAGGCCTACTGCACCGCTTGTTTTGGAAGAATGTTTGTCAATATCGAAAATGTTTAAAAAATATAAAGAAGATGTTTTTTGGGAGCCACTTGTTAGGGAGATGAAGTCTAAGTTTGTGAAGTACTACGAAACAATGTCACCGGTGTATTTGTGTGCAGCCGCTTTAAATCCAACAATTGGGGTTATGGGGGTACAAAGTATGTTGGAATGTATTGCCGGAAACTTAGAGTTGGGCGATGATTTTGCAATGGCTGGTTTCACAAAATTCTTTGAGGTTCTGCAAGAAGTGTTTGATTACTATGATAGGATGCATAGGTCAAAGTCTGGTGATCTGGTTGCAGTTTCTTCTAGTTCAAGTGAATTAGACTTGTATAAAACTAAGGATTTTTCAAAGATGACTTCTGATGGAAATGAAAATATGGAGATTTTGAAGTGGTGGGGGACGGAAGGTCGTCAGCAGTATCCTGTTTTGGGTATGATGGCATGTGATATACTAACTGTGCAAGCTGGCGTTGAAGATTTGGAATATGCTTTTTGTTTAAATGGCAGGGCTTTGGACGAGGAGACGTGTGAATCATATGCTTGGTGGCTGCAAAGGCGCATTTTCTTGAAGGAGCATTTTGACATGAGTGGATGGGAACCAACAGCTGATGTAGTTGAAGATGGCTTAGAGGAATTGGAAGCTCATGGATACGATAAATTTGATGGTAGCTCCGACGATGAGGAATGAACCTATCCAAATGAATTTGAAGGCTGACGGCTTTGATAAGTTGAAGAAGGAACGTACTCGAGTACAAAAGCTTTTTGAATCAAGACTAGTGAAGTTTAATTATCTATTGATGTTTAGACCTATGAACTATTTAGACTATTTAGACTATTCAGTTTTCTTTTGCTTCACTCCTTGTGTTTAAAATTAAGTTTCTTACTCTCTATTTACAACTAAGTCCTTTTGATGTTGCTTCATGCTTTGGTAATGACATAATTATTAGAAAAATGCATTATTATCATAAGAAATCCCATTACATGGCATGTACTAAATTAAACTCTCATTTGTTCTCAACTTTTGTAAGCTTTAACTTCACAATGTAGAAAATACACCAAAATACACAACCAAGTATCTGGAATAAGTGATATACTATCATTGATGGAGGTCAAGAAAGGGTTTATTTTCTCATTTGAATTTGTCTAAACTTTGAAAAGGTAATGATATATAAAATGTGATGTTAGTATGTCAGTATCTTAGGGTGTTTTTGGTTCACAGAATCTAATGGAATTGGAATTTCATTCCATTCCGTGGTACGTTTAGTTGTCAAAAGATGATGAAATTTCATTCCATTGGAATGTAAACATTCCATCAAATGATGGAATCTCCATTCCTTGGGGTTATTGGATGGAATTTGATTTCTTAATTCTCATTTTAAGAAAACAAAAAATATTCCATCAAATACCATTCCTTCATAATCTAATTCCGTTGACATATTCCATTCCTTACAAAAATATTCTGTGAACCAAACGCGTCCTTATATATTTATCTAATTTCCTTTGATACATTTCATCAAGACATATCAAATTATAATAGCTCAAAACTTATGTATTTATGTAAAATTGTAAATACAAAAATGCACTCAAAGTCTCAAACTTAAAAAGTTACAATAATAAGACCTTTAAAAGTCTAAGGTGTGATTTGTAAATCAACATTGAAAACTGTTAATTGAAACTCACACTCAAACAAAAACAGACCTGAAAAAATTGGTCCAAATCAAAACCAACATTTTCTCATTTCTCACATCTCATTATCATCCTAAAGCTCAAATCTTGATATACTTACAAGATTCTATATCTATCTTTCTTAATGCCACCATTAACAAACACCATCATATATCTAATCTTTATATCTTTTCTTCTAATTCCAACAAAAACAACAGCCAATGACCAATCTTTCATCCAGATTCTCATAACCCAAAATGGTCTTGATTTCATCAAGAATTTGTTAATATCAAAAGCAGTCTCATCACTCACACCCACATCAATATCAGATATTGAAAAGGCTGTAAAGATTCCTGTAATTGGTAAAGTTGACATCTTGCTGTCTGATATTGTTATTAATAAGGTTAATGTTGGGTCATCTGGTGTTAGACCAAGTGAAGGTGGTGTTTCTATTGTCGGTTCGGATTTTAGTTGTGATTTGAGTGTGAAATGGCATTATTCTTACGGTACTTGGGTTGGCCCGATTTCGATTTCTGATAGTGGAACTGCTTCTGTTGAGGTATTTTCTTATAATTTTTAAGAAAGTTTTATTTTTTATTTGATTTTGGAAATTAAGGTAGTCTTTAGGGAGCTTGGATTATCTAAGGGGTTCTGATATTTAGATTAGCTTATTGCTTGAGTTTATTGGCTTAGAAAATTTAAAAGGTCGATAAGCTCATTTTATCGGCTTATGAGCTTATGAAGTTGAGTTTTATTTCCTAATTTAGCTTATAGTAGGATATAAGTATCCAAAAAGCTTATGGCTTAATTGTTGATGTGGTTAAATAGGCTCTGGCGCTAAGCTTAAGGAGAAATGCTTCACTTATAACATTACCCGGGTAATGATACGTATACCTAAAACCATGCCCAATTAATCCAAAGTTTGACACACAGACTTCACTTTTGCTCCCTCTTAATCTTAATCAAAGTTAGTGACATGCGGCTAAATTTAGATTTTAGGCATAAGTTTAGAGAAAAAGAAGCACAGTAATGCTCCAGCTCAATGGTGTGAGTTAGTAATCTAGGTTTTCTCACTATTTTGTAAGTGTAGCATTATATGAAGCGACTTGAGGTACTTTTCGATAAGAGTTTATATAGAAGTTTAAGGTGATAAGCTGGCAGTTTTATAACTTAAGGCCATGAAGCTCTCAAGGTTGGCCGCAGGGTGCCTCCAGGGATCTCAGCCCTGGCAGAGAACAATATCCAGTCTTCGCTGCCCAACTCAAACTTTGTTTCAATGGCTCCACCACCGCACAAGCTTCCCTCTCTCTTTTTCAACCTGCCCCGGCCCTACGGAAAAATCAATCGAACAACATGGTGTTGCATTGGTGGTGGGAAGTGGCCCGGGTGACCAGTTAACCACTCCACAGACCGTCTTCTTAAAAGTACCCACGTGGCATAAGATGAGCAAGAGAGAAAAAACAAATTGCTCTATCACTGCAAAATTTTGTAACTAGCAATGTTTAACGTAGTAAGTATCACAATTGAGGTGTTTTCCTAATGAGAAACTGAAAAGCTGCCTTTTTAAATAAACTAACCCAAAAATACCCTTATTAGTTTGTGGCATAACTGCATAAAATAACAAAGAGAAAGAAAAGAAGTAAATTTAGTTGAGTTTGTAAGCAAAATTGTGTAACTATGTTGTATCACTAGCATTATAAGAAGCTCATACGAGGTGCTTTAGTAACCCATATATCTCCTTGGTTTTCTCTTATGTTAGAATAAGGATAGGGGGTGATAATGCACCATCCTAGTTAGCACTATGACTTGATCAAAGCAACATAAAGCAGTGTAGCTCTCGTATAGAAACAACTGCACGATCCAGACCAAGCTCCGGATCCAACACAATAGAACGAGTAGAACGTCATGTGAATAATACGTGGCCGACCAACCTGACAAATGGCGTAATACTAAGCCAATACCCATTGAGGAAGGTACACTCCCAACGGGCTCCAAACCGTACTGAGACATCACAGGAGACAAGTACTCAGACCTTGTCTCCTCAGCCTCTATAAATACTCCCCTCAATCATTCATTTGAGGGTCATGTTCTCACACACTTACACACTTTGCTCTGATTATTTTAGTGGCGTGGAGTAACATCCATCACCGATAGGAAACCGCCAATAAACATAATCAATCTTCTTCTAACCCCTCCTCTAGCAAGTTCACCCCCTAGTAATTAGACGACGAAATACATTTAAACAAAGGGTTTGCGTTTTTAGAACGTATTTGGGTTTATTTGCTATGAAAATAAGTAGGTACTTAATACATATATTAAAGTGTTCTATTTATTGTAATACTAGACTTATGCCCACGCAATGCGGCGCGGTGGGGGTATTGATGACGGAGGTGGTGGTGGTGACGGTGGTGGGGGCAGTAGTGGGGACAATGATGAGGGTGATGATGGTGGTGAATGATGTAATTGATGTTAAAGGTGGTATTGTAGTTATTTTAAGTGTTGAGGGATCTATATTGTGAATTATTTCATTAAGGGTATTATAGGTATATTAAATGGTGATGTTTAAATTAGTGAATAAAGGAGAGGAGATTTTTGGTGTTTTAAAGGCGGAAAGTTTAAGGAAAAAAAAAGGTGATTTGTTTTATTAGATAGTATAGATAAGCAGTTTCCATCAACACAAAGATTTTTTTATCTACTTTCAAAGTATGCATGTAAATACTCAAATGAGAAATCCCAAAGATCCTTCTTAATTTCAAGATTTCTAAAAATCAGTTAAATGTCTAACTACAGTAATTAAGCAATGGGTTAGGTTTTTTACTTTCCTCGTTAGTTAGAATATTACAGTTAAATGTCTAATCAAGGTAAGAACTTCGATTCATGAATGACAATATGACATCCACCAAATGGAAAAAAGTTATGATCTATACATGTAATTGAGGCCAGATCAATTCTCTTTCAGATATATTCTAGTTTTGATCTAATTATCGAACTTATTTGAATCAAGCAATAGAGTAAATCCAAACGCCCCTTAAAAGTTTATGTATTGCATATGAAGCTGAAAGACATAAAAAGTTAGCATGATCTCTAGAATGTACGGTGCTCAATGTTTTAGTAGATAGTAGATACTTCTTATGATCTTTCTTGTTCATACTTCATAAAGTTTTGTTAGTAATTAGTTAAAGAAAACTTTATTATTTATTTGAGTATTGATGTTTTATGTGCTAAGGTTAATGGCATGGAAATTGGTATAGCTCTAGGTTTGGATAATCAAGACGGATCATTGAAACTTTCCATGATGGAATGTAATTGTCAAATACAAGATATCTCCATAAACCTAGATGGAGGAGCATCTTGGCTCTATCAAGGGTATGTTACTCTTCCGACTTTATGTCATATATTGCTCTGTCTTTCTTCAAAATTCAAGTAAGAAGTACATGATATGATAATGGAGTCATGGTTGTAAAACTTTTCATAAGAGTATTATGTTCAACTCTTGAAAATCTAACAAGGTTATATAGGAATCAAAATTATAAATTTTGAATGGCAGTTTCATATTGGCTCTACTAAAAAAATGGGTAAATGGCCGGGAACCCCTTAGTCGCGTGAAGGAGTCTTTCCTTCCAGTCTAGGAACCCTGCAATCCTAACTGCCGGTGAGAACCCAAAGCCAGAGCACTACATGGATCTAGGAACGAAATTGTACACAGCAAGTTTCGAACCTGCGTCCCTTTTTGAATTCCCCTGTGGGCCCTGAACTTTAGCAGATGCAGGTGGCCAACTCTTCTACGAAGAGTTTCATATCAGCTCTAGTGCTCTACTAAGCAAGGGTAAACTGAAATTACTTATTATTATTACTTAACCAATTTTGAGACACTTTTCTCTCATTTTACAAAGACATTTTCCATTTTCCACTATATTGCTGCTTCTTTTTTTGTGATCTTTAGCTACAGTTTTTTTAACAGTTAGATTTTTCAAACAACCAGAAAATCTGATTTTTTCAAATCACAACTTCAAACAACAAATACACATCTAAGCAGTCTATAACCCGTTTATTTACCACGGTTATCTGATGAACAAACATCATATAATACCATCTAAACGCACATCCAAACACAATGACATGGAGGTACTGTATCTTTTTCTTTCCTTTTCAAATGAACTTACCCTTATGCCTTGTTTTCATACTCGTTTACGGGAGTTACCCTTGGATAAGTTAAAGGTCATGTCTTGAGCGTCTGCAAACAATGTTGTGATCTTGGGCCCTGTTTGGCTTTTACTTTAAAGAGATGCATATAAGACTTGCAGAAAGTGGAGGAAAACTGAATGAATGAATTATTTCTAAAATTCTACTACTGTATCTTTCAGAATTGTGAATGCTTTCAAAGAAGAAATAGTATCAGCAGTAGAAAAGGCAATTACCAAGAAATTGAAGACTGAAGTTTCAGAGCTTGGATCTATTCTACAAACTCTTCCCCGACATATTCCAGTGGATGATACTTCCTCATTAAATGTTACATTGGTTAACAGCCCATTCTTGAGTGACACTTCATTAGGGTTCGAGATAAATGGGTTATTCGTAGAGTCAAAAACTGACCCGCGTGCATATCACAACCATTTGCAGCCACCACTCGCTTGCTCAGACCCTCCAAAAATGGTTGGGATTGCCCTAGATGAAGCTGTCTTCAAATCTGCATCTGCTTTATACTACGATGTGAGTGTGCAACTCCTAAATCTTGCATTCAGCTGTACATTATTATGTAAACTAGAAGTGACTCTGTTGATTTGGGTTATCTTAGATTTCTAAGAGTAAAAATATAGCTTTCAAGGAAATGGGTCGAATGGGTCAAAAGTGGCTTAGTGTGTGTTTAAAGGCATAAAACCTCTCAACTTATTCTATTAAAAAAGTTAGATTATTTTTAAAGTACTGTAATCTTGGTGATCCCAGTTGGCAAACTAGTTATTAATTGATAAACATATAATAATGTATAACATAAAGTTTTCATTAGTACCCGACTGCCATTTTGCTATCTCTCTTTCTTTAGGATCTTATTAACTTCTTACTTTCAGGCTACGTTTATGCACTGGATTGTTGATAAAGTACCCGACCAATCTCTTCTTAACACGGCTGGGTGGAGATTTATTGTTCCTCAACTCTACAAAAAGTACCCAAATGCTGATATGAATTTGGATATTTCTCTTTCTAATCCTCCAGTTGTGCAAATATCATCACAGAAAATTGGTGCTACAGTTTATGCAGATTTGATCATAGATGTTCTTAAAGGAGATGAGACAATCCCCGTTGCTTGTATCTCATTGGTAATTTTTATCAATTCAACTCAATGTTATGGTTTTGTAAAGGGGAAAAGTGTATAAGGTAACCCCAAATTGGTCATATAATCTGTTTTGTTAACCAACTTTCCAAGATTTAATGGAAGGCAATATGACACAACTACCACTTACGATTTTGTGGAAGCTAGTGTGTTACTAACTTTGAGCATATTGACCTTTTTGTTACATGGAGCTGATGTGTCACTGAGAGACCACAGACCGTCAACACTACTTAAAATACACCGAGATAAAGTGGACAAAATGAAGTGTCTAACCCAAGACAAGATTTAGACCAAATTTGTTTACCTTTTATGCTGTTTTCTCTTAGGGAAATTTAGAAGCAATAAAGTGTGAATAATTGGAATAAGATGCATATGTTCTGAAGGGTAGAGAGATAATTTGTCTTTTATCATACATTCACCTAATGGTTTTTCTTCCTATAGGTAATTGCTGGCACAGGTTCGGTACAAATTAGCAGAAATAACCTTACCGGTCATTTGAAAATGGATGATTTCACCATGACGTTAAAGTGGAGCAAGATTGGTACCTTGCACATGTTTCTTATTCAGGTAATCAAAATGGTATATTCTAGACGTCAAAAGGTTAACTATCTGTCAATGGAAGGTCATGTAAATAGCTCTTTTGCAAAATGAAACAGGTTCTGTTGTTTATCAGAGTTTCTTGGTATATGTGACAAAACAGGTGGGTTGGGTAACAGGCAAATGAAGTTTATTACGATGAGTCAACTGGATCAGGCAGGGAGACCTACCGTCACTTTTTATCCTCCATTTTTTGGAGTTGATTTTATAAAATATTTTATATGAAATATATTTCAAAAAACTAATTAGTGCTGAAATAATAAAGAAATATTTTTGGAACAAATCGGTTTGGGTGATGAAACTTGACTATACTTTGGGCGAATTTTTAACCATCCAACCCTTTTTTTTTCCAGCTAAATTTGAAATGTAACAAATTGAATTGGGTGATAAAAAAGTGTCGCAAATTGACCTCTTTAAAGTTTAAACATAAGAAGAATGAGGTTTGTCCCTATACTTCTAGGGGCTTATCTAGAATAGAAAAGATTATTTCATTATGGTTATGCACTTAAAGGCAATGGTAATCACTTTACAAAATGCAAGAGGCATACTTGTCATACTTCAATCTTGATCTGGATCCAAAAACACTTTCTTTCACAATTTTTGTAATATTTATTTGTTTGTTTTCTTTTTGCAGCCAGTGATTTGGACTATGATTGAAACTGTTTTCATACCATATGTGAATGCACGACTTGGGACAGGGTTCCCTTTGCCTATAATACACGGGTTTTTGCTTGAAAATGCTGAGATAATATCCTCGGATTCTAGAATCACGGTGTGCAGTGATGTTAGCTACGAGGAATCTGTTGATAGCAGCCAAACTGGATTTTACACGTCGTAGTTGTACAATATTGTATAGTCTGTACAGTTTTAACTTTTGTTATTTGTTCTTGAGTTATATATTATCTCACCCAATTGAGCATCCAATAAAAGCATAAGATGCACGAAACCTTTAATTAGCTTGGCATGTCAATTTTATCATAGTAATAGTTACTTATGTCATTTTAATCATAGTGTCTTATCTTAAACTTTTTTAAATTTAAAATGTAGTTGAACTTGTTTACATTTTTCTCTCAACTATAACCATTTCTATGGCCTTAGTTACTCTTTTTTTTCTGCTCTTAAAATCATTTATAAGATATTAAAGCATCTCAAGTCATAAAGAGGGCTAATGCAAACAATGTTCAAATACTTATATATTAATGTTTTGCACTTATATCATGTATTAGTTAGGCTACTCAGCTAATCTACTGAAACATGTGGTATTAACAACTCTTGATAGATAAAATAGTTGATATGATAATCTAACTTTTTTTTTTTCCCTGTAGACCTTAAAATATTATTTGTTAATGTAAAACAATCAAGGTATTTGATGAAAAACTGAGTTTAGTTTTTATTTTCAAAACGAACTATAGTTAAACTATATTATGCAGGTTCTTTCCAATCTGACTAGTCAAGTTGTGATAACTTTAAGGAATGGTCTCCCTATTAAAATATGCTAACTCTTCAAAAATAGAATTTTAAATAATCAAATCACAGTTTTTTCAACAACAAAATAGATTTGAAGCTTTTTATTTGATATCGAGTCCTGTTTTTATCTAAGTTTTTTTCTCTACTATATATCATAACATAGAAGTATATCATAATTTTTTTCTTTTTACATTAAAACATCCGACAAGGTATCGCAGAGAAAAAAGTTACGTCAAATAGCCCGAGCGACGTGGCACAAAGTCCAAGAAGCAAAACAGCTCATTAATATATATATTAAAAACAAATATACAAAAATGCGTGTAAAGAATAGTAACGGGTCATTTTATTTTTTTGGACCCGTTTTTACTTTATTAATGGGCCAACTTTATTTTCTTTTGGACCCATCTTATATTCATAAATTTGGACTTGACAAATTATGTTTTGATCTTTTAAATTATTTTCAGTTTGTTTACAATGATCACTTATTTTAATTGCATATATTTTTTTTAAGTTTGTAACATTTTTATTATTTTCTTTTAGACCCATCTTATATTCATAAATTTGGGCTTGACAAATTATGTTTTGATCTTTTAAATTGTTTTCAGTTTGTTTACAATGATCACTTATTTTAATTGCATGTTTTTTTTTAAGTTTGTAACATTTTTAAGATTATCTCATCCTATTACAAGTGAACTATTACATATATATACATATAACAGTATGGTGTATGTTTTGAATATATACACCTAACTATCTCCGAAAAATTTGTTTGCAATACTTATTAGTTTCAATGTTATTTCGGTTGATGTTTTATTATTATGTATTATTTTGTTTCACTTTCTATTTTCAATGATTTGGGAAATTAGCTTTAATTATGTTTGTATTATTATTTTAAATATTCTACTTTCATACTTATTATCCTTTAGAATTTATATAATATATTAATCTGTTATAAAATTATACTGACGATTTTTTTTAATTTATAATTGGTTACTCATTAAAAAAATCAATATCAACTCATGTTTTGAGCAATATAATGTTACTAAAAGTATGTAGTAATTTTTTAAATAGTACGAAACACAATAAATATAATGTATCCCGGGATAACGTCCGGGTAACATATCTGAAACAAAAAAAAACGGAGATACAATCGTCGGAAAATACCATATACCATCACTGTACTTATTTTATTATTAATACATAATATACGTTTCCAAGCATTATATACTTGTATTTAATACTTCACATACGTTACAAAGCATTATATACTTATACTTAGTACTTTACATACGTTATAAAGCATGAATTGCATGCCTTTGTACTTATAAATAGGTTAACATCGATCAACTACTTTCTCCATAAAGAAAAATGAAGTGTGTTTTGCTTAAAACAATTTTAGCATTGTTACTCCTAAGTACATGTAGAGGTATGTGATAGATAAGTTAAATTATAGTTAACTTCATCTAATACTTATTTTATTATAGTTAAGTTATATATAATGACTAACAATTGTGTAATTTGTCTATGAAAATAAGCAGGGGAAGATATGGTTAAACCGAATGATGAGTTGTGTGAACACTTCAAATACAGAGGTTGCAAAAGGTCGACATGTTATAGTGATTGCAAAAATGATGGTTATGTTGATGGATATTGCCGTCCTGTACCTTTCCTTTATTGTATGTGTTTATATCCTTGTGCTTCTTCCAAGGAGATAATAAGATCATAAAACTCCTCCTTTCGATTCATATTTGAAATAATAACTAGGAAATTTGGGTCGCGCGTTGCGCGACTTCAATTATTGCGATTACGTTTAGTTTACTAATACAATTATGTTAAGGTAGTTTACTAAGATTGAATCCATAACCGCTTAACTAAAAACCAATACGTGCCTGTTGGGCGGCGACAGTGACATGTTTTGCCACATAGCTGGATGTCTTTGGCGTGTAAGAAATGTAGTTGATGGTGAGAATGTGTGTTTAATGACATATGAAATATTGAAAACGTTAGCGTTCATATTATATTTTAGAATCCCACATTTTCGAGTTTAAGAAAAAAATACAAAAGCCAAATTTGAGAAAGGTATATGGAAAAACAAATGTTAGGAAAAAAAACCCGAAATGATACATAATAGAAAAAATACAAAAAAGACAAAAAAAAAAATATATATATATATATAATAAGCACCAATAAACAAAAGAAAAACAAAAAGAACATAAAAAAAAGTATAAGAAAACCAAGTGGTAAAAATAGAAAAGACAAAAGAAATGGTTAAAAAAGTAAAAAAAAAAATATAAAACACAAAATGAAAAGTTACAAATATGATGCAATTGTTAAATGTAAAAACATTACAAAAACACAAAAAAAAATATATATATATATATATATATATATAATAAAACTTAAAAAACATGAAATGATAAAAACCAAAAAAATGCAAGAGAAAAAAAAAGAGGGGGTGAAAAATAAATAGGATAAAAACAAAGGGATAATTTTGTAAAACCTTAAAAATATAAGAATAACAAAAAAAAAATTGTGTTAGGGGAGGGGGGAGAGTTTCAAACTGCCAACCTCCACCCCCAAAGCCTAGCACACAAACCACTCCACCAATCCATACTTTTGTTTTATAATTGTCATATTTTATATTTATATTAAGAATGAAGAAAAAGACAAAATAACTACTGTTCATTAGCCTTGACATTTTTGCCCCGCTTTGCGGGGCTTTAATTGTAGTGTTAATGCGAGTTTATTATTATAGTCTACCTGAGAACATAAAAGCAATAAAATTATGGAAAAAACCAATAAAAAACTAAAAGAAAAAACCCCAAATGGGATCCGATATGACAAAGTGATGTGAAATATATGCTAAACCAACAGAATAGAACACAAAAGCAAAAAATATTGTATAACAAATTAAGCAAAACCGAAAGAAAAAAAATAAACGGGATCCGATATGGCAAAATTTGAGTAGTAACACGGAGTGTGTAGAAAAGTGTGACGTGGCGATGGTTGAGAACAAAAAAAAAACTATGAAAAAAATGAAGAAAAAACAAAAAGGAAAAAAAAAACTAAACGGAATCCGATATGGCAAAATCCAAATAGTGATGCAGGATATAAAATAACTCAATAAAAGAGAACACAAAAGACAAAAAATTTATGCATGAAACCAAGAAAAACAGGGGAAAAAACCCCGAACGGGATCCGATATGACAAAGTCCGAAACCGAAAGAAAAAATCTAAATGGAGTCTGATATGACAAAATCTAAATAATAATGTAAGGTTATAAGAACCAATAGAGAAGCACACAAAAGCAAAAAAAAATTTGGCAAGAAACCAAGAAAAACTAAAAAGAAAAAATATCAATCCGAAACTGAAAGGAAAAAACTACAAACAGGATCTGATATGGCAAGATCAAAATGATGATGTAGGGTTATAAGACGAACCAATAAAAAAAAAGACAAAAGCAAAAAAATTTTTTGCAAGAAACCAAAAAATACCGAAAAGAAAAAAAATCAAACAGGATCCGATATGACAAAATCCAAATATTAACGCGGAGTATACGTGGGCTAATAAAACAGTGCCACGTAGTGATTACACTGTTTATTAGCACCACCGTTAATGATATTACAATTATATACAATGAGGAGTTATTATTCTATTGCAACTAATTGATTGAATATGTAATATATATCATCTTTGATAAATATTAAAACTGCCTTTCCAACACCTTTTATTCTTTTCTTTGTTCTTTTAATCATCGACTCCTTCATTCTATCATAGCACGTCTAAATATATTTGTATGGTTTGTCATATAATATCGTACGTACTATTTCTGGACACATAATCTAAGTTATAAAACACTAGACGAATACCCGCGCAATGCGGCGATGAAGGCGGCGGCGTGGCGGTGGTGACTTGTAGTGTCAACAACGGCGAGTAAGATAGAAAATTGATGTAAAATAACTTATGTGATTTAAGGAGTTAATAAAAGTAATTTAGTTAATAAACGATGTATGTTATAAATGTTTTAAAAGATTAAAAGATTCAAAATATAAAATATCTAGATTGTATTATAAGGTAGTATAGATATATCAATCTCGGAAGGATAAATCTCCATTCCTTTTAACATTTTTACAATGCAAACAAAATAATAAACACTCAAAGATTCGTTTTGATACATTATAAATTTGTAAGTCATTCAGAGAGAAACACGAAATTAACAGCTTTAAACTATTCAAACACAAATTAGAAAGGGATACATCATATAATATCCCATTTACGATACAAATATGATTTATCTAAAGGGGTTAGGTTATCGCTAATGGAATGTTTAGATACGTCTTTTCATATCTTTGGTTGTCATTTCTTGTCCACAACATTGAAGCATGTATATCTTAAAGACATGTTTTTAAAAGTTTATAGAATATTTATATTTTGTTTTGTATATGAATCCTGTATATGAAATAAAAATATGTAAGGATATTTGTATGACTGAAAATAAAATTAAATGATAAATGATTTTTAAGAATTTTAAAGATTTATAAAACTATGACGTGGTAGCAAAAAGATGTCTAAAAATGACTTTAATATTGAAGATAGTCTTAACAATATATCAATTTATTGTAAAAATGAGGACACCTGATAGGTTTTGATAGCAACAAGTAACTACTTTTCCCTCGTAGTATCATTTTTTCCTTACAAATAATAATATGGCTAACTTTTTATAAGATTGAAAGAATAACCAAAGTTTAATGAACATTTATCTTAAATCAATAGTTTTTCTAACATAATTCTTAGTGCAATGAATAAGACATTATGAGTAAGGCACTGTAAATATTTTAATAACAATAGAAAATCATTTTTTAAATGTTTAATTTTATATATTACTCGTAATATTTTACTACAAGTTAGCTATAAATGTTGTAGTTATCGCTAATAAAATTTAAAATAGAAATAGAAAATAGAAAGAAAAAAAAGAAACACAAAACAGAACACTATATATAATCCAAAAGTGACAACTTTAAACAGTTTAGGGAGTAAAAGTGACCTTAATATTCAAGTATCCATCTGTTGAGAAAACACAAGATAACATAAATGAAAAAAAAAAAAAAAAATTGATCCAAATTATCAGCAGATAACACAAAACCTTTGTTAAACCCTCTGTTTGTCACACAAAAAACATGTTATTCTTGATGTCTGTCAAAAGCCCATTGATGCCCCCATTACAGCCTCACACAACACAAAAACAACATCAATTCATAACATTGAAAAAACCAACAAAAACCCATGTTTATAATAATAATACTTCAATTAAGGCCCAGAAAACATCTGGGTTTTTGTCAGCAATTGGGAATGCAATTGAGGAACAAGAGTATAGAAAAGCAAGGGCTGAGGTTATTCGAAAAGGGACTGGGTTAGAAGGTTATAATATTGAGGGTGTTTCAATTGGTGGGCATGAGACTTGTGTTATTATTCCTGAGTTTAAGTGTGCTTTCGATATTGGAAGGTGTCCGCCCCGGGCCGTTGGGATGAATTTCTTGTTTATTACTCATGCTCACCTTGATCATATTGTAAGATTTTGATTTTAAGTCATATATATAGAAAAAGTTGTGGTTTTTATGGTTGGTTTAATTGGAAAGGGTGTTTGGGATTGCGTTTTGGATGAGATTATCTGATTATCACGTTTGCAAAACGCACATAGTTAGATAAAAAAGTGATTATTTGTGATTTTCTAGAGATAAAATGCAGTTTTAAAAGAGCTTTGAGACATTTTTTTTTTCTTTTCTGAAATGCTTCAAATTTGTTTTGAAAATGAAATTCGGAAAACCTTTTAAAGCTGTTGACGCTTTTTATATGGCGGAATGAAGGGTTTTGTATGTTTTATATTGAGATAATAGTACAGGTCATCTAGTTTGCCTTATTGAAATTTGGTTATTGGATTTTAAGTTGAATAAATAGTGTTTGTGATTATCAGCAACAAAAGTATATTTAGGATTTTGAGGCTCCCGAAATAAGCAGAATTTGTCAAACTGTCAAATAATTGCGACTATCTGATTGTCACAACTTCAAACAACATAAGCATATGCAAACACCGTCTCTTTGAGCCCGTTTTCTCTTCGTATATCAATCTATTATGACTATTTCATGCTGCATAATCACCAGCAAAAGACAATGCACACATCCTTTAACTTACTTTATAGTTTGTTGATTCATATTTAGAAAAACCTATGTAAAAAAATGGTAATGGGGGGAACCCTAGCCCCGGTACCACAATTGGATACCCATCAACCCACCCCGTATGAGCCATATGATGCCGGTAAAATACCTCCATCCTAATCCCCACATGATCTGGGCACCCCGAAGGATCAAACCCGCGTATTTAAACTTCACGTATGGGTCTAGGCTTCATTGGTAACGGGTACCTTAAAGGAATTATTTTTTGTCTCCAGCGGGGATCGAACCTGAGACCTTATGGTCACCAAGTGCTTGCCTTACCACTAGGCTAATTCCTTGTTGGTTGGAAAAACCTATGTAAAGAATGAATTTTATGGTTTTAGGGCGGGCTACCGATGTATATTGCAACTCGTGGCCTATACAGCATGAGTCCTCCGACTGTATTTGTACCTCCTTCCATTAAAGAGGATGTTGAAAACTTGATTGAACTTCACAGGAAGATGGGTCAGGTGGAGTTAAATGTTGACTTGGTTGCACTGGATGTAGGTCTGGTTTCTTTAAAGGCCTCTTCAGATTATGATACATTGGCACTTTATGCTTTTTAAAGCATAACATGTATGTTTTTTTTCTCAGGAGAAACATACGAGCTAAGAAACGACCTTGTTGTCCGCCCATTTAAAACACACCATGTGATACCGAGTCAGGTACATTCTCTTGATCTTTGGTATGATCGTAGGCTGTTTTATGTCTTTCTATTGATCCACCTATTAAGAAACATCGAGTATGTGTCATAAGTTTATAATCAAATAAGAAAGGGCCTAGTTACTTAATAATCAACGGGGTTCAGGGTTCTTTAGCGTGTTCCTTGCCAATGGGGTTGTTGGCTCATTGGTAAGGTCTTTGACGTTGGGAGGATCCACCTGGGTTCGAGTCCCACTTCCCACATTTGTGGGGATGGATTAATTGGAGATTTTTCGAGAGTCTAGGCATTCGTGTAATTTAGGAGTGTAATTTAGGAGTAGGATAGGAAGCCATTTTAAAAAAAAAAGTGTTTTCCTTTAGATATACATTGGATAAAGTACATTCCTAGTGTTGCTAAGGAATTGATTGGCTGCTGTGATAGCACTTGTCCCTTAAAATTAAGAATGATATTCGTCATTAATCGACTTTTGTGATAAACTTCAGGGTTATGTCATTTACTCGGTTCGCAAGAAGCTGAAAAAGCAATATGCTCATTTGAAAGGACGAGAAATTGAGAAAAAGAAGAAATCTGGGATTGAGGTTTGGAGTTTTACTTTTCCACAAAGCACAAGCACCCTTTTATTATCTTATTTCTTCATGATTTCTATTTGTACTTTTAGATTACAGATATCATATTGTCCCCGGAAGTGGCATTCACTGGGGATACGAATTCTGATTTTCTACTTGATCCACGAAGTTCTGATGCCTTGAGGGCCAAAGTTCTTATAACTGAGGTAAATTTCATAGTTCGTATCTGATAGCTTTGCATTAAGTTCTAATTTTTAACCGGAGTTTAATCTTGGATAGGCTACTTTTTTGGACGACCAATGCAACATTTTGCATGCACGAGACCATGGTCACATGCATATTGACGAGGTATTATTTCCATCTAAAATACACAACTAGGTGGCAACTTGACTCATGCGATTATGAATGAATCAATGTGGGCTGTGTTTCATCTCAAACGAGTCAAGTAAAAAAGCTTAGCTAATAGGGGATGTGTCAAACAGATTGGAAGTTGGGCCTAATTTTTATCTAATGCATACATCCTCATAAATCACTTTCTTTGAAGATTTATACTCGTATATTATTAATCCCATATAATTATTATGATACTACAATCATAATCAACAAAGTTATAATTATAAAAGGATGACAAAAATCAAAATCAAGTGTTTTCGAGTCCAGCCAACCCTTGATTGAGTTATTCGCGTGAACCTACTTTGACCTGTGACCCAACCCAACCATATTGCCTCCTATGACACTATACCCTTTTATATTAGAAAAAGGTTCATCATATATTCATTCATATGTGCTTGTGGAATGATTGTACATATCTAACTTCAGATTATCGAGCATGCTGAATGGATCCGAAACAAAGCCATTCTCCTGACCCATTTTTCCTCACGCTACCATATTGAGGTACTCAAGTAACCCTGACAAATTCTTTTACCATTTTCAACTTTTGGTCTTTATTTTATTTTTGTTTGCATTTGCAGGAAATTCGTCAAGCTGTGACAAAGTTGCAGTCAAAGGTTTCAGGCAAGGTGGTTCCGCTTACAGAAGGTTTTAGATCATTGTACTCGTCATAAACGCATAGTTGGACTTCATATTTTGTTTAGTTTCTCAAGTATTGTGCATATGTAGAGTTTGGATTAGAGTATTGGAGTCATTGGATGTTCTCACAGCTACTATTGTAAAAGAAATTATCTTTAAAGAATCAAGATTTCAACAAAAAAGTGTTTAGTAGTCAAAATTGATTACAACTAACAATACAATATTTCTTCCTACAAACTTGCAAACAAGAGTGATGCATTTGTTCCTCCAAAGCCAAAAGCATTTGATAAGGCTGCTCTGATTTGCATCTCCTTTGAAGCACTCAAAGGCATGAATGCTTCTTCGAAAATGGGATCTGGGTTGCTCAGATTTAGCGACAAGGGTGCGATTCCCTGCACAGACAAAGCACAAAATTTTCCATAAACTTATAGATAAACAAACACAGAAAATTATGTAAACATGCCATAATTACAAGATCTTGTATTACATTACGTATGGCAAGAACTGTGAATATTGCCTCCACAGCTCCAGCAGCCCCAAGAAGATGCCCAACAGCACCCTAAATGGTTTATGAGAGATCCAATACAACATTAGAACATCTTTTTAGGTCATTTTCAAACTAAAATATTGGAAACTTACTAAACTTTTAGATGCTTTCATCGATGAAATATCTTTATAGAATTACCTTTGTGGATGAAAAAGCCAAGGCACCAGATGTTGCATGTTCAGAAAACAAAGATTTGATTGCATGAGCTTCCACCGTGTCACCTGATGAGTAAATGATTGATGATTAATACTGAATCATGAGTTTGTATTGAATCTTGGATCAAAATGATATACCCAGAGGTGTAGAAGTAGCATGAGCATTCACATAGTCCACTTGATCAGGACGAAGACCTGACTGCAAGTACAAGAAAGATGACCATTTATTAAATACAAAACTGCTCCACTTAAAAACTACCGAATATTTACAAATGAGGATTCCTTGAAATCAGATGAATAAAAGACTTCAGTTTATCTACCTGCTTTAAAGCACGAGACATGGCCAGTATAGCACCTCTTCCATCCGCATGCGGTTGTGTGATGTGATGTGCATCACCTGAACAAGAAGTGAATACGTGAAGATGGGAACACTTCGAAGTAGGAATATCAAAACGTGAAGGCCAACAAGGCCAGTAGGAATATCAAAACGTGAAGGTCAACAAGGCCAAACCTGACATCCCATACCCACGAAGCTCAGCATAAATATTTGCTCCTCTCTCTTTTGCGTGTTCCAGTTCCTATGACAAAAGCTTAAAAAAAATAAGTGATATAAAACAAGAATGTTACATGCGAAATTTTATGTGCTTGGATTACTCACTTCCAAGACAAGAACACCAGCACCTTCTCCTATTCTGCATCCAAAAATGTGTTCTAGACAACAAATTATATTGCTCATCGCAGAAAGAAAATGATTACTATGCTAATTTATTTACAAACATACACAAATCCATCTCGATCACAATCAAAAGGCCTTGAAGCTTCTTGAGGGGTAGAGTTGTACTTTGTAGATAGCGCCCTTGACCTGCATGAGATCATATCACACAAGTCCTCATGAAGTCAAATACTTTTGATCTATGTAAGACAATAACCTAAGTACGAACAAATTACAAAAGCATGTGGTGACCTAAAATCTTGCTAAATAATTATTAAACTATTGCCTGCAAAATCCTGCTATAGATAAAGCGTCAATGCTGGCCTCTGTTCCTCCAGCCACCATTACATCTGCATCACCAAACTGAATCATTCTTGCTGCATCACCGATCGAATTAGCCCCTGTGGCACAAGCTGTCACTGCAGCATGATTCGGTCCCTATTTTCGAATTATAAGTTTAATATGTGTTGATCACATTTTCTAAATATCATACTGTATAAAAAATATATGCATATATCATGCACAAACGGAAGGGTCAAATTTAAGATCCCATATCATACACGTTTACAAGAAATGACACATTTATTAAAGAAGACAAAATATTTTGTTACTGATTACACACCTGGAAGCCATACTTCATGCTAACATGACCAGCTGCCATATTGATCAATATCCGAGGAACGAAAAAAGGACTAAGACGACGGAGTCTCTGCATTAATTTTTGAAGTTAATAGTGAAATAAATAATCAAAGCATGACAGAATAAATGTACAGAAACAAACCTTATCACAGATCAACTGTGACGCATCAAGTATATCACTGATGCTTCCGATTCCTCCACCTATAGAAACTCCCTGATCTCTTCAAGTTAGAAACAGTATAATGCAACATAAACAATGCAAAACAGAAACATATGTGGTAAATGGGAACTTACGGTTTTCTCCTTGTCCTCCTGCTTAGCGGGTATCCAGTTTGCATCTCTAAGTGCTTCATCTGCAGCACACAGTGCATAGCTTATAAACCTTGCAATTGATTTACCATGCTGCAAAAAGGAACCCACAAACATCAATTACAGGATTGATTATTTCTACCTTGCAATAAATAAAGAAAGTGAAGTGAATATTGAAATGATACTTTTGATTTCTACGTAGGTTGAAAAGTGTAGAATAAAAGTACATGGTGTTATCGTTAGGCACCTCACATTTAAACAAGAGGTCCGAATTTAACCCTTTGTATTATTAACTTTAAAAGTACCTTGCTTTAAAACAATCACCCTATCTTTAACAACTTTACATGGTTTAATAGTGAACTTATCAATCTTAATTTCATCCCATGGCAATGCACGTGCATATAAACCTACTAAACCATTAAACACTAAAGTAAGATTCTTGCAAAGTTTTGTATCACATAATACCTTAGAATCGAGCCATTGTGACTCGTTAAACTCGCCAGGATTAGTACCACAAGGTACAACAGCAGCCACTTTAGAAGTCAACTGATCAAATGTGTACAACTGAGTATCTTGATCAAATCCACTCATTTTTAGGTCCTCAATAGATAAAGCCCTGATTCCACTTTCCCCTTTGATTAACCGGTTCCATGTAGTTTCCACTCCACAGCCCAATGGTGTAACCATTCCTAATCCTACAACAATCCAAAATCAAACACATTAATTCACTACCGTTTTCTTCACAAAAACGTAACGAATTTACAAAAAATTGTCATCATATCTAATGAAGTACCCCATACCAAAAAAGAAACCTTATTTACCAATAAATGTAAGTAACCTTAATGGTGTCATTTCACAATTTAAAATGTTATTGTATGCCTCTTATAAATTCTTACCTTCTAATGCACTAAACTTACAAAACAAAATTGTCTAACTTGAAAAACTCCCATTCTACTTAGGTATCATCAGGTTTAGCCAATTTGAATGGTTTATACCGTCTAAGGATGGGTTGAATTCAGGGCAATCTACGCATACAGTATAAGGTTTTCGAAGTTTAATACATTAAATAGTAACTCGGGAACAATGTTGCATACTATTAGAGTTGGACTACCATCGAACTCTATAGCACATCGACCTATTTATGAAGTTAAGGTAATGTTCTATAGGACCCTGTCTGTGTTCCCTATATAAAGGATCATAAATATTCATAGCTAAGGAAGGTTTCCATCATGTAACAAATCCGATAAGATATCCTTAAACCGGTCACACTTAAATCTGCCTAGTGTGTTTTCACTTTTGATTCTTGTACAAATATAAAAATGACAGTTTTTTTGTAATAATCCGAAAAAAAAAAAGAAAGTTAATTGAATTTAGTAAAGGAAAAATATACCAGTGACAACAACTCTTCTTTGAGGGGGAAATGGAGGTGGTTTAAAGGGTTTTTGACTGCTTGAACTATGAAATTGGCGACCAGATTTTAGCAGCCGACACCACCGCCTCATGTTCATGTCAACTGACTTTTAATTGATTTTTTTGTTGTTGTTGTTGAGGGATGATGGGTTTTAGCCCACAATGAAAGAAAGAAAGAAATCCTTAAAACCCCAACTGGTTTTGCTGATGATGATGTTTGTTTTGTTGTATTTTTTTTTTTTAATCTTTTGATTGATGTTATTTGTGGCCCTTGATGTATGGATGAAAAGCCACTTAAGGTCCTTTAACTATCAATATTGTTATCATCTAGGTTGGGTTTGGATTATTGTATATTTCTTTAAGTAATAATCAGCCATTTTAATTTTATTTTATAGCTAGTTAATAGTAGTAGTTAATAGATAGCATTCGAGATACCACAGTGACATTCAATTGGGCAGTATGAGGTGCTCGACTCACACATGCCTGGGATAAACTCAAGACTCTCAAAAACCCCATTAATAATCCATCAATACAAATGTAGGAACTGAGATTTGAACTCTGATCATGGATTCAAATCTTTTTTCTTGTCTGGTTAACCATAATCTCACAAAATTTACCTTCTTTCGTGTTTTCCATAAGCCGATTTATGTAATAGGTTGAGTGAATCCATTATAAATGAGAAATGCAACAGATCTATTAAAAGTGTTTATCTATGATCTCATTGACTATGGGTTTTTCCTTCGATACACGAGAAATATATGGAACCAAATCCCTATCTTTGAACAATGGTCTAGATAAGCATAAGTGAAAACATGTTGCATTACTTGGTAACAAATCTACTTTCATTCCCGACAGGACTTACGGCGGATTTTCAGATAAAGAAAATTTCATATTAATATCGCTTCGGGGGTCACTGTGATAATCGGTAAAAACTAGCATTTTACCTCGCAATGCAGTGGTGGTGTTGGCTCGGTTGGTAGTGGTGGTGGCGTGACGGGTAGTGGCGGTATAGTTATTATTGTAAAAATAATTAATGTTAAAGGGTAGTGTAGTTATTTTAAGAGTTGATAGATTTATGATATAAACTAATTCATTATGGGTATTTTAAGTAGAGATGTTTAAATTAATAAACAAAAGAGAGAATTAACTATTAATTCATTAAGTGTAGAATAGTTATTTCGTATGAGGATTATGAGAGAGAGTGTTGAAAGGGCTAAAAGAGAGTGTGTTATAATTTATAGAAAGTAGTAAGAGATAAAAGAAACTAATTTTTTTTGCTCAAGACATTGCCAAGTGCTAAGGGGGCGACCGCCGAAAACATCATACAACCACAACCAAATGTTTTCAATTATTAACAGTGTTCATATAATTAGACCCAATTTATGGTGGTCTTTGAAGTTTTCTCAATCATATACAAGAAAAATTCTTTTGTTCGCGCAATCAACATATACAACTTCAAACACTTTCAACAGCTATGTACACGAAGGCATGAGTGCAGCAAATTGCAACTTTTCCAACAATGGTCTAGAAAGCAATGCATGTCTCCAAAGAGGATTTGGCCAGCCACAACAAGCCTGGATCATTCCTCTTCAACACCAAATAAGCCTCTGCTCTACCAATCTCGTCTTGAACAACATCTTCACAAAAACCAATCAAAAACAGTATCTCCATTGCAGCTGAAACAGAACCAACATAACAAAGTTCAGAATGTAAATCATTATGATGTCATTAAGTTTGTGATAATTCTAATCAGAGATGTAGAAATATGCTCACCATTGTAACTTGCTATGTTCTTATGGATTACAGGGTTAGCCTGCAGATGAATCAATCGGAAATTATCAGTATATTTCTAGCCGCTCAAACAGGTAAACTAAAAATTAGCATAAAAGGAAATGCGGTCAAACATTTCAGGAATTAGAAGTCATCCAAAGTGTATTTTTAATTCATACAACCTTTGAATCATGATATACGTCGACATAATATAGTTTGTGAAATCATGTATACTACATTGATTATTTATCATAATAAGAAAGTACATCTTCATGGAAAAAGAGTTGGTGGTTCCACGAGGCGCTTGGACACAGCCCAAAACGTTTGACCCACACTAAAACCTTGTCCATTTTGACAATGTTACCCAACCCACTTGACATGCCCATTTTGCCATTTGTGAAGGTCAATAAGGAGTATGAACCTTTAGAATGACAGATTTTCTATAACTATTTACAAACCTTGCGAAGTTTCTTGAATTTTGTTTCATCGGGGTGTTCAATAACATTCCTGACAATCTTAACGAGTGTCTGGAAAACCACTGCAGCCTCTGAAGGACTAACTTCTGATTGCAGCATCTTAATGGATTTATTCAAACGATTACACGCAATCATGACAGGATCTTGAATTCTCTGTAGTTCATCATCATGCAAGATACCATCATCAGGATCAGGCTCGTGGATTTCCCTCTTGTGTTCATCTTCAGACACACCAACCAAAGTACCCAATTCATCAGAAGTCACATTGTTTTGGGTCAAATCGCCACATGGTTCAGATTCCATAGCTTCACTGTTCAAACTATCATCCGGATCAGGCTCATTTTTGCTGTGAAGCACTTCATGGTCATCAGGATCAGGTTCATAAGTTTGCTTCTCGCTAATGTCCATAGCATCTGACTTATTCATGGCCACATCCGGATTACTTACTTCATGGTCATCAGGGCCAGGTTCATAGGTTTGTTTCTCACTGATGTGCATAGCATCTGGCTTATTGATGTTCAGGTCCGAGTTGGGCTCATTTCTATTAATTACTTCAAGGTCATCTGGGTCAGGTTCACAAGTTTGTTTTTCGCCCAGGTCCAGGACAGCTGGCTTATACATAGTTACATCCATAGAATCATCAGGATCGGGTTCTTTATGTGTTTCGGGTGTTCTTGATAGATTGTTGGATGCAATTACTAAACGTTCGTAAGCAGCAGCAACTGAAGATGCTCGAGCATTTGCCAATGAACTGGATGACTGGCTTCCTCCAAGTTTATGAGACAAACTACCACTAATACTACTATCAGTAGCATGAAACTCATATCCATGTTGTTGTGTCTTCTGAGATCCACTTAACGTGTGACCCGTGGATCTAGTCCAGTCTAGAGCACTGGCCTCCTTGTTAAGCTGCTCGTATAAAATAAGGGTTACAAAAAAGGTTTTATAAAGAACTTATTATAGAAGAACAATCGAGGGATACTAGTCATACCTGACTATCTAGAGCAAAGAATTTTGCATCATGTTCAGAGTAAACCCTATGGGCCTGAAGACAAAAAAAAACCAGTGAGTGAAAAAGGCCTTATTTACCAGAGGTGGAGATAACAACCCATTTACTTATGAAAGGTGGAGTCGGGTTATGTTTGGTCTCCAACCAGTCAATTAATAAAAATAATATGAACCAAATGGGTTGAAAGCCTCCCGAAGTGTATTTAAAATGCATCAAAATTTCATAAATCAATATGTTTAGAAAATCATATTACTGAAATTACATTGGCTATAATTTTGGACAAAAAATTCTCTGACCAGCTAGACCCATCCCAAATTGACCTATTACATGACATGTGTTAAACCACTAGCCAACCTACCGGTTATGTTACCTCTATGAATTTCGTACACATAACATAAGTTGTTGCAAGTTGTAACAACAATACATCATGTGAATCAGATTACAGGAAAACCAAAAAAAAAAAAACTTGAATGATAAAGAAAAGCTTACAAGTTCATGCAAGAGAGTCTTCTTAATGCTCTGATATTTTCTGAAACCCTTGAGATCATCAGTTCGAAGACGCAAAGATATCTCCTCGCCATGATTCTATACCACCAATTCAGAAACCAAGTGGGGATAGTAAGAAACCAAAACAACGAAAACCGAATGCATTTTTACTGTGATTGGAAGTGAATTTTACCTTGTTAAAACCAAGAATGCACACAGGACTCACGCCAACATAACCCTCTGGAGCCATCTCTGTCATAATTCCCACATGCCATTTATGCTTTAATCAAAAAACCAGAATCAGTATATGGTGATAGACCAGGCCAGTGTGTTTAATACCAACTAAAATGACCGAGTTGTTGACAGTAACAATACCTTATTCATGATAGCAACTATTCCTGGATCTGCAGCAAGCGTGTGCATTAGTCTCAGTGCCTCTGAAGCCGGAGGATATAACTATAACTCACAAAAAAAACATATAATCAGATCATTTCAAAATACTGTCCTATAAATTAAGATGGTTATCCCAGACAAGAATCAATAAATACCTCGATCCCTGGAAGATCAAGTGTTTTAAAAGCACCAAAAACATAATTTCCATGTGGAAGCTGCAACGGTGTAGCAACCCCATTCGACACCCTTTGTCTAATTCGCTTCTCCTCTTCATCAAACCCAGCTATTCTCATATCCGTCTTTGCATCTTGAAGAACTTGATCAATCTCTTCTTTTGGCACTCCCATCATTTGTATAGCCTTCCCCTAAAAGTATAAAGCACAAACCATGTAATTCAAAATCCAATACCTCAAAAGTTACACATACCAACATCATTTTTATAAACTTATTAGCATAGCATCGAAAGAGAAATAACAATAGGCACCTCGATGATGGAAGCTTCCTTCAAGGTAACATGGGAGTGCTCGTCAGAGAAAGGAGATAACAATTTTGAAGATTTCTGGGCTCGAACAATGAGCTTCAAAGTATCTGCTTTCACTGCAGTCAGTTTCTGCAACTCATGCCCCAATTCTTTTAAAGTAGCACCTAAATCCATAGGCACAACATACTTCTTCCCCCTCCAAGTAACCGATATTTCGCTAGTATTTCTTGCTTTCTCCATTTTCACCTCCTGCAAGCATTAAGTAGCCATTACTAACACAAACTTGAATACCCCTAAACTTATATTTGCTTCTCTATGCATCATCAGGTCACTAAACGGTCAAATTTCATATATTGTAAAAGAATACCACAACCAATCCACAACTTACTGTCCTATCCCTATCAACCCCACCGAGAAAGGCCCATCTCGGGTCGGGAACTAACTAAGCTCTACACATCTTGAGGCCATGGAATAAATTTTGTAAATTGAACTCTATGATCCTAAAGTTTATAACTTTTTATAGAAATTGTCCACCCACATACATACATATTTACAGTTTGTCCGTCATGGCACTAGAACCGCACATACTTCTTAGTTGATCGATCATCTCGAATACTACTGGGCCAAATTCTAAAGGCACCCTAGTCCAAAATGTCACACTAAAACCACATATAAATTATTAAAGTAACAAACTCTGGGGCTCCAAATTGAATAAAACTAAATCTAAATTCAATCCAAACTTTATACATCCATCAACTACAAGATTAGAGCTTTGATCATTGAAAAGGCATACAAACACAAAACATAGACAGCAATAAGCAACAAAGTTATAAATTTAGCCATGACTCATGTAAAAAAAAACATATACCCATAAACTATTTATTCACATAAACCTTAAAGATGAAGAATATATATCTATTAAAGCTATAAATATCATAACTTTTTATAGAAATTCAGGAGAAAAGAACAGGGGAAATTAAATTGACAGAAATCACCTTTTGTATTTGTATGGAACTATAATTGATTCAAGAGATATTTTTGTGTATATATTTATTTATGTTTATTTTATGTGTGAACTAAAATAATGAGAAAGATTGTATATATGTATATATATCTTGAAGAAGGGGAAGCAACTAAGATGGTATGTATGTATGAATACGTAAATGGTGACGTAGGCACGTAGGTACAAGAGAGATGATTCCAGATAGATTGACTTTCAACTTTGTGGTGAACTTGCAATTGCATTACGAAAACATGAATTATTTGGGATTGATTCTACGATATAGGCTTTGGGCTTAGGCCCAAATAAAAACTATCTTATTAAGACTTCAAATATTGCCACAAAGCTCACAAAAATGTCCAAAACAGAGACTGAATTCATTATTATTTTTTTTAAGAATTAATTAATTTTCATTAAATTGAAATAGTAAGTCATTATATTATATATATATATAACAATCCGAAACTTGGGCTCTACCGTGCCGGCTTGGTTGGCTTAATTGAGTTATTTTTGTCTTAAGTGTACTAAAGTGTTCTTTTTATCCAATCAAATCTTGTCAGCTTCACTCTTCTGTTATGAAACAAACCTTTTTACTCTTTCAGTTTTCATAGTTACACATAAATAGAAAGTAAGCGAACAACAAGTTACGCTGCTACTTTTTTTTCGTATAGCAAAACTAATAGTTTAAAAATTATATTCATAGTTCGTGACATCTTAACGTTGTTGTGCATGACGCGTTGAATCCTTTCAAGTAGCTTTTAAATGAAAAAGAAAAAAAAAACTAATGGTATTAAATACACGTATACGTTTTTTTGTGTTTGATCATTTTGCATGAAACAATTTTAAAATAACATGACAAGTTGTGAAGTTGTATCCTAAGCCCACAAAAAGGAAGCCTAAATTGAGTCTTTTGATTTTATACAGTCTAAATGGGATATTTTGAAGCTCTGTGTGAACCTTTTCCTAAATGAAATTCAAACGTGCTACTCCGATTGGGAGTCAGATTAGTGGTAATTTACAAGGAGAATGAGTAACCGTGAGACGATATTTCTATTAAAGTTAGTATAAAATTTTTGCCTAAGTGACAAAATCTGCATTCTTCTTTTATTTAAAAGTGTAAATGAGCCAAACTATTATTAAGTTCGAGCTCTAAATATATTACGAAGATCTAATATCGAACTCACAACCTATTAAGCTAAAGGGTATTTTGTAACAACTTTTTTAAATCATGGAGTAGTTTTTCTTAGTGGGAATGGACAAAAATACCCTCACATGGTATGCATGTGAGGAGATTAACAAGGTATCACAAACGTCCGTTAAGGTAAGGAGTATCTAATGATTCGAAAAATCACCATAAGGGTACCTAATAATTAAAAAAAGAAAAAAACGAGAGAGGCAAAACTTGATAATATGACATGCCCCAAGGGTATGTAATGAAATTTTTTCTTATATCAAATATCAAGCCTTTAACTTATGTTATATAGGAAGTGATATTCGTATCATAACTTTTGATAATTTTATCACATTGTACAACTATTAAAACATACTGTACAAGCCAGTAATGCATGCTTGTGGTAAATATATCAATACTTGTGGTACGATTAACAATTTCCATGTTATATATCTAAGAAGATAGAAATCCATAAAAGTGGTGGTATCTTAGATCTTGGGACATGCGATCATCATAAAAACCAGCGCCCTATATATGCATTTCACTATATATCGTTCTCGTTAAATTCTAATATTATACTCTAGAAAAGGTTCGGTGACTTGAATAAGTCTTACATTGATATTGTAAATTCGAGTTCAAGTAACAGTTTCATGGACATATTCAAAACACGTATGTACAGTCTTGGAGCCAAAAAAAGTTTTGGAATTTATTCATTGAGACGGTTCTTTTCCATGTTATAATATCTCAACCAAAATCCTTTATACTAGACTTGTCATATTTGTAAATATTTTTATGGTTGTCTAATACCCTCGCTTTGTTTGATGTTTTTTGTCTCTAAAGGACCACGTACCATGAAAGTTTCAAGTACAACAAACAAATATATCCAAGTACTTACTTCATGCCTGGACCGTCATCACGTTGGTTACCACACCCACCTCTTGTTAAGTTATAAATAATTCAGAGAGGTTTTCAGTATTTAGCGATCTAGTAAGGACAAGTTTTTGTCTTTGATGTATGCAGCCTAACGAAGATATCTATGTGATCATTATTTTAACCCTATGTTGTTAAGGTTCGAGCCAGCTAAGATAATTGTCAAGTGGGTTCATAACTAACAATACGGATAAATATATGGGATAATTTCATATGCTATTTACACTAAATTAGATCAAAGTTAAAGAGGTAAATTTTCTTTAACGAGTTTCATTGTACCGTTTTGGGTGTATATATATGGGGGAGTGATATATCTACAACAAATTTTAGTTATCTACAACAATGCATGCTTTATACAATTGTACAATGTGCAGTAAAATATGTATTTATGTTGTAGATGGCTAAAATATATTGTAGATATATCATTTCTCATATATATATATATATATATATATAGCCACACTGTACTTGAGATTATTTAATTACAGTTACAAAAATAGATGATTATGGAAAGAACATTTTTTTTTCTAACCGAAGACACTTGTATCTAAAAGGTAAATATTTTGTAACGAATCCATATCATTAATTTTAAAAATCATTTTCTAAAATTGGAAGACAACTATATTATTATTTTTAAGAACTTAAATAGCTTTTAGAATAATAAATCAAACTAATAGTTTTGATAATCCATGTTATGATATATATGTTGTGTTCCCCTCTTTCTTATATTATCATTTTAAACCAATCATCAATAGATGGATTGTTATATGGTGGAGTCTGAGACTAAGAGGTCTTGAGTTCAAATCCTGGTGTAAGCAAAATGCTTCTAGAAATGGAGATAGAGGTTTTCCCATTATGGGTTTCCTCTGGAATTGAAGTTGGGTATATGAAGAGGCATGTCGTTAAGCCCAAATTTTACCGTTTAAAAAAAAAAAAAATATATATATATATATATATATATATATATATATATATTATCATTTTAAACCAATTGAAACTGTCATCATATAGTATACTTTTATACGTGTCTGAATATATTAGGGGTAGATTTAAAAGATATGATTAACAAATTTAGAATGTAAAACACAAGAAGTTGTTGGGAAAATGGCATCTAATTATGTTGGCATTGACAATGTGACTTTTCCATTTATGAAGTGGGGAGTGGTAGACAAGGAAAGAATTTACACAATGGCTTTTAATAATATCTGGAACGACCGCCCTTCCAACATCTAATACCAGCCTCCAATTTAGTTGGAATACAAGCTTTCAATTGCTTCCCACTCTAATTTCAATCATTCTTAAGTTTATATAAGCCTTTAATCTTGTAATATTTTATCAGAGTTTATATTTCATATTTATAGGGATAATTAAATTATTAAAACACCTAGACTTCACTATTCACCTCTAAATTATCATTATCAAAACTATAGTGGCAGAATTACAAAGCACCTAGACTTTGCAACACGAACACATATATGTTGATGAAAGGTGTCTCGATCACTTAGGTAAACTGATATATTTATTTAGTGTCAGATAAGATTGTTTACATCTCAACCTCTTCATACACCGTCGAAGTACAAAACTCATAGAAGAGTTACATTATATTTTTAAAACCGATTGGGTTGGATCAAGTGGTTAAAGCCCTCTAAAAACAGAGGTCAAAAGTTCGATCCTCATGCCTAGTAAGGCTGAAGGTTACCTTTGGTAGAACCTGGAAGCAGCCTCTCTACCTTTGGTAGAGGTAAAGTTATCTATATCTCAATCTCTCTCATACACTGTTGATAACAGTATTATGAGCCAAAGCCCAGTGAAAGATAGCATTGGAAGTTACTTTTATACAATCGTAAGCAATAATTATTGCTTTATGAAACGATAAACCCCTTAATTATATATGATCTATTGGCCATTTTAGAGTAATAGAGCTAGAATTGAATGTATGTCGACATCACCGTCACTTCACTTATATACATCAAAAGAAAAACTATAATTAGCCCAAAGATGAGTATAACAGGGATTAAGATGAATAGATGACCGGCCCATATCAAAATCAATAGATTGTATGAAGAATTAATGAGAAAATGTATATATACATACATCATGTTTCAACTATAGATTGAATTAATGAATCAAACATGCATGTTCAAAGGCATAAGTTGGAAGTTTACATTTCGCTATTCATGTCAAAATCACACATGATGTTAAACAATTAATCCCGTCCACAAGATATATATATATATATTGATAGCTTGTTTATTTACTCTGGAAGAAATCATATATATATGCAATGGATTATTAGTGAAAAATAAATCCAAGTTTCCTTTCCAGATTCTACTTAAAAGATGTATCCGTCATGAAACAATGACATAAAATTAATACACTACAAAGCAATGAAGCATTATATTAACTTAATATGGTAACTATTCATATAGACGGGATGTTTTTCGAAAAGCTTGGTTACAAAGTACCGCAACATAGAATTTTTTGTACTAGCTATATCAAAATGTAGCATTTGATTTGATCGGTTTCTCGTGGAATTAATAACCATAAATAGCAAGGACAACTCATTTTTCGGCGAGGCATAAATGTAAAGACTCCAAGGACGACAAAGGTACCCCACTAGCTAGAGAACAAGTTTTGAGTACACTCGATTTCGACATATATATGTAAGTATATAACATTTCAGCTCAAATAAGATCTAGTGATGTCTTTCGAATGTGTGCTTATGTCTTTATTACCGCACAGTTAGGTGACATGTGATAAGTCATTTGAAACATTAGTACACTCACAATGATTCATGAAGGGCTTCGTGGTGGCTCATTTTCCCCTTAAGTACAAGCTTATATCATTGTCTAAATTTAAGTAAATAGTGTAAATTTTAATACAGACTAATGATTGTTTGAGATGTATTGCAAGGGGAAATAGATTTTAAACAACTAAGTGTCAAATGGTCACATGACTGCAGACAGTCATGTGATCTACTTTATCCATTTTAGGATAGAAAACAAGAATGTGTAAGTCTGCATCTAACACTTTTCTTTTAGCCAAAATGAAAAATACAGTTTATGACCATTAATTGTATAAGTAAGCCGCCAATGAGAAGTCGCCAATCAATTTGATGTCAATATACATATGTAGATTTCTCCATCTATAAAAAGGAGAAATTAGAAATTTCTCCTTTTAAGTTTTCATAATTATTAAGTGTATTTTTTGTGTTTTGTAATTTTACATAAAGATGTAATTGCAATACATTTTAATTATTTGTTAGTCTAAACTTCATTAAGTTTTTGTATCAAGTTCGTGTTGTATATTATATATATATGGACAATTAAATAAAAACAGTTTTAAAATAAAAACATAATGAGAATACTTAAAAGTTACATTTTGATGTATTATAAGTCCATAAAACTAACATAGTTATAACTAATTATCATTATTTAAGTGTTTAACAACACATTAGTCTGTCAAAATCGAGAAAATCATGTCTTTTGTTTTGTGCATCCATCTTGGATTGCATCTAACAAAAAACGTGATTTTTTCGATTTTGATGAATCAATGTGTTGTTAAACACTTTAATAATGATAATAAATGAATATAACATATAATTGCTTAATATTTGTCTATTTACTTTCTGTTCCTTACTTTTAATTATTTATATTTAAAATAAATTCTTAAGTTTTATTATTTTGCCTATTTAGTGAATCATTTATTATGTTTTTAATTATATGAAAAAGAGTGATTTTTTTTCAGATCCAGTCTAACAATCTGCGTTACCACCACCACCGTCCTCCGTTTACAACACCACCATATTGATGACGGAATCGTCCATGACGCATTCGATTTTGTCGTACTGCACGGGTACAATCTGGTATAAAAAAACATATTTTATCCTGTCTCACACTAAAAGGATTAACCTGTTTGAGAAGTTCACATGCCTCAATGCACCTCACGTAGTCATCATCCTCGACCACACCCGTGTGCCACACCAACTAAACCCACCTTAGCAAACTGATACATACATATTATATAGTACACTTATGCTATTTTGCTTTTTATCTTAATGTTATTTCACCAACTTGATACAAGTACACCACATAACTTAAAGTTACACACTAAACTACTTTATTATAACAACCAAATCTTTATTTGTATGTGAGTGAGACAATTATATTTGCCACTTTGATACATAAAAATAAAAATAAAATCCCATTGGCTAATAATTACTATCTCAAAAGTGCAATTAATATCATTTGGTCATTTAATATTTCCAACAAACTCCTTACTCTCCAACGCCAATCCCCTTTCTTTCTTATTTATATTCACATTTCCACACTCACTCTTCTCTAAACATTTTCTCCTAAAAAAAATGGGTTTTTTCATTGTTTTCGCTATGATCTTCATGCAAATCTACACAATGAGATCAGCCAAGGTTCCGGCAGTGATCGTGTTCGGTGACTCGTCTGTCGATGCCGGAAACAACAACCATTTACAAACGGTTTTAAAGAGCAATCATCGGCCTTATGGTCGTGACTTCTTTGGTGGAAAAGCCACCGGGAGATTTTCAAATGGGCGCGTTCCAACTGACTTTATTTCTGAGTCATTTGGGTTGCGCCCGTTTGTTCCTGCTTACTTTGATACCTCATACAACATGTCAGATTTTGCTACCGGGGTGTGTTTTGCCTCCGCTGGTACCGGTTACGACAATGCTACTTCTGATGTACTTGTAAGTAATTAATTTCCATTAATACTCGATCATCTCTAATGCATAACATCTAAGATATGTTTATGAAAATGTAACGTGTCATATTAAATAAGTTGGTCCTGTTTGAAGTCTTTTAACTCGAGGAATGACATAACAAAAAGTAATTTATGATCATAAAGTAAATACCATAACTTGCTATATATTCATATATTGGAGTTTGGACAAACATAAATTATAATGTAACAAAATGTAGTAATATTGTAGCCCTATTAAATATGTTTGAATGAAGCCACATGCAAGTATGTACCTTTGAATTATTTTGGAATAAAATCAAGCATTCATCTCTAGTAAATTTTATTAAAAAGAAAAGTTAATGCTTCTCATCAAAGAAACGTTACTTTAAAGTTATTTATGGTGATTTAATTGTTTAATTCAGACTTATTTATAGGATGACAAAATAGTTAATTAATTAATTAAAAAGTGAAGATAATTGCATGAATAAGTAGATACACCTGACCAACTTTAATTATTTGATTAAAAAGGGGGTGAACATGTGAAAAAAGTATCAAAAAGTTAATGTCCTTTATATTAACAAAGTGCTGAAATACTATCTTATCTTAACTAAAAATAGTTAAAAGGTAATCCATGTGAATCAAACAAACCCCTTTGATTATTGATTAATTTAAAGCAGTACGTACTACTTCTAAAAGGAAATAATATACTGGTAAAGAGAAAAGGTCATCCATAATTTTGTTCAAGGTTAAAAACTATAAATAGTTAATGCATTTCTATACAAACTAAGTAAAATATTTAAAAGTGTATTGGTTCCCTCCTACTTTTGGTGAGTTCTACTCATAAAATACTCTATCAGTCTAATTAATTGTTTATGTTATAAAACCAATATTTACTTTTATACTGTATTAATTTAACCAAGACAAGACTTTCATGAGCATAGACAATATTTTATTGCATAATGTAATAATTGGTTATTACTACATAAATTACTTCAATATATATAAAACTTGGTAACATAACATTAAAACCTATATAATGAACTTTCTAATGCATTCTATAAATAACATGGATATCACTCATTCATTTTTTAAATTTACACCTTTAATGATGACACATATCAATCTTATATTTTTATACATATTTTTAAGCCTATTATTTAAGTATATCAATCATTTTCTACATATAATTTATATCATTTATACAAAAAAATTATCATATTACAATATTAACATTAATGATAATAATTTGAATGCAGTCAGTAATACCTCTATGGAAAGAGGTGGAGTACTACAAGGAATACCAAAAGAAACTAAGAAGTTATTTGGGAGAGCAAAAAGCCAACACTGTTCTATCAGAAGCAGTCTATCTAATAAGCATGGGCACCAATGACTTCCTTGAGAACTACTACACACTTTCGGACAGAAGATCCCAATACAACATTAACCAATATCAAGATTTTCTTGGCAACATTGCCGGGTCACTTATTAAGGAACTTTATAGCCTTGGTGCCCGAAAAATTTCCCTTGGTGGTCTTCCTCCAATGGGTTGTTTGCCATTGGAACGAACCACGAGTTTTATAGCTGGGAATGGAGATACTTGTAACGAAGATTATAATAAGGTGGCGTTGTCGTTTAATGGCAAGTTGGGAGGTCTTGTAAAGCGGTTGAATGGGGAGCTTTCGGGGAGCAAGATCGTGTTCTCTAACCCGTATGCCATTTTTCAGAATATTGTTCGAAAACCTTCTGCCTATGGTAATGTTTGCTTCTCTACTCTTCTTAATTATTACTCGTGCTAATTAATTACTCGTATTATCTTAATTAATTACAAAAGCATATATATAGTTTGTTTTAAGGTATAGTTTTTTTTCTTCTTAAAGGTATAGTTAATCCACTTAATTAGTTGTAAATCATTTAAAAGGGGTTATGTTTTATGTTAAACGGGTGGGTGGCGAAATAAAAATAATATAAACACATTATTGCGAACTATTTAAACTATAAAGTCGATTTTAGTTCTTCCTCACTAGTGAGCTCGTCACTTCCTTTAATTGTGTCAACTCACTTACTAATTATCAACACTTACTATCAACAATGATACATTTTCTTTTTTCCTTTTGTTTTTGATTAGCAGAAAAATTATATTAATTATAAGTCACTAACAAGATGCTAGTAGCAAAGATTGTATACAAATACACATATAAAAATCAACAACACAAATGATGGGGGTCATTGTTGCTTTGTCACTTTATTAGATACGCACATACACATACATATTTTTATACACGTACGGACAAAGAAAACCACTTGTTGCTAAACCGTAACAAAAAACAAGTGATGGAGTCAAATAAAAAGTTAGTGTCAAACTGTCAATTGTGTAGAGCTCATCGCAGTAGCGGAGCTATGTGGTGGTCACGGGTGATCATGACAACCCCTTAATATCTATAAAACTCTATATTTTTAGAACTATTTTTATGTATTTATTTAGTTTAAAGGTAATTGGTAACCTTAGACTGATATAATTCAATTTTATAGTATAAATTTTACGCTTATTTGTATCATGAAAACTATTCGGCGATCACAGACTGTAATTTCTGGCTCCATCACTGACTCATCGGTCTTAGTCAGTTACTTGTAATGTGTGAGTGAACAAATTTCTACTTATATCCTTATCTATACTATATTATAAAAAGAATAGCCTTTTTTAATTTTTGGTAATGTTGAAAATATGTAAAATACTTTCATATACACTATACTCTTAACATCAATGATTAAATTACACTGCCAGTCATTTATCATTTAAAATATGTCCATTAACCTTTTACATCAATTATATACAAACTCACCGTCCCTCCACCACCAACAGTCGTCCAACCATCACACCGTCACCGTCATGACCACCGCCGCATAGCACGGGTACCGTGTTAGTCTAGATAAAACTAATTGAAGTTAAGTAAACAATATAATACTTACCATAATAAACTTAATTATTATATATCTTATAAATTGCAACTCTTTCTTTTAAAGAGTTTTTTTTAATTTTATTTTAGAATATTGTTTAATTTTTTTTATAATTATATGGACTATGCAAAGGAGGTTATATGGACTATGCAAAGGAGGTGTGTAGCATAGAAATGCGCTACTTGGATATGGTATATATGTGTACATGCCTCTGTGGTATGATACGTACATGAATAGATGGGTAGAACATTGCTACCTCGTTGGTGCATGTGATCTATAATTTAAGACAGTGTAAATAATATTTTTAAAATAAATATATACTTGACAAACATTCATACATGTGATACCAAATATTACGATTTTAAATCCAATGGAGGTGCAATCAATAGTATTGGTGGCAAGTCTCTTCTACATTATGACACCTTTTTTTAGTATATATGTTCATTAAATTGAGTAAGCCTTTTGCAGTAAAACGTATGCACGGTAATAGTAACTATCTTCCTACCTATATGCATCAATTTATATATGTAGTTCCATTATACCATATTACCATTTACAAATTTTACATCATCAAACAAACACAAAACTGTAATCGATCGCAAATGAGTAACACAAATTTCTATCTAAGTTTTCAGCCTAAAAATTAAATCAATACTCTTAATATTTTGTTTAATCGGCTCCTTCCAATCAGTTAACTGGCCGCCTTAATGTCAAATCTTAGCTCTGTCACTGGACACAAGGATAGAGAAAAATATGGTGTGTCTAATAAGTTTTTTTTGTACGTACAGGGTTCGAAACTGCAGCTGTGGCATGTTGCTCAACAGGACTATTTGAGATGGGATATATGTGTGATCAATATAATCCATTCACATGCTCTGACGCCAACAAATACGTTTTTTGGGATTCTTTCCATCCTTCAGAGAAAACCAACCGTATAATCTCGGAGCATTTGTTTAAAACCGTTCTTTCTAAACTATTATCATAGATCGATCGATCAATTGGGATTAATCATATATAAATTAATTAAACCAAAGGAGAGCGAGGTACGTCCATTAAATTTAAAATATGGTTGATTGGTGTGTTATATATTTTATTTTATATATATGTATAATAATAACATACATATATCTTGTTTTATTTATATCGTATGTATAATGTACAAATTAAGAGATTGTATGCTAGCTGTTAGCTTCGAGTTATCTTCTTAATCTTAATATATATAAGTGAATTATTCAGTTTTGTTATTATAAGAAACGTCACATGTTCATTAAATATTACAGCATTTGCGCGCTCCTATATATATATAAGTCATAATTTTTTCGTGTGAGCATTGTCGACATCGATCTCCTTGAGATAAACTATTCGATCCTCAGCTCTTATTTAATTTAAATTTCTTCAATAATTTTTTCTCAATAAATAAGCTTTGTTCGATTCCAATAATAATTGGAGATGCCCTTTGTGTGAAGCAAATTGTATATACAAACATAAGACATGTTCATTAGCTTATATGTGTGATGTCGACTTTTCCCAACTACCCGGCCGGCCATTACTCTTCTTTTACGTACGTACATGGTACATCCCTTGTTGCCCTGACCTCGTTTACTTATCTCGTAAACATTGAGTATGTATATGCTAATCTCGTATATGCAAGAGACTTATGGTGAGTTTGATTTATGGGTACCAAAATTAAGGAATGACTTTTATTCTCATGGAAAGTGTTTGATTGATGACTTAGGAATTGCACATCGGCCAGGTATCTAAGATGGGTTATGGCCCACAAAAATATTTACTACTTACTAGTCCAATAGATCTTATAGACATATCAAATTAATGCTAGCCCATAGATGATTTTGGCAAACCCAATACCGAAAACCCATAGATGTTGACACCTTTGAGCATTGTCTCATTCTCATATGATCTATCAATCTACCAAAATTACCAAATAATTACATTTAGTAAGTTATGAACTTCTTTTCTTAAATTTGAATAAGTTTGCTAGCTACTTGGTCTTTGGTATCCATTATGAACTTGTAAAAGTATAAATAGTTTTCCATTCAAATAGTTTACAATATAAACTTACATATATTTACTTTGCTAGCTTATTATATTCTGAAATTCAAGTAGATTTATTTACTTAACGTCAATGTCTTCACAATTTTAATAAAATAAATAAAACATGGTTTTTTTTACACTAGAGGTTTCGTATAACGCCTTTGTTCGCCTAATCTTCATCAACAAACAACTTTGATCATAATTTTATTCAGTGGCGGAGCCAGAATTAATACTTTGGATGGGCCAAAATAAATTTTCAAAGCAATTTTTTGAAAATTTAGTATGCGTAGGATGCTTTTTAAATCATCAAAATCATTTAGGTGCGTATCATTATTTAACATTATTTTAATACGCGTTTGAATATTATATTGAACAGGCACAATTCTAGTCAGAGCATAAACAATATCAAAGGTAAACAAAAACAGTATAATAAATTGTGATAACATAAACTATTTATGAAAGATAGATTATAAATATAACATATATGGTGCTAACTATTCGATTTCTTAGGAAAACTGTATGCCTTTGACATTTCAAACGTTGCGATCTCTAATTAAAAAAGATAGAGATTATTAAAAGTACCCTAATAATAGTATGCTAAATGGGACGAGGCTTTTAATTTTAAATCTTACTGTATAAAACAGGATAGGCCAAATCTTCTGATTTACTAGAATTTCACTAAACTTCTAGGTAATAAATTATTGATATCAAGCACCAAGATGGGCTTTGGCCCTCTCTAACCATCAAGTGGCTTCGCCACTGATTTTATTTCGTCTATAAGTTTTTTTAGTAATGGTTAGGGGCGTAAATAATCCAAATGAATATGAAAAAATTGTGTTCATGTTTTTTTGTTCAAAGCATATATATTGTTCTTATTCATTTTTAGCATATTCTTTAATTATACAAGTTTATCATAATAGTTAATGTGTATACGGTACATAAACAAACAAATATATATGTATGAACATTGGCAAACAACTAGACGAACGTTGACGAACAAACAAGCGAACAATATAGTTTGATCATCTAACTAAATAAATGAGAAATATTGGAAGGTGACGATAAGTCAAGTTCAAAACTAGCTACTCTTATAAGAAACTGGATTAAGCGAGTTATATCCCCGCGCAATGTGGCGGCAATGGTGGTGGTGGTGGCAGCGACGAACGGCGGTGACGGGTGGCGGGGCAGTAACAATGATGAATGTAAAAGTAATTGATGTTAAAGGAGGTAGTATTTTTTTAAGAATTGAGATATATATGTCGTAAATTATTTCATTAAAGGCATTATAAGTTTATTAGATAAAATGTTTAACTTAATGAATAAAAAAGAGTGGTATTTTAAAAGATAAGTTGATGCTTTAATACGTAGTATGTACAAAATAACTGACAATAATCAAATTCAAAACTCTCAATCAATACGTGGAATATTTTACTTCAAGATTGCAGATGCAACTCTTGACTTGTTCTTTTTTATAGAAATTTTGTTTGAACACAAAAGACATAAATATGTGAGATGTGACCCTGCTTCAATTCAACTTTAAAACCTCCATACATTGACCGAGTACACAATAACCATTTTTTTTATAAAGGTTTGGATACTTCATGTCGCGATTCAAAGTAAAAATTTCTATTTCAAATATTCGATTGGAGAAACCTCCTATTAATCCGTCAAAAAGCATGACAATTAATAGGGGTAAACCTTGCCCCCTCAAACTTGAACTTGGGTATACTCAATTCAAGTCCTCATGAAGGGACTTAATTCCTAAATCTTTCCCAAAGTTTGCAAGGAGATGAAATTTCAATTATTGAGCTAAAGCTCAAAGCCAGTATACAATACCTGAAACTACAATTTATACCTAAAAATCCATGAGTAAATATTTAGAGATGTGTTGGAAAATGTCTAAACCAATAAATGGATAAGAGGCTTCGTTATGATCGTCCTTCAAAATGATTGGTACCTGTGTTACTCTGCGCCAAGACTAATCCCTTAAAACATTCACAATGAAAGGATTAGTTTAGAACACACCATTTATATCACTAGCCTTTAAACATCTCACACACACTTCAATTATCTAGCTCACATGTGGAGGGACGAAACAAACAAAGACGAGCCGATGAGGCAGGAACGAGTCTCACCTTATGGTGTTGCCTCGGCCTTAGAGTGTGGACGAGTGAAAGGGACGAAGAAAACGAATGTGTAGTGGACATTCATCTTAGAGCATTCACAGTCGTAGGCACTCATCCTCTAAGGACTAGTCCCTGTCAGCACCACATCAGCCCAAGGACTAACCAAGGACTAATCCCCCAAAACACCCACAACCCAGGGACTAGTCTAGGACCCATCATTTTTTTAACTTTATATTTTCAACCCAATATTCTACCATCTATTTAATTATACACTTTTAACCCTCTAACTTATACAACTTCAATAATTTAATAAAAACACACTTAAAAATTTCATTAAATAAAAACTCATACAATACAATACTAGTTCAGAATTTCATTAAATAAAAAACACACAACTAATTAAAAACAACAACATGGTTTCATAATTTATTAATATTAAGACAAACAACGGATCACGGGAGACACCAAATATGCTCGATAAGATCATGACGAAGACCGTGGTGAACCCCTCAGTCTCGAAGCTCCTTATTGGTCCGTGCGTGGACCGCCATCCTCTCTCAGAAGGTACGAACAGGTACACGGGGGGGGGGGGGGGGGGGGGGCTCAGCTAGGATTTCTAGATCATATGAGGTTATTGCATGACCCGCTCAACGATCATGTTATGCAATATGACACAAGCATACATGGTTCGAAGAATCTTGTTGACACTGAACGACCTTGAGGGGTGTGTAAGGATTGCCCAACGACCTTGGAGAACTCCAAATGCTCGTTCCACATCTTTTCGCGCACTTTCTTGATACTTCTTGAATTTTTTCCTCCACGGGTCTTGTGGGCATGAAAAAGCCTTGACAAATGTCGCCCACTCAGGATAAATACCATCGGCTAGATAATACCCCTTCTTATACTCGGTTCCGTTAACTGTAAATGAAGTATCCGGAGTCGTATCCTTAACGATTTCCCTAAACAAATGTGATTGATTGAGTACGTTTATGTCATTGTTCGAACCTGTCGTTCCAAAAAATGCATGCCAAATCCATAAATCGTACGATGCTACCGCTTCAAGCATGATGGTTGGTACCCCTTTATCACCTCGAGTGAACTGACCTTGCCATGCTTTTGGACACCTTTTCCAGGGCCAATGCATACAGTCGATGCTCCCAAGCATCCCTGGAAAACCATGGAGTTCTGCGTGTTTCTGGTAGATACATTGTATATTATCTGTTGTTGGTCTTCATAAGTACTTTTCCCTGTAAAGGTCAAACACACACATACAAAAAGCATCAAGCGCGTCTCTGGAAGTTTGTTCACCCATTTGTAGATACTCATCAAGTGAATCGGCCACGTTGCCATATGCTAGCTGACGTATCGCAGATGTACACTTTTGAATTGTAGAAAAACCGAGGTTACCCTGTGCATCTACACGCTGTACGCATGAATAGCTCTTTTCGCATGCCATATGCTAGCTGACGTACTACAATTATTTAGTGAAGTCTCTACGTGCATCAACAAAATGAGGAGGCACGGGTTCGTCACCAACTGGGGAGAAAGCAGCGATATCGTTAGCTATACGCATGAATAGCTCTTTTCGCATGCGAAAACGCCGCCTAAAGAAGTGTGGCGGGTACTTTGAGTTTTCGACAAAGTAATCATTCATCAACTGATTCCTTGCACCAAGTCGATCTCTTGGGATATAAACACGAGTGAGAGGGGTTGAAGAGTCCCCATTTTCGAGCAAAACGGTAAAATCACCCATTATAGTGATAAGTTCTTCATCGTCGGAGTCAATCCCAAATAACTCTTGTCGTGTGTATGTGTTAGCACTTGACGGAAGTGAAAAAGACATGATGATTTTAGATATATGAAATTGTGTTTTATGTTTATAAAAGTGTGTTTTTTGTTTATAAAAACTATAGATGTAAAGAGTTCTATATATAAGTGATAAAGAGGGACCAAAATTGAAAATAGGTATAAAATTCGGAAATGGCCGTTTTAGGGACTGATAGTGTAACATTTTTAAAAATTTTGAAAAAACTAGTCGTTGGCCAAAAAAAAAAAAAACTTCCGGAGCGTTCGTTTCTGGGGGAACGAACAGCCGAGAACGAGCACCGGGACGAGCCACACCTAACCGTGTGCGCTCGTCCCTCGGTCAAGAACGAGACATGGACGAACAGGGACGAATCCGTTGTGAATGCTCTTAACTCAGTGAATCATGTATATCTTAGTTAATATTCATGAATAATTTGGAGAAAAAAACTTCTCATACATATAGTCATTTTTTTTAAAAGCACAATACTTCACAAAATTGGAAAGAGGTAATTAAGTTCACAATAGACAATACCAAGCAAAATCACAAAATAAATAACAAACTTATAGGAAGCTATACGAGACTTAATCAAAATAGCAATTATTTCTAAAGTTCTGTGACTATCCAAAATATATCTATCTAGTCAAATTTTAACACACAACTCAAATTGTTAGTTACAAATATGAGATACATATTATTTTAAAAAATAATAAATCAACTAAACTCATATATCTAATAATATATACTTGTAAGTCGTAACATTTACTTTAATTTTATTTTAATGTATATCATTATCCTTTCATTTCACACACGTAGAGACTTCACTAAATAACTGTAGTACTAAAAAACTACTAGAATATATGACATGACAAACAATTTCTTATTCCATTATTACCCTTGCAAAGTTTCAATTATTCAACCTTTACACACATATATATACTTCACTAACCCTTTTCATTCCACCACAATTTTTTTATAAAAAAAAAATCCACCACATTTCCGCAAATGAGAAAGCTTTACAACCACAACAAACACAAAATCCACCCATCACCGCCGCCGACGTCGGCGCCACCCACGACCACCATAAACCACTTATCTATACTACCACCAGCAATAGCCACACTCGCCGCCGCCCTTTCACTGGCAGACCAAGAAGTCTTAGCTTACCTCATCTCAAGCTCCATATCCACCAAACCCACCAACCAATTTGGCGGCTGTGAAGGCGGTGGATACCACGCGCCGCAGTTTAACTGCAACTGTTTTTCTTGCTACACAAGTTACTGGGTTCGTTGGGATTGTTCAAAAAACAGACAATTGATTCATGAAATCATCGATGCTTATGAAGATGGATTAATTCATAACAAGAAAAACAAGAAACATAGGAAAAAGAATAAAGTTTCTCCTCAGCCGCCGCCGCCGCAAGTTGTTGATAGTATTTCTCACGCGCCGCCGCCAGTCGAGGAAAGCTCCGGTGAGGATGAAGATGACGTGGGTCAAGATAAAATGGTGACGTCAGAAAAAGGTTCAGTTAGAAAAGTTGTAAATTTTATCGGTAGCAGGATTTGGGGGGTTTGGGGTGTTTAAATTTTTATTTATTTCATTTTTTAGAAGTTTTTTTACTTGAAAATTTTAAGTTTTTGAACAAAAAGTTACCAATTTTCCCATTTTTTGTGAAGTATAAATTGGTGATTTTTTATTTTTCTGTTTTATTTTGTTTTTTTATTATCATTTTCCCAGGACTATTGGATGTGGTGATGTTTTTATTTTATTTATTATTTCTGGAGATGAGAAATGGGAAGAAGTAAATGTATAAATAAATAAATGTTCTTCGTTATCTTGTTCTTGCGAGTGAATTGCGAGACATTTGTTTTGAAAGTAGTTTTGTGTGGCATGTGATTTTTTTGATAAGAGTGTGCATCAAATATAATAGAGGATAATATTTAATTTTGGAAAAATAGGGGATAAATATTTTAAAATTCTGCATTTGTTTAGATCGGTTGTTATTATTATGACTTTGAGGTAAAACTTGTTCCTATGCATCGTGTAAACGTCTATTATATTATACTAGAGTAAGTATTTGCCCGTTGCGTTGGTGAGATGATGAGGTGATAGTTAAGTCATAAAGTGTGATAGGTGGTGATATAGTGTGATAAGTCATAGGAGTTGATATGTCATAGAGTATGATAGTCAAATGTTTTAGCCGTACAGGTTTTGCCTCGGATTTAAAAATTCGTTAGAAAGTATATCGAATGACATCTCTAATGAAAGAGTATGAAGTTTTAAGAACACACATATAATTTTTATAATTTATCGATGTACAGTTTTTGAGATAAAACATTTTGAATGAATTGGTGAAATAAATGATTTATGGATGAGAGAAAAAAAAATGATTGATTGAGATTTGAGAAGAGATAAAAAGTATTATAGTTATTTTAGGTAAATATAGAATAGATAGGAAAGACATTTTAGGGATGTATTTAAAATCAATATTGAAAATTCAATGTTGAAAATCTGTTTTATAATATAATATAGATACTCTATATTTTGATCAAATGATGAATAGTAACTTGCTGATGTGGTGAGTTACTATTCGTCCAAGGTATACATTCATCTAATATTTAGATTTTGTCATATCGCATATTGTTTGGATTTTCAACTATAAGTTAATTATTGGGTTTTTTAATATTTTTTTCTTTTGGGGTTTTCAACTTATATATTGCTACTTTTTAGTGTCCACGTTCTGTACACTATTCAGATTTTACCAATCGCACCCATTTTGAAATTTTGAACTACAAGTTTATTATTGGTTTTTTACACAGTTTTTCTTTTGAGGTTTCCAACCAACATGTTGCAACTTTTTCGTGGTCATATCATATACCAATATGTATGACTATTCGCTATATTTTACACTTTTTTCCTTTTTTAACTAATATACTAAAACCTATAAAGTGACATATCATCAGTAACAAAAGTAATAAAGCATAATCACAATATTTAAAACCTCACAACGTTCAAAATAAAGCATATATATATATTTAAAACAAACCTATAAATGATTAATACTTTTTCATTAAACCGTTGAAGGTTTAGCAAAATACATTAAAATAAATAACTGTTTTAACATGATAACCGAAGCCCCGCAAGTCGGGACCACAATTTACTAGTTATTATTATTATTATTTGTGAGCTAAGTTTTAAAATTAATCCAAAATTACTAGTTGGATGACCCCTCATGTGGATAAGCAATAATCGTGATGAGTAATGTAACTTATTGATGTATATAAGGAGTAATAATCACTAAAAATTAACTTTTTTAATATGGAATATATATTAAACACATGTATTATACATTATCGTTTGACTCATTGTTATTTTGATTTAATTGGATTAAGATATCATTGACTCATTGTTATTTTGATTTAGTTGGACTAAGATCTCTTCAAAGTTAAAAGAATTTGGCAAGTTAATTTTTAGATTCAAATCAAATTTCAAGATTCATAAATTAACTACTTAAGTTGGATTCCTAATTTGTTTTAATTGTACTAGCACGACACCCGCATAATGTGGCGGTGGCAGGGGTGGTTGTGACGGCAACGGTGTTATAGTGGGGGCGACTGTTGGTGGTAGAGGCGACGTCGAGTGGTGTATAATTGATGTAAAGGTAATTTGACGTAAAAGGTTAATTAATTATAGATATATTTTGAATAAATGAATGATATTGTAATTTAATCATTAATGGTATTTTAGATAACTACTTCATAATTTTTAAAGAGATGGTTGTTTTATTTATTAAATAGTATAAAAGTATAAATTAGGTGTATAAGAGAATTAGGATTAAAAAATAAAGGTATTTTAAGTATAAAAAAATATTAATTTTTTAAAATAAGAGAGGTCAATACGAGAAGATATACTGGTAACCCATTAAGATTTTCTTTTTATTTTTAACCCATTACTTACACAATAGATCATGTCAAATGTTTTTTTTCCACGTCTACATTACAATAGTTAACTAACACATAGCTTATAAGAATTGTTTTGGCAACGGCGATTCTATGCCTTATTACATTTTTCTAATATATTGTGGTAGATCTATTGAATGATGGATGATGAGGTAGATTTTCACGAAAAAAAAAAAAAGAGAATACAATCTAAAATTTTTGAAAAAATTGGTAAAAAACTGCATTTTAAATATACTCAAAAATCAAAATGTTGAATTTTCTTCTTGTAATTATAATGTTTCGTCTTGTAAAAACAAAATAATAATAAAAAAAAAAACAATATCTGTTCGTTCATGACTAGCAACAATCAACTATACCTGTTTTCTTTAAATAACCATATGGTGTTGTAATTAATCTTGCTTATGAAAGGATAATGGTTATTATATATATGTGATGTGGTGTATAAAGTCACGTTTGGGCGACGACTATGACCGTCTAGGCTACGACATATAAGAAGGCGAGACTTGACCTATTCCAATATTGACAAAGAATCTAGAATCGACACTTTGGAAAACCAAGTCAAAACAAAACTTCAAAATTACTCACATTTAAGGTAAAAATATATAAAATCCACAAAGTTTAATACAAAGTTTAATCAAAACTGTTTTTTCTTAGATTTAATTCTCTTTAAGAGCAATGATACAATGACAAACTAATTACAAACACATTTATACAAATTCATGAGTGACCAATAACATAAAGAGAGAGAATAAAAAAAAATGATTTTGCATTTAATTGGTTCATTTAATTTTGCACATGAGTTTGTACATATTTGTTTGTAATTGGTTTGTGCATTTAGCATTTCTCATTAAGTTTCCTACTTAAATCCTTCACCAACGACATCTAAAGCAGCAAGCAAACATACCAAAGTCTTTTTTGCCTTGGCCTTTGGCCATCAACTTAAAAAAGGAAAACCCCATGCAATTTTTTTTTTTTAATTTTTTTTTTGGGTTTTGTTACTTGAAAATTAACATCCAATTGACTTTGTTCAAAGTGTAATGTGACCTATTAAATTGTTGGGTTTTTTTTCTTTCAATTTTTATGATCAACAAAGAAATTATATTTTCCTTCTCATATTCGAGTATGTTTGTACTTATTAATCTTTATATAATGCAATATGGATCAATTATCGTGATTGTTATAATTTACATTGTTCCGTGTTATTTAATCTATATTATATATATCTTTATCTTTATATTTTATTGTTGTCAAAAAAATATTGTTTTTAAAACTATAAATCATTAACAGTGGGCTCACTTGATCTCTTTAAGTTTAAGTATAACGATTAATCTATGACAAATGCATCTTTTAAAAAAAAATCTATGACAGATGCGTATTGAAGATTATTTGGGAGTAATATACGTATACGTATTATATATATATATATATATATATATTAAAAGAATAGTTAACCGAGCCTTTTAAAGCACTCTTCAAATCCAAAACTATGTTATAAATTTGTCACGTGATATTTATCCTATGTGATATCTTCATATTTTCTTATAATACTTATCTTATTTGATATAAGCATTTTATAAAAGAATAAAAATATGATTTTATAATCTTTTAATTATTATTATTCTTAAAAGTAAGGAAATCTCAATGTATGATATCTTATTTGCTATATTCAATCTATTATGTTTCACCAAAAAATTGTTAAAGGTAGTAATATAATATAATAATATATGGATCGTTATATGGTACAGTCTGAGACGAAGAGGTCTTGGGTTCAAATCCTTGTGTGAGCAAAATGTCCTAAGAATGGAGACAAGGGTTTTAAAATAATAGATTTTTCTCTGGAATTGGAGTTGGGTATATGAAGAGGCATGCAGCTGAGCCGAAATTTAGCATTCCAAAATAAATAAAAACAATAAATAAAATATATATAGTTATGTACTTGGGTATATATGGACAATCAAATAAGAACAACCTTAAAATAAGAACACGGTGAGAACACTTAAAAACTACATTTTGTTTCATTAAAAGTCTATAAAACAAACATAATTTATAACTAATTATCATTATTTAAGTGTTTAACAACACATTGATCTGTCAAAATCCAGAAAATCATATTTTTTTTGTTTTGTGCATCCATCTTTGATGCATATTCATCAAAATGATGCATCCAGCAAAAAACGTGATTTCTTAGATTTTAACGGATCAATGTGTTTTAAACACTTAAACAATGATAATTAGTTATGCACTATGTTAGTTTTATGGACTTTTAATGCTTCAAAATGACATTTTTTAATGTTGTTACCATTCTTATTTTAAGAGTGTTCTTACCGGAGTGTCACTTATATAGATATATAGTTATGCACTTTTTTTTTGAAAAGTAAATTTTATTCACGACATCGCCAACTCACAAAATTATGGAGTGACCAACATATACATGTAACTAATTACAATTGTACATTGAAGGATAACCAATCGTTCCAACTAATACAATACAAGGTCGATCTATTCTTAAACCACAAGCAGCTTATCGTCTTTATTTCATGAATAATCTTCTCGACTTTAACCTCTATCTCTTGAAATATCTTTTCGTTTCTCGCCTTCCACAAGCACCAACACGTAACAAACACGATACCTTTGAAGATTTTGGTTGTTTTCCTCCCCAAACCCATGAAATTGTTCACCTCAAAAATGTCCCTGATTGAAAATAAGTATATTTGTGCAACTTTACACCATATACTTATCTTGTGCCATATTTCCATCGCCACCTCACAAGAACAAAGTAAATGTTCCAGTGTTTCTTCCCCATCGTGACACAGCTCGTAATCAAGACTTCCAAAGTTACAATTTCTATTTTTCAAAGCTGTCAAAGTTGGTAACCTATCCAAGGAAACTCTCCACATGAATAAGTTGCATTTTCTCGCAATCCATTTGGATCTTTTGAACAGCCCCCTGTCACCGTAATCCCTTCCGCTCCTCAAAAATTCTTTGACGCTTTTGACACAAAACGTGTTCTCTTTGCTTCCTGTCCATTCCCACTTATCATGTTGCTGGTTTAATACCAAACCGTCCATTAATCTGTTTATTTCTACCAGCTCCAACTTCTCCTCATTAGAATATGGATATCTGATCCATAGATAATCAGAACCAAACAACTTTGAAGTATTACCAAACCTCTCCATTACCAAACATTTTTTATCTTTGTCAAGCTTAAAAAGATGAGGGAAAATATCCTTTAGGGGCTAATCTTTGACCCACACATCCAACCAGAACCGAATCCTATCACCAGCACCACACCTTCCTTTGAAACAACAATTCAGTGACGTCCCATTAATCTTAACTTTAGTAAGGCAGCTTACAAGCGATTTCCAAACACCCGATATCCCTTTATTGACAGGTAAGGGTTCCCAACACCTCTTTGTATTGTGAATGGAGTCAATCACTTTCTTCCATAATACCCCTGCTCATTTTATAGTTATGTACTTGAGTATATGTAATTATGTGAACCAACAGCCCAATAAAAAGTTAGACAAAAAAAAAACTGGACACCTCTAGCCCATTACAAGTAACAACAAAAAAAAAAAACCATCAATATTTTATTTTCACTTTCTTCTGCCAGTTTCATGATCTCATACAAAAACCACCACCGCCCAGCTGCACACACACAATCGTACCACCACCGTAATCCGTCGTGACCAAATGGACGTACTCTTCAAATCAATCGACGTTCGCGACCTTTTATCCTCCCACGATCTCGACGAATCATCACCTCTTTCCGCTCCAGACCTTCGTCTCTTAATCGACCGTTTAAATCTCCACTCTCTTCACATCAAATCAAAAGTCCATTCCTACATTCAATCTCACCACCACCACTTCTTATCCTTATTCTCTCTCTGTTCCGACCACCTTAAAAACTCCGACCACCTGTCCCGACAACTCTCCGACCTTGTCAATCTCTTGTCTTCCTCAAATGGGTCGAAATCAATTGATGTTGAGATTAAAGAAACAGTAGATGAGTTAAGGATTAAAAATGAGGAATTGGGGGTTAAAAATGAAATCTTGAAGTTGGTTTCTTGGATTGTGAAAGTGAATGATGAGTTGGGGAATGTGGATAAAGATTTGGGTGTTGGAAAGTTTGTTGATGCTGCGGTTAAAGTTATCGACTTGAAGGCGGCATTACGAGTGAGTGATAATGATGATGATGATGATCATGAGACTGAACCGGTTGTTTTCGGTTTGTTGAGGAATAAATGGAGAGACTGCTTTCAAAAGGTAAAAACTTTTTGTATCTATATCTATCATATATTCACAAATTCAGTTATGTTTCATACTTGTGTATACATTTAAAAAACGGGTTAAGCGTCTTTAAATGTATCTAAATTTACGTAAAAATGTATCGTATGTATCCTAATGTAAAACTTGTTAGTTTAAGTATCAAAATTTCCAATTATTGTTGTTGTATGTATCTGTTTATATTTAGGTCTTTAGAACCGGTGCTAGGCACCGGTTCTCAAGTCATAAGATGGCAGGCGACATACATTAACAATAATTGAAATTTAAATACTTGCACTAACAAGTTTTACATTACGATACATACGATACATTTTTACGTAAACTTAGATACATTTAAAGACGCTTAACCCATTTTATATGTACATACAAGTATGAAACATAACTGAATTTGTGAATTTTTGGTGTTATTTGTTTTGTGATTATATAGTTTATACGATATAATCGTAAGCGATTCATATGTTAATGTATGTTGAGACTGGGAATATGTCTAAGTGGAAGTGGATTATGTGTTTTTAGATACAAGAGGTGTTAGTGAAGTTTATTGAGAACGCAGTGAGATTCGATCACGAGACTAATGTGGTTCATGTGAAGAATACTCTCAGTGTTAACGATATTCAAGGGGTTGAACTTTCTACTGTTTTGAAAGCAATGGATGTAAGTTTAAATCTTGCATTTTTTAGTTCAGCTTCTTGTTTTTTTTTTAAAGCATTTTGGTCCTCCTTTAGGAAAAATTTGGTTACTTTTCTATTTTTGAATCTTGTTACTATTTTTGTGTGTAGGTGGTTGGCATTCTTGATTATGGGCTTGCTAAAGTAGCAGACTTGATGACTAGATATGTTATATCCCCGGCATTGCGATCGGGTTATCATAGTTTTTCTGTAGAAGAACAAAAAGTAGATTCAGGGGAAGTAGCTGAGGTAGTTTTGAGGATAACTGCACCTTCTGCCCCTCAGGTATCTATAGAGTGGAATGGTTTTTTTCTCATAGTTGTTTATTATGCATCCCATGTTATATTATGGTTAGGAGAAGATTTGAGTGGACATATAAACTAGTTTAAGGCTGATAATATATACTTAAGGAAAATGTACAGGGTTTTTTAAAATGTTAGAAATTTTCCTTTTGTTGTTATGATTTTTATAGAAGCATGATGACTACTAGCTTCTTATCTCATGTTTAGTTTTTGAGAGAGAACTTGTTCTATTAGCATCATATGATTTATTATTTTGTATAACCAAACTGGTTATGGCCAAAATTCAGAATCCAGTCATACTTAGATTTGTAAGCCCTATCAAATACAAGGATACTTATTAAAGTCTGTTTGAGTCTAGCTGATATACCTGCAGTTTGGTATGTGATAAATTATAATGAAAGACACTTATTAGTTTTATCCATTGGCTTATCTATCCCATTTTAATCCTATTCATACTACTCTGCTTATATATGTCCATTTGTTGTTCAATTCAATCTTTGACTTGCCCATTTTTTGTGATCCTGTATATATAGTTGATCAATAGGTTCATACAAATTTTAACCTTTTACCACTAGTTGAAGTACACTTAAGAAATAGCATTGTTGATTCTCGCATAGGTGAGGATGGTAAGAAACTATGGAATATGGATTCTAAACCTAAAGGGATTTATTGGTGATCTGACTAGTGCCCACATCTCTTGTTTTGTCATGCGGTTTTAGGGTGGAACTCCATTGGGATTATATAATGGGCTTTGTTGGAGTTAGTCCAAAAACAATCATAACATTATAATTGATTTGATTTCTTGAATATTTACAATTGTTATTCTTAACTGTAGCAACTGTTTTTTTACCCCCCAGAAATCGCCCATGATAACTAATGAATTAGCAGATTTGAAGGACCTGCCTCAAAGATGTAGTGAACACAAATCCAAGGAATTCTTTGTATATGTTCATCCTTTTTCCCTTTCATAGTTAAATTATCCAAGTTGGTTCTATCGTTTTAAATGTTTCAATGGATACTCGTAGGGACGATTTCAGTACCTTAACCTAGCGATACTGCCAGATATCGAAACCGAAAATCATCTAAACCCTATACCGAATCCCGTTTCGAAATTTCGGTACCAGTACCGGTTTTCGGGATATATATTGCTTGGTCGATATTCCTGGGGATACGACCAGTCATATTTTTTTTGAAATGTCTGCGTGTCGGATGCCAAACACAAGTATTATTGGTTTTAAAATGCAGGGTCTGCTGTTTTTTAGAATAATGATAAAATATGCATAAACCTGTCTTTTTTGAATTATGTTTTGGGTACAGCTTGAATGTATAATTGTGTTAAAATGCTTAACAAACCCTGTTAAGGATTTAAATCCTGAGCAATCTGTCTTCTGTTCATCACCTATCTTGGTTTCATCACATCAATTCCATTGCAACTTTTGGTTCCGTATGGGAGTTTTGTATCCGTACCTGTTCGGAAGTGAAACCGAATTGGTTCAGTACGGGAGTTTGGTATCAGTAGCGGTTCTGTTCGGTTTTTCTGAACTTTTACTCATCCATAACGGATAGAGGTGCTATACTCTATATATATATAAAAAAAATAAAATGTATATCATAGATTAACTTTCTTGGTGCCTTGATACTTTATGATTGCAGATAGGGAACATGGATGCTGAAATTATATATTCTGGAGTTAATGTGGTCATTCAGTTTATATTCAACTACATTTGCTTTCAAAATTCTTCCTGGATGCATCTATTTGGAAGATTGACGTGGCCCCAGATGTCGGAAATGATTATTTCTAACTTCCTTTCAAAGGTTTATCCCTTTCTACATTAATTAGAACTTCACTAGAATGGCTCATAGATGCTACATTCTACATTTTTCTACGGAGGTATATATGTAGTCATACCATTTAATGATCCTTTAACTTTTGTAATTCCAGATTGTTCCCAATGACGCTTCTAAACTCGCTGACTTCCAAATCATTAGACAACTAACGTCTGAGTTTGAGAAATCTCTTAAAGAAGTTGCATTCATCTCCTCTGGCAAAGATGAGAGGTTGACCAATTTTGCCGACAATGTTGAAGTTCACTTTGCAACGAGGAAGAAGGTTGAGATTTTAGCAACAGTCAGGGAGCTGCTCCAAAAGTCAGATTTTAAACTTCCAAAGGTGATTTTACTTCAGGTGCTTCTATACACTATCTGTTGTATTCAGATCCCCGGGCGAAATGTGTGTTGTTTCTTTCATTTAACAGTTAGTTTGACTTTCCCTTTTTGTTAAACTAATTTTAACACCCATGCACAAGTGCTTTTGATTATATGGGAGATATCTAACATTGGTCATCATTACTGTATAAGCGAATTGCATAATTAAGATAATATAGTTTCCTCCGTTCTAAGCAATAGCATTTTCTCACACCTAAAAATGTAAACATGAGTGATAACTGTTTACTGCAAGGAACTTGAAGCTAGTTTCATTTTGGGTCACCAATATTCAATGCTTTCCAGTTCAAGGTAACCATTTTCAGATCTCTGGTATTGCCGTATTGGATATGGGTGTTGCCCAATATGATCATATTTACATCAGCATCCAATCTACTGCTTACTGTCTACTGATGTTAAGTTTAGTAGTAAACGTTCATACCTTTTTATTATTGAGAACATACTGTACTAGCCACAACAGAAATTTGAGGAAAGTTAACTGATTTTTTATGCAATAAGACATTATTATTATATAACGTTAATTGAAAGGCAGTTCTTTCACAGGCCTATTCTAGGGAAAATGCTGGTTATAAGAATGGCGGGAACGTAGACTTGCTTTTTTCGTCTGAGAGGTGTGTCATATCCGAAGCAGCTTCTCGGCTAATGGAAGTTGTGCATCAAACACTCAAGGATATATGCTTGTCACCTGCAACTGTGGCTTTAGAATTCTATCATGCTGCTAGGGACGCTCTACTAATGTATGAAGCTGTTATTCCTGTCAAGGTTAGTGTATGAAGTCGCCATATATCTCACTTGAAATTAGCTAATACACTTGGACATGATTATGGATTTATGGTCTTATAATATATCATTTTTTGATATGAAGCTAGAACGACAGCTGGATGGTATCAACCAGGTTGCTGTTCTAATTCATAATGATTGCCTATTCTTGTCACAGGAGATTCTTGGCCTTCCATTCCAGGTATCGATATACTATAGAGTAGCTTTATACATAAAACATCTGTGTGTATCATGATTGGAAATTTAATAGTTGACTTCGTTGCTGAATGATAAATTTTTCGTATAATTGTTTCAGTATCAATCGGACTTTCCAACTTCCATGAAGGGAGCTGCGTTTATTGATTTGGGTATAAGATACAAGTTGATGGCAGAAGAGATATTACTAAGACAAGTGCAGCTTGTGAAACATAATTTAATGGAGGTAAATTTAATTATTTTTAGAACACCTCTCTTGGATTTACAATTACTTGCCAAGTTATGTGATCATTACTGTGAAAACTGTCACCAGGCCATTGATGGTGCTGATGGATTTCAGAATACCCACCAACCAAAAAGACGTGAATCTGCAGAATTTAGTATTGATCAGGTAATAATCAGCAGTGCTTACCTCGTTCACACGTGACATTTCACATTTTCCCTAATAATGAAGTCTACAGGTAGCTTTTATCCTTGAGAAAGTGCGCATAATATGGGAGCCGCTGTTGCTACCCTTGACATACAAAGGAAGCATGTGCTCAGTTTTGGAGGCTGTATGCTCTAGAATGACGAAAGACATACTTCTTTTAGATGACATTGCAGCAGATGAAACACTACAGGTGAATTTTTGCAAAAGCATTATAATCGATTTTTTAATTTAGGAGAAAAACTGATTCATGATTTTGTTCAGATCCAAAGGTTAATTCATATGTTGCTGAACAACCTTTCGTCTTTAATGGAGTCTTTGGTTGCCATCTATCAAACAACGAAACCACAGGGCGCATCATCAGCCTCTATTGATGATCTCGTACCATCACTCCCTCGACTTAGGATATTGGCAGGTATGCATTCATCAGGTTGGGTAATCTCTGCAGTGTTGATTATGGGTGTCAATTTCGCCCTGTTTACTTTATAAATTCCTTGGTTTGGGTAAATGTTATTTCTCTAACGGGTGAAATGAGCTGATATAGAATTTGGCGTAAAAGGTAAAATGCTGAACAGGTTTAATATGATTTTCTTTTGAAAGCTAGAATATTATCGAAATAGTATAATTTCTGTAATCGAATTTTTTTCTATTGTAAAAAAAAAAACAGAAAAAAAAAGAAAAGATAATCCAAGTTTATTCTGGAAAAAGTGTTTTAGATCAACCTGGCCTAACCCAAAAGTTATCATTATTCGTCCATTATCTATCCCGCTGATTAGCCTCTATTACTGCCTCTAGTTCTAAAAAATTCTTCACTTGGCAACAGCCATCGTTTTATTTGTTGTTACTTTTAGATCTCATGATTAGTGTTTTTTATCCTCGTAAAAACCTCAACAGATATGATGGACATGCCTCTGAAGTCCATCACTGCTTCTTGGGAAAATGGGGAACTGGCCAACTTCGGTTATACTTCATCTGAGGTATTCTTGTTTCTCAAATACTAAAAAAAAAAAACTGATTTATATAGTTAAAACTCAATCTCAGGTTGAAAATTCATTTATATCATGTTGTTCTGTTTTGATGGGTTATATATTTTTTTAAAGGGTAACACGATTTTGTTCAAAAATCTTGCAGGTGAGAGACTTGATCAGTGCAATATTTACAGATTCACCCTTACGGAAAGAATGCTTGTGGAGAATCGAAAATATCAAGTTTTAAAAGTGTTATAACTATCTGAGAATCTGGCCCACATTCAACCAACAATAGAAAAAGTGTATGTTTTTTCTCCATTGTATATAATTTATCCCTTCTGTTGTATCATAGTTAAAGAAAAATTAATGATTGTAGCATCCTTGTTCTATTTTGGTCACAGTTTATGACTAAAATTATTTGATTCACCGCCATGCCATTTTTCATCTCATTTTTACAATCTCTCTCCATCTCACACGAGGGGATGGTGTAGCAAATGGTATCACACCCTCATTCTACACCATTCCGTCCACTTTAATAAGAAACATACAAATAAAAGCTTCCTTCGATCTATATATATAATTTTCTTATTTTAAGAACCATTTTTTTTTAAAAAACCATGAGAACTCTTAAATTATATATTTGTTCACATGTATTTTTGTTCATTCACATGTGAAATGATATAAAAATATGTTGTATAAGAAACTTTTTCAAGAAACCTTCAAATTAACTTTTATGAACTTGTGAATGAATTTGTTCATGTTTTTTGTTCACGTGTGACAAACGACTATATATAAGGTATTGAAAAAATTTTTCTTCTACAACATATGTTTTTATAACATTTCAAATGTGAATGACTAAAAAAAGCATGTGTTTCAATATGAAATTTAAGAGTTCTCATTATTCTTATAAAAATATGGGTTCTCAAAATAAGTTTCCCAATTCCCATATATATATATATATATATATTAAAAAGAGGTAGAAAGTCAGGAAAAAAAACTTTTGCAACACTTTAAAAGTTTGAATTTCTCAAACATAATTTGCAACTCTGCAAGTGCTTATATAATCTTATAGGATCCGTTTATGATAATGAAATGGCTATAGCTCCTATGTAAAATACTGGGAAGATCATAACGAAAAAATTCTAGACCTAACAAAAGAAGTAAACTTGAAGTGTCGCTGGGATGGGAAACAAAACGGAATGTACCGGATTTTTAACACGTACAACCATCAAACCTGCAAATGGTTATACTCTTATACGATCCGTTTATGACAGTGTGCCACTTGAGTAACATGTTCTGGTTGACAGTTTTCATTGGTATGATTCTTCATCGTTCATATTCTGATATAGTATGTTCATTCTTATGTTGAAGGCTTGAAGCTCTTATGCAACCATCTTAAATAGCACTGTGAACCTGTGCGGCCGTGCCTAGTGGATCCACTTGCATAACTTGATTGGTTGTGTAATTTGTTTTGCAACATAAATAGAAAGTTAACTAAATTGAGAAAATAAGCATAATATGTTATCCTAAAATGATAAGTTTTTCCTAAATTTCATAAACTTCCTACATAAATTAAAGCTTCATTTCAAGATTAATAGTTAAGATAGCTAAAATGGATAAAATCCAATCAAAACTGAGATCAAGCATGTACATATATGCCAAGATCTATTTCATCTCCAATCTCAAGCAACATTTGCTTCTTGGGGTTTATGCACTAGCGAATTCGATGATCTTTCCTGAGTTTCTTGTGCTTTCACCGCAGCATTTGACTTCCTTAATCGCATCAATGGACGTTTCAGGAACTTCAATTGCCACCTTTTTGGTTTAATCTGTCCCATCAATTTCATTTGTTGCCTTTTGAATTTACGATTTGCATACCAATGGCCACCTCTCCAACCAAATCCAAACCTGCAAATTCGAACCAAATAGTTGAACTGGTAAAAATCAAAAGTGACAATATGACTAAATCAATATATATGAATTGGGCCTGTTCGGGGCATAAGTTATTTTTATAAAAGGTGAAAGCAGTAAATACTAAAGAAAAGTAACTAACAATAAAATTGTTCAAAAGTCATCTCACGTGTACTCAAATGTATTCAACAACCTAAATCAATTTATTTTCAGAAATTATATAACAATTGTAACACTATAATTTGAAGCACTAACTATTGAGAAATCTGATGCAAACAAATGAACGGCATATTTGCAGTCAACTGACCCAGCCCATTCTGATATTCAACCCACAAAACTAGGCCATTTTGCCACCTCTAACGAAAATGATAATAAAACCTCAATTTCCAAATGGAAAAGTGCAGCATTTTTCGTAAAGAAGCATAGGTATCTAATTAATTCATACATTTAACTTTCTGGGGAAAAGAACATCAAACTTTGGACTGTTAACTTAAAGTTTTTACTGAATCTGATGTCATTTTGTAGTTCACGTGCATATTTATGGGCAGATTAGCAACTTTTATGCAGTTAATAAACCAAATTTGAAATATAAAATAAGTTACAAACCCGACAATTAAAGAGACCCCGGCTGTGGCAATACATGCTGCAACATTAGAACTACCAGTACCAACTAGCTTTTTGAATTCCTTACCTTCAAGGTCATAATTTTTTTTCATCTGCAAAAAAAGAAAAATGAATAACTCAGAAACTTAACAAGAAGGTTAGGGGCAAGGGGGGTGCTTGAATTTTCTGGCCTGACAATATTGGTTTTATAATGTTCATTGAAAGTGATCCTGGTTCTATCAATATTTAGGCCAAAATGATCAAATTTGGAGAACTAACTATACATTTGCCACCAGAAAACAAATTTTTTAACATAAATTTAAATTACCTAACTATCCTAAGTTTAACTAACTCCAACTCTTGACGTTGCAACAATCAATTTGCAAGATAATTTTTGGCCACTAAAGTGTATCAAGATACTTTGAAAGATTCTAGGCAACATTTCAAGAAAAATCGGAGGAAAAAAATATATTAGAAAGTAAAAAGCTGATCATGAACTATTAGGAAAGAGAAATACTAACAGCGTTCTCAATCGAGTCAAGCCTTTGTTCGACTTTTGTTTCGTGAAGGTGGCGTAAAGTATACCCTGCATCATTACAATTATACTGTATTATGTTTATGTTTATATTGATAAAAAACAAAGATACTTCCAAACAAGAAAGACATAATCTTAGTAAAGTGACCATAGAGCTCACAACTAACAATTCAAGTTAACTCTAAAGTCAAATGATGCAAAACCTCTCAAAATCCATCATCGTCCCTCATCGGGAAAAAGGATGCTAAACGTTGGTGATGGATCCAGGATATGCACTTCCATATGAAAATTAAGATGATGCATTACAATAGCAAATTTTAGTTTGTGCATATTACACTACGAAAGTACTTACATGTAATTGAAACATTTTCTATTTCACAAAGCAAACTTAACAAAAACTGATACATTTTCAACACTGGCTCGTCTATATCAGAATTCAGAAATTGTTACAATTTATAGTCTAAGTTTCACTATGTTAAGCAAACAAATAAATATTGCTAGACCGATACCTTAAGATATAACAGTCAAAGGCACATTACTAGAAAACCATCAACAAGCTCGCATTCTATCTAAAATTTATCAAACCAAAACATATAAATTATAGAAACTTCACACTCTCACACATCGTCACATATGTAATAGAGTCTGCAAGCTAATTCAAACACTTGAAAGCTGAAATATTCACAGTAACCTATATAGCAATCATTGTTTACTCGGATTTCTGAAGCAACCAAGTACGTTTAAGTATTTGGATGAAGAAAGTTGCTTATGCTTATCAGCGTATCTTAGGGCGAAACAAATTGTTTTGAATACACAATTTGTGAATGTTTATATCAAGCCAACTATTCTCGACAGCCTCACGATTACAAGTGTACTACAACGGTATTAAACAAATTCTTTTCAACAACGCCAACTGCACCAAAAAGTATCCAACTTGACACATTCTTATGATTTGGGTATATCCAACTTTTGAAACAATTTGCAAACTTTCAACTAATTGCTTTTGTATTGATCTATATCTAACTTTTTTTTGATAATTTGTAAACCAACCAGTTGTACATACCAGCCCAAGCAGTGCCAAGAGATGCAATTGAAGTTGATATTGTAAACACAATTTTATGCCTCTCAAATGTATCCTAAAAAAAATACAAAATTAATCAAAACTATATAAAAGTAAAACAAAATAGAATCAACCCAATTCAATATACAATATATAGATACAAATATACATATAAATTTACCACCTTAGTTGAATCAAAAGTATCTTGAACAGCTGTTCTGACATTGGAAACTTTTTTTCTGATTTGCGGAATCGAAAAACGCCTTATAACTGAAGAACCCCTTCTAAAACCCTGCATTAGTTTTTTCAGAAAGATCAAAGCTTTATTGGAATTTCTCAGGTTAAATTTCAAGATTTTGAATTTGGGGTTTTGATTTTTAATTCGTTTCTTAAAACCCCAGATGAATCGAGTTGCATAACTTGCGTTTAAGTATTTTTGTTCTTTCCTTTTATTTGTTCACTTTTTTCCCTGATTTCTTTTTTGTTTGGAAAGAATGGGGTAATTAATTTTTATTTTTAATTAACTTGACTGATTTCTTTTTTATATGTTTTGTGAGTTTTTTTTATTTTTCTTTTTAAAGGATAAGAGTTGGGATGTGCAAATGGCCTGACCCGCGAAAACCCGGCCCACGACGTGCAAGTGCATGAAAATAGGAATCGTGACCCGGCCCGTGAAGGTTTGTTTCGGGCGGGTCGCGGACAGATCACGGGTTTCCTTCACCTTTTTTCGGTTTTTGGCTTAACCCGGCCCGACTCACGCAAATAAGCTTGACTTGTGACCCGGCCCGTTAGCCATACGGGCGAGTCGGTTCGGGCCGGTTTCGGATCGGGTCACGAGTCACGGTTTTTTTCCTCATCCCTAGATAAAAGGGTGAAACCTATTGACGGTAAATTGGATCACTTTCGAATCTTGTCTATTGTATGTATTCGACTATATGTGGCTATCATATAAGCTGTCACTTGAAAGTTTTTTAATTGGTCGGATACATACAATAGACAAGTTTTGAAAGTCATTACATTCAATGAACACAACTTTAGTTTTTTCATACTATAAGGTCGGTGCTTATAGTAGTCTTCCGTGTACATCCTTGGCGTGTTGGACGCTAAACGCTATAGGCATGTAGCGTCCAATGGCCGAGTCTTCCGAAATAGTCCTCCACAAGAAGATGAGGACGCTCCTGGTGGGGTCCATGACGGTGGTTTTTGTTTAGTATATAAATTTATAAAGTTGTACAAGTAATTATCTCAAAACACACACGCCTTAACGGACAGGGGACCCGATCAGATGTATTATAGTAAGTGATAAGTACATGATCATTCGCAGGGACACGTTCCTTCACCTAATCTATTAATACGTGTAATTCTAGCAGTTGTGAGGTTGTCACAATTTCCTATTAAACTAATTAAAAATACTGAAAAGTAAATAGAAGTCGTAACCGCTTCTTCAACGAGATGCTCAGACTGAAAATAGTTTGAAAAAGCAAATAACTGTAATTAAATTAAAATATTTGTTTGGCATCTCAGATCTCATGACACGACCGAATATTATCCTACCTACTTGCTAGATTGTTGGAAACTTAAACATGGCTCAGATTTTCATTAGATTCACTTGAAGGAGTTTATGGTGTACAATACTGAATGCCTTTGATTGATAATGAAACCCCTTTAAATAGGGGAATGATACAACAGAATTCTAGGAAAATAAGGAAACCTAAAATCATGCCAACTGTTAAACAACAAATCAGGAAACAATAATCACAATATATCAACCAATATAATCGGCTGAATATATGCATGCTAAGACACCCCCTCAGTTTGAGCGGGCGGTGGACAGACGCTCAAGCTGGAGCGAAAGGACTCGAACAGCAGTCGTGGAAGCCCTTTGGTAAAAATATCCGCGTATTGCAAAGAAGAAGGCACATGTAGAATCCGGATATGACCTACACGAACTTTATCCCGAACAAAGTGTATGTCTATCTCGATGTGCTTCGTCCTTTGATGCTGAACTGGATTATTGAATAGATACACTACAGAAACGTTGTCACAGTAAACAATCGAGGCATGCTGAAGAGGAGTATGTAACTCGAGCATAAGGTTTCGTAGCCAGGTTGCTTCAGCCACTACATTGGCAACACCCCTGCATTCAGCTTCTGCACTGGAACGTGAAACCGTAGGTTGCCTTTTGGAAGACCAAGATATCAAGTTATCGCCCAGGAAAACACAGTATCCTGATGTGGAACGCCGAGAATCCGGGCAACCACCCCAGTTAGCATCAGAGTAAGCTATCAAAGAACGCGAAGCAGACTTTATGATACGTATACCATAATCAATGGTGCCCTGGATATATCGGATGATTCTTTTCATAAAAGCAAAATGAGGATCCCGAGGTTCATGCATAAAGAGACACACCTGCTGAACGACATAAGAAATGTCGGGTCGGGTAAAGGTGAGGTACTGAAGGGCCCCTGCAGGACTCCTATATAAGGTGGGATCAGAAAACAAAGGACCATCTGTACCGCTGAGTTTAGACGAAAGATCCACGGGGGTGGTACATGGTTTGCATTCAGACATAGAAGCCCGGGCAATGATATCTTTAGCATATTGTGCCTGTGAGAGAAAGATACCATGAGACTGTTGGGAGACTTTAATTCCCAAAAAGTGATGTAGGTGACCCAAATCAGTCATAGCAAACTCTTTTGATAAGGTTGCAATGATGTTATGTAGAAGTGTGTTATTGGAGGCTGTAATTACTATGTCATCCATATACAATAGCAAATAGGCAATGTTGGACGAATCACGGTTGTAAACAAACAAAGAGTTGTCGCATGCACTGCTACGAAAGCCATGAGAAGTAATATAATTAGCAAAGCGAGTGTACCACGCCCGAGGAGCTTGCTTGAGGCCATAAAGGGACTTCTTCAGACGACATACAAAATGAGGAGCTTTTTTGTCATAGAATCCCGGAGGTTGATGCATGAGCACAGTTTCTTTGAGTTCCCCATGTAGGAACGCATTCTTCACATCCAATTGATGAATAGGCCATGACCGGGAGACTGCAAGAGATAAAACTGTACGAATGGTTGCTGGTTTAACAACCGGGCTAAATGTGTCTTCGCAGTCGATGCCGACAGTCTGGGAATTCCCATTTACGACTAACCTGGCCTTGTAGCGTTCCAATGTACCATCAGCTTTGAACTTGTGGCGGAAGAGCCACATGCAGCGTATGACCGGTCGATCTTGAGGACGTGGAACCAATTCCCACGTGTCATTAACCTGTAAGGCAGTAAATTCGGCTTTCATAGCATTTAACCAATTAGGATCTGATAGGGCCTTGGCATATGTGGTAGGTATAGGGGAAATGGCAGTAGTGGTAGTCAAGGCCGATGGAGTAGTGGATCGAGCCTTAGATCGAGTGGTCATAGGGTGTGAATTGGCTGAAGGAGCAGGGTTAGGCGGCTGTGGGGCCACAGGTTGTTGAGTCGGCTGCTGTTGGGCTGTGGAAGGTCTGGGACGGCGACTGTAGGTGAACGGGAAAGGGGCTGTGACAGACGGCTTTTGAACAGGTGGAGTGAAAGTAAAACCCGGGGGGACGGAGTCATCTAAAAATTTATAAGTGGTGGGGTGTTGAGGAATCGTGTAGGGGAACACATGTTCGTCAAAATTCACATGGCGAGAGATGTGCACCTTGCCAGTGGTCGGGTCAAAACAACGGTACCCTCGAAAGTCGGGTGGGTACCCAAGAAAGATGCAACGAATGGCTCGTGGATGCAACTTATGGGGTTGGGTAGCACGCAAACCGAAATATGAGGCCATGTTGATCTGCAAAGGTTTTAAAGGCCATGTTGTCAAATTCGCCCCCAAGGTCACATTGAAAAATTTTAATTTTCGATGAAATTGTGTTTCAATTAACCGGTGAAATTTAGCAAAAGTGGGAAAAGTGTCAGACTTGTATTTAAGAGGGTATACCCACACGAAGTGTGAAAAGTTATCTATGAGAACCATATAGTATTTGTACCCTGTTTTACTCGTGATTGGAGATGTCCACAAGTCGCAGTGAATTATATCAAAAGGTGCAAAGGTGAAGGTATTAGAAGCATGAAAAGGTAATCGTTTACTATTGGAAATTTGACAAGAATTGCAAAGATTTGAGTTGGAATTCTTATTACATTGGAAATTGGAAGTACGACTTAAAAGTTCTAAAACTTGAGCTCCTGGGTGACCCAAACGATCGTGCCAAGGAAGACTTGTGGAAGCAATAAATGTGGCTTGTGGAGGTGCTTGCGGCTGAGTAAACGGATAGAGGTTTCCAGTGCTGTTGTGACGGGACAGCAGCTTCTTAGTTTTGAGATCCTTCAAGGAAAAGCCAAATGGGTCAAATTCAACAGAAACTTGATTATCAGTAAAACGTCTGACTGAAATAAGATTTTTGATAATATGTGGGCTGTAAAGGACATTGGGCAGGACATATGTGCGGTTGGGGCGGGAGTGAAAACCCGTACCAGATCCATGTATTGGTAGGAAATTGCCATTGCCCACCAATAATTTACTACAAACAGGAGACTTATGTGGGATAAGAATTTTACCTTGATCATGTGTGACGTGAGACTCAGCCCCGGAGTCGAAGACATCTGAAGCCCAAGAGGAAGAAGGGTGGTTCATCTGCATATTGTTGAAAGCTGCACTGAGATCAGAAGGACTCAAGGCATTGTACACCCCTGAGGTGTAGGGCTAAAACCACCGAATTGCTGTTGAGGAACGGCGGAAAAGTGAGCCTGAGATGGTGCTGTTTGCTGCTGACCGGTGCTGAAATTGGGCCGCCACTGCTGCTGGGTCGGATAGGGGCAAGGTGGAGATGTCCACCAGCCCAGTTTGGATACCCAGGCTGTAGAGAGAAGCCGGATTGCTGCTGCTGTTGACCGGACCAGTTCTGTCTGTTGCTGCCGCCGCGTCCCCTGCCACCACGCCGGTTCCAGGACCCACGTCCCCGGCCTTTACCACGAGTGGAAGAGGAGTTGGGGTCTGAAGACGGAGTCTGCTGGTTGTTTGGAGGAGTGGTTTGAGAGGATGTGGCGGCTAAAACAGTGGCATGAGAGTCTTTTTGGGCGTCTAAACGCAGAACTTCATCTTGTAGCATACTAACAGCTTGATCCCAATCAACATCATTCTGGTTTATAAGGGATGCAGTAGTATTGAACTCGGCTGGGAGACCCCTTACCAGTTGAAGAACAAGGCGGGATTTGGTCACAGGAACATCGACATCGGCCATTTGATTTGCAAGGTCAGTCAATTGCTGACAGTAGGCATCAACGGAGGAGCAAGCCGACAAAGACAGATTACAGAACTTCGTTTCCAATGATGCAGCACATGCCTTCTTGTTGCTGAGATATATCTTCTCAAGTTTGGACCACGCAACATGAGCCGTAACAGTGCTGCCATCCATGACTCGTTTAAGAAGAGCATCGGAGAGCGTGCCGAATATCCATTGAAGGGCAAGCACATCGATTTCTTTCCAGACCTCATATCCAGCAGATGAAGATGCCGGGGGGGGGGGGGGGGCAGTACCATCAATATGATCCATCACCTTGTAGGCGACAGCATGTAAGCGAAACAGCCTGATCCATTGAGAATACGTGACATTGGTTCCGTCTAGGGTTCGGATTTTACTCTGTATATTTGTGACAGAGTATGCAGGATGTAAGGATTGGGTCTTTGGAGGCTGTTCGACAGCATCTTTAGTCATCGTGATGACTGATCGGACGTATCCGAAGGAGAAAAAAATAAAAATAAAGGGAAGCGGTGGAAGGTAAAAGGAAGGATATCAGAATAGCTCTGATACCATGAAGGAGTTTATGGTGTACAATATTGAATGCCTTTGATTGATAATGAAACCCCTTTAAATAGGGGAATGATACAACAGAATTCTAGGAAAATAAGGAAACCTAAAATCGTGCCAACTGTTACACAACAAATCAGGAAACAATAATCACAATATATCAACCAATATAATCGGCTGAATATATGCATGCTAAGATCACTTTGCCTAAGTAGCTAGTGTTGTCCTTAGACTCACACTACTCTATAAACAAAATGTCGTTAGATTCATTGTTTAAGTATTAATGACCTAAAGTTTGTGTAATAATTCATCTTTAAGTTACCGACTCTTACGCCATGACCAGATAATAATTCCCTCCAGTGACCACAGTGCACGTTTCCATGTCACTGGATCGCGTCTGACATTGTTAAGCATCATGTTCTATTCAAATTACTATGGTTCTGGATTTATCAGTTATAAGCGAATCACCTTTTACATCTAGTTATAGACCGACTATTGTTTTCTATCCTTATGTATTAATCCTAGTGTATGATTATAGACCGATCATTAGAATTAAATCAATACATGCAGATATAGAACCGATAATAGTATGAAGAACTAGTAAAACATGGATCAACGATAAACAGTAAAACACATTCCAACAGATCTAACAAATAAAGTAAAATAGATAAACGTCTACATGATCACATCGATCCAAACAAGTATTCAGCCTACTAGCGTACCATTATTAAAGAAATAACAAAATCTGAAAAGATGAAAGACATTATTTACCAACTGAAAGTAAAATAAAAGAGTAGATCTAGGTTGAGGATGAAGATCGGAAAGTGTTAGAAGCTCCAAAACCTCATTGGAATCTGCAAAGTCGACCTAGGGTTTAATGTGGGCGGCTAGGGCTGCTGAATCGACTCTCCATTAGGGTTGCTTCGACTTAAATAGTCATTTGAGTTGGTTTGTTGAACTGGGCTTCCCAATGGCGCTGGATGATCCAGTGGTGCTGGCAGCTCCTACTGCTTCTCGTATTGTTTCGTTCGGCTACCAAATCACCTCTTTGTGTCTTGTAACTTCATAAGCCTCCATCTTGAATCACTTAATTCCATTTACCCTCACTCGGATCTTCCGTGAACCTGTGTAAACATAGAATCCATTAAGTACCGATAGTTCTGGAATATTGACTCATTTTGTAACATCCCAAACTTTTTATTTAACGGTTGACTTGAGTCGTTAAGTCAACGTAACATGTCTGTTAAGTCTATGTTAGATTTAATGCTTATATGTAGTTAATGTGTTATTCGTGTGAGACTTGAATATCTTATTGATTGACGTAGTAATGTGTATAAGATGTAGTTATATGCCTTTAGAGGTGTTTAAAGTGTTTATTGAGTTGTATATAGTTCCTATAGGTGTTTTGGGCTAATAATGTGACGTTTGGAAGCTTAGGGACGAGTTTTGACATAGGGTGAAGGTCAAAAACGGGATTAGGGTCAAAGAGCAAGTCTTTAGCTTCTAATCATTCATAATAACCTTTTCTCTTTGAGCCCTAACCACCACCCTTTACCATAATCAATTCCTTGATCGATTTCATTGTCGTTTGGTTGATTCGAGAGTGTTTTGATTAAGATTTGCATCCCCTTGTCATCATCAAGTATAGTGAGTATTTTTCCTTTGATTTATGACTCATGGATTCATTCATACCAATTCCTTTTGAGTTTTAGGGTTTGGGTTGGAATAATGGTGTATTGTTAATGATTAAACGTCTTTTTCGGGTGATTAAATATCCCCATAATGTTTGAAATCAAGCCTTGAATCAATTAATGTTTTCATAGCAGCAAATAGGCTTGAAATAGGCCATTTTTATGTTTATTGGTCGTTCATGGGGTGTGGATTGGATTGGAATTCGTTTAAGATTGATAAACAATGGGTTTTTCCCGTCCAGCAGTAGGTGCGACGCACCCATGTGGGAGGTGCGGCGCACTCACTATTCCTGAGAGGAGGTGCTGTGTTCTGGTGTGGCACACCTAGTGGTAGTCATTGGGGGTGCGGCGCACCCATCATCTAGGTGCGACACACCTAGTGTATTTTTGTTGAGTTTTGTCATTCGATGCTTAGATCATTCGTGCTTCATTATAGGTAGTCGGGAGCACTTAGCAAGCACTATAATCAGTTCATAACAGGTTCATAAGCTGTACCAAGGTAAGATAACATCTTTTGTCACCTGGTGGTACAACAAAATACGTTTTCATAAGTAAAACCTTCCAAACGTTTATGTATGATTAAAAGTAAAGTAAAGGGGATTATTGGAGGTTGATATGGGATATGATGCTTACCTTTCTATGATGAATGACATGTATATGCAGGTTGCAAAGGTATAAGGTAAGTTCCCATATTATGGAATGAAGATATGCATATGAAATGTGAATATGATATGATGCCATGTTATGTTATATGGTCATGATATAATGTTATGCTTTTTATATGTGAACACATAATGGTGACATGTTTATGATATGATTACATGTGTGGCTTTATCACCTAGTCACTAGTCCTTTGATTAGGATTGTCATGTTCACGTGCACGTTAAGGGCCCTAAAGTAAAGATGATATGTGATTAACTTAGGTGAAAGTGTAGCCTACGTTAATATAAAGTAAAGATAAAAGTGATTAGTTTAGGTGAAAGTGTAGCCTAAACTAATGTAATAAAGAAGTCTCGAGCATATGTAAAGTTGTGTTAAGCTTAACCCGTGCTAGTTGTAAAGCTAGTGCGTACGTGGTCACTTGAGTTGCTCCTTGTGGCATAGTTATGTTTGTTTATTCCGGGTGAAGTAACTAACCACCAATGCGTAAAGGCATAAACGGTATATTCAGTTGGAAATGACTTTGTCTTTCCTTAAAAACGCCAACGGACCCCTTATTGGTTACCCATCATGTCGGGTGTGAGGACTCCCTGTATGGTCTATGACCACCTACACACAACCCCACATCCCTAAGTATGTGTGGCTTATGTCACATAGCCTATGTCTAGGCAAAAGAAAAGTAAAGAAATAAAGAAAGTAAAGAAAGATAAAAAGTAAAGCTTTATGATGATAGGCACACTTAGGATTATGATGTTCCTAATGTGTTATGCTATATGACGCTTACGATGTTTATGATGTTTCTTATGTTTATGATGTTTATGATGCTCATGTGATATTAACATATAATGATGATATGATTTTGTTAATATATCTAATCGGCAAATGTTTTCAAATATGTTATTCTTACTTAGCTAATTTATTAGCTAACACTTGCTCTTTGAAAATGTTGTGCCATCAGATTAGATGAGTTTGGAGCTAAAGAAAGGATAGCTTGGTGAGCATGGGTAGAGACATTAAAGACGATAGCATTTATGTTCTTGATGCTTAAGCTACCCTTAGTCTTTTGTTTGGCTACTTCATTTACGATATTATGATTAAAGAGTATGTAATAATGTTTGGCATTAATGTTGGTACCAAGACTTGGATTTTCTTTTATTATTTCGATGATGCATATAGTAACACCAAATATTTTCAAATGTTTCATCCGATTACGGATGGACAGCTTTGTATGAGATCCTTTTCCGCTATTATTAAATGCCGTTAGGCGAAAGTTTTTGAAAATCCAGGTTTTTAAATGACGGGTGTTACACATTTAAAACATTGAAATGAGGCCTTTCAATAGAGGTTTTTATCGCAAAATGAACGATCATCAGTCCAACAACGCTCAAATGCGACTTAAATAAAAAAAACTTTGTTTTCTTCTTATTTCAAATACAACAACTAGTTTTGCAAGACTAAAACATAAATTTAACTCACACTCTGTTTTCTTCTTCTTTAAACCAACCAAACCAACCATCAATTTCACAATCATTCATTCTCTACATACAATCAAACCATGTCTAAAAAAACACCCAAAACCAACACAAGAAAAACAACCAAAATGTTGCCGACGACATGCTTCAAAACCTTCTCGACTTTCCTCCACCACCATCACCGACAATGTCGAGCTCGAACCCACAAGGTCAATCTAGCAACTCCCAATTCTCACTCAACTACGTGGAACCGTCACCGATGCTATATAGTGTCAACCCGTTTTCGACTTTGTTTTACAATCAAGTTGGTTACAACTCAATTGACGATCTAAACAACGCAAACAATCTTTTGTTATTGCAATAATGGCAAGCGGCTCAGATGTATCAACAAGCAGCAGCAGCGGTACCTCCACCGCCACAGCCGACTCATGTGAAAAATGAAGCGGACAATCAACGAGTGGGAACTAGTGTCGCTTCTGCCACTCCTATTGAAGACGAGGAAGTGAAATCGCCAAAGCAGTTGACGAAAAAAGGAAGCGAGGTCGCAGGAAAGAAGAAGTAGAGCGAAAATGAATATGTGATATTGACTAAGAGTTGGGTGTATGCTACCGAGGACGTGATCAAAGGGAATGGTCGAACAGAAAACGTATTTTGGACAAAAACTGAGACGTTGTTTAACAAGGCATCAAAAGAAGGTCAGCGTAACGTAAGTCAACTTCATAGCAAATGGAACAATATCAAAATCAGGTATAAGAATTTCTGGGTTGTATTTAGAAGGTTTAGTGAGGAAGGACGTCAAAGCGGCGCCGACGAGAAGCATATTTTTGATGTCGTCCATGAACAATACAAGATGGAGATTGGGCCGAGTTGATTTGCGTTTGAGAAATGTTGGGAAATACTAAGAGGTTTCCCAACGTTTTGGAACGACCACGGGACACAAAAACAACCAGCCTGGGTGGACTCGGTGGATTTGGGTGACGACGGTGAGCCATTAGAGACATTAGAACGACTTGGTACCCAGAAAAACCTGGCTGTTGACTCGTTGTTTGGAGATGACCCCATTAAGATACCATCGGGGCGTAATGTTAGCCAAAAGTTGTCCCAAAGTTCTTATGCAAGTTCGAGTCCATCGGGTCGGAGGCGCTACTTAAACTCGACGAAATGCTCAAGTTGCAAAAGAAATCGATAAACAAAACAGATGAAGATCGAATGAAGTTTGAAGAAGATCGGAAGCAAAAGAAATCTGCCCGTCACAGGAAGTTATGGAGGCGTTTAAGTTTCTTCAGAACCCGGTTCCCACTAATTTGCCCAGAAAAGAGATGAAAGCGTTTAGCATTTTCTATATTAACTGTAGTGGAAAAAGACTGCATTTATTTTCCAAACACCATGTAACACCCGTCGTTTAAAAATAAGGATTTCCAAAAACTTTTGCCTAACGGCGTTAAAAGAAGCGGAATTAACTTTAAAAGTCCAAACCAGTAAAATCTGTTTGGTTTATTCATTAAATGGTGATACTAGCCATATCATCAAAATAAGTCTAAATGGAAATCCATTGGTTGCCCAACATTAAACAACCGAGTACATTATCAATACAAGTCATTAATATTTAAACATAAAGCAAATGTCTAAAGCGAGCAACCACTATGGGTAAACTATAGCTAGCTTCAAGATCATCTACCCATGCCTCACATCTTCTCACATCTACCTGCTCACTATTGTTGGACCTGGGGACACAACACATTTAAAAGAGCAAGTGTTAGCTAACGAATTAGCTAAGTAAGATAACACATTAATATAAATTTCATCAACTAATATATAACATAAATAAAGTTATTTACGGTCAAAATCAGAAGAAAAAGACTTAACCAGTCAATATTGGACAATTAAAATAGGACGGATGGAGTATTAGACAAGGGTATTTAAATATTTGTTTCAAGTTGGAAATTTGAATTGCTAATATTTTATGTCAAGTTTAAGTTGTTAATATTTGTATATGTCAATTATTGTTTTATGTTGGTACAAATTATTTACGGCGGTGTCGCCGTGTCGGTAGGCTTTGAGATTTTAATAGCGAGGATGGTTGATATATGCCTCGCTAGATACAATACACACGTGAATTTTTGCACAAAGTATAATTAAGAGGGGCAAAACCGGTTGTTTTGTCAATGCACGTCTTTTTTCACCTTCAAACCGGCACCATAAGCAGCTTCTCATATCACTTCTTTTAAACAGTCAATTTACGAACCAAAGATTATGGATTGTGGTATGTGGGTCCATTACAATCTAACCAAACTAAAAAGCAATGACATGTGACATTAGTAATTAGCAATTGTGAAATGATCAATCCTTTAAAATAACTTAAAAATCCTCATAATACTATAAAATTTAACAAATATAATCTATTTATTATCTTTTTTTATCTTCCTCTTTGATTTTTTCATGTGGTATAATCTTTATGATTGGGAAAATTTTAAACGGAGGATTAATCATTTCCGTTAACAATAATAACCTCAAATTCAATTTTAGAAATGAAACTAGATATGTCACCCGGGTGTTGTCCCGAAAGACATTACGTTTATGTATATGGTAGCATATATTAAAAGGATTTTTTAGACGGTTATTGTGTGCGATAATATGCGAAATTGATAACATGTTTTCAAAATCATTTTATAAATGCTAGTAATTTGTCATTGAATTGTAGTTGTCATACAAAATAATAGTGAAAGAAATCGATTTGAAAACACAACAATTTACAACATTGTATGTAAATATTTAAAACCCCAAAACAATATATTCGAATTTATATATTGTTTTAAAACATGTATATGAAAATGATAAATAACATGGATTACAGGCACGTAAAACGCATACTTGTATCAATAGTTTATATTAACATATAGATATGTAAGTTCATTGGTAGAATATGGTTGTTATTAAAAATGAAATAATTAAAAAAAGAAAATGAATACATAACCAAAAAAAATAAAAAGAAAAGGAAAAGAAAACAAAAGCACAAATAAAAATAAATTAAAGTTAATAAATGAAAATAACGATGGGAAGAAATTTAATTCACGCAACACTTCGCTGTGGATCGGACATATTGTGAGTATACATTATTAAGCTATAAATAATGTTTGATGATAGTTATAAAAATGTAACATAAATCAATTTCTCAATTGACAAACTCAAATAGCATTTAACGGATAAGACACATTAGAGAAAAAGACCTAAATCACAGTTACAAAAAAGACATGATTTACAACAGTTTCCGTAACTCCCGTTAAACATTCGAACAAAACTTAACAGTCGTTAGCTGATGACATTGGCGGTACAAATTCCCAAAAATCAAAATTATACTCCTTTCATCCCAATTTGAATGTCCAAAATTAAAGCAATTACATTTTGAATCCAACAAAATCTATACAAATCCAATCCCGATCCAAGCAATTCTGAATCCAAAAACCTTGTTTCTGATCTGAAATGTGTGTTTTTCTGAGTGTATGTGTGTGCTTGGTGTAAGTTTTTCAGTTGACATTTCGTTTTCCAGTCGCCGTGATTTTCAAAATCTGGGTTTGTATAAGTTTGGAAGTAGAAAAAGAATTGATCATAGTAAAATGACAAATCTGGCCCTCACTTAACGAACCGAGTAGACGGTTGTTAGTTACAGAATGAAAAGTGAAAAAATTAACCAATTTCTAGATTTTTATTGTAATTAATTCAGTTAAAGAGAATAAGTGAATAACTAAAAATCGTGTCAACTTAAGGGATTAAAAAAGTAATTTTCTCTAATGTTTCTGTTTGTTGAACAATCCACACTTCCAGTTATTTCCAGGGGTATAAATTGAAAACCCAAACCAATACGCTAACCTTTCAAAGTACACATTGCCCACACAAAAAAATACCCAATGGTCAGACAACGAAATGTAATATCTGGAATGGTCAAAGAAAAGACTTCGCTTTTTCTTGTATGCGTTCCATTGCATATATTGTTTTTAGAATTTTGTTAAACAAAAAATTTTCGTTAAGATGCAATATTTAGTTGTACATTTATCAAAAAATCGAATGACCAGCATTTAATATAAAATTATACAATGTAATATTTAGTTGTACATTTATAAAAAAATCGAATGACAGGCATTTAATATAAAATTATACAACTTTTTATGCACGTTAACTTCTAGCATTTTCCTTGTTTTTATTAATGGGAGAATTTACAGTTCCTGTCTGTAAAATGATAAGAGCTAACAATTTCTATCAAAATCGCTGGTGACTATTATCTTTAGGAAAATGATATTATCTACAATAAAATCTGTATCATTTAATTGTACTCATGTATTAAAAGTTATGTATTTGTTGTAAAAGGCTAAATTCTGTTATATGAATATCACTTTTTATCTTTTACATTAAAAATGTGTTAATCTCTTTGAATTAAATTTTGTTAGCATTCTAATCAAAATTCTATTCTTATCATAAACCAGAATTAGTTTAATGTAACATTAAGTCTTTTTTTAATTAAAAAATGACAAAACTAGGTAAAAGAATTCAGCATCATAACCGTATAAAACCAAGTATACGGTTGAAAAATTAAAGAGTGAACAACAATGTGATAATATCTTATTGATGAATCTATTGTTTTGAGATTGTACAAAAACCATAATTTTAAGCTTTGTGAAGGTATCAAAGAATCATCGCTACAGATTATATTTTACAGCAACTATAGGGTTCAAAAGTGCCATGGGTTATGTTGTGCTATCAAAAACGCAAAAGTAAATACTTTCACTATAGTAAACAAATCAATCCGAAATTCCATCATTGATCATCATCAACCGAATGAATTGATTCAATCCATCAATTTAAACGGCGAAACACGGTCAACAAAAATACCACTAAACAATCAAGAAAAGCGATATAACAAAATCAACCATGCTTTCACCGTTTAAATCAAGGAAATAAATCATATACTTGTATCCACATCTAAACAATCCTAAACAGTCAGTAAAATTGTAAACATATATATGGTTCAACAGCAAAATGAACTGATTCAATCCATCAACCTAAACGGCGAAACACGTTCAATAAAAATATCACTAAGCAATTACGAAAAGCGATATAACAAAATCGATCATGTTTTCACCGTTTAAATCAAGGAAATAAATCAAATACTTATATCCACATCTAAACCATCCTAAACAGTAAAATTGTAAAAGATAAATATAAACAAGTGCCTCAGATAGTCGATCAAATCATCACTATACAATCAGTCGGTAATTCCAACTTTTGATTTATTTAATTCCTCATTGGCACAATATCATATTTTACAGTTTGATGCGCTGTCAAAAAATTACAATTATTAAATTAGATAAATATAAAAAAATGTGATCGCAAAAAACGGCTCTGTGAATGAACGGAAAAATAAGCAGTTCACAGGTTCCTATAAGAATGCGAAAAGCACAAAAAGCTTATTATCGGTTCAATCATAGCATCTTCGGTCAAGGCATTTTTTTAGCTACCGTCGACGTGGCATCGAACCATACATTCATGTATTATTTTAATTAAAATTATTTTTTTTAAAAATAATTGAAGAAACCTCAGGAGACCCGTTCCAAATCACACACAAACAGTGAAAACACAAAACAGACACAAATTCCCGACCAAAAAACACAAACTATAAAATCGTGTTAATGATCGGATAGTTAAGTTGATTGGTGGATGGGAAAAACGTGTCTGCCGTGATATTCAATGTTTTTTTTTGTGTGTCATACGGCACTTCCTATCTTTTTAGGGGATATCTTCCTCATTGGCATCTTTTAAAATTTATTTCAAAGAAAAACATATAATAAAAAGCACTATAAAATTTGTAACGAACAGAAAAAAGGAAAAAAATTTAGATGATACAATAAATCGGTAAAGTAAAGAGAACAATAAAAAAAGTGAGGTGAAATTGAAGATAAAGATATCTGAACGTTAAGGTTATATATATAGGCGTGTGTATGCAGGTTTAAACCCTAATTTTTGTGGGATACATGGCCCATTAAAGGCCCGATTCTGTTGATGGGCTTTAATTGGTTTTATTTTCTTTCTTTTTCACAATAACAATCAATCCTAGATTTGGGTCGTTTTTTCCTTTCGGGGTAAACACTAAAAAGGGGGCTTAGAGTTAGACCATAAGGTTAAGGTATGAGACTACTGTGACATATAATTTATTTATTTATCTTTTTGAACAACAAAGGCAAAATATGTTATCATCAAAGTACTAGCAACAAGCTAAAATAGTACAATGATGAGAAAACGAAAAGGAGAAAATACAAATTAAAAGACACAAGGTCTACTGCTCCAAACATCCCAATCACGCATTGCACCATTAGCTCTGTTCGAAATCCACAAAACGTCAAATGTTTAATCTCCTCACATATCATAGTTGGAGAAAGCGAAGTATCGTTAAACGTGTGACATGTAACGTCAACTTATTATACAATAAACCCCTAAAAAATCTTGAAATGAGGCAATTATTGTGAATGGAAAAACCTCACAGAATTATCATCTCAAATACTCATAACCTAACATTTTAAATTCATTTGGTGCTGCCTTTTATAAGCACCATAAGTTAAATTCATGTGTCACCAATTTATTGGACAAGTAACATTGTTTAAAATGTATGTTATTATCCAATTATGACTTTTAGACATTTTTAGATAGAATGAGCAATGACGAACTTAACAATTGTAATTTTACTTCAAAAAGGTACGCTCATCTTTGTTGTGATCTTTTGCTACTTCTTTGTTGTTCATCATAAAATATTTTTGTAATTAAAATAACCAACTCCAAACGGTGAGATTGAAATTAATCTTGACACAACCAAATATTTCTAAGTATTAAAATTTTATATATATTCATCAATAGTTAATGTTAGTTCCACCCAATAGTTGTCATTTTTTAGTGGTTTTTTTCTTCAACTTTAGTTGATTGACTTTATCAACGGTGATATTGTTTAACTTATATATGCAAGAACCACCAGTGGTTATCATTAACAAATATCATTAAGTAAACGCTTTAAATCCCAAATCTCATTTTGGAACTAACAAAGTTACTAATAAAAACATGTACAAGTTAATTTATGGACCTGACTTTTATGCTATTGCCCAAGATATAAATTACTCCACTAGCTTTCTTTTATTTTCTTTTAAAAGACAATTTATTCTATTGTTATTTTTAAAATTAAACGAGTACATAACGAAGCCTCCACATTTGTTGACAGCACTGAGTTTCAATATTTGTTAAAAATTTTACCTCAAATGTTGAAAGATGACCGGAAAACGAATATAGTGATTGAGCTGCTCAATGTATCTCAAACCACGAAAGCTCATTGTAGAAAACCTCTATTCATTATCCATTCAAAACTTTAAGATGTCAATTTTTAGTTTTCAATCAAGAGAAGGTTCATTCAAATACTGATCTAGCTTATCATGATAAAATTTAATACTGAATGTGATTTTAATGAGTTTTTATTAATAAAATAGATAAATTTGGTAGTTTTAAGGTTTAAATTGGGTATATATGATATTAGGGTAATTACACTTCTCGTCTCTAAAGTTAATTGGCAGCTTTTGCACTTTTCGTCCCTACCGTTTAAAAATTACAATTTCAACCTTAAATTTGGAAACATTTTGCAATCGTCCTCCCCTAGACGGCGTTCGTTTTTTGCCATTAACGTACGAACTTGCGTGTAACACCCCAAATTTAGCAGTACTATTTATACTACTAAAATTAATATATATCAAATGAATAGATGTCAAATTATCTAAAAAGCCGTATAAATCAAATATCGGACCTAAAGTTTTAAGTAATGTTACTAAAGGGACTAAAAATGTTAGAAAATTTCAAAGAGGGGCTAAAGTGAAAATTGGAAATAAAATCCATATATACTATATTAAGTAATGATCTAATGATCATTTTTAAATAGAAAAGAAAGAGTAAAGTCGGCCAGAATAGAGAGAACGAGAAAGGGGAGTCGGCATGAAGGAAGAAAGAGAAGAAAAAGAAGAGAAGAAAAAGAGGAGGAACAGTGGGTTTCAAGCCAAACGAGATATACCAAATCATTCCTAAACGATTATAGGTTTTGATTATTATCTTTTTAAGGTATTATTTTTTAGTTTTCTAGTTTTATTATTAGTTGTATAAAAATACGTTAGGTCAAAAAAAGGTGGTTGTTTGGGTCCATATTAATTTCTTAGTATCCGGGCTCAGCTATGAAAACATATATTGAAATTTGGTAAGATTTGGAGATAGTTTTTGTGTCATGTAACGTGACATAAGAAGTTTAAGAAAAGCTATGATTTTGTAAGGTAATGATGAAATAATGACAAGGAAGTTAAAATAATTGGCTTGGGAAGTATTGGGCAAAGAAAAATTAAAAAAGTCGATATGTCTTAATATTGATAATTTATATGGATTTGGTTTATAGGTAACCAAGGATTTTGAGGAATACAAGTGTATGTTGTAGCAGGACCACATGTGAGTATATAGGATTTAAACTAGCATGTTGATTATATTATAGCAGATTACTTGTGCGTAAGAGATCTCATATGATCATATAGTTATATAATGCCATATTTATTTAGTTGTTCTAATTGTTGGAAATATATGTGGAATTGTTGTTATTAATTAAATTATGCAGAATTGAGCCGTAACATTGAATTATATGGAATTCGGTTATATATGTGTGATCGGTTTCATGTAATAATGCAGTTGGCACTAATATAGTTGTAGTTGTGCAGTCTTGTTTAGTTATGTGATATGGTTTTTGTTAAAATTATGAAGATGAATAAGTCATAGCAATGAGATTTCTCATTTGATAATTAAGCAGTCTGAACATTAATAGCCAGTATTTGCAGTTAAACCTTGTTATTGGCGTTAGATAATGATCATGACAAAGGCAAAATCTAGGCAGTTGATGTTGTATATTGAGGTATGATTGTAGCGCTAAATCGACTTATTTGTGAGCTAAAATGCTAAGGAGGTTAGATTGTTGATAGCCATGTTGCTTGTTGGGTTAACAATGTGTTACCTCGATGTTTTGTTGTGAAGTGTGTATGTTATTCAACCACACGTGCTTTAATTGTTATGTGATCTTAAAATTGTGTTAGTCATGTTATGTGTATGTAGATGTTTTGTTGTGTAAGTGTGTATGTTATGTAAAATCACACATGCTTTATGTGTTATGTGATTGTGTATTGTTAATTTGAATACATCAGCCTAATGTGCATATTTTGTGGATATATGCGGTTTGACGATGTAAAAGCAGTTAATCCTTGATGCAAAAAGTTGTATTATTTGCTTTCTTATAGTTTGTTACAATGAATCTATTTTAGCAGACATAGTCAAAGTTGATTATATGGAGGTTGACTATATACGTGTAGTCTGGTCCATATAACTGAATAGCTGGCAGATTATAGTTGCGGACTATCATGCAGTTTATCTTACGCCGTACGAAATACACGCAGTTTATATAATGCAGAAAGTTAATATGTTTACTTTCTATATATTCACTAAGCGATGTGCTTATTCCTTCAATTATAATGTTGTAGGTGCTTATAGATTTAGCGTTTAATGATGAGCAATTGGATAGGACGACACGGGTAACAATCAGGAGTAGATGAACACTTGCCGAAGGTTTATGCAAGTGTTATCTTTAAATTATAGCCGAGTACATTATGCTTGTTACATTACTAGCCCATATTTTGTACCTAAATATGTTATTTTCTTTAAGTTGGTAATGGGGTCGTTAAGCTAAGTCATGTCAAGTAATTTGGTTGTTTATAAATAGATTGTTTTGATTGAAAACTAACAGGTATTGATTGTCGACATTACGATGGGGGCATGCCGAAATTTATAATTTTTCCATATGGTCGTTTTGAAATAAATTGGTATATCGGTGTGGTCAAATATATATGTAGTTATCGAATATATATTATTTATAAAAAAAACAGGCGTAACATTGCGAAACATGTGAGGGTATTAATGTCATTTTCTTGTCACACCTGAGGGACTAAAGGTGAAAAACGTGACATGTTTAGCGACGAAAATTGCAAAAACTCTTATCTTTTTCTTCTAATTCTTTAGCGGCAAAAAACGAACGTCGTCTAGGGGAAGGACAAATGTTGCCAACTTTAAGGTTAAAATTGTAATTTTTAACCGTTAGGGATGAAAAATACAAAAGCTGCCAACTTCAGGGACAAAAAGTGATCTTTAAGAAGAGGATATGATCTTTTCCTTTTTTAAAAAGAGTCGGTAAATGAAATCAGATACCCATATTTACTTTTTGCCATTTACGCATCCATGGTAACCTTTTATTGGCTTCACCTTTGTCATTCACTTTTAAATATCTACCAACCGTTAATACAATGGTCTATGATACCGGAATGATAATATATGGACAAAAATAGAGTATATGGTACCAACCGTTAATACTATGGTCTATGGTACCGGAATGATAATATATGGAGAAAAATAATGATACAATATATGTATCTCAATGGTTACAAATATTGTCAATATTTTGATCAAAATACACTAGCATATTACCCGCGCGACGGTGGTCAAGGCGACAGCGTTGTGGTGGTGAGACGTCGAGTGGTGTTGATAATTGATATAAATAGTTAATGAAGATATTTTAATAGATAAATGATTGATAGCGTAATTTAATCATTAATGTTAAGTGAGTAGTGTATGTTGAATTATTTTAAGGGGTACTAACCGAAAATATTACATATATTTCAACACTTCTAAAAATAAAATGCTATTTTTTATAATATAATATAGATACATGAATTTGTCAATTACAAAACATGTCATCATGATATAAAAAATACGAGTAATATATTAAGCCTATGATGGTATGAGTTGGTCTTCATAAATATGTTTGGCAAGTAGTTTTTAGAAGCTTCAAGCTTTTAAGAAAAAACTCATACTCAATTAAAAGCTTTGTTTGTTAGAAAGAGCTTCAAGCTTTTAGATACACTTGATTTGCTACGTTTAGATACAAGCTGCAAGCTTTTAGCATAATAATTACTGATCGATATACCTCTTATTTAAATTCACGTCTTACGATATATGTTTATATCTCTCTTTCAACCTTTTCTTTCATATGGCCATATACACAATCAAAGCTCGAATATGTTTATCTCTTTCGTATTGACATACCTCATAAATCCTTGATGTGTGAAATCGAGTAATAAATTTATAAACACGAATTACCAAAAGACTGACTACTACACACTCATAGGCAGTGTACCTGATCGCATGCAGTATAGTAAAAACTGGTAATCCGAGATCGTTCACAGGGACTTTTGTAAGCAATTGTAAAAATAAAGTAATTCAAGAAATAGGGGGGTTTTGTGGCTGAGTTGCCACATTGCAAAAGTTAGTGAAAGAGTTAGTAATCCCTCAGGATTAATCGCAAAGAAAAGGATTTGTTGCATTAAACAATAATTTAAAAGTCACCCATTTTGATTTCGCTCAACAACATGTTCGGATTGCACGTTAAATGAAGTTCAAATTCATTTTAATTGATTAAATAACTGAGACTCAAATTATGCACCAACCCCGTACCCGTCAAGTTAATAACATCTTTTGACTCTCTTGTATAAACTAGTTCCATTACAAAGACCGGTACCCCGAGACATCTTTTATAACTTAACTAATTCAACAATGGTTTTGGTTATTTAAATAACAATTACATCTACCGATTGTACCCAACCGTTAACACATTTATTCCTATTATCATTGAATGATTATCTACCGTACCCGTCATAGATCCAACGCGTTTGTACCCAAACAACTGAAATAAAATATATGCGAACAATAATTACCATTAAAGATACATATAGATCACCAACCGATTCAAGATAAATAACAAGGAACAAATATATTAAGATCACGATGTAACGTTAAATGTAATCAACATTGAATTATTGAAAAGTGTGCAATCTTACATATCGTCTCACTCCATCAAGATGGATGAAAAGGCGATTAGCCACTCATATTGAAATAAGAATAACAAATCAAATATGAAGAATTCATTGTACCGAATGAAAGAAATTGGAAGCAATGAACGAAATAAATCCAATCGTAATATTGATCTTCAAAGGTGAAAGAACTGATGAAAAATCTCCTTTTTGATCTCCAAAAATGGCTGGGAAAAGTGGAATAAGGTTTTGGAATAATTAAGCATGCTATTTATATGTTTCCAAAAATTCTTGTGCAGATTCGTCATAAGCTGTGGGGCAGCTTGCCTTGACCGCTGTTGACTTTCGCTGGCAAAGAACTGGGAGTGCTGCTGCACAACTATACCTTTTTGTTTTAGCTCTTCTTGATTCCAGCTTTGACTTTTGTTGACTTTTTGCGATCTTCATCCAAATGCTTCGGCAATCATCCATAAGCACTTATTAAAATGTCGTTTTCTTAATAAATATGCTTAAATACCTGTCAGTAACATGAAACACTAACAAATACCATAAACGTACCAATTGTATACAAAAATGACTCATTAAAACATGCTAAATCAACTACTTTTAACGTGGAAAATGAGTATAAAATACGACATATCAATCCTCTCATCGTATCACTAATTGAATTGGTTGGCCATACCTTTAATCAATAGCTTCTATCAATTTGTTATTTTCTGGTTACGTGAATTTATGAGCTTATGATTCAATATTCATATGTATTCAATATTAATAATCATGAAACATGCGTATGCACTTAGAAAAAGGGTAATTGGATGGGAATCCCCTGATCCCATGTATCATTTGGTATCCAATAATCTCTAGCCAGGCTAGTGTCTAGATGAATCTCAACTTTTTAATAATCCCTTGATTATCTCAAGTTTGCCTTTGACAATATTTGAACCCAAAACCTCTTTTGAAAAGTGGCGGCTGATGGCCAACATGCGTATGAACTTATTTATCTACTATTATGTGTTTTTACTTTTGTCCCTTATTGTCATTTTACACATTTTATCAAAAGATTTAACTACCCTCCCAAACACCTAAACGTATATAAAAAGCTTCAGCTAACAGTTTTCAGCTACAGTTATCAGCTAACAGATATAACCACCAGCTATCAGTTACTGGCTTTCAGCTACCAACTAGTTTTGCCAAACATACTCATAAAATCATGAGTTTTTCTTTTCTTTTAGAAAATGACTTAATTTTTTATTGTCGTGTTCTAAGAAGATACACTAATATATCAAATGAAATTGTTTCATGATTGCAAATCCAAAATATGTTGTTTACAAATTGCAGATCCAAAATCTATTATTTATACTAGCTAATTAATCTGGGTTTAACCCGGGCCTTTTAAAAAAAGTTTTTTCATGTGTGTAATTATACTATTCATACCATGATCGATTTGCTATCTTAAATGAATAGTTTAAAATTTTGGTCAACACTAACACGAGTTATAAGATACAACGTCCAAACAAACCAAATATGTCTTTTACATTTTTCTTTATTACAAATCGATAAGTAAATATAATGAGTACAAATCAACTCTTTTCTGCTTGAGCGATTCAACTTAGCTACCGCCACCATATGATCATCTCTCATGTCAGTTTGCCCTTATTCACTTTCTTTCAAAGCTACGTACCTTTGTAGTGGCATGTGAGAAATATGCACTTAAATGCTTGTAGCACATATGATTAGCACACAATTAGCATGAATGCGTGATATATATGTGATTACTTGACAGCATAAGAATGCCAACGTATATCACAAAGCAATAATAAATGTATGATACCTGTGTAATATAAGAATTGAATCTTGCTGTTGAACATGCTGCTTGACATCATACCAGCCATTTAAGTAATTGCAGTAACAAAATTAGTGTTCTCGAGTCTTGACTGTTGGAACCACGTTAGTGTGACCATCACTGATCATGTGTCATTCCTGATATAATAATTGACAATAACTGAAATCCCTATGTCTAGGTAAATATATGATGGGCGTGTTTACTCTTAGAGACGTAGTATAGGGTTTCCCATTAGGTGATTGTAACTAAGAGGACTAATGATACACACATTAAACACCAGAAGGGTTAAATGTGTAAATACTAAAGGGTTGAATGTGTAATTACTCTCATTATAAATAGAGGGTAATTAACCCTAAGTTAAGGTTAATCACAACACATAATAAACCCTAATTTTCGTGTGCCTCCTCTCTCTAAATTCGTGCATCATGTTCCAGCCGAATTACTCATCCCATTATTACTCAATCACCTAGTTATGGGAACCCGAAATCAATAGCAATTTTGCTTTAATGTTCTTACAGGTTCCACAGGACGATTGGGGATGCTTTATCACTCGAATCGAATCATGTTTATTCCAACATTGACATCCTAGAAGCCATTCAAGTATTCACATTTCATTTTATCTCATCCATGTGGTATGAGGTTTTATTTTTGGCACGTTACCCAATTCCACCAAGTCTGCCATCTCTATTAGTTTTGTTCCACATTTTAAAACCATACATCTATAGGAAGGAAATCCATATTGCCCAGGGGTCGTGCCCCATACAATAGAGGCATTATTTAAGCAAGCAACGAATAGCAACCAACATATCTATGTAGTTTCAACATGCTTGAAATATATGCCTGCCACTGCCATCTCAAAGGTTTTCTCATGGGCTCATACCTTGAGCAAAAACAAACTACTGATATGATGCCTCCTTGGCGAGTCGAAAGCACATAATATTTAATAAATTCATGTGACCAGTTTGACATTCTTTACAATTCTTTGATTGTAACAATGCTTATCATATTTCCTTAGAATAGACTACTTAATGGAACCAATAATAAGGGATTGACCATGAAAGTACTTGATCTTGTAGAAAAGAAGCCAAATAAAACATTTGTGCCTGTAACGCAAAGCATAAATAGTTCGATATACGCTTTAAGAAGGGAATTACGTTCGGTAGGACGTGACATAATAGGAACATGAGAAGAGACTTATTTCTTCTTGGTCTTACTACTCAATGCACTATCATCTGCACATTAGTAATTATATTAGCATCATAATCGAATCAAAGTTGTATACATACTGATCAAGAAACCAAGGAAAAAAAAGGTTGAGAAAATATATAAATAATAACCCTAAATTTTGATCGGAAACTAAAGATGAAAAATAAGAACCCAAAAATTCTAAAACTCGAAAACTCAAATGAAATAGAAGATCGATACCTTAAAATCAAAACTTCTTATCTTGTAAACAAAAATATACCTGAGGCGAGGAAGGAAACGTTGTTCTACTAAACTACACAGACCCTAACTGCATAGCCTCAAAATATTCGATCCAAACTTCAAATAAGAAGAAGAACATATAAAATTTATATCTTCATCGTCATTATGATAACTTTGAATGATGGTTATGTGATTGAATAAGAAGATAGAAGTCAGCGAATCCAAAAACCTCCCCAAAACTTTTGTACACACATATCATCATTAATTTAATGAAGAAAAGTTGAATATTGAAGGCGAAGAATTGAGATAGAATCATGTAGCATAGATAAAATAACAATAAAAAAAATAAAAAAAGAAAAGGTATAATTTTGGTTTGACAGAAATTATGTCAAAGAAAGGATTAGGCTGCCACTTGGCAGATTTTTAGAAAGTCATTAGAATTAAAAACCTTGATTTATTTGAGAGAAAAGAGATTTTGATAATATCTTTTATATATAAATAAACAAAATTGTTATAACATCATTAATTCTTATACAATGTTTACTTGTAACTATTAAACTTTTTTATATTAATTATTTCTTTTTTATTGTCTTGACCATCTTATTTAAAGTTTAAATATATTTTTTTAATTGATTTATGATTTATTTCTTTTCTAGCTTACATCTCATGTAAATTAAAATGTAATTATCTAATTTAGTTTTTTTTTCTTGAAACTACTATTTGCCGATTTTGCGTCAATAAGGTAATTATATTTATTCGAAATATAAGTATATTATTTCGTGGTTATGAAACTATTCATAATTCTTAAACATCAACACAACTTAATATTATAAAACTTTTATTACCCTAGATTAAACCGAGTTGATTAGTTAATTATGTATAATTTCAACTTTTAAGAAAATTTTTATCGAGAGAAAATACAAGTCTATTGGATAGATTAGATAAGGAATATCATATCATAATTTCTATGTACAACTAGACAATAACAAAAAGAGGGTCAAGCCACAAGTCCACAACTATTATCTATCTATAGATATAGATATAATAATATCATACCCCACACATGACCCGTAAATCCAGCCCAACTTTATACTCATTTAACCGGCGTCGTTTTCAGACGGCGACGGCGGTCAGAACACTCTGCTACTATAATTTACACTTTCACCCCCTTACCTTTTACTCATTTACAAAACTCACCCCTTCGAAAACTTTCCATTCATAACTTACGTATCGTTGACGCAAATTCAAAACCCACATAATAAATCTTTATCTCAAAGTGATTCCTTATTTAATTTTAATAATTTATATCTGTTTTTCTCTTCAAATTTAATGAAAACACACAGTTAAGCGTGTAAAAATTATATTAATTAATTAATTAATGGCAGATTTGATTCATGTTTGCATGATCTAATGTTATGAAGTTCATCATCTGGGTTTTTATATTCAAGGTTTGAATTTATTAAATTAATGTACTTTTTTTATTGATGTTATTTTTATGTATAATAATTTTGATTTTTTGTTATAAAGATTTAAACTTTTTAATGATTTTGGTAATTTGGTTTATGCAGGGATTAAATTGTGGTTTACATGAAGAGATGCAACAATTTTCAGCATTTTTATCCGTTGACAAGTTTCCAAATTGGGTACATTCTAAATTTTTTTTTTTTTTATGATCAATTGTTGTACTTAATTTAGAAATGAAAGCTTTTAAATTTGATTAGATGTGGTTGTATGAAAAATTCGTAAATAGTACTCTTTTTATGCTATAAATTCTCATAAATTCGTAACAGTTGTAATTTTCTTACATTATTAAGGAAGGGATATGATTAAATCTTTTGTAAGTGAAAAACATTATTAATTAGCATTTTAAAGTTTCCATATGTAAATATGATTTCATTGTCAACCTAGAAAGTTTTTTGTTATAAAAATGGAAACTTTTTGAGTATTAGTTGATGATTTTTTTCAGTCATGATTTGCAAAACCTTTTCTTTTTCATTTTTTAGGGGTAAATGATATTAGATTCGTAAGTATGCATGTTTTGCTCTTGTATGTATCTAATTTTAAAAGTATATACTTTCATTTGGAAAGGGATAAATTTTCAAAATTTTGTTGCCACGTCATCATATGTGTAGCCGGTTTACAGGTTATAAAATGTCAGATAATGGAAGTTTATTATATCGAACAGGAAACTTGGAAGTTTATTTTAATACATAATAGCAGAATGGGTATGGTATGTAGTTGGCCATTCCGTGTTTCAAGCAATCTGTGAAGATATAGTTCATCAGTGTAAATTACAGCATTTCACTTAATCGTTGCATATTTACAGGGATTTGCAGTCTTATCTTTCGGAACTTAGCATTTTCTTGGCTCCTGATAGCAAGGAATTATATGTATTGGTGGATAATAGACCATGGTTGGAAGATTTACCCTCATCACGGCCTGCGCATCTATGGCAGTTGATGGTTACCAAGGTTTAATATATTAACTGAATCATTTCCACACGTTTTATTATTTTATAATGTACGTTATGATTGTGTTATATTCATGAGTTTTGTTTATTTATTTTGTATACAGTCAAGGATGTCCCCTTTTGCAAACACAAGAGGGCAGAAAGGAAAGAAAGAGACTACGGATTTTGTTAACAAGAAGGTGGGTTCTAAAGGTTCAAGCCAGTCCCAAAACTTGAGAAAATGGTTCTCGGTGGTTGATGCCGCAACACTATCAAAAAAGAGAGCCTTGCTACCTGTGAAGAAACTCCGTAATTCCTTGCTTGCAAATAGCAAATTGCACAGAACCTTGTTCGGGTTCATTGTCTTTCGAGTGGCATGGAAAGATGTTCGTGGCATCAATTACTTAAATGAGCTTCAGGTATATATTCTTTACCCTATTTCTGTATGTACTTGTGGCTGCATAGAGTATCTGAATGGGTTATTCTGTGAGCAGACTGATACTTCTCTTGCTGTAGAGGCTAAATACATGACAAGATGGGAGTTTGATAGCATAGCCCAAGCTGCTAAATGCATAAATACATGGTTTCCAGGAACACCAAATGAACGATTTCTTCTAGGAGAGCATCTCAACTCTATGCTAGGTATGCACACTTATAATTTAACAGTACTGTTGTTTTTCCTAAATTTATAGTTTTCTAACATGAGGAGGTAATAAGTTTGTATCTATTAATCAAAGATCTGAACATGTAAGTTTATGTGCATGGGCCGTAGACTCATAGGGAACAGAACAGTTTCCTGAAATATAGGTATTGGTCTAGGCGTAAAACTCTCATGTAATTCTTCTTGATCCGTTTCGTTCTTCTAATGTTGTGGAAATTATGCTACTAGCCTGCCTAGCGATAATTAAGTAGCAAGCGACTTCAATCCAGTGGAAGTTAGCACTCTCGTTTTCAAGTATCAGGGACTAGTATATGTTTTACAATGTGAGGTATTACACATAACATGTGGAGGCATATTATCGGCTTTGTAACAAGACAGACTACAACGACTCAAATCATTTAACTCATAGAATGACTAAATACTATACAAAAATTTAAAAACTACGTATATATCAATCAGAATAAAGACTTTTAATTATCGGGCTCAAATGACTGACCATTTAGCCTTATCCGTCCGTGGACTGGAATAACCAGTGAAGATTAGGAGTTTAGGACTGATAGCATGATTCGAGCTAAACCAGACCTAAAAGGTCTGATCTTTATTGGGCTATTCCCGGGACCAGTCTCACCCTAAAACCTGTTCTGTGCATCTTTGAGACTTGTAGCTAGTCGTCTATTTTAAGTTTCTAAGTGATTCAAAATTTCCAAATGTCTCTGTCTTATATCTTTGAGATGGTACCCCTGTGTCTTTTCAAAAATTTCCAAGTGATTTAAAATTAGCCATAACATTTTTATCTGCAATTCTGCAGGGGATGTGTTCCATGATGCTCCTGGAGAATTTACAGACTGCCATAATACTTATTTTGATGAAAACATCATAAATGCTAGTGCAGAGAAGGAGAATGGATCTCCATGCACTCCTCATTCCAATCTTGGTGAAAATCTAGAAACTTTAGAAGACGAAACAAGTATACCACGTACACCTCCTCCCAAGAGAAGGAAATTAATGAGTCCTTTAGGTATCAACGTTGAGCGAAAATATTTCACACCAATAAAGTCTTATGATAGTGATTGTGATGGAACAGCTGAAGCTACCGAGTACAGGGATGTGTTGCTTTTGTTTCGGTTCAATGACCATGACCTCCCATTCGAATTGCAAGAGATAATAGTATCTGATTTGCGATTGCTTACGTTATTAGAGGCTGGACTTCCATCATGGGTGATTTTCTGTCAGTCTTATCCTGTATTTTCTCATATTTATCGTCCATGGATGTGCCCTCTAGCAAGAGCTCTATATGTGGTAATTTCCGTGGTTACAGTGGTCATTGGTTTCTATGATCTGTACAAAAATGTTCCTGTTCTCAAGGCAACCGCATCCCGTTTGTGTGGGCCACTTTTTGATTGGATAGAAACGTGGGAAATGGTATCAAGGATCAAGTACTTGGGAACTATGTTGTTTTTGCATAATTCTGAGAAGGCGGTTATGTGGTTCTTGATGATGACACACACTCTCCGATCATTTGTTTCTGTTGTCACACAACCGTTAGCTGGTCCATTTTGGGATATTCTTGAGGTTCTCCTTCCCGTTTGGAATTTGTTTGTTGAGGCAGGACAATATTTATGCTCGTTCATTTGGATTCTGACAGAAACTTCATGGGACATAGTCCAGAATCTAGCGGAAGTCATACTTATTCCCGTGTGGTCCCTCTTGTCACTTCTTTGGATGATTGGTAAGTTAAGCATTATTGTAGAAGGTAAATTTATCGTGTTTGGTATGTTGGAATCAGAGAATGAATGGAATTACCATTCATGATGGAATGTGATTCCATCCACGTAGATGATTTTCCTTCCATGAAGTCATGGACAAGGTTTTTTTTTTTTTTTGTTTTTTTCTGTTTCATGTATATTCGAAAAAAGTTACGATATCACTCGGTTTTTATGTAACCTATAATAACTTATATCCTTTTCGAAGATTTCTAAACATTAGCTAAGTTTTCATCTGACTTAGTTGAGGTTATAATGGAGCTAGATTATCTTCAAGACTTCAACTTATATTATTTGTACACAAAAATTCCTATAACTTGTGTAAGATATAATAAAGCTGTATATTCTTTTTCGATATATAATAAAACCCTCTATTATTACAGGAACTAAACATGATAATGGAATGTAATGATCCATTTCCATTACCTATTCCATTCCATTTCTTTGTCCTACCCAAGTCATTAATTATTTAACATGTTTCTGGAGCAGTATTTCCTATTTATTTTGCTAATATGTTGGATTTTAACTTGTTCTGGTCGCAGTATCGGCCGTGGTATACCCTATATTTTGGTGCCTTTGGGGGATACTCTCTGCTCCAATACGTCTCATTCTTGGTCTATCCGATTTTGTGGGATTTGTCTATAATTACATATATGATTTAGTTGGAGAAATATCGCTTATTGTGAGTGGCATTTTTAAGTTAGCTTCAACTGCTGAGACAACAGTAAGCACGTATGAGGTTTCTATTTGGCGTTCTCTTTGGAGTGACCTCTTCTCCCATGTAATTGAAACCTTAAACTGTCTTTTTTCTTCTTTTGTTTGGATGTTTTCTTATCTGGTCTCGCAGTTCATGTACTTACAACCTTCCTTTTTTATTTTAGGTTTTTCGTGCTGTCCGGAGTATTTTAAATGGATTTGTTGCATTTTTTACAGCTTGCAATAGACATCGATTAAGGTTAAACAAATATACCTTTGTTAGTTTACTCATAGTGTAATTCAGTTATTATATCTGTACTCGGATTTATGAGTAATACCCAGATTGATGCTCCAATTAATATATTTTAAAATGCCTCGTATGTGCAGCATATATAATCATATACAGGAGTTCATTCGAACACTTAATCAGCCATCTCAAAGGTCACAGCCCATGAATTCTACTCATCCACCACAGGGATCTGGAAGTCAAATTCCGGTAAGTTGCCAGAATTTAGCATTAATCTGTCCATTTATACTACTAAAAAATTATAGTGATAGGTGGCAGTATTAATCCATCTACTCTAGAAGGGTAGAGTTGTATAACTTTTGATCTCAAAAAGACCAAATAGAATTTCTTTTTATGATAAACTGGTAAAGGGTCAAATGAGTTGAAAGACATTCAAAGAGTTTTTAATGTGCTCAATTAAGCACACCAGTGTAGGGGTACGTATTTCGCACAATGCATAGAGTATCCATCAAAGATTTTAAAGATAGTAATATACAAATATGGGGCAACCGACCTGGTCCCATACCAAACCGACTCATTGACCCGAACCAAGTGTGACCTGCTACCCATCCCAATTGGCCCAACCATTTTTGTGGTTACTTGTCTTGGACACGTACCATAAGAGTTTTCAACCCGAATGTGAAGTTGTTTTTCCCTTTTCAATCTTTTACAGCCTGAGGCCGTCGGGGAACGGAAGTGGCCGCCCCGGAGACACTTTAAACAGAGTTGATATCCAATGTAAAAGTATTTTGTTCATTTGCATAGCATATATTACTATATACTTAGTATATATAGATGAATTACTCGCTAACCGGCCCAAAAATGTATATATAAACGCCAGTTATGTCCATAGTGATAGGTATGTCCGTATGTGTATTTAGTTAATGTTATTGTGTGTTGTTTTGTTGTTTTTTCCAAGCTACTGATGTATTCGAGTTCGTTTATTTATGAGATGTAAATAATGTCAGGCAAATGGTATTTATTTTTAAGGGTAATGATCTTTCAAATCCAAACTGGGCACCAACTTTAAGTTGGGTCGCTATATTGGTCCAACAAAGTTATATCGGACCCTATTCGCCTATTGGGTTCTTTTGGCATTAGAGCTCTTTCTATGATAAAAAAAAAAGAAGAAGAAACGATTCCACAAAATAATCTTTGGGCTAATAACCCTTTCTATGATAAAAAAAAAAAAAAAAAAAAGGGTTCCAAAACATACGCACAACTTATTGCCATTTCTGCATTAATAAGGGATGGTTATGCAACTCGTTACTCGTTAATTAGTACCTCCTCCGGTCGTTTTATGTCGTCGTAATTGCAGAACTTCTCGTGGCTTGAGTCTTCGAATCACGAGTGCGTTCATTTATGATGATAATGGAAAGCAACGAACGAAATAAGTATATTGCAATGTATCTTGTTCATTCTTGTGCAATGAGAAGCGATAAAACTATCATAACTTTTGATTAATAATCTCATTTGATATTCCTATCACATGTGACACGTATCAATGAAGTATCATATATTTCTAGTTTTCGTACGTCACATATTCACGTTATCTACATTCCTAGGTGCCATCCTATATATGGTTTGCATCTTATCAACACTTTTAATATTTTTGAAAATCAAAATATTTATGCACTACATACTTTTGTATAATTTAACATAAATCACACTTAAAACATAAGTTTTTGGTTATTGAGGCAACTCAAATACTAACAGAAAAAAAAAAAACCCACCCATATTAATTAAAACAAAAACTACAAACGTTAAATACTACATGCTTTCAAGTTTCAAGATAGTAAAATAGAAACTTTAATTCAATACTAAACAAAAATCTTAAAAACTAACATCTTAAAAATGAAAATATAACCAACCTTAGTACCTTACAAAAGTAAACTCAAACATATGTTCCGCATTATATCAAAGTTTTTAGTATATTGAAACATGACATCCAATATGTATAACTCAACCAACTTCACAAGATCCACATAGTCTGTCTCTTTACATTTTTTTCGTTGAACAACTGTCTCTTTACATGATCCGACAACTTAAATCTCGCAGAGCTAAATATATGTAATGTTTTCTCACTACTATTACAAAATATATGGGTCCATGTAACACAAACAAATCCAACGGCCCTTATTAACCATCATCACCCATATTACAATACACTCTCATTGAGCCACCCCCTGACTACACTTTTTCCCCTCTTTCATGCCCACCAAAATATGTCACCATTTTTCACCTTCATTTCTGTTTGCCTAACCATTTTCTCACTTGTAAATGGTGGTTCAATAGGTGTAAACTATGGCCGAGTTGCCAATAACTTACCATCACCTTCAAAAGTTGTTGACCTCTTAAAATCACAAGGTATCAGCCGGGTCAAGGTTTACGACACTGACCCGGTTGTACTAAAGTCATTATCTGGTTCGGGAATAAAGGTGACAGTAGACCTCCCGAACCAGTTACTCAAAACCGCCGCCAAAAAACAGTCATTTGCTACAAACTGGGTGGAACGCAACATTGCTGCATACCACCCAGATACACAAATCGAAGCCATTGCTGTAGGCAATGAAGTCTTCGTTGACCCAGGTAACACAACCGGGTTTCTTGTACCCGCTATGAAAAATCTACATCAAGCTCTTGTGAATTATAATCTACATTCCTATATTAAAATATCATCACCGGTTGCATTAAGTGCGTTACAAAACTCATACCCATCGTCAGCCGGTTCTTTCCGGTCCGAACTTATTGAACCGGTTTTCAAACCCATGTTTGAATTTTTACGACAAACCGGGTCTTACCTTATGGTAAATGCGTACCCGTTTTTCGCATACGAGTCAAACTCGGATGTTATCTCGCTAGACTACGCCTTGTTTCGTGAAAACCCAGGCGTAGTCGACGCGGGTAACGGTATACGTTACTTTAGTCTTTTTGATGCGCAAATCGATGCAGTGTTTGCCGCAATGTCGGCATTACACTACAACGATATCCCGTTAGTTGTCACCGAGACGGGTTGGCCTTCTAAAGGTGACAACAACGAGATAGGCGCCAGCATTGAAAATGCTGCAGCCTATAATGGAAATTTAGTAAAACGTATACTTACTAGTTCGGGTACACCCCTCCGCCCAAAGGCGGAGCTGACCGTCTTTTTGTTCGCGTTATTTAACGAGAACAATAAAGACGGGCCGTCTTCTGAGCGGAACTACGGGTTGTTTTACCCGAACCGGGAAAAAGTATACCACGTGCCATTTACAGCCGAGGATTTAAGGGTCTATAAAGACAAACGATCCCCGGCTGTAGGTGACATTGGCGGTGGTCAGGTAAGAGTTTCCACACCCGGTAAAGGTTCCGGGTCGGAATCCGGGTCGGGTCAGACGTGGTGTGTGGCAAGTAATGTGGAGAAACAAAGACTACAAATGGCTTTAGATTTTGCTTGTGGGGAAGGAGGTGCTGATTGCCGTCCGATCCAGCCCGGTTCCACGTGTTATGATCCTAACACGTTAGAAGCCCACGCTTCATTTGCGTTTAATAGCTATTATCAAAAAACCGGCCGGGCTGGCGGGTCGTGTTATTTTGGTGGGGCCGCTCATATTGTTACTGAACCACCTAGTAAGTATTTTTTTTATATAATATTATACGAGTACATTTTAAAATGTCACAAACATATTATTTTTTGGGGTAATCATCCAGATTTTTATTTTTTTGTGTTATTTTAGGAACGTGGAAGACTGTGAATGTTTTGGGAATTACTTTTTTTTGGCCTGGGTGTCTAGGTTTATGCTAATGTGGTGCACCTGATAGTGGTTTGACCTCTGACATATTGGTGTGGGATGGACCAAATTTTATACTACATAAAACTTTTATGTAGTATAAAATTACTACAATAAGATGCTTTTAGATTATGGGCCTATGGGAATGGGATAAATATACATTATGAATATTCAATCACTGGACATTTTTTTAGAGTTTTAGTTAGATATATTAAAACTCCAGTCTAGTAAATTTCAAGGGAAACTACCAAAACTTTTCATGACATTAATTACACGTGTAAACTTCACTTGTGTTTAGTTATTAGTATGTTATAAGTTTGTAGCTGGTGGCTTATGCCTGATCTGGTAACTTTATTTTATAACAAATTAGTTAGTTTACTATCCGAGCATATAAGTGTGAAATAATAATAAAAAGTTAACAAATAAAACTATAAAACTAAAAATCTATAACACAACTTATTTAGACGTATGTAACTTTTCTTTACTCAATATAAGTTTCAGAAGTTACATTAAGTTTTTTGCTTTTGAGTTGGATGTCTTGGTGATATTAGTAAGATTTAGGATTAACCTATGTTTAATGTTGTGGTCACATGCTAGATGTTGGCTAGAAATAGTCATAATTTTGAAGAGAAAAGTGGTCAAGATTTGGGACATTATCTAAATCTTTAATGTTGAAGTTATGACCATAAAGAGCACATTAACATATACTTTATCTCCTTTTTTTCCCACTGATGTTGGGAGTTTAATGATTTAAAGTTGGTTTTAATCGTTCTGCAGAATTTGGGAAATGTGAGTTCACCTAAACAGACGAAGGTTCAAGGGATGTTAGTATTCGTTGTAGATTTATAGTTTCTTTATGTTTAGTTGGTTATAATTGTAATGGATCATCTAATATATTCATTTTCAAATAGTTATTGCATTATCATTAGTATCTTTTTGTTAAGTAAATTAGATTTGTGTTTTGTACATTCCATTGTGATCAGAGTTCTTTAAATGAAAAATAAAAGGATGGTTGTGCATATCTAATCAAGAGGAAGCTACCACGCTTTTGCTTGCGATAAATACACATTCAAAGAATGCTTGCGTAAATACTGTAAAACACATTTTGTATTTTGTGGTGTACAAATCACATAAAATCACATCTTTTTATGTTGTTTTTTTTTTTTTGAACATCAATTTATTTTTTGAACATTATGTTAAAGGGATGCAGTTGAGATTAATAAAGAGGATGAAACCTAGAAAAGCAGAGGCCAGTGGGAATTAAAGTTGGTCCCATGACCAGTAAGTACACTTTAGGCAAATAAAGTTGGAGTGAAATGGTCAATTGTCACCATTCCTACTGCTGTTAAAGTTGCAATTGATATGATGTATGAATTTAATTCCTCCCATGTTTCAACCACCAAGATATTGGTAATGAAAAATATAAAGATATGTCACATTTGTATGTATTATTTTGCATAGAATCCTTGAGTACTTGCCTAAAAGATTTCACCATTGTCATCTACTATAACTTTCCTTTATCATCTTCACACGAAAACTTGTGGTTTATGATGAATATAGAGGCATATACATACAACAAACTGACACATACATATATTTTCAACATAATCTCAGTCACGGCAGAGATTCTCCATGCCTCCCTCCCTCCCACTTAACTCCAAATTTCCATTATTTGTTCCAGGTTGTCATCACACCATTTAGCGTTTATAAAAAGTGAGCTACATAATATAACATGACTTTTTGTTATAAATTGACTTATCATATCCAATGTTTTAAATACCGGTAAATACCGGCCGGTATTCCGGTATTTACCGGTACCGGAGACCACACCGGTATTTTAAGTTTGGTATTACCATACCGGTAGTTCCGGTATTTTTAAAAAATAAATTTTGATTTTTAAAAAAAATTATTTTTATGATACTTTAATATTATTTTTTGTTATTTGTGAACTTTAAAACCTATATTTTGTTATGAAATACATATTTGGTATTATTTTTGAGTAATTATAATTGCATTTTGACTATTTTTGTTAAATTGTAACAAGTTTTGTAAGATTTTTACACAAAAAAATATAATAAATTAAAAATAGTCGTATCAGCCGGTATTTCCGGTATTACCGATAATACCGGAAAATTTTTTCACGCCGATATAACTAAAATACCGGTTTTTAAAACATTGATCATATCTATACAACTTCATTATATCATTATGGGTTTTGTAATAGAGAAAATCACGTCATTAGCCAAATTTCATTGCGATTATACCAAATTAGCCAAGTTTTTTTGGATTTTCACAAAATAACCAACAAATTCGCAATGAGATCTTCAAAATCGCAACGAGAACTTCAAAATCGCAACGAGATTCTGCAGAATCGCAATGAGATTCTAAGAATCGCAATGCGATTCCGATTATCTCTATGCGATTCTGATAATCTCGTAAAGATTCTGCAGAAGAATTTCATAAAGATTATGCATGATCTCATAGAGATTCTGCAGGATCTCATAGAGATTTTGCAGAAGAATCGCATTGCGATTCTCAAGATTTCGTTGCGATTCTTCATAATCTCATTGCGATTCCGTTAATCTTATTGCGATTTTGATGTTCTCATTGCGATTTTGAAGATCTTATTGCGATTTTTTTAGTTTATTGCGATTTTGTTGGCTATTTTGTGAAAATCCAAAAAAACTTGACTAACTTGGTATAATCACAATGAAATTTGGCTAATGATGCGATTTTCTCTTTGTAATAACATCTCTAAAAGCCAATTTGCTTTGGGTTTTGATGACTTTCATCGACGTTAGCCCAAATACAAATAAAGCCTTGTAAATGTTCACAGTTCACACCACCACACATTGCATCACACAACACTACTCATTACTCAGCAACTACATCACATATGTAACAATAATCATATTACACCATATTTTATATTAAATTATAACACTTTTACTTCAATAACAAAACCATAACAAACATTGAATAACTAGATACAGAAACTAAGTTTGTAATACTTAAAACTATTTAATCAGAAAACCAATTTAAAGGTTTGCTTAATTTTACTCAAAAGATTAACCAAAGTTGCTGCTTTTTAAAGTCACATTTGTTATCTTTTTTATCAAACAAACCAAAATGAAAAATAAAAACGAAAAAAACTATTTTTCCTCATCAAAGTAATGATTTTTACATTTTAAAAATTAAAACTCAGAAGTATGACTCACAAAGTAAAAAACTATAACATCTGTAGATATTGAATGGAAGTATTAGTGAACACAAAATTAAAGAGATTGATTGAAATCTGAGGATCATAAAAAATTAAGAGGTGGACTTTCCACACGGACCCCATACTATATTTCACCGTTGACTCCTCGACCTTGGAGACTCCACACCACATCCACACAAAGTTGTAATGGGACAACTCCGGGTGGTCGGGGTCGTTGCCTTCCACGCCGACCACCCCTTAACCACAACTACTCTTACAGTTGTAGATTTAGTAACCAAAGAATTTCCCTCTTAGCTAAATTTCTATTTCAATTCTCCTTTACATGTTCATTTAATTCTTAAATGTAGACCAAATGACTAATAACCTTGTATTACTTTCAAAGACGACGTCTTAGCCAATATACCTAAAGTGAATTCGACTTACTAAACCATTATGCATACTGGCAAAGGAACTTTTCATTATAGAAAACTAAAATACGACACAAATATGCTTTTAGTATAACAAAACAGAGCAATGATAGTAGATGTTGCAGGTCAATAACTAAAACATAGAATCCAAAACTTCCTCGCAGATAAGAAATTGGGACAACAAGCCATAAAATTTACCAAAGGTATCTAGTTCATTCTCCTGATAAGCTCATTGATGTAATCTTCACGATTTCCAGCATCTCCGCCTTCAACATAGTGATTTCTCTTCTTCTTCATCCCACCCAAAGGTGCCTTCAACTTAAATGGCCACAAGAAGTTGTTGGCCTCTTTAAAATGAGGACCCGCAGTCAAGATCTCGTGAATAAGGTCTTCAACACAGATCAGTCCAAATTTACCAAGTGCCTGTCATTTTGCATAAGTCATGATAATTACTATTACACGCCCTAATAAGGTTAAAAACATACGTAGCGTTGAATCTCGGCCTAAAGTTGCAGAAAGTGAGCTTTATGCATACAACTTCCTGCATTACTTTATTTAGAGCTTTAGATTGTTACTGTAATATACTCCATATATATATAACTTTTTTAATCACACTTAACAGGCAACTAGATCCATAACTCGACATAACTTTGATCCATGACTCGATCTACCAATATAGACAGGTCCAAGTAACTTTAAGAGAAAAGAAAACAAAAACAAACCTGCTCAACAATGGAATTATCAGTAAGTGGAATCCTTTGTTTGTTGAGCTTGCCATAACCCCTCTTGTAGATCAACTCTTTGACACTCTTCAAATTTGGGTACCTGTGAAAAAGAGTGCATTTAAAAAACAATGCAAAATGGAAGAGACCAGACATATAATTTCAACTTATATAGAATTATACCCGTAAGTAACATATGGTTCCACCCTGTGCAGCATGTTCAAGGTTGCTTTGTTGACTTTCAAGAAGACACCATTAAAAATCTGGTGGAAACCAATATGAAGTTTAAGCAAGTATTCGACAAAGAAAAGAACAAAAAATAAAGGTTAGAGATTCAAATAACTTATAGCATGGCCATACAAGCATCTGCTTTCTCTACAGAGGAGTGTTTATAAGAAATAATATAAACGCTACATGGATCTATTAGTTTTAAAAGGTCGGTTCGTAATATTATGATTCCCCAGTCACCAAGAAAATGATATACAATATAAGTCAAGCTTACTAATATGTGATATACAAGCTGTAACACATTAATAAAAGCTATAGTAAGCAAACATTTTATGGTTCGTTTCGTTTACATACATTAGGGAATGCAAAACTGCATAAGATGAATTCTAAAACTAAATCCTGATTGATAACACATAATTAATAAAAATGGAACCCATTGAAACAAAAACAACAGAAAGCATACAACTTGGTAGCTAGGAAAATCACCTGTCTAAGACGCAAAAGCTGCAAAATCTTCTTTGACTTAGGGTCCATAGCATTGATACTGAAACATTGATGTAGAAATATAAGATTATGGTATTGATATCATTTATAAACTGATAACAGAAGTATATGTTACAAACACGGACATCAAAAGATAAACTCACCCACGGATACGAATAATGAACAACATCTTGGCTTCAGGATTCACATAGAAGCCACCTTTTAGCCTTGCTTCGCGCTTCAACTGAATTAGCTCCTTTTGCTGAATATAAAACAAGAACCAAGTTACATCAGTGCCCAAACAACAAACTCGCCTTAAAGAGACATATATCTCGAACCTCAAAACAAGCATCACCAAACGCAAACATACCTGATCCTCATACTCTTTGGTGTACTGCTTAGCCCTATTGAAGATCAACTTCCTGTTCGCAGCATTCTTCTTTTTCAAAAGCTCACCTTCTTGCTTTTTCGCAAGCGCCCATTCCTCGCTTCGTTTTTGCTTCTTCAATACCGACTCGGGAACCACTACTCCTGCCTTGGCAACTTCCACCATTTTTTCCACACTAAAATACACAAATTACTGTAAACACGATATACATCAACCCATAAACAAATCATCAAATTATTCACAAAAAAACAACATTTCTCTAAAATAGTCCAAGCCGAGTTTATTAGAAAACCATGGATACATAAAGTTTATATATATATATACACACACAAAAAGAACTAACCCGCCAGACAAAAAACAAATCACTAATAAAAGGTGCAACCTTGCAACTTAAAAAAAAAAAAGAGATTAAATCATTTACTTAATGTTTCTTTTAATTTTGTGCTACTAATTACAGCAGGACATACAAATTAGATACACATTTCTATAAAGCTTCCTAAGCTAAAAACCACAGAAATAATGTGTTTTTTATTTTATGTCTAAGGCCTAACTAAGTACTATGTCGTGTTTCATATGCATACAAAATATAGATATACGATTCTAAACAAAAAATCTGCATATACATAAGAATAGATAATTTAAATAAACTTACAGTAATTAAAGTAACGGGGCTTGATAATCCGAGATAAATGTCACCGCCGGTATTTTTTTGAGCTCTGCAAAAGAAAGGAAATGGAGATGAGTTAGGGTTTTGTAGGGTTAGTCAAATTGTAGGCTTATGAATGGGCCTCGTGGTGGTGTTTATTTGGGCTATACTATATCACTAGTATTGGGCCAAGCTTATAGGTTAGGGTTAATAATACTTTGTTTGAAAATCATTTCTCTTTCTGAATTTCTTTTTATTTGTTTATTTATTTAATAAAAGTTATTTAATTCACAAATGTGTAGGTTTAGATAAAATTTTAAAAAATGGTTAAAAGGTTTGTTATATGTTATTAAAGGTGGTATTTCATTGTTTATTTGAGTTTAAATCAGACATGAGTCAAACTATGAATGAAGTAAATGGATATATTCGGGCTATCTAAAGAAAAACATGTTTTTGTCTTTGATATATGTGTCCTAACCGGTACTTTTGTGACATGTTCTTAAACTTTTTATTCCCGAGTCATTTTTATCTAGTGAATTTTTAAATTCAGGTGTCTCTTTAGATTTTATAGAAGTTATAGAATAAAGTGATTAACCTATATTTATTTCCTCACTATGAGAGGATCATCAATTACATCTATTAGATTAACCAACCAATTCGTTACTACCTATATGAGCTAACAGCTAGTAATATTAAGGTCACAACTGGTTTTATAAGGTCACGCCGAACATGTAATGTTTTATTCATACTATCTTAACTAAGCACAAAAAAGCAACATAAAAGCCAAGTCTGTGGCAAGACTCTTTCCGATCCAAAAATTACCACACCACCATTTTTGAACCTCGACGTAAATGCCTGCCCAAGGGAACTTAGGATCTCCAACGGGGGTATCTTTGGGTGCCTTTTGATATCTTTTCCTATTGAAGCTTGTTCAAAACTAGAGATTTTTTAAAGAATGTCCTTACCTAAGGTCATGCCCATACTCATAGTTGTCAAACTCGTACGAGTCTCGAGTCGACTCGTACGAGTCGAGTCAAAATGTAAGGTAAAAATGGCGACTCGGACACGGACTCAAAAAGGGTCCAGACTCGGAAGCTGACTCGCGATTTTTGGTTTGACTCGTACCGAGTCGTTGCAACTTAGAACTCGTACGATTTTGGATATTTGGTCAAATTTAAAGTTTGAACAAAGAAAAAGCTTTGACTCATAAGTGACTAAAGGAATAAAAGGTCGTATAGTCTTTTTGCACAATATTTGAGGATACCTACTTTACTTCTCTAGTTCTTTTTCTTTGACCATCATTTTCTCTTTTCTTTATTTTATTTTTCTTCATCAATGAAAGATAGTTCATGATCATCTTTTCTTTTATGAAGCAGCTTTTCATTCTCCTTTTAATTTCTTGATCTCCATCCGGTCATCCTCTCTGGCTCTCTATATGTAAGGTAAATATTTAACCTTATTTTTTATTTTATTAAATTATTAAAGTAGATTCATACTTGGTTGATATTAATCTATTATACTTTTATAAAGAGGATGAAGCAACAAGTTCTAAAAAGAGAAAAAGAGGTAATTAGTTATGTACTTATACCGTTATACATCAAAATTTCATTTATATTATCAGGTTCTTAAAAAACATCAACTAATAATGACATTTTTTTACTTGTTTATAGGACCAAGAAACTTAAACAAAGTCTCTGCCGACAAGAACATAGGAAGAAACCAAACTGATGATGTGAATGATGAGGATGAGGATGGACTAGATGAAGATGGACTCCATGAGACAACCGTAATTTTAGATGATGAAAAAGAGGTTGATAACAACTTTAATCCTGAACCTTAGTCATGTGATGCTATCAAGTCTTTTGACATTTACTTGATTACAAGATCGCTACTTACATCATTTCATGTGCTACATATGCATTTTTGACCAATTGTGGTGTAAATTTGGAAATGAATTGTGAGTCTATGACTCGAAACTAGCACGCATGTAATCTTTTAGTAAATGTATTAAGGAAATCAACTTAAATCTTATTTTATCTAATTTTAGATATGATATATATATATTATATAAAATATAAAATATCCCGACTCTTATAATTCGAGTCACGTTTCGAGTCACGAGTCGAAAAATCGGATTTCGAGTCGAGTCGAGATTTACGAGTCGACAACTATGCCCATACTTGTCCTTACTTAATATATTTTTATTTTTAGTTTGAGGTAAAAGGATATGTAAGGATGTTTGTATGGTTGGAGATAAAAATATAGGATTTAAAGAATTTATAAGGATGTATAAGGATTTGTAAGGATATGATATGACAGCTCAAAGACGCCTACATTTATAGCATTGGAGATAGCCCTAGATACTGATTCTTTTCTTTAAGTACAAACTTTGTATAAAAGGAGAATATATATTTTGAAAAATATTCGTATATAACTTTCTCTCCCCCGACTCCAATAAGAACACGTAAAGTTACATATGTACGCTAAGAGTGTATATAATAACAGGCCTAACATATATGACATACGGGTTAACGAACTCGAAGTAGCTAATAAAATTTTCATGCTTTAATAGCTCCTCAACATCAAAATTTCTTACACACCTTGGGAATGGAAAAAAGGTTCACTTGAGAACCATTTGAATTGGAAGAACTGTAACAACCGTCTTAGAAATGTTCTAAATAAGTTCCTTGAAACGTGTTTTTGTTATTAGAACGGCTAGACAGTTCAATTTATTTAAGCTCTTGACGTACTCTAGACTTAAATTACGCACTTATATGAAGGTCAATTTGATCTAAAATCCCGATTTATTAAACGAGTTCATGATTAATTACGATGAAATATAAAGCTCGGTTCGTAAACGTTCGTGTTCGTAAAAGTTCTAGTTCAAAAAGTTCGCAAATGGTCCTTGCATTTATTGAGTTCATTTAATATGGGAAAGGTATATATAGAATAAGATGGAAACCCTTGAGAGAGAAACCTCTATTCACTCATCTTATTCATCTTTCTTCTTTCTCTCACTAAAACACATAGTGCAGCCACCTTTCACACACACAAAATTCATCTTTTGATTTTGGATTGTTAAACCAAAATCATTTGTACTTTTAGCATCCTTGTGGTAATCAAAACATATTTCTGGAATCAAATCTCAGGTAACAACAACAAATTATGAGTTTTTTTGATCAAAATAAAAGTGTACTTTTTCAAGTTTATGTTCTTGATGATTTGGTCCGATTTTTGAATGAAAACCGTGTTAATGGCTAATGGGTTTGTGTCTAAATGTGTTTAGTAACATGTTTGTGAACAAATTTGGGTCGTAACATGCTTTAATCTACAAAATCCATTTTTTTTGAAAATGAAGGAAAACTTGTTCTTGATGAGCCACGCGTTATTCATGTTATAGATGGTCTTGAAATCATTAAAAGTGTTATTGGTTAGTGTTAGTATGCATATATGTACTAGTTCTATGTTCTAATACGTCCTGAAATCGATCTAGATCATCGAAATATGTTCTGTTCTTGTTCAGCTTGTCCTGGTTGATGGGACGGTCTTGGAACTAGGCAACTTATTTGGTTCATGGTTCCTGCTCGTTCGATCTTGTGTGGTGTTGTGATGTTGATGGTACGTTCAATGGGTAACTGATCCTTTGGGTTGGTTTAGCTCAAACACTTGTTCAATTCAAACGATCATATGCCTTGTTCTTGTCCATTGGATCATTAAAACGATCCTGATCAAAGTCCACTAGGACGATCTTGATGCTTGTCTCCTTAAGACGATCTTGAGCCATCCACTTGAAACGATCTTGATGCATTTAACTTAAAACGATCTTGGATTTGATCTTGTGAAACGATCTTGTACTTAGAACTACTAGGACGACCTTGTACTTGAAGTAACTGGAACGATCTTGCACTTGAATACTAGGACGATCTTGAGCATTTGTCAGCTAGGACGATCTTGCCTCTGTCCAGTGGGACGATCTTGGACTCCCAAAGCCCTAGGACGATCCTGAGCTCACCCAGAGGGACGATCTTGAAACCCTAACCCTAAAATGACTTTGTGCAATTCACAAAACAACATGTACTTGTTCTATAACACACCATACTTGATCATTGATCATCAAACCAGTTCATAACATCATTATCACTCAATTCAATCACACCAAAGGCTACTTCCTAACATCAAAGCTAGTTAATTAATCGATCAAAAACAACGAATAGTGTGCAAACCTTAATTGAGTTCTTAAAGCTAAAATTTATTAATAAAGATAAGAAACAACTAATTTACATTTCAAAGTATATATGTGTGAGTTCATAAACGTCCAAATCGAGTACTTAAAAGTTCAATCAAACTCTTTTCGAGTCAAAACATTTAAAGATCTTCATAGGACCAAATCATCAGTTCATCAAGGACCTTTCAATGATTATATAATCACATGAATTAATACGTGTGTTCATTTATGATCAATGATCTATATCTAGGTTTTCTTCAAGGTGTGCTTGGAATTCGATAGATATAACTTATCTATCTCGGTGATTGTTCTCTGTGCTTATAACCCGTGCTCGTACCAAATCACTGTGAGTTTCGTAGCCCCTTTTTACTTATATATGTTTTGGGGTGAAAGAATACTCGTGCCTTTGTGTCTATCATCATTTATGGCTATTTAACTGTACTGTATGATGTGCACTATGATACTTGATACTTGATGCTTGATACTTATGTTGGAGTTTGAGGTGCTTGATACCTGATACTTATGGTGGAGTTGGAGGCACCAGATGAGATACTTGATACTTGCACCGTTAGGCCTGGTATACCGTAAGTGTTGGTTGCATAGAGATACTTGATTCTTGCTATCATAAGTAAGTTGATAGCCATATTGCTGAGTGGATCTTGATGACATTTCGACCTGGCACCATACTCGATACTTGTTTACAAAACCTACGAACTCACCAACCTTTGTGTTGACACTTTTGAGTATTTCCTTTCAGGTGAACATATGAATCGCATTAGAGGAGGTTAAGGAGCTTAGCATGATGTCCTGTAGCAGACCAGGCTAGGATTTTGGTGTTGCATGTGTACTTATGTGTTTGATGGCACTCTGCCTGACTTCTTCCCCTGCGTGGGAGCTTATCTCGTACTTATTTGATTGCATCTTAAACTTGGGTTTGTAAGCTATGTTTACTTGTTTAAACTATGTGTTTGTTTATCTCTGTTTAATCTATGCATACATTTAGTTATTCCTATGTAACATCCATGTGCGCGTGTACTTTATCTTGCATCCCGAGTTTTCCGCCTTAGTCGGGATGTGACAAGAACCATGAGAACCTTTAAATTATAACTTGATGTTCATATGTGAATGGTGTATGTGAACAAATTTGTCACATATGAACAAATCAAATTATAATTGAAATCACCTATGTTCATATATAAAAAGTTCTCACATGAACCTTACCCTCTTGGGAATTGTTGAGGTATCTCGTGTGCATCTTACTAATAATTTCAATGTGAGTAGATACTCTCATAATTAGGAAACAATGATAAGATTAAAACAAAAGGCCCATCCGCCTAATGGTAATGGAGTGACTGATCAACTTAGGCACTTAGGCTAAAATGTATGGTGCATCTTGAGAGAAAGAGGACTTGCGTCATGTGGTGTCATTTCACACTCCAAGATGACACCGGCCATAAAATGGGGGGGTGGTGTAGACTGTAATAGGCTTCTTGACAAACATCTTTAAAGTCTATCTTGCTTTATCTTGCTTTGAGTAGCCTTATAACAAATACTTAGAACAGTATAACTTGCACAAGTGTAGAAGCCATTTTAGTTATTATAAAGCCTCTCTATAGGCACAATAGCAAAAATCCATTTAATTAGTAATATCCAATCAGTAAATAGACTTACTCGTATTTAATTAGAATGAGTAATACTACTAATTTAGTTAATCATTGAACTGTTGGCTACTTGTTTTGGTTGATTATGTTGCATTATTATTATTATTATTATTATTATTATTATTATTATTATTATTATTATAAGGCCAACTCAAAACATTGGCCCCGTAAAAAATAAATATAATTTATATCTAGTCAGAACATTCATTGCAATTCTATCTAAGCATAAAAATGCCCAAGTGCATCAGTTATTCAGTACTAATAGCAAACCAATCATTGGTATAGAAAATCAATTTAGTTATAGTCCTTGTTTATTAGATACAAAAAAATATATTTTAGCAATAATTTCTATACTGATAGCGACATTTAGACATCAGATGTAACCATCACCAAGCAGTGTAGTGTTATGGAGTTCTATTTTCTTACAAAAGGTTTCAGGTTTATCTCTCCTAGGTAAATATCTTTGGGCTGAGCAGGAAATGTTTAGAACCTGTCACGCGCAAAAAAAAAAAAAACCCGGTCAAGCTAATACTCGGTAACCCGAGCAGGGAAAACATAATGATACTGATCTTTGTTGGACTAAGATGTCGATAAAGATGATACTAATCTTTGTCCAAACTAAGATGTTGACAAAAATGATACAAGTTTTTGTCTAAGTTAGATTTCAAATAAAGAGATACTAATCTTTGTATATATTATACCAGTTGAATTAAATTTATTCGTTTTTTAACATCATGGAGCTTCCATTTTATCCACAATAACAAGTCAAATATGAATAGACCACCATGTGAAAAGCACATGCATTTATGCTAACAACAAAAAAAGAGACAAGATATCCGAAAAGTGGTAGAAAGCAAAAGGGAATTTCAATGAATAAACCAAGGAATCTTGTAAGATAATGGTCGTCAAGCGATCATAATGTTTACTAGTTGATACTGTATATTACTTTACAAACAATAATTTATTATACCCTACTTCTTTTAATTTGCCCAAGTAAAAGTAAAGTTAGCAAGATATACAACATTATCTCGACCATAAAAGTGCAATAGGATTCGGTTTGAGTAAGATTGACGCTGCAGAACACTTCAAAGAAATTCAGAAGCATCAACGAAACCAAGCACTAACAGAAGACCATCCAATTGTCTACATATATATAATGCCTTGTGATTCAATATTAAAAAGATTCATTACCATAAGTAATCCTCTCTACCTAAACGGGACTATGTCACCATCACGAATTCACGATCTCTCCTAACCACAAACAGGAGACGTATTAATATGCTGCACGTCTATGTAAAAGGTAAACGCTTAGAAAAGTGCCACTAAGAAACTTGAGTATTTGGCAATTGATATAATTTGATAATTTATAATGCTAATATATACATCAAACACTTGAACAATCACATCTACATCGTTACAAATACAATAAATGAGCTTCAAAGGAAATTGACATAAAAAAAACTACGTTAATTTGTTTGCAGTATATCCATACAAACTAATCCGCAATTGTAAAAACATCACTATTTACATGAACAGTTGAACACCGTTGGATCAAGTAAGAAAAGTATAATCTACAAGTGTATAACTAACGCAACTCTCTGTATAGAAGTTGAGGAGCCGTATGCAGGTATCATAACCAATAAAAAAGGGCTTTGTCACAGAATAACTTGATATACTTTCATTTTCAATTGGGGTACACAAAGAAATTTACTGAAGTCCTAACAAAGAGAACAACTGTTATAAGTAATCCTCAAGGAATGGGAATTATCATTCCAGATCAGCTAAACATAATCCGAGAAATGAATGCCTATTCCAGTTTATTCCAACTCATGTGAAGGACAAAATACGCCCTTCAGCAGTGCCACATTTTATCTCTTAGAACATAAACATGGACACGGCGATATATCTTTAAATCCGGACGCATCAAACAGCTCCATAAACCTTTGATCCGATATTCTAGCTTTGGCAGCTGCAAACCTTTGGTACTCGTCAAAAATAGACGTCAAACACCATCTGTGAATTTTTCTTAAACATCCGACTAGACAACCAGTTCGGTGCTGCAAGTAGAGGTAGCAATAGCCAAATAAGTACTAATGTCAAATTAAGAATAATAGATAGTTATTAGGCTTACATATATAAATATAATATTGAAGCGTATCACATACCTTGCCTCTTTTGCAATGAATTAACAATGGGTGATTTCGTACATCTGCCAAAGAACAGCATATTATAAGAAAAAAGGCGAAAAAGGCCAATTAGCCTTTATATTCAGTGAGGACTAAAGGAATAGGATGCACACCAAGAACAACTTTTAACGCTTCACGAATTGTATCTTCAGGAATACTAACAAAAGGTTCCTGCAACAAAAATTAACATAATACATGAAATTATTCGTATAAAAAGAAACTTTGCCACATTCACAAGAAAGGCATAACAACCTATTGAAGGAACCTAACAAAATCATGAAAACATTATAATAATTCACTAAATGTGTAAGATCAAACTAATTCTGTTTTTCTTTTCCTTCTCAATTCTAAGCAACTATATATACACTAAAAAAATATTTCATTTGTTCACACTTCTTAATTATTTTTAGTGTGACAAAATAATTATTAAATTTCACACTAAAAAGTGTGAACCTGTAATTCAACACACTTTTTAGTGTGAAGAAACTACTATACATTTTTAGTTCTATATGTTTTTACACACATATAAAAGCGTCATAAAATTTTAATTTGTTCACAATAATTAAAAAGTGTGAACAAATGCAACATAATTTGTAGTGATATATATATATAGTGCATAACTAATTATCATTATTTAAGTGTTTAACAACACATTGATCCGTCAAAATTGAAAAAATCATGTTTTTTGTTGGATGCGTCATTTTGATGAATATGTATCCAAGATGGATGCACAAAACAAAAAACATGATTTTCACGATTTTGACAGACCATTGTTAAACACTTAAATAATGATAATTAGTTATACACTATGTTAGTTTTATAGACTTTTAATGCATCAAAATGCAGTTTTTAAATGTTTTCACCGTGTTCTTATTTTAAGATTGTTATTATTTGATTGTCATATATATATATATATATAACCCAATTAAGGAAAAAACAATACCATATATAGTAACATACTAACATATGTAGAACTTAAATCAAATGTTTACCTTAGTTCCTTCAATTCCAAACTGATATAACTGAATTCCATTAGCTTTCAAAAATCTCATGTTATGTTCCGGATATGGCTCTGGACACAAGTATCTACAAAATCACACAAAACATATAAAAAAAAAACTTATGAGTAACAAAAATAAAATGTCATCATACTCGCACATATTTATGGATTATCATCAACAAGTGGCGCGACCAAATTATAAATCACATAATACTATGGCTAAAGGTAATATGGCCCTGATTTTGAACTCCATACCTCTGCTTTTATGTTTCATGTCCCTACCACACTCAAACAAACATTTTTACGTTCAAAGTTGAAAGCAAAACATAAACTTTTACGGTCAAAGTTGAAAATAAAATAACAGACAAGTCAAAATTGAACATTTTACAGAAACGGATATGCGTAATATATTGAAACAAAAATTACAATTAGCAGACTCATAACCCGGGCTATTAGTTCTTGGTTCCGCCAATATATAGAGACATATATATATATATATATATATATATATAATTAGTGAGGGAGGGAGGGAGTGGCTTACATAATAGAGCGAAGGCCAAGGGTATGAAGAAAGGAGAAATTTGGGGTATCGGGAAACCCGGAACGATAAATTCCATGATCAACCATTGAAAAATTTAATGGGGGTGTGTACAGCTCTTCATCACCATTCGAATCAAAAATTTTCTTATTATTAATATTATTAGAATTAAAATCGGCGGCGGAGGACATGATCATAGTAGTTAAGGATGGAACTACTTCGATTGTTTTACACGTGTCATGTTGTTGTTGTTGTTCTTGATTTAATTTCATTGCAAATAGCCAAATAATATGGCAAAGGGAGGGAGAGATTAAATAAATTGGCGGTTAATGGTTGTTATATGATTACACAACCAGGAATTGGGTTTTTTATTTATAGGGTAGGGGGTGGTGTGGGAAGACGGAGTGGTACACGTGTCATTTTGTGATTTGTTGGTCAAAAAATTATCGTAAAGGTGACGGCTTTCTACTATATTACCTTTGTTTATTTATTATCCATTGTGAATCCCGATATGTATCAGTTTTTTTTATCCTTTTGTTTTTATTTACGCTGATAAATCTTACTACATCTATCACATATTAAGATTCTTTTTCTTTCAACTTTGACCGTAAATATTTTTATTTGTATTATATAACACTTGATATAATATATATGAATTGATTGAGTTTTACATGTACTTTTCATTGATATAATTTTCATCTACTAATATATAACACAAACAAAGATATTTACGGTTAAAGTTGGAAGAAAAAGACTTGACTAGTTAAAATTGGACAAGTCTAGTCAAAATTGGACAATTAAAATGGGCGAAGGGAGTACTTGTTCCAAAAGATTTCAATGAAAGTCTCCGCCGTGTCTGACCCCCCCACAAACAAAGATATTTACGGTTAAAGGTTGATGGCGGAAATGGTTTGCAAAACAAAGCGTTTATTGGTCTGAAAACTCAGTCATATTGCAAGAATGATATCTTCCTCATATGAACTATTTAGAAGTTGAATCTTACCATTCTGGAAACCTCTATGTGTGCACTAAATTTGATATGAACAAAGTTTCTTGTGATTTTTCCCAGAGATATGCGAAAAACATTGATTTCCAAGAGTGGTAAGGTTTCTGACGAATTCTGCAGACTTGCCTTGCAAATGTCACAACTTATGCATTAGAGCTCTTCGAGAGTCAACCCTTGCGTTTTTGAAAAGGTCTTTGAGTTTTATTCATTTGTTAAGAACTGAGTTTTGTCTGGTTTGGTCATCTTATGACCCATAAGTTGTACTTAAGGAGGTTTATGAACCATGGTGACGTGTTTACTTGGATGCCATCTGAAACGTGATACGACCTATTGTGATACGACGTGTTGTAAATCTTTTATGTGAACGTGTGATGGGGCTGGAAGCCTAGACAGGACGCCGAAAGTTCCGCTACAAAAGTAATTATTTAATGATCCCTTAACGAAAGTGAAGAGGCGCGTTATTTATGGATTAAGAGACGGAATTTTGCGGGAAGGTTGAAGGTAATGATATCAGCCATTATTAAATTGGTTAACCAAGAATGTTTATTCCCCGATGAACTATTGTACCATTTCATTGGACATGAAAGAAAAGGAAGTTCGTTAAGAAGTTCTCTTAAAGTGTGAAAGCTAATTGTTGAATGCTTCGAATTGAGACGACTGTTATGTAAACAAAATTTTTATATATGTTTTGGAAAAGTATGTAAGGAATGGTGAATTCAAATGGTGTCTATAACCCTTAGATTGATGGGAATGAGAAAGGATGATCTAGAAACTTGGGAAAATCATATGATCATGAAAGTTGTAGAGCCATATGACATGAGATAGTCGCTCCTAAAGTTAATATTGTTGAACGAGTGTTTAATTAGCTCAAAATCGACCGAAGGTTTTGTGGTGAGCAAAGAAAGCTTATGTTGAACAAGTGAGTATAATGGTTTAACCATAAGACCCTATGGAGGGATATGTTATGCATCGAAAGTCATGGTGAGTCAAACCTTTGTTCAATGAATCATGTAAATTATATTAGCAAGTTAATGAGGATAGGTGTCGAAAGGGCTTCTTCGCCAAATGAATAGTCTTCTCTGAATGTAATGTGTATACTACTTATGAAGGTTGGATAATTGGGTTGAATACCTAGTTGACTTAAAGATTGAACCAAAGAAATGACGAAACGGTTAAAATGAAAAGTGAAAGTAGAAAAGACTATGTAAGGAGCTAAATGAGTTTGGCCATGCTAAATTAAAGAACGACTCAAGGGAATCCTGAAATGATATGATAAAGTTAAGGATACGGACAAGTTATTTATATACGAGTGGCGAAATGATTCCGAGGACGGAATCCTCTTAAGGGGGAGGTAATTGTAACATCCCGAACTTTTAATTAACGGTTGACTTCAGTTGTTAAGTCAACACAACGTGTCCGTTAAGTCTCTAAGAGATTTAATGTTTATGTGTGATTAAGGTGCATTATGTGTAAGGTTTTAAAGCCTTAATGATTCATGTGTTAATGTGTCTAAAGGTATATTTTAATGTCTTTGGAGGTGCTTAAAGTGTTTAATGTGTTGTAAGTATTCCCCATAGGTGTTTTAAGCTAAATATGAGTCATAAGGAAGTCTAAGGACTAGTTTTGATAAAGCTGGAAACTAAAAAACGGGTTAAGGGTCTAATAATCTGTCATTAGACTCATAAATCAGAGAATATACATCTCCTTTGAAGCCCTAGCCATTCCCTTTGTTCCATGGCATCCTATTGTTCGATTTCATGGTTATTCGGTTGATTCGAGAGTGTTTTGATCAAGTTTTTGCATCCTCTTTGTAATCTCCAGGTATCCAAGGTATAATAACATTGATTTTATGTCCTTTCAATCATATAATCAGATCCATAACTGGTCTAGGTTATTGTAAAGATCAATTGATGTCAAAAAACGTGTGTTTTGATCGATTCGGTAACCTAAAACGTTTAATTATGTGATGCAAATCAAGTAAGGATTAATCAATGATTTCATTGCATCATTATGGTCTTAAAATAGTGAATTTTGAGGTGCAAAAGTCGTTCATAAGGTTTGGGGTCGTTTGGGGTGTGTTTGGTTAAGTTTTGGAGGTTAAACAATGAGGTTTGTGCAGAATCGGGGCTAGCTACGGCGCAGCTACTAAGCTGCGGCGCAACTAGAAAACAGTGACACGTAGCTGCGACGCAACTTGGTAGTTGCGACGCAATAGCGACGGAATTTTCAAATGGCCATAACTTTTGAACCGTAACTCCGTTTTTGACAAATAAGATATCCACGGAATCATGAGAGAGTCTAATTTCTAATGGAAATGTTTTTGAAAGATGATTGTAATGTCAAGTTTCCATAAAGGTTAATTTAGTGAGTGTATCCCGAGTTTCGTCGAGTTATGTAAGCTTTAGAGTATTAATCGAATGTCCGATGCATCAGGCATTGTCATGAGTCATGTTTATAGGTATTTAGACGTGAGTCATGACCATAAGTGAGTGGGTATTTATTAGCTCATTATGTCGTTTAATGATTATAGGTAGTCGGGAATACTTGCAAAGCTCGGTAACTTACGTTATCATTTGTTGTGTGCTTCTACGAGGTAAGATACACTACTTTGACATGCTGAGGGTTCAACAAAAGATGGTTTTCTTATAATAACTTCCATTTGATATCTTGATCGTTTATGGGTAATCGGGATACACGGGAGGTTATATGGGCTATGTAAATGACCAATGAGGCCTGAAATGCAGTCCCAACGATATGTGATGTTGTCTTAGGAAATGAAATGCAATGTCTTATGATGAATTGATTTATGACACTTGTTGATGAGTATTGAAATGTGCATGTTTGTATGGCTTGTTCATCTAGTTCACTAGACTCTTTAAGTTGCCATGTCACGTGCACGTTTAAGGGCCCAAACGTAAAAGATGTATATGTGATGATTGTTTAGGTTGTGTAAACACCTAAACTATATGTGATGTGAAATCAAGCTCGTAAATTTGATGTGAAAGTGTTAAGCTTAACTCGTACTTGCCCTAGCCCGGTTAAGTGCGTTGATGTGGTTGCTTGGGTGGCTCCTTGCAACATGGTACAACGTGAAGAGTAATACGGGAGGTCTTACCAACCCCATTGTCATTGAACATACGGATTACTCCTGGATTGGCTTGCCATTCCTTAACGACATTGATGTACTACTGAATGGTGGTTCATCTAGTCGGGTGCGACTTATGTCACACTTAACGAGATGCATATGTTATATGAGATGCGTGACTTTTGTCACAATTATAAAGATGTTCAAATGTGATATGTGATGATGCAAAAGATGACTAGGCACATTTAGGATGACCCATCCTAATATGAAAGATGTTGATGCTATGATATGTATGTGAGATGATATGTTGATGATATATGCCTTAACGACTTAATATGACTTTTATATAATGTTTTAAATGGACAAACGTTTTATAAACCATGTGTTATCTTACTTAGCTAATTCGTTAGCTAACACTTGCTCTTTAAAAATGTGTTGTGCCCTCAGGTCCAACAATAGTGAGCAGGTAGATGTGTGAAGATGTGAGGCATGGGTAGATGATCTTGAAGCTAGCTATAGATTACCCATAGTGGCTGCTCGCTTTAGACATTTGCTTTATGTTTAAATATTAATGACTTGTATTGATAATGTACTCGGTTGTTTAATGTTGGGCAACCGATGGATTTCCATTTAGACTTATTTTGATGATATGGCTAGTAACACCATTTAATGAATAAACCAAACAGATTTTACTGGCTTGGACTTTTAAAGTTAATTCCGCTTCTTTTAACGCCGTTAGGCAAAAGTTTTTGGAAATCCTTATTTTTAAACGATGGGTGTTACAGTAGATCAAGTTCTTTTTTGAGAAATTTGAAAGGGTTTATAAGGTAGTTTAGATTTTAGATTATGTCCGTCATTTATATGAAGACATGAATGATAAACAAGCTAAAATGTACCAAAACAATGGTAGATTGTATAGTTATAAAAAGAAAAAAAACAACAACAAACAGACTATGCTTGACGTCGTCAATTGACGGTTATCAGTGGTGTCTTGAAATTTAAATTTGAGTATCAGCAAATTTTATATATTTAAGTATACAATTTATTGTGAAAAAATTTACAAATCTTGATTTTGTTAGATATATAATGACTTTCATATTTAAATTTGTGTATTTTCTATATCTTGTAATTCAAAATTTGGAAATGGTCTGACTAAAAGTATTATGTTGCAATTAAATTAAGGGTTAGTTTGCTTATTTATTCCTATGACTGAATGGAGATTGGAAAAGAACAAACACATTTGAATATTTGATGACTTAATGGATTGAGTCAATTAAGATTAAGTAATAACTTTTTTATAAAAACATTAACAAACACTATTTAAATCATTAAGGTTGCTGAAATTTACATGATAGAACTTGTATTTGGAATTTTTTTTATTGAGCAATCATTTAGAGGCTTTATAATTCCATTAAGATATTAATGAAATATAAGATTTCTTAGGGGCAAAGATGTACTGCTACAAAATTAACAAATTGGTAAGTTTGACAAAAAATAAGCCAATGGATGCTTGACAAGTGGTGTAGCCAAAAATAGCCAAATTCTTGCCAAATGTGGTGATGTAGTGTAAAACTTGCCAATTTTGTGGTTAAAATATATTACCAAATCAACCCTAAACTTTCATTAAACTTAAAAACACAAATAAAACATATGGGTAGTTTTGGCCGATGCTAGTGAACGTTGGGAGTTACCTTTTCTTTTTTTTTTATTGAAATTCGAACGTTAGGAGCGTCTGGACTTTTCTTTTTCCTTTTCTAACCTCTATATATACATACATATACTTTCTAACAATATTATCTCAAATCGTTTATCTCTTAATCAAATCATTTCATTCATCACATCCAAATGTCGCATCATCAGTGGACTAAAGAAGAGGATGTATTGTTGATGAGGTGTTGGATTTTGAGGCGACCTGACCCTTTGACTACTTGACTATCTATACTATATTATAAAAGAAATAACCCCCTTTATTTATGGAAGTATTGAAAATATATAATATTTTCACTTAGCACCCCTTAAAATATTTCAACATACACTACCCCATAACATTAATGATTAATTTACACTACCAATCCTTTATTCTTTAATATATTTTCATTAACCATTTACATCAATTATCCACACCACTCGACGCCGTCTCCACCACCAACACTCGGCCCCCCACTACAACGGCATTGTCACGACCACCGCCGCATTGCACGGGTAACGTGCTAGTTTAATAACAACAAAAATTTATTCATAATTTAAAAATATTACAAACTTATTAAAGAAAAACATACAACATGATAGTGTTCCAGAACAATTCAACAACGGAAATTATTCATTGCTTTAGCCCATATGATCAGATGGTCCAAAGTCATGACGGCGGAAGCAATTTCTTGCACAACAATTGTAATCTTATCGATCTTCCCCTGCAAATAAGTAAAGTATTGGCCCTCAAGATCAGTACAATACCCGGTTTGTATGTAATCGATTTCTTCTCGACACCATTGTTTCTTCTCGTTAAGTTTTCGCATAACAACAAGGAGTTCCTCTATGACCCTTTGGTGGTCGAGGATATCAGCCATGATACCCTCATGCACTTGATCAACCGTCATTTTATTTGATGAAGAAGACATTTCCAGATGGTTAAAAGTTTGTGCTTGAGATAATGTTCCAGATGAAGGACCCACTATTTAAAGAGAACTACAAGACGCTCATCCAACGTTCAAAATATCTACACATTTAGTCCCTCCAACGGCAGAATTTATATATTTACACTTTTAGTCCCTCAAACGGCCAAAAAATCAAATACATTTACACTTCCAGACCCTGAACGGCTAGTTGTATTGTCACTCTATAAATACAAACACAGACCTCAATTCAGTTGCATTTTCATCATATATTTTCATCATTCTATAAACGCATTCTTTCTAACCAAATGACATCCTCATCAAAAAAGAATGTCCACCGACCTCGTCTGACCGAAGATGAAATGAAGACACGAATCATGGCTGATATCAAAGAGGACACCCTTCTTCAAACTGAACTCTCTAGGGTCATGGGATACCTGAGGGAGAAAAGACGACGATGTGAGCAAAAGGTAGAGGCAATACAAGCGTCAGGCCGCAACGTTTCGAAGATGGAAAGAGCACTATTCTTCATTTCTACAATGGGAGATCAACAATTTCAAGAGTGTGGTCGACGATGTTTTTAAGGTCGGTCATACGTTGGATGACCAGTGCACTTGGGCCAAATCGTACCATGATAATTGCGAGGAAGGCAAAAGCACGTGGGAAGTTAAATGCCCACAACATGACAAGTGGTGGCTAGACGATTACGCTTACCGTGGCTTGGGAAGTATGTCAAGCAAAAATGATGATGATGAATAATCGTACCTAGTGTATTTTGTGTTTTTATCATGTATTGTTTTTTTTAGTTATGTGTTTTTTTTTAGTGTAAAATGTGTTTTTTTTAATATGAATAAAATGTGTTTAGTGTAAAAAGTTGTATATATGTAGAAGTTGAGGGACAAAAGTATACGCTCCTACATGCTAAGAATGGCCACGTGGCCTTGCCCAACGTTCATTTTCATCGGCCAAAACTAGCCGATTGCTCTTGCCAATGCTTGCCGATTGAACTTGCCGATACAAGCCGATTCACGTGCTATAGTGTAGCCGAATTGTCGATGTTTGCCGATACTTCTTGCCGATAAAACAAGTCGCCTACACTCTTGCCCCTTATATTTTTTCTTTGAGAATTGAAAGATTTTTGATAAGTTAATTAATACGAGTACATAATTGCGATGATGAGAGTGTAGGCCCAATATTGTTTCATCCGAATCATACATGACGAGGCACGCAACGGTTTCATTTTCATGCAAGATGAGTGTGATTTTAAGCAGTAATATTTGATATTTTGTTTTCCTGTCTTCAACTCTTCACCAATCATTTCATTACTCTTCACCAATCATTTCATTAGAGACTATAAAAACCATTGACATACTAGCAATAATATATTACTCTATCATATATATTTTTTTAACTAACAATTTTATTAATAAAAAAAAAATTCGGTAAAACACCTAAAGACACTAAGATTACAACAAACAGTTAAGAAAAATGTGCCATAAAATCCAGTTAAGAAAAATGTGCCATAAAATCCAGACTACGGCATGTTTGTTTTTCTAACCATTAAGTGACTGAATTGATTAAATGACTGAATGGATAAGTATTGTCTATATGGATTAAGTCAATACATTTGTTTTTTGTTTATTAAGTCAAAAAAACAAACACTATTGATGACTTAATAGATTAAGTATTTTTGATTTTAATCAAAACTAGACTATATCTATTAGATCTACTACGGCTTTAATCCAAACTAGACTATCTGATTAAGGCTAAAGCTTTGTACACACCTCTTTTGTTTAAAATTATAATGGTTCTTTTTTTCTACATACAAAGTTACTGACCATTGTCCCCGCTCTAATGGATATTATAGTATTCAAAGGTTTAGAAAGAAAATATCGATCGGTCAGGAGGCTTACCGAAGAGCAACGGTTCCAGGACGATAACGATGAGGCTGCTTCACTCCTCCGGTTGTTGAAGTCGTTTTCTTGCAAGCACCAATCTGTATATATAAAAATAAGAAACGATTTACAAATTAAAAAGTAGTTAAGTTCAATTTTATCAACATAAATGATTATTATTCTCCGTTTCAAAAGTCGATAAAATCATAAACAGATATAGTTATAGTTGCTTTGTCTGACAAACATCTTTACTGCGACTATATATTATTCTATCCATTATATTACTTTGATATTGATATCATTAACAAGTTTACGATTTTATAGTACAGTAAATAATTAATTTAGAGCGTTATCTACAACTAAGCCCGTTTATGTCCACTAGAAGTACAAATGTAACCGAAGTGC